>NC_136412.1:288392870-289629120 GCF_051521515.1 Lactuca serriola | reverse complement strand
AGTGTTTAAACAAGAAGAACAACAAATAATGGATTTTGTTTTTGAAACTAATAGAATGATGTTGATAACCTTTGTGTAATACTATGTTTGAAAATGAAAATGTGAAATTGTTATGATTTCAAATTCATTCTTGAAGCATAATTATTTGATTTTTATACATTCATTCTTGAAGAACGTGAGATGTAATAAGATATTTATTGTATTACAAACCTATAGGTCAATTCTTATTCTTCAATTCTCCAAGAACTCTTTACAAGACATTGTATTCTTCAAGCATTCTTCAAAAACGCTTGAATTCTTCAAGAATCCTTTGTATAAGATATTTATTGTATTACAGACTTATAGGTTAATTCTTATTCTTCAATTCTCCAAGAATTCCTTACAAGACATTGATAATTGAAATCAGTCAGAGAGTTTTAAATATGATCTTCTTGAATTATCTAAGAATTAACACTTGTATAACAAATTTTTTAGTGTTACAAACCTGCAAATCAACATACTAAATAAAAAAAAAGGAGATTCTTACAAAATTTCTAATAAATAGCATATCATAATTTTAAAAAGAATACAAGCATAATAAATAACAAAATCAAACCAAAAGAATGGAGGTATTCTTAAAGAATTTCAAACATGTAGAATTTAATATATCATATTCTAAAAAATGCATAAACAGTGATAAACTTAAAAAACACTATGATTTTACCAATAATGCGATAATTAATTTAATATATAAAATATGTAGTTTTATTTTTTGAAACCTATTTAAATTGCATCTCATATTATCCTCACTTTCCAAAAAAATATTGTGAACTTATTGGACTAATTTACCCTTGAAATTAATTAGGTGTGATTATATTATACACGCTATCCCATGTTAATAACATGGACCCTAAGATCACAACTTTTCATTTCTTTGAATCTAATGGATCAAAAATGGTCATACGTTCACATTATATTTGTGGTTCATATTTAATCCTAACCCGATATATATATATATATATATATATATATATATATATATATATATATATAGAGAGAGAGAGAGAGAGAGAGATGTGTGTGTCTGTATCTGTGTGTTATAAATATAATGAAACCAAAATAATAATAATAATAATATATATAATATTAGATAGTTATATAAATCATGAGGCTCAGTAAACATTTTTTAAAGCAAAGTGTGTCGGTAACTCTTCATAATTAACACTTTGCATTATATCGTTCATAAGAGATATCATTTCCAAACCACGGTGTCTTTCTTGCGACATTGTGGAATGTAAGTATGACTTTAATAACTTAAGCTTTGATCTCTATCAACACACATATTACCAACATTCATTTTTTTTCCCTATTTTTCACTATCCAATAGATGCTTAGGAAGCATAATTTATGAAAATTATATATGATATAACATTATCAACAATTTAAATGTCTTAAACATTATTCTAATCAACTAAGTAAAACCGAAAAATAATTACATAAGAAAAAAACATGGAATTATCAATTAGATAAATCCCGCAAAACAAAAGCAAGATGTTGAAATACACTTAGGTGAAGTCAAAAATTCAATCATTATGAATATGTCTGTTAATGTGTTACGTTCGTTAATTAGCGACGACAATCATAATATAAAATCGAGATGCCATCAGATTCATAAATAAGAAAAATAGGACACTTGTTTAATTTCTGTCAATAATAAAGAGCGAGAGCGGGGGTTCAATCAAAATTGTTGATTATTTTGTGTCAACATGTCATTTTAGTATAATGGAAATAATAGATTATAAATATAGCTTAAATACAGATTTTAGACAACTTAGGAGGTGTTCAGTGTACACTAGGAGTCACGTTTGCAAAATAGAGGGGGTTCTAAGTTTTGGGGATTGCTATCATCAAATACACTATCTATGGTGGTGGAAACAATCAGGAGATTTACCTAAGTGCACATGAATTCTAGAATCTAGGTTTTACAAGTTATAGCAACATACTTCAAAAATCAAAAAAGAAAGAACTACTACCCTCTTTATTTCTTGATTGTGATCTTATAACTGCATGTTCATTGTTTTAGATGAAGGATCTAATATATTATCTCTATAACAGAATTAGACCCAAAATACCAAAAGTAAAATGATGAAACCCAACGAGGGTTTATATACAAATCTCTAACTCCAAGGAGAGAGGTTGACAAATCATGTATGGAGAGGGAGAGAGACAGAGAGAGAGAGAGAGAGAGAGAGAGAGAGAAAGAAGGAAAGAGAAAGACAGAAAGTACAAATAAATTTCTGGAAGGGAATAATCAACTCTAGGTTTTACCCTGGCTGACTATTTTTGGGTTGTAGATAGAAAGCTAAAAGGATTCAAACCCTAGGGTTAATCCTTAACTGCTTCAATCCAACCATATCTCTATCCTTGGATACACAAAAACCATCTACTCCTTTGCATCTAGGTGCTTCTGGAGTATTCCAATTAATCTATTTGATTAATTATTGTTCAAGCATTTTAATTAATTAAAAAACTTTTAATTAACTACCATAATTATTTTATTAATTTCTTAATATATTAACAACTTATTTATCTCCATTTTCCTATGTAATTTGGGCCATGAAGCCAACCCAATAGGACCCTACTACTATTAGAAATATTACCCAAATAGTTAATGATCTTTGACACTATCTCCAACAATCTCACCCTTGGATAAGTCGTTAGCTTTTAGGATCAAAATATTTCACTAACAATCAACAGAGAGTAGTCATCCAATGTAATTGGCAAACTCTTATTAGAATCAAAATTTGGTCCTTAGACAAGTTATCAACTTATTTCTTAGTTCCAGATATCTCTATGAATATAATCAATCGATAATGGTCAATTTCATTATTCAACACTTTGTTTTCCTGTTAACGATTTCTGACATTACATCTAACTACTAAATCGAAGATATCAATTTAATCAGGGCCCGACCAAGCACTTCAGATGTCTGCACGAATCATCGAGGCTCCCATAGATATCACCTCCCTATTACAAGAAAGAACAAATGAACTTTTACTACATAGTTTTTGTCCACTCGTCTAAGAATGCATGCAAATATCCTTTATAACTACCTATTACGGATAACATTCGAGCATACCAATACACAACTAATTTTGCAAACAAAACCCTATATGCATCTTAATTTGAAGAATAAAATATATTGTCATCTTAGAATTACTTATGACTAGATCCATTAAGTAATCTCTAAGTACGACTTGTTCCAATACTTAAAATCTCTATTTTCAAGTACTCATTCAGTATGCGGTCGACTATGGAAGTTTGAACATAATTAAACATTCTGGAAGTAAGGTTCAAAACATGCAAAAGTGAATCACAATATTTGAATTAACACAACTTTTATAGCAACAAAAACTCTTTATTAAGTCACTATGAAATAATCATCAAAAGGGTTAAATTCATATTGTTATATATTTCATAATAATTCAAAATAACAACTAAACTATTGATAGGTTTTAAGCATAACAAACAAAAATCTATGTGTGCATGCAACCCTAATTTCCCGATCTATGTTTTCTCTAATTAAACATACAACATTTGAATATCAATTGGGCAACCCTACAAATCCTATACTATTTTCGAAATTAACATCTAGGGTTAGAAAACATACCTTAATTGTTATACATTAATAACAATGCAAATCCTTAGTGTTGTTGAAGCTTTGAGAGCAGGCACCACAAGTGTCGTGCCTCTATTGATTCACACCCAACACGAGCAACCAATGAGCTTGAAGAGAGAGAGAGAGAGAGAGAGAGAAAAGAAAGGTAGAATTTTGGCCCTAACTTCTCTAAGAATGATTTTTTTACCAAAATATGAGGCTTAGGGGCTATTATATAGTGTACTAGAAACCCTAGATAAGTCCTAAAACAATAAAATAACATTATCTTACTTTTGGTATTTATGTGGTTTCCTAATTATCCTCCAAGGATAATTTTGGATATTATAGATCCTCTAGAACCAAGGAAAAATGTCCTAGGCTCTAGGATGGTTCTAGAATACCTCTTGTTCAACTACTGATCAATTACACTTTAGCCCCTACACTTTTAATTAATTCATTTAATCCTAAAAATTAATTCCAATTAATTTATGATTAAATATTAATTAAATATTACTATTTCAAATTAATATATTATTCTCATAATATATTAAAAAAAATTTATTTCAATATATTAATAAAATAATAAATTCAACCTCTCTCTCCAAAAGTTATCATCTCTAGTTGTTAGTTATGAGAGCAACCCAAAGGACTGTGCTACTATCAATTCAAGTATATACCAGTTATAGTTATGGGCTTAGACACCTAATCCAACAGTCTCTCACTTGGATAAGTCTAATAACTATAGTTGCTAGTATAACTTCCAAAACGGATTAGCAAATTGTAGCTCTCAAAGTCGTTGTCGAACTCTGACCTAGTCAGTTACATGTCCTAAGTAAAGTGATCATATATTATTTTGTTCCACAAGATATCATATGAACATGATACATGGATTATAATCAATCTCAGTGTCCAAGTTTTGTTTCTAGATTTCTTATTTATGACGACTGACTCAAACTACCAATTGAACAGATCAATTCAGTCCAGGCTTGGCCAAGCGCTTTAGATGTCGATATCAAATCATCGAGTGGCCCACAGATATCGCTTTTCCGATTAGGGAAAAAGGATCGAATAAACTCTGACATATATGCTTGTACTATTCACTCATCAAATCATGCACAACTATACGTTTTATAACATCAAGTTACTGATGCGTTTACGTATTATCAATGAATAACCGACTTGTAAACAACAACTCATATATATCCGTTTCAAGAATATAAGATATTATCGTCTCAAAATTACCCGTGATAAAATCCATGAAGTAATTCTCTGAGCGTGGATTTATCCAATACTCAAAATCCTCCTTTCCAAGTACTCAAGAACATTGCAACAAACAATTGTTATGTCTAATCTCTATAGATAATCTACAATTCAATTCATGACAGTCTTAATTCGCTACTTACTTCCAAAAATACGATCGATTGTGGAGTTTTGAATAATCCAATTATTTGAGATGTAAAACATGCAAAGTGAAAGACAATAATAACCTAATTAACTATGGTCTCAAAACTGTTGAATATAAATAAAACTCTTATTATTTAATCACCATATTAATTAGACCTTATTTATTGTATAATGCTTTTAGTAATCAACTAATCACTTGAATTAAACATCAGTCATGCCATGTTATAAACATACCTACTATGTTTCTCTATGGTCCTTCCTTTGTTAACAAATCGATTGTACACTATTCCAATGAAGCTCATTTCACAATTTCAAATTCTTGTTACTACTAAATATGTTAGAGTTCAACCTTACAAGCAATATCCTTTTGTGATGTCGAGGCTTCATTATCACAGAGTCTTTGCCAACAGTATTACAAAATGTTCCATTGAAACTTTGTTACTTAAAACAATTCTATGGAAACGAAGTCTCAAATTGAAGGTATATACCTTGAACACCTTCCTTGCATTAAAGTTTCTAACTCACGTGCAAATTTTAATAAACAACTCCCATTATGGAAACATTTCCATATTCCCATATGTCCATCAATTTTGATAAAGAATCATCCCAATCAAAAACATGTCACTATGGTCCTTCCAACCAATACTATACTTCAAACTATCCACAAGCAACCAATCCTTTGGCATATCCTCATATTGTTCTTGACAGTTGTTCAACTTTAGTCACACAAAGTTCTAGTCCTTTTTCCCTCTCAGTGCCCAAGGCATTTGGAAAAATCAGAACAAGTGAATATTATAGCACATGTAATCGATCCTATATCCAAAGCATATAGGACTCGATCCATTATGTCTTACATAAAGACCTGATATTTGCTCAGTCTCTTCTATAATATTTCAATATATCGAATTTCATATGTTGAAGCCATTCAAAATGATATTCACATATGTCCAAGACAAAGTTCTTTTAAACCCTTCAATCTAAACTTTTAGATTTGAAGTATGAGTGCCCTCTCCCTTGAGCCTTTATTATAGCATAACAATTTCCAAACTTTGATACTTGCAAATTTGTAGACTTTTTTTCCTACAAATAGTATTGACAACTTGCAACACTTAGCATAACATTTATGCTTCCACTAGCAGAACAATTATGTTCCCACTAGCTTTGACATTTATTTAGAAATCAACTGGACTTCTGGAAATCAATAATTTTGACTTCCTTACTAAAGTCGTCATTTAAACTTCTCAAGCTTATACACCTACATCATATAGCATATGTGTGTGTTTAAACCCTTTTAGAACTTATAGTTATAATTCCTGAATGTTCAAACAGTTCCTTGCCATTTCTTACAATTCGAACTATGAAAAGGGATGTCGTAATCATACTACAAATTTGAGAGTGCAATTAACACGAACACTAAGCATAATGTTTTTCATCAAATCATTAAAATCTACCAACAAAAGTGTTTCCTCATAATCATTTTCATGAATTTTAGTGAAACCTTTTGCCACCTAGATTTTATGGTGCATGTGTTCCCATCCATATGAATCTATCATCTCCAACCTACAATCGTAAGACAAGGTTTTTGACAAATTTAAATTCAAATCTATATTTCATGAACTGAACTTTGCTTGTTCTTAATTCCTTGCCAGAATGGTAGCACAAGGTCCAATCTGTGCTTCCATGTTGTTTCAGCAGCTTACTTCCATGGACCAATGTATTATCACTGAACAGAATGCTCTGCCTTTTGTAATCAAATGAGAACCATAAAACTCATAAGTATTGCCAACTCAATTGGAAAGTGCATAGAAACGAGAATGTGTCAACTTAACATGATAGGTCATCAACCTCAAGTCATGTGCTAGTTATAATTAAAATGTTTATTCTTGATTGACTCATGAAAATCTTCAAGATCATTAAGACTCCCAATGACTTCTTGACATATAAGTTTCTCTCTCAAGGAACATTCATCGACGAGCAAAAACAAATATTCAAAAGTTAGCGTGGATTCCCGACAAGAAACACTTCATGGAATTGGCCTTAGTTCATCCTTTATTTTAACCAAAACATCACAACTTCCAATTCCAAATGTGCTAGAGTAAGAAAACATTATTACTCCACATTTCATGAGGTGTTATAAACCTACTTAGTATGAAATAAGTTTCAATATATGATTTGAAGTAATGAGAGCATGGCTCTAAAACTTGATTGAAAAACGAAGTGTGACTCATCTCTTCATTAAACCATTTCAACAATATTCGATTCTTCTACTTAGTCAAACAATTTCACTAATATGTTCTTTGAGGATCAATTGTGATATAGTTCCATAATCATTAAGATGATCACAAAACACGATAATAAGTACTCTCTTTTCCTTTCAGATTAGAGAAACTTTTATCTTTCTGCCTAATAGATTCTTCTATTCGTTCTGTTACACTTTGAATTTTTTTAAAGTATCAGAATCATGCCTAATCTTATACTCAAAACCATTTTTACTGAAGCATCAGTAAATCATGATGAATCGACTTATCGTCCTTTGTGGTGGATCTAATTAGTCCATATCAATATGTACTAGTTCCATTAGTCCTTCACTTTGACTCGTATGAACATGTGATTAATGAATTTGTCATAATTCTACAAATATCAAGACTGTCATACATCACACAATTTGAATTATCTAATTGGAACCTGGGTGATGAGAATTCCTTTTTACTTAGTTAATCATGATACTACCACAAATGATATTATTAAGAATCAAATCCACATTTATCATTTCCAATAATAGAAATTTAACCACCAATTTTCATAAATGCCATTGCAAGGAAGTATAAACTAGATAAATCAAAATTTCACATTTATTGGTATAAGAAGAAAAAGTTTTGTTCTTACAATGCAACAATATAAAAACAATGTTTCTAGACATTTCCTAAGCAATCTATTAAATTATCATTACTTCCAACACTACTAGAAAAACAGCCTTTTACGATGCTCATTGCGCGTCGTAAAAGGCTCAGACGACACGCAAATGCGCGTCAAGGAAGGCCCTGTCATAAAGAGAGACGACGCGCATTTGCGACGCTCATTTACGACACGCGTTTACGACACGCAATGCATATCAAGGAAGGCCCTGTCATAAAGGAAGACGACACGCATTCGCGTGTCGTAACCTTACGACGTGCGTGTTAATGACATGCAATGCGTATCAAGAAAGCCCCTGTCAAGAAAGGCCATGTCATAAATGAAGATGACACACATTTTTGCGTATCGTAAATTTAAATGCTTAAAAAAATTATATATTTATTAATTTTTAAATTAAATTTGCATTTAATTTCTCATAATATAAATAAAATACCATATACAAAAAATACAATCCATTGCATAATATAAAATAAAATTTCATACTCAAAAAATAAAATAAATTGCACAAATTATAATGTCATACAAATAATCATTCAAATGTTAAACAAAAATAATACATTGCTAACATGGGTTATAATGCATGCACCATTCAGACCACCATCCAGATCTTCACCCAAACACATGACCAGTGATATACAAACACATGACCAAGGGCTGCATGATAACAAGATCTTCTAGAGCTTTTACTTTGTCTAGTGATAAGGTGTTGTATAACATATCAACATCCTTAAACTCATCAAAATCCTCCTGCAGATGAAATGGTTTGTGGTGGTTTTACTTTTAGATGCTTTGTGAAAAGTGAAAACCACAAGATTCTTTTATCCTGAATTTGACAAGGTGGTATAGTGGAGAGAACCTCAAAGAAACTATTGAGAAAATATGAAAAGGAAAAGAGTATATGATGACCTGATTTCATTCCACATAGTCATCAATGAAGTCCTTAACATCATTGACTTGTTCAGGGCTCAATTCATCATTATCTAACCTCGATTTGAGATTCCAGCTCAGATACCTAACCAATAATAAGCATTGTCATATATAATGTCTAAATGGGTAACCAACAACTAAGACATGCTTGCGAGGGAAGAGGAAGAAGAAAGGTATACAAATGGAAACATAAATGACCTTCTTACCCTTCGAAAAAGTTTTGTTTAATAATATATTAACTCTTAACATATTAAATAAAAACAATAAAAAATAAAATAGAGCTCACCTTTTTGTTTAACAACTTCAATAAATTGATGAGCATCTTCAAAGATCTTATTGACGTCTGCTTCTTCTTCATCACCTATATGTTCATGTTCATCATTACAACCCGTTTTTTATTAAATAAAAAAAGGAAAGATTAATTAATCACTTACAGAAAAGTTTTGATACTCAAACAAATCTGCCCGTTGAGATTCATCCTGCCCAATTTCATTAGAACACAAACACAGTATATATGTGTAATCCCTAAATGTTGCAGTGCTTAAACAGATCTTGCAGCTAGTGCCCCTCCAATGAATAGGGTATTTGTGATCAGTGAAGGTTTTTCTGTGTTTCCAGCATCAGATATTAATGATATCCTCTCAAGAATATGCTCAAGCCTGAGCTGTAAGTTGCACAAACAAAGTTAATAATAATTCAGATGCTTCTTGTTAATATGGAAATGCTGATATTTTTACCTTCAATTCATAAGCATCAACAACAGAATTACTCTCACTGCCCTCAAAAAACCCTGAAGTGAATTTATTCTCTTGGCACCACCACAATAACCACCACCACCACCACCACGTCCACGGTAACCGCCACGACCTCTTCCTCGTCCCTGCCCTCTTCCACCAAAACCACGCCCGTCATCTCATCCACCACCATATCCTTGCCCATCTTCCCACCCACCATCTCCATTGTACTCAATCCCTCCATTGTTATAATTTCCTACAAAAAAGTACAATTCTATAAAATATGTGGGAACAGAAAATGTGTAAATTTTTAAGAAAAATAAAATAAAAATTATAGATATGATTATTCATAAAGCTAATATATTTTGTCTCGATTTGGTTAACAAATTGACATATATGGTCCAAGTCACAGAAACTTTATGTATAACTGTTTGCATCTATATATAAAGAGAATAATTATTAATTAACATTACAGTCAACACGAAGTATGTGATATCCTTCACGGATCTATAATCCCCTTCTGAAACCGAACTAGCAATCAACACCTAAAACAAAACAAAAAAAAATGGTTAAGTCAACTATCTGACAAATAGTCAAACATTTTCCTTAAACTATTTGTTAAGTCAACATGTGGTCAATTTATACCTTACCAGATGCTGCCAATACATCTATAATAAGAGAAACAGCCAACCAAACTTGCAAACATATCTGATGAGCAGCCATGGCTATAGGACCTTGCCTAGCAACCATTGATTTTGCTAAGGTTGTTGTTGTAAGTACTGCAAAATAAATAAATAAATGCAAATTCAAAAGTGAAAAATAATAAAACAAATAAGTTACTCACCAGATTTCTTATAGTAACATTAGAATCAGTAGTGTAATTTGGATATTGATGAGCGTAACTTGGATGGCTACCTTGACTCCATGAATTTGTCTGAGTATTGTAATTTGCAGTTGGGTAACCACCAGATGTCTGATAATCACCAGGATTGTACTAAGTTGTTGAATAAATTGCAGGCCCAGGATAGGACCCTGTATTCTAAAATGAGGAAATAGGTTGATGACGAGCACCTGTACTTTGATAGGCTCCTGCTGGCTAAACATATGTTTGACTAGGCTGAACATACATTTGACTTGACAGATTTGGCTGTTGTTGAGGGTATGATTGATTTGGCTGCTACTGCTGATAGCTACTAATATAGTAACCTGCATATCCTGCTGCTGAAATAGTGCCAGTAGTTGCCACACTCAATCCATCTTGATGGTTTCTTGATTGAGGTTCTGAATGTTGATCATGGCTGAAGTTGGCACTAGGATAAGTTGTGTTCCTTGACAATTCCCATGTGTAAGTTAGTAAATAAATATCTGTCAGCTCAAACCACCAACCATAATTTTGAAAAATTACACAAACTAGTCGGGAAGATCTGGTCAGGTGTATAACATGTATGACTATTATACAAACATTCTCCTCAAATTGACCAAACCCAAGCAATAAATAAACACCATTAGCAATGTCATAAACCATAATCCCAATCCTTCCACCAATCCAACTTCAATATTCACTTCAAACCAAATACCCAAAACGCCCATACCTTTCTTCCCTTAAATACCCAACAAAATAAGTCCCAAACAATGTTCTTGTACCCTTAAGAAACCCTTCAGTCACAGTTCCTCCACAATAAATGGCTTCAAAGAAATCCCACCTAGAAGAAATAATCGGGCCAATGATCCGTTTAGCTTTCCGGGTTGCCATTTTTGCAGCTTTGGCTCCATCTTTTTGGGCTTGTTTTGCAGCAGCTTTGGCTTCCATGCCTTTTGAAATTGCATCTGCTAGTGATGCTTCCATTGCTTTGTTTCTTGCTGGTAAAACAAGAGTTTTTAATCAAAAATAAGCTGAACAACTAATTAGAATGATATGTCATGCAGGAAAACTAATAATAACACAGATGTAGAATTACTTAACTATCCTAATTTTAATCATCTAGTTATCCTATTCCAATATTTTTTTTTTGTTTTGTGACAACCAACCTAGAAACACAAGTCAAAATTTCCTAAAACGAATTACTTCTTTAGTTATATTTCACCTAGGAATAAAGGAAAACACAATTAGCAAAAATAGAGTTTAGCTTACCAAATGATATCCCTGTATTTAAAGGTATATATATCATTCTATGAAGCTTCAATTTCAAGCAACTTTCACTCAATCAGGAAGAAGAAGGAATAGAAAAACCAAAAAAAAAAAGAAAAAAAGAAAAAATTAGAAGAAGATGCCCGATTTCTTTAAATAGGAGAAGTAATTAAGTAAATCCATGTTAGTGATTTCCCTTCAATTAAATCCCTGTTCACAAACAAAAAAGGATTTTAACAATTAAGTTTGAGCATCTTGCAATTAAAGTCAGTTTGTTTAAATCCTCAAAAGAATTTTTTTTTCAGTTTTTCCGATGTGGCCCTTTTAGTCATTTTTTTCCAAAAAGAGTTGTAAAATGTGAGGGTATTTTTGAGAAAATTAAAAAATGTTGGGGGCTTATTTGGAAGCATTTAGAAGGTTGAGATTTTTTTTCAGGAAAAAATAAAAATAAAAAGTTGAGGGCTTTTTCGAAAAAATAAACACAAAATATAATGTCTTTTTTGAAATTAACCTAAAAAATAAAGTATTATTTGGTTAAAAAATTTAAACTGCTCAAAATATACTGTTTTCTTTTAATATAACTTTCCCTTTAATTGATGTCACAGGGTGTGATTTAAGTAGAAGATTATTGAACAACAAGGGCAAAAACGTAAAATGGTCAATGTACTTACAATTTTTGAAAATTATGGACTTGGAATCCCTGCAGCCATTGATCTAAACAATGGAGTCACTTGAAGTGGAGAATTGAATTCTGAATTTGGAAATGCAACATCATTGTTGAATTCATCACAAGATTGTAAAATATCTGTAATTTAAACAAATATAATCTCATTACTATCTTTTGGGATATCAAGATGATGTTAATTATCGGTAAATTTACAAAAAAAGACATAATTGACCTTGATTAATTCCCTCTTCAGATGTTATCATATTTACATCACCAACAATATTACTTGACTCTGTGCAATACTCAGAGCTGTCTGGTGATGCTTTATATAAATCAGGCTGCCTACATATATTAAAATTTTTAAAAGTTCAAAAATTAGAGATTTTGTTTTTAAGAAGTGAATTAAAGAAATGAAGTTTAGTTTATATTTATTAATTATTACCTCCGGTAATCGTTACTACTTCTATTGTTAAAACTACTTATGACATCAACCAAATCTTTAAAATTTTCAAGCCGAAAATCAATATTAGCAATGTCGAATCCAAGATTCTCGCTTTCTTTAGTGTTCTTAAGAAAATTCTAAACAACCTGATTGTTGTATATGATTTAATCTTAGCAATCCAGTTTTATCATCATACAAATTACCTTTCTCAGTCTATCCATTCCTTATAATTCAAAGCCTAGAGGCTCACGTTTTTACCCTTCTCCAATAACACTGAAATATCATCAATCTCTGTGGAATTTAGTCGAGTAGTTAGCAGGCATACATCCTCATCCTATAAATATATTGTAATATTACTGTTAGACTGCCTTGTCTTGGAAAAAAAAAGTAAAGTAGAACCAAAACCTAGATTAAGAACATCAAGAAAAATCAAAATTAGAACCTAAAATCCTGAAAAGTATCTCTTATCAGGATAGTTCTTTCCAAGATTTCTCAGCAGATTCAAGTTTCTTCAGTAAAATCACCACTAAAAACACAGATATCAATAGCATAAACCGAATAATCAATAAACCCTTATCTTGTACGTCTAAAAGAATTTCAATGTTCAAACAAAACTAAAATGATAAAAATGTCTTTGTTTATCCTCTTAATTCTCTATCGGCTTGAATAAACATCTAATCAGACCTAAAATCATCTTCTATACTTTAAAACGTAATTAATTTAGAAGAAGATCTTAAGAATTGGAGAGATTATAAATGGAGGTTAAGTTAATTAATAACAAGAGATAAATCAAGTTTAATCAGAAGGGAAAGTTAATTAACTAAAACATACCTGGGATTCGATCCCTATAACAATTGGCTCCAAAAACGATTTTTGGAGAGACGGGTATGAAATGGAATGCAAAAAAGTGAATCTCCATCTGAATCCGAACCCCTCCTTTTGCCTCTCAATTTGATCTCCAGCTCCTGCTCATTTTCCTTCTGTCTTTATCACTTAATCTTTTTATCTTCCGCCTCTATCTCCTCTTCTCTCTCTCTCTCTCTCTCTCTCTCTCTCTCTTTCTCTTAGAACTCCTCCTTTCGCTTCTCCTGCATTTTTTTTTTTTTTTTTATTAAATTCAACAGAAAAAGAACCATCCATAAATTAGAGAAATAGCTTAAACAAACATACAGGGCCATATTGTTGTCGGTCCTGGTGTAACCTCCCTTTCCATTGCATCGTCGTCTCCCCTTATTTAAAGCAGGTAAGTATCCAGAGTATAGATGAACATGCTATCGCCAGAAATCGACTGTGACTGGGTGGAATTTGCAAGGTGCTCGTTATACATTGCAATTTGTACAAGCCAATGAAGCACGGCTAAAACAATAGGAAACATGTGAGATAGAGGAGGTTGCTTCGAGCCCTAGAAATCACACAACGTCGAGAATAATGAAGAACCTAAGGGGCGTGTTTGAGAGTGATGTATGTTCTTGTTCTGGATGTGTAGCTGAGAGGCATCGTGCTTGAAGGTGGTTGCAATCAACTTTTATTTGGTAGACAATATGTGAAGCGAGGAGTTCAATCGATGTTTTTAGAGTGAAATCGGAGATTGGAGAGCCGAAGAGGATAGAATCATAGAAGCATGAAGTGTGGATTATTGTTTAGGGTTTAATGGTGGTGAAGCGGATCGGAGAGGAGGGAGAGGGGAGAATCGATTGCCAACATGAAAGATAGAAAGAAGGTAGAAAAGAACAAGGCGGGTTTTCAAAAATTTGGGGATTTCATTTTCGCCCGTATCTACTAAACGCGCGCGTTCATTAAAATTATAAAGCGACATTTATAGAGGACACGCATTTAAGATACAGCGCCCTCCGTGTTTTTAATTTTTTTTCTTATGACATTAGTTTTAGGGCGCGCAATAATGCGTGACCTAAATCCTTAAATTCTTTGAAGAGATGACACCTTTTTAGTGTCACTCTCTTTTGCGTAACATAGATCAATGAGTGTCGTGGTTTGCGCGTCGTAAAAGGGTCTTTTTCTTGTAGTGCAAGTAGTATCTTCCAAAATTTGATCATCAAGCCATGCGACCGAAATCCATATCTCACGATCAGATTCAGCTCACTCTTCTTACGCTTTCTTCTTTCTCTTAGATCTTGAAAAATATCAAAATGTGATCATCACGTCATGTATTAAGAATCTACGAATAGGAACTTATTAAAATAGATAATGGATGTACTTGAAGTAGAGTCACACAACTTGACTTACCATCTCTAAGATCTTTCAGCTAGTTGGGGCAGTGTGCAACGAATGCCCCTCTAATTGGTAATAGAAACATATGGACCTTTTAGGATATGGAACTATCTCTAAACTAGCCTTTATCTTTACCACATGGTCAAACGGTTAGATCTTGGTTGATCCCTTTCCATTGGGAAGAGAAACATTTTCTGGACTACCATTGCTGCCATTGTCAATGTCCGTGGAAATTTTGGAGAAAAATACTTCAAACACTTTTGCTTGACTTGTGTTCTTTAGCATTTCTGCTCCAGCAACAATCAAAATATGTGTTAGATTAATTAGGGTCACGTTGTGGTCGCTCATATAAAAGTTCTCAACGAACTGACTATATGACTTACAGAGCGAAAGTAGAACCAAATCAATGGCCCACTCCCTTGGGAAAACGACACCCCTTTTATGCAATTTGTTAATGTGCGATATCATTTCCAGAACATATGCACGCATAGATTTTACCATCTTGATGTCTACTTGCCAATAGGGCTTGAACACTTTTGTATCTTTCAACTCGTGACATGGGGAAAGTCACAGGAGAAGGAGGAGGAAGATTTGGAGAAGAATGACGTACAATTCCATCATTGCTCGAAGAAGGGAACATACTTTCACCTTGATCAGAATGTGGAAGATCATCTTCAGAAAGTAGAGGAAAAACATTTCAAAAAGAATTAGAAAGACCAATGTTGTCTTGACTCAACATCTATAATAGGAGCAAATAAAATTCAAGTTAGTTAATTTTATCCATATTTTCGATTCGAACTTTGAAGAGGGATGTCATAATCAAATTCGAATCTATTTTAGGTTGGTAAGGATTTTACCAATTTCAATCATATAAAACTCCTAGATCTTTTGAGATTCATTGAACTATTCAATAACATGTTTAATCTCGATTATGCTCTCACTTTTGTGACTGGGATGCCGAGGATCACAAATGAGATGTGAATAACCATGAAAATTAGCTTGGTACTCTCGATGTCATTTATCATCTCTTTTTAATGTGTCGGTTAACCACATGTGCTCCATTAATCACCGATAATTTTCGAGACACCCATTACCACCCTTTATTAGTCCCATATTAGTGTGTCGGTTAGCCACACGTGCTCCACTAATGGCTTATAAAGTTTAATGTGCAATTTCATGGGTTAGCATCAAATTCACATTTTTTTCTAAGGTAACTAAGAGTGGGATTTTAGAGAATAGTTTAGTTACTTTTTATCATCATACTTTTAATGAGGTTATGTTCTATGGCTAACGACCCTCCACCAATCAATGAAGAGGTGGTTTAGAGTGGACACCCATTCAACTACCATTTTATAGTTAGTTTTCTTATACCCCTTTATAGATCGGCTTCGTGAATGAGGCATAGTATCAGTTCGACTGATTTCGTCTTATACATATAGTAAATATTAAGCATTTAATTTTACATATAGTATAAGGTGTATTTTAAAACATTTTAAAATTCCAAGGGTTTAATATTTTAATAGATTAAACTTTTAATTTAATTAAATTTAAACCATCTTATAGATTTATTGATTATCTTTTAATTAATCATATAATTAAATTAATAATAAGATCCATAAGGATGTATTTTAAACTTTTTAAAATACTAGGGTTTTTAAATTTTAAATTTAAATTTTGAAATTAAAAGAATTTTTATTTAAATTTAAAAATTAAAAACAAATGAATTAATAATTATCTTATTAATTAAACATTTAATTCAATTATTAAATCGATTGAGGATTATCCAATTAAATTAATCAAGATAATTTAATCCTAATACTCTCCCCCTAATTTTTGAAAATACGGGAGGGATAAAACAAATTTTATAATTATCCAATTAATCAAATAAGGAGATAATCATGAAAAATAAGATAACCCTACCAAAAACCCAAATTTTCAAAAATAGTTAATCTTGGGAGGAAGTCAAGGATTCCTATCCTTGCCATTTTCGAAATTATAAGGGTTAAAGAAACCCTAAATTTCGAAACTTGTTGGGCAAGGGGAAGGGTTAAAACCCCTTCCTAATTTTCAAAACGTAAGGCTTAAGGAAACCATAATTTCAAAAATCCCTAAGTCCAAAAGGGTTTAATTGACATAAACCCTAATTGATCAACTTCAACAATTGTAATCAATTCAATAGAAAACAAGTCAAGGCTTTGATACCACTGATGGGTTTTGAGCATAACAAATAAAACCTAAGAATGTGAAAAAGAATTTCAAACTTTACGTATATTCTACAAGAATGTAAGCATATTTTTTAAGAATGAGATAAAAACACCAAATCTTAAAAAAAATGCTTTCTATTAAACTTGAAACATTAAAGTTCTAAATATATGAAAAATTCATACAAAATGTACATACACCATTATTTACAATATTCTTGTTCTTTAAAAATCATTCAGAATAAGATTAGACCTAAACTTTTCTAATATAAAAAAATTACGAAAATACAAACAAATAAGAATTCATTAAGCATAAATATTAATTATTTTCACTATATTTTCATATACCATTCTTTAAGAATTTCAACAAGTTGCTTAGGAAATAGATCTTTACCGGTAGTTAGCACTACATACACCATTCTTTAAACAACAAATTTACAATTTTGTGTTTAAAGTGTAGGTTACAGACTTATTTGAAACTGAATTATTTAATATTTTAAGAAACCTGATAAAAATAGGATTTGACAACTTCTATTCTTTAATAATATAACTCATTTAAATTTAATCATTTTAAAATATATTATGTAATCAAACTAATATAAAGAAAAAACCATTATAATCAAATTACATCATGTTGTTATATCGGCCTATTTGTTAAGGAAAATTGATGAACTTATTATTATTATTTATATGAATCATGTATTCAAACCTTAAATTGGAACGTAACTGCTTTGTTGTTATTTTTCTAACTTGTGATGTATATTCAATTTGCTTGTGATCCATGAACTAAGTCGTACAACCAAGCATATTTCGATGCCTCGGTCGGGGTGCGACAGATTGGTATCAGAGTTAAATTGGATATAGAGAACTCGTATGCTCGAAAAAGGAAGTACAACTATAGCTACAGTCTCCTAATACAAGTATTATTAATAAATACACAACTTCTCGACTACTCATGGGAGAGGTAACTAGTTTGAAGGGCTGCTAGGGTTGCTGGATTTAAGAACGGCTTAATTGCCAAAATGGTCATGCTCTCTGGTGTTTCTTGTCTGACCTTCATTTGTGCTTAGTAGTCTTGGAGTACAAAACAAAAATTAACAATACTACAAACCTCACCAACAATAATATATAAGAGTTATATATATATATATATATATATATATATATATATATATGTATATGTATATGTGTGTATATATATATATATATATATATATATATATATACTCTGACATGCGATTGGAACACATAATAAAAATTCTGACATACCTCCAACTAAAACTACCAACTCAACCCTTTAGGTCAAACACCTCAACTAAGGTTATTATCGTACATAGGTCATACCATAAATAAACCTGGAACGTGCGGCTCTATTATCTATGGTCAGATAGGTGAACAACTAACCTTGAGTGACGAGTTTGCAGACTACAATGTTTAAGAGTTTTAGAGATTGAAAGATGTTCTCAAGACTCGATGTAGATACCTAGTACTTCGAATCCTCATATCAACTCCCTGACAACACATACATTTTAAAAATCATAAAAATACTTAAAAATATGGGATAACATCCCGATTTTCCTGATTTACCTAAATTCGAAGAAGAATAAAGAACCGATAGCCCCGTCACCTTCGTAACAAAGAAACCTGTAGTTCTCGGTCGATCGTTTAGTAGTCTCCAAACTTCTATCTCCCTATCTTCCAAAGATGACAAAGATCCTTCTGAATATGAACCGCCTAAAGAACACATGAAAGGGGAGGAATCTGAAGAAGAGAAGGGAACAATCAAAGATAAGCAACAAGTTGAAGAAAACATGGAAGGAGAAGGACTAACAGATAAAGAGTCCACCATTTAAACGCCAGCAGTGTACTACCTCTACTGATTAATTTCAGGTGGAACGCTCCGTATAGATACCCCTAAGGAGAGGATTCCACCTCATTCCTGATGTGATACTTCCACTAAGGGAAGCAAACCTCATCACAAGGACCAGGATGATTCACGAAACACTCTCAGAGAGAACTAATACCCTCAAGGAACAAAGTTGGCAAGCCATCCATGACTCCTCAAGTCCATTCCTCTCATCAGTAGGTTTAAAAATAATGTGTTGCTTCTCCCAATTGAATGGAGTGTTCGAATTAAACCAGCAAATCGAATCCATGATAGACAACATGAATATAGTAGAATACGCCACTCACACTCTAAGCCAGAGAGTCGGAGAACTCAAGAAAGAACAACATGATGAAAATAGGATTGTCCATATCACTGTGTCATCATATAAATTAACCAAAGAAAGGTCGTTACCTACGGTCACAAAATATATGCCATAGAGTATAGAGTCCGATTGATCTAAAGCATACTGGGTATCAAATGATTGTAACAAATCAAGGGATGCGTGAAACTCACAATCAGCTCGAGGAGCTAGCCAATCTGCTAATCAGACATTTTAAATCTCTAACAAGGTTACCTAGGGCGAATAGTACCTTTAGTTTAAGGTAAGGAATTATAGGAAAAGGAGATTATATGCGAACATTTATCCTTGCTATGTGTCTCAGTGGATGAAGTTTTTCCATTACTAACCTTGCCCATGTTTAGAAATTGGGTGTAACAATATGTAATCGGAATACACGTGTTTATACTATCGAGTTGTTTCAAAGGTCATAAATATTAACAATTCTCGCTCTATCATTTGGAAATTTATAGTATTTCTGGAATCGAACACTATCTTTATATCATTCGGAATTGTTAGGATTTTAATTCCCTCTCTTTATCATTTGAAATCGGTAGGATTTCAACACTCTCTCAATCATTTGGAAATTTGTAGAATTTCAGGAACAAGTTACACTAATACACTATCATACGATACGACTCATACGTGCTTGTTTATGACTAAATAGTTACCTGTGTGTTTCCTGTCAACAAAATTCATTCATATGCGCTATTTGATTCTGGTATCGATAGAATCTTTATTTCCCATAAGTTTAGAAGTATGATAACCCATAAATCATGCAAATTTAACGAAGCTTACACGGCAAAAGCAGCTAACGACCAAGTAGAAAGCATCTTAGAAATGCATACTAATTGCCTTCTCACACTGAATAATCACGTCTTTCACATCGACATAATACCCATGACCATTGGAAGTTTCGATGTGATTATCGGAATGGATGGGTTATCGCCTCACCAAGACGAAGTCTTATTCTATAAAAAGTCGTCCGACTACCCCTACCCAACGACGAGGCCCTTGTGATTTACAGAGATAAATCAAGGAAGACTCTAAGAGTCATTTCTTGAATGAAGGCAAGAAAGTGGTTGCATAAGAGATACTTTGCTTTCTTGGCCCACGTGGTGGATATGCAAGGCAAGGGTAAGGAAATCAAAAACATTCCACAAGTATGCAAATACCCAGACCTATTTCCAGAAGACCTACATGGACTACCGTTAGTCAGACAGGTTAGATCTCAAATCGACTTAATCTTGGGTGCAGCGTCAGTGACAAGATCTCCTTATCACCTAGCACCATCGGAAATGCAAGAGCTATCTACTCAACTTAAACAACTAAATGACAAAGGCTTTATCCGTCCAAGCTCCTCACCCTGGAGAGCTCTGATATGGTTTGTCAAAAAGAGGGATGGATCGTTCAGGATATGGATCGACTATCGAGACTTGAACAGACTCACCATCAAAAACCGATACCCACTTCCAAGGATCGCTGGCATGTTCGACCAACTGCAAGGATCCTGCTACTACTCGAAGATTAAACTGATATCCGGTTGTCATCCACTTAGAATTCAAGAACAAGACATTCCAAAGACCACATTCAGGACTCGATACGGTCACTACGAGTTCTTGTTTATGCCATTCGGGTTGACTAATGCACCAACAGTATACATGGACCTTATGAATCAAGTGTGCAAACCCTATTTGGACAAGTTCGTGATCTTCTTTATCGACGACATTTAAATATACTCACGAACCAAGGAAGAACATGGTCAACAGTTGTGATTGATTCCAGAAATACTAATGAAGGAGAAACTTTATGAAAAGTTCTCAAAATGTGAGTTCTAGATCAACGAAGTGCATTTCCTCGGTCATGTGGTCAGCAACAAAGGGATTCATGTTGACCCTACGAAGATTGAAGTGATTAAGGATTAGAAAGCACCGACAACGCCAACTAAAGTACACCAATTCCTAGGGATTACAGGCTATTACCGGAGATTCATCGAGAACTCATCTAAGATAGCCAAGCCTCTCACTGCTCTAACCTAGAACGACAAGAAATCCGATCGGGTAGACAGTTAAGAATCTGCCTTCCAATGGTTAAAGCCATCATTATGCATTGCACCGATTCTATCTATCCTAGAAGGAACAGAAGACTTTGTAATATTATGCGATGCCACTCGCCAAGGATTAGGATATGTACTGATGCAAAGGGATAAAGTTATTGCATACGCATCCAGACAACTTAAGCCTAATGATATAAACTACACTACCCATGACTTAGAATTGGCAGTTGTAGTATTTTCCTTAAAGATTTGGAGGCACTATCTATACGGAAAGAAGTGTGTTGTGTTCACCGACCACAAAAGTTTACAACACATTTTCAATCAGAAAGAGCTCAACATGAGAAAACGAAGATGGGTAGAATTGCTAAATGATTACGAATGCAAAATTCCTTATCATCCTGGTAAAGTGAATGTCATAGCAGACACTTTGAGCAGGAAGGAACGAGCAAAACCACTTTGTGTAAAGGATATAGCCCTATCAATCAACTCCAACCTCGCCACCCAAATTCAAGACTCTCAATTGGAAGTCCTCAACTAGAAAATATCATGGAAGAAAACCTACGAGGGATGGGCAAGCAGTTCGACGTCAAGGAAGACAGAACAAGATTTATCATGAACTGAATTTTTCCCCGAGGTTTGGTGAAGTCAAGAACCTAGTTTTAAATGGAGCTCACAAGTTGAATTATTCGATACGTCCGTAATCAGATAAGACGTATCTCAATCTTAAAAAGCTTTACTGGTGGCCCAACATGATGGTAGAGATTGCCACGTGTGTAGGTAAATGTTTGACTTGCGTCAAAGTCAAAGAAGAGTACCAGAAACCATCTAAATCACTACAACAACCATCGATTCCAGAAAATAAATGGGAAGAGATAGCCATGGACTTCATAACAAAGTTACCGAAGACTTCGAGCAGTTATGATACAATTTGGGTTGTGGTTAACCGTTTGAGTAAGTCCACCCATTTCCTTGACATTAAAAAAACCGACAAGATGGAGAAACTCACCAGGACATACCTCAAGGAAATAGTCAGACTGCACGGAGTGCCAATTCCTATTATCTGATACCAAGATAGCAGATTCACTTCTAGGTTTTGGCAAATGTTATAGAGATCTCTAGGAACTAAACTAGACATGACTATTGTGTATCACCCTCAAACGGATGGACAAAGTGAAAGGACGATACAAACCCTAGAAGAAATGATCCGCACCTTTTTGATAGACTTTTGTAATGAATGGGATGTCCACTTACAACTAGTTGAATTTTCATACAATAATAGTAATCACACCAGCATCCATGCTTCTACATTCGAGGCCTTTTACGGATACAAATGTTGTTCTCTACTATGTTGGGCAGAAGTTATCGATACTCAACTGGATAGAAAGCATGTTGGAGATACTTTACGTATTGGTCCTGAGATCATTCATGAAACCACAAGGAAGAGCGTCCTGATAAATAAACGATTGAAGACCGCACGTAGTCTTTAGAAAAGATATGCTGGCATGAGATACAAACTCCTGGAAATCAAAGTAGGAGATAGCATCCTACTAAAGGTTGCACCATGGAAAGGTGTTGTTAAATTTGGAAAATGAGGTAAACTAAATGCCCAATACATCGAACCTTTTGAAATTCTGGTAAGAGTTGGTCAGGTGGCTTACAAACTCAAGTTACCTTAAGAACTCAACAAGGTTCACGATACCTTTCGCGTGTGTAACCTCAAGAAGTGTCTCGCTGATGAGAATCTTATCATTAATCTCGATGAGATCTAGGTCAACACTAAGCTTCATTTTGTGGAAGAATCAATAGAGATCATGGAACAAGAAACCAAACACCTCAAACAAAACCACATGTCTATAGTAAAAGTTCGATGGAACTCTCGCAGAGTGTCGGAGTTTACTTGGGAACGCAAGAATCAGATGTAGCAGAAGTACCCACAACCGTTCAATGGTACTCCCTCCACTATTGGAACAAAATAGTAGTATAAACGATACAATTTCGGGATGAAATTTCTTTTAGGGATACCTTAAAACACTCGAAAAGTTGACCATTGTCATCAAACAAGAAACAGTTCGATGCCCTAAAAATCAATTTCTCGCAATTGACCTACATGGGGGGCATGAATGATAAAATTGGATATAACATGTTCTCAGGATTATGTGGATATAAAGAATGTCCAAAACAAAGAGTGTATGAGAAATTTATGCATCTTTTAAGCTTTTAAATATGTATATACCTAATTTTTACCCGATACCGAACACTACATTGCTCGGTTTAAAGCAGTTACCCATCTCGTAAATCAGTTTGAACACTTTTCTGAACTTAGGTTTTGGTCTAGTATTTGATTTCACTATTGCGGTATTTGTAACCCGGACTGAAATCGGATTCGCGAAAAACTGACGAATCAGAATCCGATTGACGCGAAACTTTGAACACCGTCTCACGGAGATCCATACATCGGATTTGAAATCCGTTTGCGTTTTTAATTTGAACCATCTCGAACAAGTTATTCATTGGATATATTTGATATATTTTTATGAGGTCCGGATCGATTGGCCCAAAAACCAAGATACTTGGGTGTGGGTTAAGGCTATGTGGAGTGGTCACCACCAACTCACCGGAAAAGTGGTGTCACCTCTGTGCCACGTCACCTTCACCACCAACCGACTCCACTATGAAAATGGTCACCACTAACAACATTTTTTTTTTATTTTTTTAACATTATATTAAATAAATAACATATGAAATAAATAACATATTTTATATTAATTAAAACCACGTTACATAATTTAAAACATAGAAAATTAAAACTAAAATACTAAAAAAACATAATCCATACTTAGAAAATTAAACCTAAATTACTAAAAAACATCAAATCTAGTTGTGATATTGGTCGAGAACTTCTTGTTGAATTTTCAAAAACACACTTAAATTTTCCGTGTCGAGATTTGGTTGCGGCAATGTGTTTATGATTTGAAGATTGGTGAGTGCCAATTGTCGCCGGCGTTGCTCCTCCGTTGAATCAAATTTTTTTTTTTCTAAAAAATATAGAGTTTTTTTCTATTTTCTCCGCTAATACGTCCTTGTTGGTTGATTTCCCGCTAGACGAAGACCCCTTTCTCGCTTTGTCCCTTCCCGGTGGTCGCCGAAGATGGACGTCCGATGGACCCTCCCCCTCGGTGGCGTCGAACTCATCATTGAGGTCGAGGTTAGCACCGATGTCCGACTCGGACGTTCTCGACCTTTTGTTGGAACCGGTGGTAGATCCCGAATGCGCCGTTTCCGGATAAAGGACCCATTTTGGGCCATTGCGACAAACTTCCCACGCTTGTTGGTTGCCAAAAGGTTTATCATTGTTGGTAATTTTGTATTGGTGCAACGCCGTTGACAAAATGTTGAAATCGTTGCTACCACTTCGATGCATATTTTTTAGATTGTCAAATACGCCATTAAATTTGGTACACGCCGCTCTAAGGTCACGCCATGTAGCATTAATTGCATCATATGTCCAGCTCGTTTGTCTTCCTAATAACGTTTGGAAGTAGTCTAAAACACGATTCCAAAAGCGTTGTCTCGATTGCACGTTGCCGACACCCCCATCTTGTGATATGGCAATCCAAGCTTTAACTAAAGCTGCCTCCTCCTCCTCGGTCCATTGGGTATTTTTCTTTTTTGTTGAATCTTTTGATTTTTTTTGCCTTCTACGACTTGGTTGTGTTTCTTGAACCCGTTTGTCGTCGTCTTCAATGTCGAGGTTTACGGGTTGAGATTGAGATAATGGAACTTGAGATGGTTGTGAACTTGGTTGTGGATGTTGGGAAGTTTGGGACTGAAATCACGGAGCAGGTTGTTGTTGAAAGGGTTGAAATTGGGATTGAACAAATTGTGATGGTGGTTGTTGTTGGTAGTAGTGTGAGTGGTGTGAAAGATTGGTGAATAGAGATTGTTGTTGAACGAGGATGATAACAATTGCATATAGCCAATGTTCGCTAACGGATCATTTGAAGTGTTTGGGGTGTTCGGGGGTGGGTGGGTTATTTTGGTTTGAATCCATGGAGGAAAGTGTATTTTTTGAATGAGTATATGTGTTTGTGTTCAAAGTGTGTTGTGTGTTTAAATGAGAAAATATGTTGATATATATAGAAAAAGGATTGTAAGTAGTTAATTAATTAAATAATTTTTTTTTTTACAAACGGTCAAAAGCTTCAAACCGTCAAAAAGCCTTCCCCAATCAAATCGTCCGTCTCCAACTCCACGAAACAAGAAACCCACCAAAGTGTTCGCACGTGAAAAGAGGTGAGCTCCCAGGATCTTTCTACTTCCACTCCGGTAGCCTAAAACAAGGGGGGAAAGGAAAAGTAAACTTTCTCCTTTTCCTTTGACTTATGTCAAGTCAACATCAAATTTTTAACAAAATCCCACACCCGTCTCTCTCTCTCTCGTCTACTTCTTTTTTCTCTTTCGTTCCGGTTTCACTAGCAAGAAAAGAACACGAGTGGTGTTGACAGTTGTCCTTCGCCTCGCTCTCTTATAGCACCACCACCACCCTCCCGTGATACTATAACCATTGATTTCAAACAAGTTCACCCCGAGAGGTCACCGGGAACGTCGGCTGTCACCATCTTCGATCACTATAGCCTCCTCCCTCATCGATGTCACCTTCCACGCCTTCTCCCCGTCGTGAAACGTCAGATGCCGAAAAAACCGGGCAGTAGAAATCGCCACCCACCACCCACTGCCGGTGAGAAGTCACCCAACAGCCATCACTTTTTCGGTCATACTCTCACCTTCTGATCAACGCCTCTTTCCCTTCCCGTTATCCTCGTCGACTGAAAAACAAAGGGAAGCAGCAGGAACGGCGGAGCCTGTCGCCACCCCCATCGTCGACCACCGTTGCAGCCCACCACCATCATTAATGGTTGCCACCATCGCCATTCTCCGACTCCATCTTCGCCTTGATGTCTTCGGTAAGTCATCTCCACCCTTTTCATTTCGTTTCCAAGGACCCATTGTCGATCAGACAGCCGAGATCCAAGAGACCCAACGTACGGGTCTTGTTCCAACTTCGTGTATATGCAACTGTGATGGAGGGAAGACGATGCACTGTACAAAGTCTGTTTACATTTTATTAAATTTAACCCTAAGATTTCCAAATGTTACGACTTTAGCTCCTTCAGTGAAATAAGTCATCAATAAAGGTCAAAATCACATCTAAATTAAACAGAACTGGCCCCTCCAATTGAAACACTAACAAATTAATTACCCTTGATTCCTTGAAGCTCCAAATCAGCTTTAAATGTACATGTTTAGCCCCTGGTTTTGAGAATAGTTTGCAAGATCAGTCCTGGAGTATGATTTTGGCAAAATCAGTCCCTAGAGTTTATTTATTTTAACAAAGACCACCCTATGCTTAATAATTAATACTAAAACTACACTTTAGTTTATTAGGTGATATAAAAAGACCCGGTGATTCGTTTTAAAAGCAAGCAACATCACGTAGAAATTTTTACGACAAGTGTCACACCACAAACCTCGTCCAGGCTATGAATGTGATTGTTTACGGCTCCTTTTTAATATTTTTATGCTTTGAGGAAGAATATATATATATATATATATATATATATATATATATATATATATATATATATTTCAGGACAAATACTTACCGCTTTCAAAACTACTTTATAAATATTATTTTGTTAAATAATAATTCATTTACAGATAAACTAGTGATAAGTATGTTATATGTATATATGTTACAGTTGTTTTTAAATACTGCAACTAGCAAAGACAACATATTATTCTACTATAAAAATATTATGATTTTATGACAAAATATTTTATTAAACATTAAGTAATAAAAGTTAACACCTTTGTAGTATTTCAAGTTCACGTCATCCATATATATATATATATATATATATATATATATATATATATATATATATATATATATATATATATATATATATATATATATACTATTTAAAAAACTCATATCTTCAAATCCTTTATGTACTTGTGTATACTACCATGAGATTTCCCACTTATTTGAGCGAGTATTATACACTTTTATGAATTTCCTTATCGAGCATACTCGGCTTTTCATGATAAACCTTAGTTAAAGACCTTATGAGTGAGACATCATTCATTACCTAAGTGCAAAAATACTTAGAAGACCCATAGTATAAATCTATATGGATTGACAACCGCACTAGTATTTGCTATCTACAACCTCGACCGGTCAATCAAAGCGGGTGATAAATATCTTATTCAATTCTACAACGTCCAACGAAGCGTTGTTGGGGGTACTTCAGTCACATATTTCGGTTATAGGACTCAGTATAAGCATTAACTATATCTCATTATCTAGAAATACGGATTCGATTTCTCTGTTTATCAAACGTTTTGATTATGGAGTTACTCATGATAGCTCTAGAAACCACGGATCCGGTTTCTCTGTCTATCAAACGTTGAGTATAGATTTACTCATGATTTCTCTGTTATCAAACAATCTAAGTATGGATTTACTTATGATTTCTCTGTTTATCAAAAAATTTGAGTATTGATTTACTTATGATCTATCTGCTTAAAAAACACTTTAACTATGGATTTACTTATAGTTTCTCTTTTTATCAAACATTTTCGAACATGGTTTTAACTACAAAAGAGATACTTTTCGGACTTAAAAAAAGAGAGTATCATCACTGCGATTAGCAAAAAAATTGTAAACTCTCACCAACCATATGTTCACCCTCAACTACGTGTATTCTCAGGATATCACCAAACGTGCTTTCAGTCAGAAGATTTGTCATATATTTTAGGAGACCTAGTTTTATCTAGCTTTTGTTATATCGACCTATCTGTGGTTAACCGACACACTAACTTGGACTAGCAAAGCGTGGCAATGGGTAGCTCATAAATTATCATTTATCTAGCTTTTATTATATCAACCTATCTGTGGTACGAGATAGTCACTATTTTAGTATTTTTAACCCATACCGAAATTGGATTCGCAAAAAACTAACGAATCGGAACCTGATTGATGCGAAAATTTGAACGCCTTCTCACGGAGATCCGTACATTGGATTTGGAATCCGATTGCGTTTTTTGAACCATCTCAAACAAGCTATTTATTGGATATTTTTGATATATTTTTATGAGCTCCATATCAATTGGCCCACAAATCGAGATCACTGGGTGTGGTTTAAAACAAGGGGGAAAGGGAAAGTAAACTCTAATCCTTTTCCTTTAACTTATGTCAAGTCAACATCAAATTTTAACAAAATGGCTCACCCGTCTCTCTCTCTCTCTCATCTACTTCTTTTTTCTCTCTCGTTCCTGTTTCACTAGCAAGTAAAGAACACGAGTGGAGTTGACACTTGTCCTTCGCCTCCCTCTTTGTCTTATAGCATCACCACCACCCTCCCATGACACTATACCAATTGATTTCAAGCAAGTTCACCCCGAGAGGTCACCGGGAACGTCAGTTGTCACCATCTTCGATCAACATAGCCTCCTGAATCATTGATATCACCTTCCATTCCTCCTCCCCATCGTGAAATGCCATACACTAAAAGAACCGGGCAGTATAAATCGCCACCCACCACCCGTTGCCAACGAGAAGTCACCCAACACCCATCATTTTTTTTTGGTCATACTCTCACCTTCTGATGGCACACATAACCAAATTTAAACGGTTTCCCACTCAGGATCGGTAATGATAGTGGAAACTATTGGATTACGTGTCTAAGCTCATAATTGTAATTGGTATGTACTTGATTTGATTGTAGCATGGTCCTTTTGGGTTGTCTTCACCATAGCAACTTGGTAGGAAGACTTTGGAGAGAGAGGTTATTTAATATTTATTAATATATTATAAGAATAATATATTAATGGGAAATCATATTATTTAATTAGTATAGGGACTGATATTGCAAATCAATGATAGTTGCAGTATTGGGTTGATAGACTCCGTTGGAAAGGGTTGGACGAAATCTATAGGAGGCCCTATATAAATCGTCTAAGGCCTTCTAGAGGGTGGGCTCATGGGCTGCTTGGAGCCTAACCAAGGATTAGGGTTTCCACTTGAAAACCCTAGCAGCCACAACTACTTAAAGACCCTCATACCTCTCAAATTCGGCAACTACTTCACAAGGAGAAACCCTAGACGATTTCTGCCCCTCTCTCACTCATCCCTTGCTTTTGGTGTTTGTGACTCCATTAGAGGTGCAACACTTGGGGCACTCAAGCTTTCAAGAGCCAAGATCATCAGTGGAATCCTTGTTATTACGAGATAACAAGCAAGGTAACTTTCTAACCCTAGTTTCATATTGAATTTCAAAATTATATGCAAGTATTAGGGTTATTGCTTTAGTATATCTATTTGTATGTATAACTAGAGAAAAACTTAGATCCAAAGCAATTAGTGTTGCATGAACACATAGGAATGTTGTTATGCTCATAACCCATCAGAAACAACTTCGAGGTGATTGAAGACCTATTAGCCAATACAGTGAGTTTTGAATAACTCTTTCCAAGCACCATTGTTCAAGCGATTCAAGTCGAGAATAAGAGGAACATATGATTTTTGATGTTTGAAATGGCATAGATCTTGTCGTTAGGTTTCGTATTGGACGAACCTTCTTGAGAACCGGTCATGGTGATGAATCAATGAAAAGAAGAAGGCAATAGCAAAGAGAGTTGATGAAGGATGAAGATGATGAGAGAAACAAAAAAAATGGTGCAGAGAGAATAGATCGGCTAGGGTTTTAGATTATGGCCTAATGCCCTGTTACAAAACGATTTTACCATAACGTAACATCTAGCTTTCATTCTATATATATATATATATATATATATATATATATATATATATATATATATATATATATATAGAGAGAGAGAGAGAGAGAGAGAGACACGCACACACACACTAGATGTCTGCCCGTGTAAAACGGCGACGATAAATAGTTTTTTTTAAATTGTTTCTTATGGGAAAATAATCATTAGATTTTAGGGTTAATGTCATAAAAACCATCAAGTTTTCAGAGTTTTGTCGATTTCGCCCAAAGTTGAAATTTATGTCCGTTTTTAGCCAAACATTTTCGAAAAAATGTTCAGTTTTACCATTTTACCGGTGATAACAGGTTTTCCAGTTACCATTATATTAAATTCGCAAAAAAACCCTTAAGTTTACAATTTTTTTTTACGTTTTTACTGTTAAGTTTATAATTTTTGTACACTTTTCCCCTAAGTATATTTTTTTTTTTATAATATACATATGCATATGATTTTTCTGCTTGAATACGTATAATATGAAAAAAAAAAAAAAAAGATACATAGGGTAAAAGTGTAAAAAAAATTATAAACTTAAGGGTAAAAACGTAAAAAAACTGTAAACATAAATGTTTTTTTGCGAAGTTAATATAATGGTAACCTGTTATCACCGGTAAAAGGGTAAAATCGAACATTTTTTGGAAAATGTTAGGGTAAAAACGGATATAAAATTCAACTTTTGGCAAAACCGACAAAACCCTGAAAACTTGAGGGTTTCTATGACATTAGCCCTAGATTTTATGTTTATACATTATATTTATATTTTATATTTATACTATTGATGTAAACTAATTAATATTGATGTCTAGTTTAAGAATATATATATATATATATATATATATATATATATATATATATATATATATATATACACACACACACACATGAATTTAATATTTTAAAATTTTCATTTTGCTCCAAATTGAATTTCTTAATTACTTTCTTTCATTCAAGTCTTCAAATTTTTGACAAGTGAATTATTTATGCATAACTGATTTGTACAAAGAGTTTTGTAACTTATACTTCTTAATATTCAAGATATGACTAATATGTTTTATAATATAGTGTGTGTGTGTGTCTATATATATATATATATATATATATATATATATATATATATATATATATATATATATATATATAAACACTAGTAGGGTACCCGCACGATGCGGCGGCGGCGATTTGTTTTAGTTTATGCTTAAAACTTAAGAAGTACGATATATACAATTTATTTTTACATTATGTCTTTCACATTTTCAAAATTATGACGGAAAATTTTATTATGTCTAACAATCTAAAAATTATTTAAATCATAAGCCTATTATATAGAAAGGTAATAATGTTTTTTTTTTAATTTATATTTTTGACAGTTTTATGTAAATACATGAACAATATGAAACATAGGTGTAGCTTTATGTAATAGGATCTTCATTAAAAATTAAAGACCACACGAACATAAAAACATTTAATAGCATTAAAAATTTATTATCAGTGAACTACCATCCACATCCATTAAAATTGAACTTGAGTGTTCCATGCCTATATTTGTTAAGTGACTTATTTTAATGTCTCCTATTAAAGTAAAAACACACATGCACGACAACCAAACACACAGTTAAGCAAATACACACACATTTAGATATAACACATAACATTCAATTTCATATACAGATACTTAAAGATCAATTTAAAGACCTAAAAAACAAAAAAAATGTAACTTTTGACTAAAATCAAGTACTTGACCCCAAGAAAGCTTCTAGATCTGATATATCTCACAATTATGGTGTTTAGTGGTAAGTTTGTGATTACAACCTTCAGGAACAACTGTAATGAAAAGTTGAACAAATAAAGTCACATGATTAGTTAACTTCAGACACAGGAATATCATAAATTATATTTTTAGATATAAACCAACAAAAATAATGAAATAATGTTACGAATGACATCACGAAGGGTAACATCAATCAAAATGGGTATCTGCCAATTCTCTAGAAACCTTATGGTTGGGGGAGGCTATTAAATGCGCAAAATTTCCAAGTATGATGATCGGTTGATTGCCTAGATATGAGTGTTAGTAAGGAGTGATTTTGAGGACGAAATCTAATATAGGTGGTGGAGAGTTGTAACACTCGGTTTCGGATTTGCCTTGTTGCTTGGGGCTGCAGCCCAATCATCAGTTGTCATGGACTTTGGGGCTTCGGAAAAGGAAGGATTTAGCCCATTTCGGATCTAGTTTCCATGGTTTAAGTGATCCATGTATTCAATTGTGTCTTCGTAAGCCGATGGTATCAGTAAAGCTATTGGTTCGAGCCTTTTATGAATTTTGGATTTAATTTCGGTTGGTTTTCAGGCTATATAAAGTTGATAGAACTATAGGGCTTCTCGTTACCTTTTCGTGGATATAAAGAAGCCCAATCTCGTTACCTTTCCGTGGGTTTTGGGACAACTGGGTATGCATGGCGTACCAAGTGGGAACGCATGGCGTTCAGAAGGAAAATGGACACGGAATAGATTCGGAAGCAGGGCGTTTGCTGGGCAGATTCATAAGCTCGTTTTTAGGGTTTGGTCCCTTTATAAGCATCATTATGGACCCAAACCTCTTCCATTCTTTAGCCTCCATCCTCTCTAAACCTAAGAACGATACCCTAGTCTCCATTTGAGTGATTCTTGAGCTTTAAAGTGATTTATGAGTATTTTGGTGCTTGAGGAGGAAGAAGGAACTTCTTAAAGAGTCATTGCTTGACTTGGAGCTTTTGGATCCAAGCTTTGTGCACCTAGATCTATCTTCTGGAGGTATAAAGTTTCAACCTTGACAACTCTTCCATGTAGATCTAGCTAGTTGGTTTTCGGTTATGCTTTTGGTCCCTTTGAGGTGGTTCTTGTGAGTAGAAGTTACTCTAGAACCTTTGAGCTTCAAATATTTGGTCCTTGTTCAGGTTATGGAGTTATAAAGTTTGGATCTTGATAGGTGTAGACCTTCCAAGCATGATTTGGTAGTTATTCGATGAAGTTTGGGGACTTAGGGTTTTGATTTGGGTCCCATTGAGTTATGCTAAGTCATAAAGTTGGAAACTTTATGACTTGAGAAGTCCCTTTGAATCAAATCTAGAAGTTTGGACTAAGGTCTTAAGGTAAAAGCTTGCATATTGGCCTCTTTATGGAGTTAGAAGGCTTGAAATCATGATTGGGTCCTTTTGGAGCATGCAAAGGTTCCAAGTTGACAATTTTATGGACTAAGTCACTCATATGAAGCTGTTTTGAGATTTGAACGTTGGAGTTAAGGTATTAAGACGTTTGGGATAATTTTTGGAGAATGGCCGGGAATGCGGTGCGTTCAGGTAAAGGGTCCTGATCGGTGGTCTGGCAACGAACGCCCTGCGCTCCACCAGGGAATGCATCGCGTTCGGTTCATCAATGGGCTTTTTGGGCTTTTGGTCATGGATTTGTCTTGGGGTTCGGGCTTGTTTCTTTGGGCTATGAATTATCTGTTTGGGCTCTGGTTAGGCCTCAGGACTTTGAGTGGACCTTAGGTTTGGTTTGGGCCTTGAGTTGTGTTGTTGGGCCATTAGTGGGCCATGGGCAAAGTTGGGTTGGACCCATTAAGGAAAAGGTAAAATGGTCTTTTACCCTAGGAGTCGGGACTTATGAGTTGAGGCTGCGGTTAATGGGTTATGCATAATTACTAATTGAGATTTATTTGTTGTTAGTGTGGGAATTCTGGTTCGGAAACCGAGTCTTATCAGATTTTAGCGGATCGCGGTGAGTTTTTTCCTGTATGAATGGGTCGAAGGAACAAATATCGACTCGCATATGTATGTTAGTATGTTCCAAACTAAGGTCTGATGTCGGGCAATGCCCGATGTAGGTTTATATGTTTCCAAATTTCGATCCGATGTCGGGCGATCCCGATGAATGTGTGTATGATTGATGTCTTCGTGATTCGTGCATGTGTATGTATTGTATGTTTCCGGATTATGGTCCAATGTCGGGCAAAGCCCAAGGAATGTTTGTATGTTTCTGGATTCCGTCTGATGTCGGGCTCAGCCCGAGGTATGTTTATATGCTTATGTTATGTGATTATTTAGGTGTATTTGTTGATATGTTTATATGTATACCGAGCTTTGGTCGATGTTGGGCGGGGCCCGATGTCGGAATCTGTCCGATGTCGGGCGAGGCCCGATGCCAGACATTATCTGATGTCGGGCAGGGCCCGATGAAGGGGCAGGACCCATGATATGTTTATATGTGATTATGTGTATGATATGTGGTAGTTTGGGGAGCTCACTATGCTTCGTGCTTACTATTTTTAGTTTTTGTTTTAGGTACTTCCGATAGCAAAGGAAAGATCTCGGGATGACTGCATCGCACGCACCACGATGTTTTAGCCTGTGATGTTTACTTTGATATATTGACATATATTTTTGATATGGATACTCTGATTTTTATTATTATGAATATATGATTCACGCTTTTAATGGAATGTTTTGATAGCTACTATTTATTTAATGATTTAAAATGAAATTTTTGGGACGTTATTTTATGAGTGTTACACATGATTTAAGTAGAAGATGGGAAGAAACTCTTTAATTCTATAACCATCAACAGTTTCACTTTCTATTGCTACAAATATTAGAGGTTGCTTATCGATCGATCATTTCATCATGAGGACTCGCGACTGTAAGGGGAAAAGCCATGAACGTCATTGGGTAGCAACTGTAGCAACTTATAAACGATGGAGAAGATGGGATGATGGCTCTCAAGCAACCAAAACATAAAAAAAAAGAACTAAACTTAACAATAACCAGTATAAATCTTATATCAACCAGAAAACATAAATAAAAATCAATTACAAACCTAGGTAGATAGTTTTAAACAGATTTTTTTGACTTTCCAGCCTTGGTAACGAATTCGTTCAAAGGGAAACACAATGACTATAAATATAGCTGTTAGAGAAAGTTACTATGAATGAGGTTGGGGCTAGTAAATCAACGATTTTATAGCTGAGGAAAGTGATATGAAGGCACGATCTGTGTGAACTCTCTTATATGTGCTTGGAACCAATGCCCACACATACATAACAAAAATCCAACTTGGCAATCCGATTCGACTAACTTTTCAAATTTGAAAAGCCAACCCAAGTTTTGAATCCACGGCCCAAAGATTTTTAAGGTTTCTTTTTAGGTTTTTTTCATTAATTTATTCATGCAATGCATAGGTGTTGTACCTTATATATATATATATATATATATATATATATATATATATATATATATATATATATATATATACTAGTAAACTCATTTGGGCCGTGATAATCACGGCCCTAGAGAAATGTCTTTAAGCTTGTGTTAAGTGATTACAAGAAAACAGAATTTATAACGATAATATAAGTATATTCCTACATTTACAATTATATTAATGGATGTGCCAAAGATAAATGGAGTTTTTGGATGCAAATAGTGTCTCCATTTTCAATCTGAATATAACAAAAGGAATTTGTTTAGCATTTTTTCAAAGTGGCACTTCATATATAGACTAAGAAAATATGTTCATGAATATTTCCTGCATGTCCATGCTTGTGTTAATAACCATTTACCTCCAACTCGGTAGCATCGAAAGTGTTGATAACAATTTACCTCTAACTCGGTTACATTGGGAGTGTTAATAATAACCACCCTAGCATGACACAAGGGCAACCTAGACCATACAGTCACCTACAACCCATCAAGAAAGAATTAGTATAAATTCTCTTTACAAAATAAAAACATGCATGTTATTATTGTTTTGTGATGTATGGTTTTGAATACCATACCACAAAGCCACATATATCAGATTTCTCCTATTGCCAAAGACCATCAGTTCAACTTCAGGCTCATTTATGTTGTTGGCGATTACAATTGGGTCCGGTTCCTAATATGACTGATTAGATCATATTCCAAGCCTCCTTGTTTAGTGGAAAGATTCATATGGTTATATCACCTGAATATAACAGTAAACATGATAGATTTGGTTATTAAAAGACAAAAAGACCCTTATTACATATACCAAAATAAAAACCCAAAAAATGATCATAAATTTGAATTACAGGCTTATTCGACTTTTGTTATTGAATTAAATTCCATTCTATGCCAACCACATATGTAATAACATTGTACTTTCAGAAATCTGCCCAATTATATAGCTATGTCATACACATGCCAGCCATTTGCGGCTATAATTTGATGTAATTTTCAAAGTATAATGTCCTAGTTAGTGAAAATTTGAAAGTGTAATGCTATAAAATGTTGCGAGATCATCAATTAGCCCCAAAATGCACTTTTCTAACACCATTCAAATTTTGTCTCTTTATCTCCGTCTTGCCCGACTATAGGTAAGATCCCAAAACTTTTAAAGTAAAATCACGTGAGCTTCTTACAACATGGGGATCATGCAAGAAGATGTATCATCTTACTTTTTTGATGATTAACAAACAAATTATTAAAATTTCTTACCATTGTTTGTCATCACCAACCAAGAACATCTAAGTGCACTTATTGCTAACAATTTCCCTACAATTACTTTTAAAAAAACAGAAACTGGTAATAAAATATACTCTTTTAGCCGGGGCATTTGAACTGTAGCATTAAGAATTGAAAACCATTAAGAAATAACATTAAATAAAAAGTAGTTGAAAAGGTTTTGTGGAAATTTCGTTGTAGGTATGAACAAAAATGCTTTTTATTGTTATTATAATCAACTATTCTTATATTTTTCATAGATTTATAGGTTTCACCCAGGCTACTTGCTATTGTTCCTTTGTCTTCTGTTCTCAACTCATATGAAAACGTGTCGTGGTCACTTGTAAAAAAGATTAAAGCTAAGTAAACAATTTCTGTTAAACATTATTTTAAATGAAACAACTAAAACTTAATATTAATAGAAAATGCAGTTGTGTATATTAAAAGTTAGTCTGTAGTAAAGAATTTATAAGTACCTTATTTATTGAACATTAGATTAATTAAAAGACAACCATTTTGTAAAAGATGCAATGACATAATGTGTTTATGGAGTTAGATCAATACTAACACTTGATTTACCTTAAAGACACTGTGTTCCTCTGTTTCATGTTAAATACATGAAAACTTTTATGAGAATGAGTAGTATAACAAAATTAGAATGTGACACTTAAGAAAATCACCTCTTACTTTCAACAGCTGGTTGAGGGAGTATATACATAACAGTTGGGTCGGAAATTGGGAGCCATGATGGAGGCGTGATGAAGAAAAGATTCATAAGATAGAGTCAACATACCTGAAATAGACATGCCCAAAGTGGTAATCACAATCAATCCTCCAATAATCAGCGCAAATCAAGGTAGGTGGAAAAAACATGGATGGAAAAGAAGAATTTCCTAATCCAAACACATACTCTTAACTTTTCACCTGATGTGAACTTAGGTGTAGAGAGAGAAAACATGAATAAGGAAATCCAAACATTTGTTAAAAAACATAATTAGGTTCACCTCTAGATACATTACAAGAACACAAGATCGGTAAATGAAATGATCAGACTCGGATTTCATGTAGGCATTTCATCGAAAAGTTTGTTTAATCTCATCTACAAAAGTATCTTTAGTTGTCAGGACAACACGATTACAAGTAGGAGAGAAAGTGGTAGGAGTAACATAAATGTGCATCATCTGTAAGAGTTCATGTACCATTACCAAGTGCTAAAAAGAAACTGAAAAAAAAAGGATCTAATAGAGCTCGCATGTTTTCTGTTAGCTGCAAATGTGTAAGAGATGGCCATAAATAACAATTTGTTAAAAAAGAAGAAATAGTTTGTGTTTTACTTCCTAGCCAAACAACAGGAAGAGTTTGTCTAAAATCACCACCAAAAACAACCACTTTATCACCAAAAGTAGTTGAATAATCCATTATATCTCTAAGTAGACTATCCAAGGCTTCGATTGCAGATTTCTTTGCCATTATAATCAATTTACAAATCCTGATAAGCACCGCTAAAGAGCTTTGTTTACTAACCTTATATACAAACCCTTCAGCCACAGCCACATCTAAATCTGCAGAGAAGAGGGGAAAAAATCTAAAAAAAAACAATTTTTAAAGCAGGTCAAGAACCTTAAATTCAACAAAGAATTAGTTAATAAGATGAAGATACCATGAAGGGTGACAGATAATTTATACCTGAATTCAAATTGTTGGCTGTGTGCTTCCTCTGGTCTTCATCTGTGGCCAAAAACCTTAATTTCAAAAGAAAATGAAGATAAAAATGAAGCCTCTTGAAATCGTTGAACAAAAAAAAAGTTAAATTCTTCATCCATTCTTCTCAACGAGAGGGTTTAATTAAGGAGGAGGAGAAGTGGAGAACCAAGGTACCGGTAAGGGAAACATAAATTAAAACCATATCAAAATTATGAGCTTGGTTGTAGCAGACCCTCCATCAACATCGAATGATATATAGAATTTACATGCCTGCAATTTAAAATATGAAATATAATTGGGCTAAAAACCCTTCATGAAAAAAATTGAACTCATCTCACCTGCCTTTTTCATTTTCTGAAAATCAATAACCATAGTGGACTATTCTTAATTGTTAAATTACTCAAATCGTCTTCTTTAGCTGGCCCGGACCAACGGGGAAATCTTGAAAACCATAGATATCGATTAATCCCAAATTGCAAACAACAAATCACCAGATTAGAAAATACATACCCTAATAAACTTTAAAAGTTATTTCTTAGATTGAACATGTATTAGTTACGGTGAGAAGAAGGAGAGGAAAAACAAGACTGAGAGGATAGAGTAAGGTGTGAACTGTGAAGAAGAAGAGACTCAAAGGATAGACATACTTGTCAAAGCTGGAGGTTTCGTATAGAGTAAAGGCAGTGCAATATAGATCTACCGATGAAGCAACACATTTCATAAGGGCGCCTAAAACAAAGTAATAGGTGGGGCGCAACTTTGGAAGAACATCCAACAATTAAATATGCAGACGGGCACATGAGAGAAGCATTGAGGCCAGGAAAGTTAATGGTGAGGCGGTGGGTCATAACAGTGTATGTTAAAAATGGTTGCACAATGCCTGTTCTATTGGAGGAGGAAGAGCGTATCGACGCGGATTTCAATTGGCATCTTCAATCATAAAGTAAGATTCACAAACACACAAAAGCTCCATTTATATCTACAAAGGAATGGGTATTCTGAAACATACTAAGTGACCACCAACCAACATAGACAAAATTATGCATAAAGCAACAAGAAACACAGATAGCAAGTCTATTTCCAAAATCATGTCCATTTCAAGGTGGCTCCATTTCAATGGTGAACAATTACTTGACCATCATTTGGTCTAGCCTTTTCATCAAACACCTAATCTGCAGCCACCAAATAAAGTTTGATTATCTTAAAAGTTCTAACAAGTTGAAAAACTTAACATAAGTAAAAGTATAAAGATTCAACAATTTCATTTTTTTTCCAAATAAATAATCCAACAAAATTAATCAAGTAAAAAGTTTGCAAGTGGATGATCTAAAAACCTTTAGATAGAACTTACTGAGAGATGGTTATATTCATTGATAGGTTTAGGGCTTGAGTTGAGGAGGAAGAGAAGGATCAGTTGCAGAACTTCAAAGTAATTGAAACGAAAGTTGCAATTCAAGCTTTGATTCTTGGATTATTTGGAAAGACAAAGTTCCACCTCTTGATAAGGCGGTAACATGCGTTATTGGCTACCAGACTCTGGCAACTAGTAGGCCCAATATGTGACGACATTAGCTATCCATAACCAAAACAAAAATCGTATCCTTTAATTTACATGTGAAGGAAGGAGAAGGCGACTCATCGAGGCGACAAAAGGGGAAGCATGTGTAAGCTATGTGCCATAGCATCATGTTCTCCGGTATGACGTAGAATGTCTCGAACCTATGTCTACCGCATATACAGTGAGGAAAGTGTGAGATCATCGATGGTATCTGGAGAGAATGGTATTATAGCCAAGAGAGAGATAGAGATAAAAGGAAACATAAGTCGGTGACACGCAACGAAAACCGAAGCATGAGGTGGCGATAAACGGAACGACGTTGGAATCGAGAGAGTGACTCGCCTTTAGGCAGCTAATTGTGGCGGTGGTGTGAAAGAGGAAAGAAACTGATGTAAATATAAGTTAGGTTAAAATTAGCCGCCAAGACCTTTCTTACCGAAGAATCTTGTGTAAGATATGTTAAAATTAACCGCCAAGACCTTTCTTACTGGAAGAAGTAAGCAGCTCGATGACGTGCACTAAAGTAGAAATCCTTGGCATATATATATATATATATATATATATATATATATATATATATATATATATATATACCCTAATAAATAAGAATGATTTTGCCACATGTCATTCTCTCATTCAATTTGCAACATGTCATTTTGTCATAATATAGAGATATATTTATTTTCCACTTGTCATTTATTTCATTTTCCATTTCTAATATATTATTAATTAATTTCCATAAATTAAACCTACCATAATAATGATATTAATTTTAAATTTTAAATTTTAAATTTCAATTTCAATTTCAAATAAATTTACAGTTTAAACCTTTGTGTTTAACATTTTGTTATAATTAACTTGTTTAGTATACGGGTCTGATAACTAAACAATAATTTTAATTTATTTATTTTTTGCATGTTTTTTTTTCTCATAATTTTTATTTATTTCAAATTTCAAATTCAAATAAACTTCTCATTTAATCGTTTCTATTTAACATTTTGTTTTAATCAACCCGTATAATATATGGGTTTCATAACTAATATATATATATATATATATATATATATATATATATATATATATATATATATATATATAATGGACTAAGTCATGCAAAGGGCCCAATAAATAAAACAAATAGATCCTATAATAAAATACATGGTTAACATTGATATCACAACTTCGAAGGAAAATAATTCATTGAATATAACATCAAAATGACAAAATTATAGTCTAAAATCATTTAAAACTCTAAATTACATGTTGGAAAGAACAGCATGTCAGTTAAACTTAAAATGAATGTGATATGTATGCTTAAAGATTTTCACAGAACACAAAATAGCTAAAAGCTGAAAATTTTCCACTTTGATATCCCAACTTTGAAGGATTGTAATAATTGAATATTACATCAAAAAAAATTATAGTCTAAAATCATACACAAACTATAAATTATATGTTGGAAAAAACCGCATGTCAATACGACTTAAAATGAATGAGACATGCTTGTTTAAAGTTTCCACATAATAAATCATACAAAAAATGAAAATGTAATTTAACTTTAAAATAAATAATACCTCTTATGTCAAATTCCATAAACGTCTCTCCACAAACACAATTAGTCAAATGGATAATTAGAAAAAGATTTGAAAATATTCTTTTAATAATATGGTCTAAAAATGACTTTTATCTGGAACTGGCTGGACAGAACCAGTTAAAACCGAACCGATTGTGATCAATTTCTAGAATCAAGAACCGAATCGAATTTCCAAAAGAAAGTCTAGGTCTGGTTCATGAGTCCAAATATCCACCCTATATTTATGGCCTTTATGGCGTACTAATGTATTCAACGTTTACATCATCGTTGGCGTGCCCAACTGTTCTCTCTTTGTGGTGTGAAAGCTGATATTTAAGAAAACTACACTAAAGATGTGTAAAAATAGTTTACAAATTAAAATGAATAAAAGGTTAAGTTAACCAATAAATAAATTATTGCCGATCATGTGACATAATAGACTTAAGGACGTAGTGGAGAAAAAAAATCTTGATTAATCTAATAAAATTAATATATTAATTTGTTGGAGTATATATATTTTTTCCTTTTTTTGTTTGTTATTATGGATATAATCAGATATTTGATTTGCTTTTAGTAATATGATTCCTAATAAATGACTTGTGAGTATAATTATTTTTTAGTCATGTTCACATTTAAGTAATTTTTATTTTTATATATTTGACCATTTGACTTGTTAGATATCTTCACATATTATCATTGTCACCTGCTATAACGGATGACACTGGTAATATTTGAACAAATTTAACAAGTTAAATGGTCAAATGTGTATAAAAAAATGAAGTTACCTAAACATGAACAAATTTTTTTTATATATAAATTTCTTATAAAATTTTATAATTTCTTATAACATTTTTATGATATTTTTTCCTATAAGTTTTTCTAATACAATGTTTTTAACTTTGCATATAATTTTTTTTTAAAATTTTTTTATACTTTCATATAATTTTAATACAAGTGCTTTTAAACCAAATATTTTAAAAATGTTTTAAATTTTTCTTACAAGTTTTTTAACTTGTTTTTTTTTTACATTTTCATATATTTTTTTTTTATAAATTTTATACATTTATTTCTAAACTTTCTTTTACAACATTTTTAAAGTGTTTCATAGATTTTGTATGACAATTTAATATTTTTTTATAATATTTTTGTTAAATACTAGTTTAAAACATTGTATTAAAAAAATTAAAAGTTTATAAACTTCTAATTAAAAAGTATTAAAAAGTTGGAATAATTTTAAAACATTTACATTATATAGATTTTTTTGTTTTTTATTTGCTAAGTAGTATTCTCTTTTTATTTTTTAAAAGGTCCTACATACTTATTGTTACATGTTTAATTTATTTAATTTTATTTTTAGATAATATTTTCTTTAAAAATATTGTATATGCTTAAAAACAAAAGAAAAAAAAATATAAGAGGTTATCTTAAATATTTCATAAAACAAAAACATATTTATTAATTAAAAAGGTAAAGTTTAAAAAGTGGGGAAATGACTTATCAGGGTAATTAACTTTTCGTTTTGTTCACATTTATGCAACTTTCTTTTTTTGTACACATTAACCATTTAACTTGTTAGTTTGTTCGCATATTACCATTGTCACCTGTTATAGCCGGTGATAATGACAATATTTGAACACATATAACAAGTTAAATGGTTAAATATGTACAAAAATAAGGAAGTTACATAAATGTGAACAAAACGACAAAGATGATTACCCTGGTAAATCATTTTCCCTATTTTTAATGTCTTCTAGCTAAAGGAGGTAACTCACCCCATTAAGTTTCAAACAAATATCGATATCATATGTGAAGATGTAAATAGTAGAGCTGGCAAAAATCGACCCAACCCACCAACCCAAAATTAGTGGGTTGGATAGAGATTTTCAACCCATTTAACTTAAATGAGTCAACCCGTCTAACCCATTTAATTAAATAAGTTGGGTTAGGTAAAAATGATCAACCTGTTTTCAATCCATTTAACTTTTATATATATATATATATATATATATATATATATATATATATATATATATATATATATATATATATATAATTTAATATTATTTGAATATTATCATATATTTATCAAAGTATTAATTTGTAAATTATAATGTTGCATTATTATTATCTATGTTTAATAAAATTCAATCCTAATTTCGGTCTTTTTTTTATTGCTGATAATACTGGTCACTCTCCAAAATTATTGTGAAACTAAACATTTTTAATGTTATTTGAACAATTTATTTGTATTAATGAATTAGGATTGTGTTTTTGTCATAATTATGAAGTTTTGTTTACGTTTTATAATTTTAGTCGTGTAATATTTAATTATATAATTGATTTTAAATGGGTTAACCCAAGTCTAACCCATTTATTTATTAGGTTGGGTCGGGAACTACATAAACAGGTCAACCCGGTGGCAACCTATTTATCTAAAAGGTTATGTTGGGTTCGAAATATCAACCCATTTAAATAAAAAGGTTGGGTTGGGTTGAAATTTTCAACCCAATTATTAAATGTGTTGAACCCGAACCCAATTCAGATCGACCCATTACACCTCTAGTAAATAGTTTCCAATTAAAGTAAATTGGTTTTCCTTCCAACCAACCAATCGTACTTGATTGATAATTTATAACAACAATCATTATTACAATAACGTAAAAGAATATAATATTATAGGTACTGTATAAAAAATGAAGCAAAAAGTTGTCATGCTCCATATTTCTTGTTTCGACAATTTAATAGTTTATCCTAATCATTGATCCCTTTCCATTAAAGTATATAAAACTTACTAAAATTAGATTAATCAAGGTTAAGAGGTGTATCTTTTCACTCTCTCATTTTTTTCATCCACCTAATACTTTGTTTAACAACTTCCCACATATGAATATGAATGAACTTAAAAGCTAATTAGCATGTTATTTTGGAATGTCGTGTGCGTTTTCATCAACAAACTCGCTTTATTTTCTCCGTTAACCCATTGTTTTTCAAAGTTTGTGTAAATTTCGTTTCAATGCGTCATGAGTTTGTTTACAAGATTCCATTTCGAGTAACATTGGTCGTACGTCCTGTAATATGGATCTCGACTTATACCCTTATAAAACTGCTCCGTAACACGTAACCAAAACTGATCACGTGCTTCGGCCTTTCCCGCATTGCTATCTTCGAATATGTTGACCCATGTCTTTGCTAATTTTGTCTCTTCTTTTTTACTCGATCTTCTCCAATCAACCTTCCTTTTTTTTTTGAAGTTGTTCTTAGGGTTCAGAATCTAAAAGATTTTCGATTGAATATGTGAAAGACAGTTGGGATTGGAACTGGAATTGGTTTTATGTTTGGGTTTGGAATGTTGTTGTGGCTGGTGGGGATTGGAATTGGAATTGTTGTGACATTTTGAATTGTGAATAATAGCTAGGAACACCACCAACAAACGCTTGGTTTTGAGATTAACGTGATAGATTCATTTGTGGTCGGTAAGGTGGTGGTGATGTCGGATCGTAACCGAAGAGTGTAAATGCGTTGGAAGCATTTTGGTTGGAAAAGTTGGGATTATTAGAAGACATTTTAAGTGTGTGTGAAATAAAATGAATGATATATATATATATATATATATATATATATATATATATATATATATATATATATATATATATATATATATATATATATTGGTAAATTTGTTATAAAAAAATAATAACAATAAATAAATAAATAAAAGCCGTTGCCAATGTCCAATTCTTCCAACATTCATCGCACCTCCAACTCACTTCCAAACTCGATTTCTTCCCCCATTATTCTCCAATCCTACCCTATTTTCACCTCCATTTTTGGAGATATGAATAGTATTCCCCCATAATGGGGGAAGAAATCGAGTTTGGAAGTGAGTTGGAGGTGCGATGAATGTTGGAAGAATTGGACATTGGCAACGGCTTTTATTTATTTATTTATTGTTATTATTTTTTTATTCTCCAATCCTACCCTATTTTCACCTCCATTTTTGGAGATATGAATAGTATTCCCCCATATATGGGGGAATACTATTCATATCTCCAAAAATGAAGGTGAAGTTTGTTTGTTAATTTTAGTCCCTCTCATTTTTATTTTATACGTTTCTAGTTTATTTTATCTACTAATTATAATTTAAATGCAATATTTAATATTTATAATATCATGTTATATACTAATTTATATTAATTAATCATAAATATAAAGTTTAATTAGTAGATGAGTGTATTTGACAATATATATAAGTTATAAAAATGGAATATTTTAAGAATATACTTTTTTTTGGGTAAAAAATGGGGTAGAAAATTGAGTAGAGTTGGAGATGAAACACTATTTACTCACTTTTTTTACTTCATTTATAAGGGAAAAAAATAAATATGGGTTGGAAATGGTCTCATAAAAATTGAATTTTTTCAACATTTACCATCGATGGACAGATACCGCCGATGAATATAGGGATTAGGGATCCGACGCGACGTTTACAGCGGTAAAATCATTATATACTTATAAATGAAACATTTTTCCTTTCACCACATTCATTTGAAACTTCCATTCATTTTTCCTTTAACCACATTCAATTGAAACTCCCATGACTTTTCAATTTCTTTCTAAAAATGTTTATAATTTGGTTAATAAGGTTAAAAAAAATATAAAACCTAAAGTGTAATCATATATATACTAAATTTCAATATTAAAAGAATATATTTGTTTCTACTTATAACGTTATGTTTTTAACTTTTAACATATTATACTTAATTTATTAGGTTTAGTATGTTGTCACTTGTATGTAAACCATTATCATTTTAAAGCTACAACTTTTAAACAATTTGTATAAAATACGTAAATTGTTAATTTAAATATAATCTTACATGATCAATTTAAATATAAATTTTAGTTCAACTTAAACAACCCAAAGAATATTTTGTAAATAGTTACATGTGATAAATTATAGTGTCTTTCTGATAATGATTATAAGTTGGTTAATAAGGTTAAATTAGTATCAAACCTAAAGTGTAATCATAAATAAACTAAATTTCAATATTTAACTAATATTTTTAATTCTACTTATAAAGTAATGTCTTTAACTTTTAGCATATTATACTTAATTTATTAGATTTAATATGTTGTTTTATGTAAATCATTACCAGTTTAAAGCTACAACTTTTGAACAGTTTGGACAAAATGTTTCAATTATTAATTTAAATATAACATTACAGGGTCAACTTCAATATAAATTTTAGTTCTACTTAAAAAACCCAAAAAAATATTCTGTGAATAGTTAAAAGTGATAAATTGTAATGTTAAATGCAAAAACTAAATTGTAATATCAATTTAACTAAAATATTTCTTAAAGATATTCTTATAATCGTTATAAGTTTTCAAATAAATAGCTTAAAATTATTTACAACGACTATAGTTAAAAATAACTTTATATAAATGATTATATTGTTATCTTTAAAATAAAAAAAATGTTTGATGTTTTAAATAATTTCAATGGTAGAAATTAAAACATCAAACAAATAAACTTTAAAAAATTAATTAACAATAACAACAACTATAAATAACATTAAATCATATATTATATTTAATTTTATTCATGAGTAACCCGCAGGTAGAGATCATTCAAAAGATTGAGATTATGCAGTTTTAATAGATGTATACAAGGTTCTAAAAAGCTCGCCACGGCTTCGCCATGGCGCGCCATGGCTCCAAGGCTTGTGCCTGCCGCCAAGCTTTACTAAAATGCCGTCTTAACTCATATATATATATATATATATATATATATATATATATATATATATATATATATATATATATATATATATATAACTTTTTAATAATTAAATGTGAAAAGATGGTTGGGTAGGTTTGGTTCACGACTATTTAATTATTTATTTAATACACAATACGTAGGAAATAAAATCGTATTATACACGTGTTCATCAATGCTTAGTTTCACATATTTCCATTCAACCCTTACAATTTTCCCTCACTTACATTCCAAACTTTTCAGTTTTTGTTTTATTTTACATGTCTTATCGACAATCATGGGGTCGTAGTCATCAACTTATGGTCTACTTCATTTGACAAATAAGAAACCTAGGAAAATAATACATACAACCAAACAAAAAAAAAACAAAAAAAGCTAGTAATTATTATTACCAACTACATAATTACCAAACATATATATTATTATTACCGTGTAAATTGTTTTTCTAAGCATTTAAAACAAGATGTACAACAAGTAGGGTATATGACTATATGTCACCCATGTGCATTCCCGTTAACCATCACATTATCTCTAGAAAAAAAAAATTATGTATACATGCTATCTGATACCTAATACCCGATATCTGATTGACACCTAATACCTGTACATATACCTGATAACGGGTATCCGATACCAGATAAAATTTCACTTTGATACCACTCTGGTACAAAGATAACATACAACAACTAACACACTAATTAGTTTGACTCGTTTAGCGAGCCAACCACGACCGCCGTTCCTATTCTCAAACACAGAAACACCAAATAAATACCGATAAGTCCCATGCCCAACAACTTACTAGGTCGCATTTGATTTCTTGGCAACACCACCAGTGCCCAAACTAGTCCAATTATAATGAACCCCAAATTACACAACAAACCACTATCACGAGCTATGACATAAGAATTCGGTCTCTTAGACCATGATCCAATCAACATCGAAACCCCTAAACCAATAAGCGTGTTAAACATCGGGCCCGCATAGCATCCTGATATTGCAATTTGAACTCCGTCTGCCCCATTCATGGCAAGGGCAACATTTGACATCAAATCACCCATCGAGTTACCCCATGCTAACACAGTCAATGCAAGAATCGCCGAGTTGACTTGGAAGATAAGACCGAGTGAAACCAAAAGAGCAACGAGTTCATTAGCAACCATGTAGAACCAAATGATGCTCATAAAGAACCCTCCTAGCACCCATGGAAGCAACATCTTTTGTGGTGGGTGGTCTATTTTAGTCGACACAAAAGCACCAAGCCCAAGAAAACATCCAACCACTGCACTCCCAATATAGATCAAATCTTCACCTAATTGACCACCATTGTAGACCCTGTTCCATAGAAACGCTAAAAGCAAAGGCGCAAAAGTGACGCTAGCAACAGCATAGAACTTCGACCATCTTTCTTCGTCTATGATTGGAATGGTCAACCTTCTTGGTAACATCAATGGAAACTCTAGCCACGTCAGCAACTTCGAACACGAAAACCAAGAACAAGAATCCTCACTTTGTGTCTCCTCATCTGTCCATCCCCATGGAGTCTTCGGGTTATCTTCTAAACCATGGTTAAAAACCTCTGAATACATCGCGACATGTGCTCCCCACATCCAATGAGGAACCTTAGAAGACTTAACAAGATGTGGGACGCCATCGGTTTCCGAAACCAGTAATCTATCTTCCGAAGTGTTCGCAAGAGGTAACAATGGTGCATACTCCTCTTTCTTTCTCAAGAACTCACTTGCAGCAACATAGGTGGCATAAACGACATAGATTGACACAAACGCAATAGCTCCGCCGACGTTAACTTCTCCGATAAACAAGATAACAGCAAGAGCCAAAACAGCGAACATAAACGTATACACATCTCTTTTGAAGCACTTCTTATCGATGGTAACACCCAGATCAGCCACACATAGCGAAATCGTCCCGACGACAACACAAGTTATGAAAACAGCACCACCGGAGATACTATTAAGTCCGACATCGGCGTTATCGGTGCCTACAAAAGCAGCGATGCTAGCGAATACATCAGGGGCGCCGTTACCTAACGGAAGCAAGGTTACCCCTGCTACAGTTGGTGGTAATCTTAATACGTTCGATAACTTTTCAAGACAACAACAAAAGTAATCAGCGGATGTGTTTCCCAATAGATAAAACAGAGTCGCTAACCAAATTACAAGAGCAATATAAGCCAAAGGGGCAAACTTCTGACAATCGCAGTAGAAAAAATCCAAGTAATAAAAAAAGCCGCCGGCTTTACATTGTGGGTTGGCTTTTAAATACTCACATTCGTTTTCGAAACCTTTGTGTTGATTTAATCCAGAACAATCAGTTGGGTCTGTGATCTTCAACCCAGTGAAATTTGAACCCAACGATACCCGATCGACTTTCTTGTAGCTCCAATTGTTAAAACAGAGAACGATGAACACAAGGATACAAAGAGCGTGAAAAGAGCCGCGGAAATAAATTGGTTTCCGATGGAAAATCTTTTCCAAGTGTCCCATCTACAGATTTGATTGTAGATAAAAAAGGAAACGAAGAAATTAGGGTTATGGATTGATTAATGGGTCATGATCGAGAAACAAAGTCAAAAGAGCTTTGGTTTTCAGAGGCTTGAACAACGGATCATGAAAGTGAAGAAAAGACGGAGAGAGTATAAATATGAGGTTCAAAAAAAGAAAGAAAGAAAGAAAGGGTATGTAATTTAGGGTTGGAGGTGAAATTGTGGAGAAGATGATATAGAAACAAAAGCAAAAAGGCGGGGGATTTGGTGAGGTTAAAGAACCAATCAACCAACCAACGGTGGTCGGAATTCGGATACGTCAGTCGTGTTGAACAGTGGTGATTCGGAGCTTTTTGTTATCTTGACTTTTGAAGGCGACGCGTAATGTAAAGAGGGGATAAAATGATAAAGGAAGTTTTGTTTTGGATGCATTATTTGGGGAGGTGGTTGAGGTAACCGTGTGACCGTGTGAGGATTAATACCTTGCCAACCGCCATGATGTCGTTATCTAAACATTACGTGAAACCATTTCTTTAAATCAAAGTATATTTAAATCACAAGGGGTATATTAGTATATTATATATGATTGAGTAATCATTCATTTTAGTGAACGCTAAATCATATAAAAAGTTTATGTCAAAAACTTTGAAATCAAATTCTTTAATCTAACTTCATCAAGCTAACAAATATCGGGACGAAGACAAAATAAAGAATATAGTATATACAATATATTATATATTAATAAAATGGTAAAAAGGAACCCATATAGTACAAAATAAATGTATTCTTATAATTTAAAAAAAAAAAATTGCACTTTTAAGAAAAGTCACCTAGCAACACATACATTTACTTTTTGAATGGTACATTTTCGTTAACACCGAATATATTGACGTAATTTTAGCGTCGAAACAGCTATGGAAGGATTAGAGATTAGTATGGGGGAGCAAGATCTTTTCCCATCCAAGAGAGCTTCAAGTATTTAGGGTTTATGATCAATGAGAGAGAAGATGTGGAGGTACATTTGTACATGTCACACATCACATAAGGACGGGTTGGTTAAAATGAAGGGCGGCCTTAGGAGTCTTGTGTAACGGAAAGGTCCCATTTAAACTAAAGATGAGATTTTACAAGGTAATTATTAGGTGTGTCATGTTGTATGGATTAGAATGTTAATCAAACAAGAAGGAGAACGAGATGGAAATGAAAATAGAAGAAATGAGGATGTTGAGGTAGACATGTGGTATAACCTTGCTAGACTGGATAACAAATGTGGCTATAAGAAATTTGTTGCAAGTGGCGTAGATCATCGACAAATTGAGATGAGGGCGATTGAGGTGGTATCAACATGTCAAAAGGAGGCTACCATCGGTAAGGAGGGTAGAATCAATAATGATTGATGGAAAGAGGAGGAGAGGATGTCCTAAAAGGAAGTGGGAAGATAGTGTGAGGTTAGACAAAGATAAGTGTTTCCTTTCAGAGACATGACCTCATTATATAAGAGGTTGTGGGGACTAAATAACGTGGTTGATGAATAGCCTAGCGCCTTTGTATGTTTTGTTTTCTTTATGAATTTTATTTTTGATGCATGACGCATGATCCTTGCTTATATGATTGTATGATGACTTATTCATGTATTTTTTTTACTGCCCATATTCACTTACTCCGCTTTATTTTCATCTTTGCAAATTCTCTGACCATCATGAGTGTATTATGATTTTCTCATGTTTATAATGTTATACACACTTTGACTTTCAATCTCTTTGTTTCAAGCGTTATAAGGTTAATTTTTTCGCACATGTCAAATGTCAACTTTTTGACGCGATCATTATATCTATGATGGAGACATAAATGTCGACATCTTACCTCCCATACCCATTCTAAATGGGGTTTACGAGGTTTGTTGTTGTTATTGTGTAACACCCGGAAACCAGAAGGCTAATTAAGGAAAGATATTATGTAAATTAAAGGTCTACTCGTCAAGTCCTAGGGGGACAACTCGACGAGTAGAAATAAGCTTTTGGGACGCGGATTAGGAAACCTGTTAACGACCAAAATTTCAAAACAATTAAAACTTTTCAAAAACCACTCATTTTAATAACGTTGTTACAAAAAGGTTTTCAATACATTATTTAACAAAGTATTTTTCCCAGGTTCAAATCATAAAACACCAACGCGGGGAACGGTACGATCACGCATTTGCCTTGCCACAGACTCCTGAGAACCTGAAACATAAAACACAATTGTAAGCCCGAAAGCTTAGTGAGATACCCCCAAAAATACCAATCACAAATACGCCCTTCCAGGCCACGACCTTCCGGTCCAAAACATATCGCTTTCCGGCCCATAACATATTGCCTTCCGGCCCATAACACATCACCTTCCGACCCATAACATAACAGCATACATAACATAACAGAACATAGAACAACCTTACATATCGGGTCAAACCCCAGACCAAGCAACTGTGCGCATAACATATAATCATTCAACAGATCACAGTCAACAATTGATCAGCAGATCACATAGCATATCATTACTCTAACCAAGATACCGGCCTAACCGATCACTAGCAGAACATCACCCTAAGAATCAGTCAACATACTAATTACACACATACGCCTTTCCAGGCCATGACCTTCCGGTCCACATCGCAATGCCTTCTGGCCCACAACATGTAATGCCTTCCGGCCCACATTCCGCAATATCATAACAACAAACTCTGTCCGGATTTCCATCCGATAAAGGGTTGGCCTTGGTGCCGTAAACCCTGTCGATATAGTGAGGATAACTCACCTCGAAACTGCCGACGGTACAGATAACCCGAGCTTCTCCGATCACTGATACGATCTCCACCTCTGGACAACCACCAATGCACTAAACTCAAACAAAAATCAACAATTACCAAAATATCCCTGAAAACCACTGGTCAACCCTTGGTCAAAGACAAGGTCAAAGTCAACCCCTGACTGACCCTACTCGCCGAGTCACCCCAAGACTCGCCGAGTCCCACAACTTCTGAGTCCTCTCGCACACAACCCACCGAGTCATTCCTTGACTCACCGATTCTCGACTCAACCAGAGAACATCGGAACCCTTCGACAAGACTCGCCGAGTCCAAGAACAGACTCGCCGAGTCTATGGCTATCTTCAACCTACTCGCCGAGTTGTTCATACAACTCGCCGAGTTCCAGGCCATCTTCATCCAACTCGTCGAGTTGTTCTTCCAACTCGCCGAGTCCCAGCTCGTCTTCAAGCAATTCGTCGAGTACCCCCATGTGACTCGCCGAGTACCATCGGTCTGAATCCATACAGAAGCACTCCAAGCCATGCAACTGATCCAAAACATAGATCTAGCTTCCTACAACCCCTTCATCACGTAAAGTGGCAAACTTTACGTGAATCCAACTAGATCTAGGCTTTTTGCACTATGGTTTAGGGTTTGGGACATGAAAGCTTCACTAAACACTCCAACACAGGGACTTTCATGCTCTCTGATTCTTCTCCATTCCAGATCTGAGGTAGCAACCTCAGATCTAACCTCTAGGCTTCCAATTACATCCATAGGCAAGTTCCCACAAACCCCAAAATGAAGAAACAACATAACAATCAGTCCAAGAACGAGATATTACCTCCAATGGACGCCCAATCTGTAATGCAATTCGATTCCAAGCAAAGCCCCTTGCTCCAAGCCTTCAATCTCCCAAATTCCTCTAATAATTACTTCTCCAAGCTCCAATCCACTCAACAATGGTGCCTCTCCGTGATTTAGGGTTTTCTGGGGCTCAAGGGGTGATAAAGAGGCTGGGAGGAAAACATAATGTTCTTTATATAGGGCTCAACCCCGGGAATTAGGGTTTTCTCCACTCAGCGCCTACTCGCCGAGTCCTCCTTACCGACTCGCCGAGTCGGCTACTTAACACGCGACCCAGTCGCGACTCTACTCGTCGAGTCCATCCATGGACTCGCCGAGTCACTCTTCCACAACTTACTCTTTTAGCCCTTCAACTCTACTCTTGATACTTCGGGATGTTACAATTTTCCCCCACTTAAATTAGGCTTCGCCCTCGAAGCCTGCAGCAACTCAACTCCAAGGCTACTCCCACAATGCTCCACCTGGCCTTAACCGGACCAGGTCCCTCAAGGCATACTTATCGAAACTCGAACACACTTTCCCCTCCTTCACGCTGCCCTGACCACCATCTCGAACCGGGCACCGACTGTACCCCTGATCAGTACTCTCAATAACCAACTGTACCCCTCCTTCATGGTGCCCTGACCACTCTGCTCTAAATCTCAACAATCACTTGACCCATAAGGGTTAGAAAACCATGAACCATCGGATCCCCAATCCGAATCCCACACTATCCATTCCGGAACGACTGAGAGACCCATTCCCAATCTCAGAGCAACTCTCACGAGTTCTCCCCTTGCAACCGCAGACACATGCTGAACCAGTTCTAATACCCTCAGGTTGGGAAAACCTGATACACTGATAATACCCTCAAACATCCCCCAGGATGAACTACTAATATACAACCCATACCCTGATCAGAATCACACTAAGAGTTCAAGACTCTCTCTCTCTCTCTCTCTCTCTCTCTCTCCCTGCATCCCTTCCGAGCCTCTTGGCTCTACATTTGCGGATTTCCCTCCGCGACCTCAGCAGACATTCCAAACCGGATGAGCTGCTAATCCACTGCCGCAAACACGCTGCTCAATAACCATACTCGAATTGCTCTAATCATAACTCTGTTATGCCGCTTTCACTTCCGTGAACTTGCACTCCCTCTCGGAGTTACACGCCTCTTACCTCTTTCTCTTCCTTTACCAAGGAATCCACCCGGCCACAATGTCACTCCGAAAAATGCCACGGTGCTCGCCCGACGCTACACCACCCTTAGCGTGTCCGCTAACCATCCAACACACTTACTCTGACTCTCCTCGCAGGGACTCCCGAGCCCATGCACTACCTCGACTAAACAAGATCACTACCCGGGGCCAGACCTTCCAATGAAATCACATTGCAACATACACAATCCGCAATCTCAACTGATCCAACAATACCAGCAGAGTCTCCAGTATGACTGGACCGACTCACATAACACATATTAGCCACTCGAGGCTAGATCTTTGTGGGTCCGTACACCCAAACTCTGTGAACCCTCAGGTTCTAACTCTGGGAACCTTCCGGTTCCAACTCTATAAACATGTACAGCATAAATCCCATAGAATTAATGCAGTACAACACATCACGTACATAAAGCATACAAATACTCGGATCACATAACCTTGGTTACTTACTCAACTTGATCCCGGCCTGCTTCCAGGCATCCACAATCAAATGCCCTAGGTCTGTATCCCGCCCCGCATGCCCGACACTCGCTCCTATCAGCCTATACTCTGGGCTGACAGAACACTGCTGAATCCCAACAGCTAAGCACCCTCAATTACTCATCGATCTCCCGGAGAATTCTCCAATTCTCCCCCACTTAAAGCACTGACTAACAACCACCGGTCGCCATTAACGACCTTCCAGAACAACCCCGCACAAAGAGAACACTTACACACTGACTGCTTCCCACAAGCATAAGCAACCCTCAGCAAAACACATCTCGTCGCTGATCAATCCGCTCGAAAGGAATCCGATCTCCAATTATCCATTCCACGACTGCAGATGCTACCCGACATTCAACCCAATGTCGCATCTCCACTAATAGCCCTCACGAAAGATAACCAACGAAATCCCCAAAACAATAACCCATAACCAAAACCACAACCCGCAAAATGACGAATACCGCATCGAAAACCACACAAGGATACCAACACAAAACACCAAACTATAACCATACCAAACCTTCAGGGAACATCGGATACCAAAACGAAAACCCAAAACACAAACCCATAATCATGCCAAACCCGCGAAACAACGAATACCGCATCGAAATCCACACAAAGATACCAGCATAAACAATACGCCATAATAATCGCAAGATAACAAGACATCAAGAAAGAAACATACCCGCAGCTGCCTCCGGCACTGCTCTGACCTCCTCTTCCGCAAGCTGATAAGCACGACCCTGAGCCCTTGGGGGCTCCGCTCCATCCTGACCTCCACCTGAAATCCTCAAAGTGGCTGGTGCTGGAGCCTGCACCGGTCCTGCAGAAAGCTGTGGACAGTTGACCCTCAAATGTCCAACCTGACGACAATGATAACAAATCCTCAAATCCCGAATCGGCACTGACTGCCGACAATCCCGCGCATAGTGCCCCACCTTTCCGCACTTACGACATGCACCGTCGGACCAACAAACTCCGGTGTGACCCCTCCCACACTTCCCACAAGTGTGGCCGCTCCGATACCCTACTCTAACATCAACGGTCCTGGACCGTTTCGGCGCCGGCTGCGACTGCATCGGAGCCTGCCTCAGCTCACGCAACTGCATCTCAACCTCTACCTCACGCCGCCTGGCGGCCTCCTGCAACTCCAACAAGGTCTCGCACCTCTGCGCAGACACGAACTGTCTGATATCCTCCTTGAGCGTACTCAGATATCGGGACATCTAAGCCTGCTCCGAAGCGAACTCAGGGCAGAACATCGCCCTCTCAGTGAACATCCTGGTGATCTCAGTCACCGACTCTGAATCCCGCTTCAGCTCAAGGAACTCCCGAGCCAATCTCTCCCTCTCATCCTGCAGAACATAGCGAGTGCTGAACATCTCTCTAAACTGATCCCATGAAACCGCAGCCCTCTGCGCATCTGAATATGACACCGTGGTCAATCTCCACCAATCCTTCGCCCCGAGCCTCAACAGGTTCAGAGCACACCTCACCCTCTGATCAGCAGGGCATGAGCACGTGAAGAAGCATCCCTCCACATCCGATAACCACCTCATAGCAACAATCGGGTCCTGAATTCCATCGAATGTGGGAGGCTTCGTATAATAGAAGTCCCGATACTGAAAACCCCGACTAGCTCCTCCCCCTGCCGCTGCTACAACCGCTGTAGCCGCCGCGGCAGCCGTCTCTGCGAGAGCCGCATAACGCTCATCAAAATACTCAACCATGGCGGTCTTGATCGACCCAAACAGTTCCGGCAACTCAGCCCGAAGCAATGCAGCAACCTCATCGTGCAGGATCTCGCGAATCCTCGCATCCAACTCGCTCGTGCTCATCTGATCGATAACCTCAGACGGCACCGATCCACCCGGAACTCGCTCCCCAGCTCCCGATCCTGATCTGGATCCACTCTCATCATGCCTCGGAATCTCCATACTGGAAAACACCATACCAAATCTCAGACTCATCCCACAAACCTGGGATCCAACTCTCTCAACCCAACCCTAGAGATCATGGTTTCCCTGATACGCGTATGGGTCCTCTGCTTTCATTAGTACAGGCCCATACTACCTTCCACACCTACCCATATTTGTATGAAGTACTACCACAATACCCTAGAGAACATGCATAACAACTATCAACCCTCACCACTAGAGGAACACTGAGAATCTCCCATAAGGGACCCTAGGCTACAGGCATCACAAATCAGGCAACATTATCATGAAATCCTGAAGATCCCTAGCCTAACTCTAGCATGCTATTCTATCAAAGCTCAATAAAATAAGTGTCATGAATGATAAATTTGGGGTTACTTACTGGCTCCGGCTGATCGTACCTCCGCGTCCCCCCTTTTACTTAATTTGAAAACCATTTTAATTTCTCTTTTAAAACCTACCTCGATTTGAGACTGGAGTTACACGAGTGTTCCTCCAATTCACTCAAACCAAGGCTCTGATACCAACTTGTAACGACCAAAATTTCAAAACAATTAAAACTTTTCAAAAACCACCCATTTTAATAACGTTGTTACAAAAAGGTTTTCAATACATTATTTAACAAAGTATTTTTCCCAGGTTCAAATCATAAAACACCAACGTGGGGAACGGTACGATCACGCCTTTGCCTTGCCACAGACTCCTGAGAACCTGAAACATAAAACACAACTGTAAGCCTGAAAGCTTAGTGAGATACCCCAAAAAATACCAACCACAAATACGCCCTTCCAGGCCACGACCTTCCGGTCCAAAACATATCACCTTCCGGCCCATAACATATTGCCTTCCGGCCCATAACACATCGCCTTCCGGCCCATAACATAACAGCATACATAACATAACAGAACATAGAACAGCCTTACATATCGGGTCAAACCCCAGACCAAGCAACTGTGCGCATAACATATAATCATTCAACAGATCACAATCAACAATTGATCAGCAGATCACATAACATATCATTACTCTAACCAAGATACCGGCCTAACCGATCACTAGCATAACATCACCCTAAGAATCAGTCAACATACTAATTACACACATACGCCTTTCCAGGCCATGACCTTCCGGTCCACATCGCAATGCCTTCCGGCCCACAACATGTAATGCCTTCCGGCCCACATTCCGCAATATCATAACAACAAACTCTGTTTGGATTTCCATCCGATAAAGGGTTGGCCTTAGTGCCGTAAACCCTGTCGATATAGTGAGGATAACTCACCTCGAAACTGCCGACGGTACAGATAACCCGAGCTGCTCCGATCACTGATACGATCTCCACCGCTGGACAGCCACCAATGCACTGAACTCAAACAAAAATCAACAATTACCAAAATATCCCTGAAAACCACTGGTCAACCCTTGGTCAAAGACAAGGTCAAAGTCAACCCCTGACTGACCCTACTCGCCGAGTCAACCCGATGACTCGCTGAGTTCCCATACTCAGAACTCCACTCAATCCGCGACCTAACTCGCCGAGTCACCCCGAGACTCGCCGAGTCCCACAACTTCTGAGTCCTCTCGCACACAACCCACCGAGTCATTCCTTGACTCACCGATTCTCGACTCAACCACAGAACATCGGAACCCTTCGACAAGACTCGCCGAGTCTATGGCTATCTTCAACCTACTCGCCGAGTTGTTCATACAACTCGCCGAGTTCCAGGCCATCTTCATCCAACTCGCCGAGTTGTTCTTCCAACTCGCCGAGTCCCAGCTCGTCTTCAAGCAACTCGTCGAGTACCCCCATGTGACTCGCCGAGTACCACCGGTCTGAATCCATACAGAAGCACTCCAAGCCATGCAACCGATCCAAAACATAGATCTAGCTTCCTACAACCCCTTCATCACGTAAAGTGGCAAACTTTACGTGAATCCAACTAGATCTAGGCTTTTTGCACTATGGTTTAGGGTTTGGGACATGAAAGCTTCACTAAACACTCCAACACAGGGACTTTCATGCTCTCTGATTCTTCTCCATTCCAGATCTGAGGTAGCAACCTCAGATCTAACCTCTAGGCTTCCAATTACATCCATAGGCAAGTTCCCACAAACCCCAAAATGAAGAAACAACATAACAATCAGTCCAAGAACGAGATATTACCTCCAATGGACGCCCAATCTGTAATGCAATTCGATTCCAAGCAAAGCCCCTTGCTCCAAGCCTTCAATCTCCCAAATTCCTCCAATAATTACTTCTCCAAGCTCCAATCCACTCAACAATGGTGCCTCTCCGCGATTTAGGGTTTTCTGGGGCTCAAGGGGTGATAGAGAGGTCGGTGATCGAGTACTGTTGAAAGTCTCACCCTGGAAAGGGGTTATACGTTTCGGAAAACGAGGAAAGCTGAACCCGCGATACATTGGACCTTTCGAAATCGTCGCCCGAATAGGTCCGGTAGCCTACAGACTGCAACTACCCGCGGAGCTAAACGGGGTACACCCCGTGTTTCATGTCTCTAACCTGAAGAAGTGCCTATCAGATGAAACCCTTGTCATTCCTCTTGACGAAATCGAAATCAATGAGAATCTCCTGTTCGTCGAAGAACCAATCGAAATCATGGACAGGGAGGTGAAGCGTACTAAGCAGAGTCGCATCCCGATCGTGAAAGTACGGTGGAACGCAAAGCGTGGGCCAAAATTCATGTGGGAACGCGAAGATCAAATGAAGCAAAAGTACCCTCACCTATTCTAGCACTCTCAAATCTAGCTTTCAAACAGAATTTCGGGACGAAATTCCCTCTAACGGGGGGATGATGTCACAACTGGAAATTTTATGTCATGTAATCTATACACTCAAGTTAATGTGAATCAAAAACTTAAGAACATGTTTGACACCTATGATTATGACATCAAAAACTTCAATCAAATACCTCATTCAAGTACTACAAATAGTCATCAAACAATTGGAAACCCTAGAAGTTCTTGTTTAGGTCCACCTTGGACTAGAACTCCCTTATTGGATCCAAATGGACCAATAAGCTTCCAATTTGACTATCATGGGCTTGGAACCCTAATTGGGCTCTAATTGGACCCACATTTATTTATTTCGATATTTTGGGCCACATTGGGCCTAGAATGAAATAAATTAATAACTATGAACCATAATTAACCTAATTTATCCCTAACAAGTCATAAAAATCACCTTTATATTTTTGGACCAAAAATCACTCAACATAACCATGAAAATTGGGCTTAAGCATTTAAGGCCCAACCATTCTCCTTTCCCCCACCATTCTCGGCCCAAGCCCAAATAAAAGGGAGGAGTTGACTTCTTGCATGACACATCATCTTTGCATGGTGTACATCTAGGTATTACCCTCCAAACATCCATGTATTCTCATTCTTCCATGCAAACATCACCTCAAGGTCTCTTCTTTTCCCTCTCTCTCATTCTCGGCCGAAACACAACACACACACACTCACAAAAATCTATTCTACTCTCTCTAAATCTTGAAGAACATCTCCTTCCTCCTCCTTCAAAAATTTCGTGAATCAAGAAGCTTCACAAGGAGAATCCATCATCAAAATCATTATCTAGGTAAGTTAATGCTTGGATCCATGCTTTGGACTCCTTTTTATCTCCAAAAATCTCTTCTTAACTCTCATGAAATCATGAACTTGTGTCTTAGAACTCCATAAACTCGAGATCTTCATCAAGGGGTGCTAGGGTCAAAAATCACCAAACTTTCTTCCATCCTTTTCTTCAAAAACCGAATCAACACCCAAAGGTGAGCTTCATACCCCCTATTTTCTGTTTTTATGAGTTTTGTGGAGGGGGGGGGGGAATACAAGTGAAAGTGTAGATCTATATGTGGTTGTATGCCTTGTATGATTTTTATGCTTATATGTGTGTTTTTGTGTGTTATAATGTTGGATCTAGCCATAAAACCCCTCAAAACCGAGATATACCTTATGTTAAATGATACTAGCACCAAGTATATTTCTACATACAAAGTGATCCAAGAAGAATAGCTAAATGGCTTAGTAACATTTTCTTTGGGCTAAAAACTCAATTTTTGGACATAAAATGTTAAAAATATAAAGTTAAAGGGGCCAAATTGAAATATTTCGAAATCTGATGGGGGAGATGAGTCAAAACAGTCTCCATAATGTATTTTCTGAAAATATACTTGTTGGAGGATTTAAAACATAAATTTTAAGCTTAATGGGCTAAAAATGACATTTTCGGCCCAATAAGGCCCATTATGCGAAATTTTCTGTTTTGGAGGACCAAAACTGTGTTTTTCTGTAAAACAGTGGACTATTAGTGTTCCAAGTCCTTTTCAAAGGTTTAAAATGCTTTTTAAATTTAAAAAGGACCAAAGTTGCAAATTTTTTCCAATTTGGGCCAAAATTGTCAAAACTGCGAAAAAGAGGGGTTATAACCGAGAAAACTGCATTTTCAGGGACTTAAACTGTTTTCTATGAAAAATATGCTGAAAAATATTAATTTCAATAATTTTTGGTGTTAAAATGTCAAGAAAATTGATTTAAGGACCAAACCGGAAAGTTATTTAATTAAAGGGTTGAAAAGGTAAATTTTACAAACAATGAGGGCTGAAAACGGAAAACTTTCAAGGCTAGTTCAATACACGCAATTTGATCGAATAATGGCATCGCGACTACCGACGAAATACAATACACAACAAATACCAAAAAGTCGTTGTTAAACGAATTGGTTCGGTCTCGAACCAATAAAAATCCGAAACTACTAACACGACGATACCTCGATTCATACAAGTAACGTTTGGGAATTCAATATACATGCGAGTGTGCACAGACGTCTACGCACCATCTTTGGGCCCCAAAAGTGTAAAATCTTGTTTGTTGGGCCTAGCTAGCCCAATGACCTGATCTTAAGGCCCGAAGACTTCTACCTTACGAGGTGTTGGGTCTTACCGATCTAACACAGCGTAAAAGGACTTTCAATGGCTTGTATACTGTCGGTCCCCAAGGGTCCTTTGGTATTGCCAGTAAAGTCGATATTTCATGCGAGGCGGGTCAGGGACCCCTCGTACCTTTTTTTTTATCCCCAACCGGTTAATGGAGTCATCGGGGCCTTCGTGTCCTCTTTCTCTTCGGATGTGGGGAAGTCAGGGCGGTTGGATAACGTGATTAGTGCGAACGACGCCTACGGGATCGTTAGTATAGCTATAAACTGGTCGTTTGTGTAACGCGTGTTTGTAGCAATTAATCATGCTAAAAAATAATCCAACGTCGCCTGGGATTGATAACTTCACGCGTTGCAATGGTTTCATTTTAATTTCATGGAATTCAAAGGATTAGGAAAACATCGGGTTTTCCTAGGGTTTTTCAATACATACGGATTCGAATTGTATACAAGTTTAATGAACAATTTTTACAAGTATAGAAATAAACAAGCATACCTATGGATCTTCACAAATGTTTTCAAAAGCTTTTCTTTTCAGAAAATATCGGATTTTCTGGTGGTTTTCAAACAATACAAAACACTGTTTTTCAAATACCGCTTATGAACTCACCAGCATTTCACATGTTGACGTTTTTCAAAATACTTGTATTCTCAGGGAACCAGTGAATCAAAGGAAAAATGTACTCAGTGATGGCTTGCAGTTTACTTATTAACAAATCGAACAATTTATTTTTGGGAATGTAATGTTTAAACAATGTACTTCATGTAAACTTTACTGGTTGTACTATATTAATGCATGGTGACGGATGTTGTTATGTTTCATATATATTCAATGTTATGGTATTCAATTGAGTCACGACAGCTCCCGAACGTTTCCGCTGTCTGGTTCGGGGGTGTGACAGATTACGACATCCCTTTTTCGAATTGTAAAATATTGTGTTGGGTCCTAGCCTTAATATTTCATTTGGGTGTTATATTAAGGATCATTATCTAATCTAAACTTTGTCTTTCTTTTCAGATGTTTTCCAACACTGCTTCAAACCCAAACCCTTCAGGCTCTTTCTCCCTTATGAACTTATGTGGGAGAGTCATATTTGATGGATCGAACTTCAATGATTGGATTCGAAACATCCGAATGGCCATTCGCTATGAGAACGAAGAATATGTCCTAGATAAAGAGCTTAAGGAGATTGATGAATCTACCGTTACTTCCGAACAGATTGTAGAATACAAGGCCCATGAGAGGGACACGTCCAAAGTGTCATGTATTATGATTGCTACCATGTCTGCTAAGCTACATGAGTCCTATAAGGACTTTTGGCCTTATGAAATGCACCAATACTTGATGGAAAGGTACCATCAAAGTGCAAGGCAGGAAAGGTATGAAATCATAGCCTCCATGATTACAACCAAAATGAAGGATGGAGAGTCTATCACGACCTACTTGTAGTAGATGCAAAGATTTGTGGACCGTTTGCTGAAGTTGAATGTCAACTTCGATGAAGAGTTGGCCATAGACATTATTATACACTCTTTGCCTCCTTGTTATGATCAGTTTCGTATGACCTATCATATGAACAAGGAGGAGGTCACTTTAAGCAAACTTCAAGGCCTTTTAAGGACTGGTGAAAGTACTCTTAAAGGAAAATCTATTGTTTCTACTCCTATTGCTACTGCCCCTATCCTGGCAATTGGACATGGGAAGGGACAGAGGAGGAAGACTCCTTCTAGGATCCACAAGGGAAAGTCTCATGATGGATCATTCTCTAGTGGGACCAAAGTTGGTTCTGCTAAACCTTCTTCCAATCCAAAGGAAGTGGAGTGCTTCCATTGTCATGAAAAAGGGCACTGGAGACGAAGCCACCCCAAATACTTGCAGGACATAAAGGATGGGAAGATCAAACCCTCCTTTGCAGGTATTTATACTGATTTGTATAATAACTCATCACATACTAATTCTTGGGTCCTTGATACAGGATGTGGTTTTCACATTTATTATGATTTGCAAGGACTAAAAAGAAGTAGAGATGTGGAGCATGGGAAGATGAACTTGATCATGGGGAATAGGAAAAAGTCGCATGTCACCAAGATTGGAGCTTATACTTTATTTCTTACTAGTGGGTTAAATTTAGAACAAAATAATTGTTGTTACTCCTCTGATATGGTGAGAAATATTATTTCCTTTCATAGTTTGTCTAAACAAGGATTTACATTTTCTTTTAATAATGAAATTGGTAGTATTAATGCTTATTATAATGGTACATTTTATTTTGAAGAATTTCCTTATAATGGTATATATGAAACTGTGATGGTTGTATATAACTTAGGAAATAATGTGTTGCATATTGATTCGTCCAATGTTTTGGATAAAACATGCTTATGGCATTGTCGTCTTGGACATGTTAATAAGAAGCGCATAGCCCAACTCCAAAAGGATGGAGTGTTAGAGTCATTTGACTTAAAGTCGGATGACACTTGTGAATCTTGTTTGCTTGGAAAGATGACCAAGTCGCCCTTTATTGGTTTTTGTGCAAGGGGTGAGGGTTTGTTGGATCTCATACACAATGATGTGTGTGGACAGTTCAGAACCACCACAAGGGATGCTAACCGCTTCTATGTGACTTTTATTGATGATTATAGAAGATATCGGTATGGCTACTTAATCAAGCATAAGTCAGAAACCTTTGAAAAGTTCAAAGAGTTTAATCAAGAAGTGGAGAATCAATTGGGCAGGAAGATAAAGATGCTACGATCCGATCGAGGAGGAGAGTATCTTAGTATCGAGTTTCACGACTATCTTAAGGAATGTGGAATTGTTTCACAATTGACGCTGCCTAGGACACCACAACTTAATGGTGTGGTTAAGAGGTGCAACCGAACCTTGGTGGACATGTTTCGTTCTATGATGAGTCGAGCTTCATTACCTATCTCATTCTGGGGGTATGCCTTAAAGACTGCCACCCATATCCTTAATCTAGTCGCAACTAAAAAGGGTTCCAAAACACCTCATGAGATGTGGACAGGGAAGGTTCCCTCATTAGCACACGTCAAAGTTTGGGGTTGTGAGGATTTTGTGAGAAAAGAAACTCACGACAAGCTCGAACCTCGTAGTGAGTGTTGTATTTTCATCGGCTACCCACATAAATCCTTTGGATATCTCTTCTGTAGACTGAGTGACAATGTTGTTTTTGTTGCAAGGAGAAGAGTCTTTCGAGAGAGAGAACTCATATTCCAAGAGGACAGTGGGAGGCATATTGACCTTGAAGAGCTTCAAGAGTTAAGCAATGAAGGAACCTCAAACACTAGCGCTCAACCCGAGAAAGAAACTCCTGTTGAACCGATTGACGAGTCCTTACCTCTGAGGCGTTCTAGTAGAGTTAGACAGGCACCTGAGTTTTATGGTTTCCATATTACTATTAAAGGTGACACATTTATCAGTGAAGGTACACTGGTAAACTTGGATGAACCTAACAACTACAAGGAAGCCATGGCAGACCCCGAGTCTGCAAAAAGGAAAGAGGCGATCGACAACGAGATTTAGTCATGTATGACAATCAAGTTTGGAACTTAGTTGACAATGTACCAAGCCGTAAGACAGTCGGGTGCAAATGGATCTTCAAGAAGAATACTGACATGGATGGTAAATTACACACTTATAAAGCGTGATTGGTTGTGAAGGGCTTCACTCAAACTCGTGGAGTTGACTATGATGATACCTTCTTACCAGTGGCTAAGATTAAATTTATAAAGGTTATTCTAGCCATTGCTGCATTTCATGATTATGAAATATGGCAAATAGATGTCAAAACTGCTTTCTTTAATGGGAAGTTGGATGAAGATGTTCACATGAATCAGCCAGAGGGTTTTGTCAATGGAAAGTACCCTAATAGAGTGTGTAAGCTTAAGAAATCAATTTATGGATTGAAACAAGCATCTCGCAGATGGAATCTTTGTTTCGATGATAAAGTTAAAGAGTTTGGATTTTCGAGAAGCGAGGATGAGTCCTCTGTATATGTCAAAGCTAGTGGGAGTGTAGTTAGCTTTCTCATGTTGTATGTGGATGACATACTGCTCATAGGAAACGAAATTCCAACCTTGCAGGAGGTTAATTCCTGGCTTGGGAAGTGTTTCGCTATAAAGGACCTCAGAGAAGCTGCTTACATTCTAGGAATAAGGATATTGAGAAACAGGAGTAAAAGACTAATAGGATTTAGTCAAAGCACCTAGTTGGATAAGGTGTTGAAACGTTTCAGCATGGAGAACTCCAAGAGAGGAGACTTACTAATCCAGAGCAATACCAAATTGAGTAAGACTCAGAGTCCTAGTACAGAGGCTGAGATAGCATAAATGAGTCTAGTACCATATGCTTCTGCAGTTGGCTCGATCATGTATGCTATGACATGTAATCGCCCTGATGTGGCCTTTACTTTAAGCTTGGTCAGCAAATATCAAGGGAACCCTGGTAAAACTCACTGGACTACGGTAAAGAATATTCTTAAGTACCTGCGGAGGACTAAGGACTAGGTCCTTACCCTCGGTAGGAGTGATGACTTAAGAGTGACATGGTATAGTAATGCCAACTTTCAAACCGATAAAGATAATTTCCGCTCTCAGTCAGGCTGTGTATTTACCCTTAATGGAGGAGCAATAACATGGAAAATTTCCAAACAAGAAATTGTGGCTGATTCAACGTGCGAATCAGAGTACATAGCAGTAAGGGAAGCAACAAAGGAGGCAATATGGATGAAGAACTTCATTGGAGACCCTGGAGTTGTACCACCTGTAAAGGAGCCTATAGATATTTTCTGTGACAATGAAAGTATAGCTGCCTTAGCCAAGGAACCAAGGGATCATGGCAGATCCAGACACATCGATAGAAAATTTTACTTTATAATACATCAAGTAGAAGAAGGACTACTCATAGTGAAGAGGATATCTTTAGAGAAGAACCCATCAGATCCCCTTACAAAGGGACTCAGTATGGATAATGTCACACCCCCAAACCGGAACGGTGGAAACGTTTGGGGGCGGATGACTTCATGTGGTAACGTAACAAATGAATACATAGTAAAGAAAGCAATACAACCATCATATATATAATTGAAAGTTTACATTGTAAAAAGGTACATGTTCAAAACCAATTACAATATGATGCCAAAATATGAATTTAAACTGGCGCCGCAGCGTCCTTTCTTCAAAAGCTGTTTGTTACCTGTAATTACTGAATCCCTGGGACATACAAGTAGTTTTGAAAGAGTAGATCAGCATTTAAGCTGGTGAGTTTCATAAGTATTAAATGACAACGTTTGTATGAAATGAAATGTTTCGTTTTTTGTTTGTTTGTTCCTAGAAAATCTCATATTTTCTACTAGTATAAATGTAGCCTTCTATCAAGACCAATGTTTGTTTCTAGAAAATGTATGTACATATAAAATTTCCAATACGTCTGAAAAAACCCGTAAATCAATGTGTTTTTAATACTCCATGTGAGTTTTATAACCATGCTATTGACTAGAAATGCCTATACACAACGTTCTTCAGACGTTGGAATGTTATGACGTTTGTCACCCCAAATGGTGTACTGTAGCTAACAGTCAGGGTGCGGGGTTGTCAAGCCCGTATAGATCTATACACAAACACTATGCTCCCCCTCCAAGGGATTCTGGTATATAATACAGGACTTGAAATGTGTACTCGAACGTACGTGAATTTAATGTCTCACAAAACTTAGTATAAAAACAGATTTACGTGTGAAAATGTTCGTTTGTTCTTGTATGTGAATGTAAACTTCTTGAAATAGTGTTTCTAGTATGTAAAAGTTCGTAATGTTCTCGTAAAACTATACCTATTATAGTTTTCGAAAAGTGTTTCTCGTTTGTATAGTAATCCCTAGTAAAATGCTCACTTGTTATGAAAAGTATAATTTTTATAGTGTCTAAGATGGACACATATACATACAGTATAAGCAGAGTGTTTGATTTTTACATATATAACAACATTTTTCATTTCAAAAGGTATGATGTTATCGTGATATATTTTTCATACGAAAGTTTCCCTATAATAGTTATAAATCACATATGATTCCGTTGATAAAAAGTGTATAATGAAACTTTATATAACACACGATAATAATCGTGTGTTTTACTTGTATTTCCCCCCTTAAAAGTATATAAAAGCATTTATAAAACATTTCAAAGTGTGGATTATACGGGTATCAACTAACTTGAAAGATCGGAAAATGCGAGATGAAAACCGAGCAGAATTTCGACTCGAGAAAGCGGATTTTCTCGGGATTCTCGGGAATCTCAGGAGCATAAACGACCTTCAGGACTTGAGCAAGGAAACTGGGGCTTCGGGATAGTACGTGCACGGAAAACGAGGCAAAAACGCAAGAAAGATGAGAGGAATTGGCCCTTTTCTTCGAAACCCTCGCATCCCTTTTATAGGGGGGTGGGAACCGCCTCGGTACGCTGGGCGTACGCGTGCGTCATGCGTGACCACATCCTCGACTGCTTCGAAACTTCGGATGGGACGGGGCATAGCCTCGCATAGGGGCGACGTGGACGATCCGAGGCCTAGGCCTTGAGTACGCTGGGCGTAACTCGGATCGACCTGGTGACTCCTCCTTCGGATAATACCAAGATTAAATAATAAAATTTATATTTTATTTATTTAATAAACTTCAAAAATTTATATCTTCTTCATACGAACTCCGTTTTCGACGTTCTTTATATCCATGCGTAGGTGAGACTACCCTCTACAATTTTCGTTTAGATTCCGTTGGCAAATTTTGAAATTATTTTTATTATTTATTTTTAAAAGGTCGCGGTAAGAAAATTTCATTAGAAATTCATAACTTCATTATCTGACGTCTGTTTTTGCCAGACTTTTTACCGTTGCAATACCATTGTCGAGACCTTCGATTCTCGTTTAGGTCATTCCGGCCAAAAGTCTCTTGATCTCCGATTCGAATTTTTAGTTGTCTGTCGCTAAGCCGAACTTGGAAAAATCATAACTTCATTATACGAAGTTAGATTTGGGCGTTCTTTGTACGTACGATCACAGTTTTTAATGACATCTAACATAGTAGGTAATTAATTAGAGACTTTTTGGACATTTTATTTTCGAAGTTAATTTCATTATATCAAAAATGGTTACAATACTTGACTTTTTAGGTCATTACATAGAATTGAAATATCGGGTTGTCACAGATAAGCACTTGCTGCATGCAAGGAGCATCAGGCTAAAGCACGATATTAGTTTGAATGATTAGATAGATATTTAGAAACTTGTAATAGCTAAAATGTAATTGACATTTGATGATTAAATAAAAGGAGTTATATTTATAAGTAAAGATATTGTCTTGTGTCAATTATTTACTACTGTTTCATTTTGCATGTTTTGACTTCCAGAATAATAAGATTATTCAAACTATCCAAAGTCGATCATACTTTGGAAGTAGGTTATGTAAGTAGACTGTCATGAATGGGTTTTGTAAGATTATCTAAGGTGTTAAACATTGCAAAGGTTTGCTACAACGTTCATGAGTACTCTTGAAATAAGATTTGAGTATTGGATCAACCCACACTCACAAGAATCACTTCCCGGAATTTATCAAGAGTGATTGTGAGACGATAATATTGTATAATCTTCAAAACAAAATATACGAGTGGAAATTATGAGTTGGTTGTACATTGATAGTGCGAAAATGCATCAGTAACTCGATGTTATAAAATGTGTTGTTGTGTATGATTTAACTAATAGTTAGTACAAGCATATAAGTCGAAGTTTATCTGTTTCTTTTATCCTAAGAGGATTAACAGTGATATCTTGGGCCCCTTGATGATTTTGTTTTGACTTATGTGTCGGGCCCGGTCATAACTCTATTGATGTGTTCAATTAAGTTCTATGTCAAACAAATTTGAAATCGGGAAACAAACTGTTGGACAATAAGTATGAGATTGTTCCATGTATTTTTCCGACTGATATCTTGAAGAACAGAGGATTATATGATCCCTTATCTAAATGGCACGTCAGGAGTCAACATTGGCTTTTAGAGAGCTATGATTTCTACTCGGGTTTTGAAGCTACATTGACAATTATAGTTAGTAGACTTGTCTAAGTGGGAGATTGTTGGATTAGGTGTCTAAGCCCATAACTATAATTGGTATGTACTTAACCCGATAATAGCATGGTTCATTTGGGTTGTAACACTCTGGAACAATTTGATAAGATGGATACTTGAGGAAGAGGTTATTGTGATTTATTAATATATTACAAGTATAATGTATTACTTGAGGAATCACATTATTTAATTAGTATTGATCAAGAATTAATTTGATATTAATTTAGTGATAAAAAGAAACTGATTAAAGTTACAGGGATTGATTAGGTAAATCAATGATAATTCTAGTTGGAATCATGACTCATGTTGATTAGAGTTGGACTAAACTAATGTGAAAGTCCAAAAGGTTTAGCCCAGAAGACTAAGAAATATGAACAGTCATTAGGGTTTGCATGGTTGTAATCCTAGACTATAAAAGAAGTCCTTAACACCTAAAATCAGCACTCATGCACACCATAGTGGTAGCTAGCCGATTTTGATCTCCCATACCTCTCTCTAAAGTCCATTCTCTTGTTCTTGGTTTGTTATAAGACATTTGAGGCATCATACTTGAGGTGCTAGGCTCCTAAAGGTCAAAGACAAGCAAGCCACTACACAAGGTAATCTTGTAACTGTTTTTATGATTTAAATGTTACCTTGCATGCTAGTTTAGGCTATATGCTTTGGAAAACAATGTTGCATGTATAATTAGAGAAAAATTAGATCCAAAGCATTAGGGTTGTATGTGCACCATAGGAATGTTTAAGTACATAAAACCCATCAATTTAAGCATCTTAATCCCCACCTTATAGCCCCATTTCCAGCCTCCAGTGTCCGAACCCTAATCCACGAAACCTTAATACTTGTGAGCCATTTTTTGAGTGAACTTTGTGTTATTGGAAGCTTGTATAAGAAGAAGAAGCTAGGGGATTCCAAGAGAAGATTGTAGATCCAGAAGCAACATCCCACCCTCATCCTTTTTCTGGTAATTAAGCCTCTAATTTGTCTAGTAGTCTCTTAGATCTCCTTATTTCACTTTATGAGGGTTTTGATAGGTTTTGAGCATTACATCATTCCTATGGTGCACATGCAACCATAATGCTTTGAATCTAGGTTTTTTTTTTCAAGTTATCATGCAATATTAAATTATCCAAAGCATGAACCCTAACTAGCAAGCTATTTTCGATATTAACAACTAATACAAAGTTAGATGATTACCTTTCTCTTGTAGCTTGCTTGATCTTGACCTTTCAAGAGCTTAGTACCTCAAGTGTGGCACCTCTAATAAGTTACAAACACCAAAAGCAATGGAGGATTATGAGAGAGAGGTGAGGAGAGCACTAAAATCGGCTAGGGTTTCTTTCTTAGAAGCATAGGCCGATTTTGGGAGTGCTAGGGGATCCTTATATAGCTGAGCTGCTAGGGTTTCAGTCAAAACCCTAATCTGATTGCTTAAGCCTTAAGCAGTCCAGTAAATCCTTCTAGAAGGCCCCTATGGACGAATTCATCTATGGGCTTCCATAGAATTCGTCCATCCCTTCTATTAGGAGTCCACAACCCATCTTGCAATTAACAGTTAATTACAATATCAGTCCTCATAATTTAATCAATCTCTTTTGATCATTAAATTAATTCCAAATTAATTCTTGATAAATACTAATCAAATAATATGATTTCTCAATTAATATATTATTAATAAATCATAATTCATCTCTTTTCTCATAATTCATCCATTCAAGTTGTTATGGTGAAGGCAACCTAAAAGGATCATGCTACTATCGGGTCAAGTACATCCCAATTATAGTTATGGGCTTAGACATATAATCCAATAGGTTTTTGGTCCACAAAGCTTAGCCCTTGGCAAAATGGACGTCCCAAGTGGCTTATCCTTCAGATCTAGGATTTAGAAGGGGTTCCATGGCATAAAGTTGCAAACTTTATGACCATGGAAGCCCCATGCAAGCTTTAAGGTGTTGTTATGGCCTTTTAAGTCCAAAAAGGCCATGCATGGAAGGAAATCCTGAGACTTTACGTGTTCACTTGATGTTTAGGATCCAAATCTCGGTTTTCATGCTTGGGTTTGAAGCATTTTGGATTTTTGGATAAAGATCTATGTCCTAAAGAACTAGGGTTTTAGCTAAACCCATTAAGTAGGCCAATAGCAGGTAAAGTTGGAAAATTTACCCTTGAAAGGGCATTTCCAGTAAGTAGAAGAAGTATGGAGCTTTGATCTGGAGAGTAGAGGCTTAATCTGTTAAGATGGCCCAAACAAATAGGGGAACTCGTCGACTCCATAGAGGAACTCAACGAGTTGGGTCGTGTTGTCCTGTTTCAGTTTAAGGTATAACCCGACGAGTCTATGAAGGGAATCGACGAGTTGATTCTCCAAATCATGACTATGAGTCACCAGGGAACTCTGCGAGTCAGGTGGGGTGACTCGACGAGTTGGATCGCGATTTCAGGGTTCTGATTTATAGAACCTGGCGAGTTGAGTCAACTCGGGGTGTTGACTTTGACTTTGATTAAGTATTATGTTGGTAATGATAGCTCGGGGAGTCGAGAGATCAACAGTTTGGGGATCTGTCAGCTAGCAACGAGAGGTTTATTCATGAGATTCTGCAGTCAGCTTGTGAGGTGAGTTTTCTCTAGTAGGAATGGGTCGAAGGTACCAATGCCGGCCTATTTATTTATGTTAGTGTATACTGGATTAGATCCAATGCCGGGGATAACCCGATGTAGCTTATATGTTTCCAGAATTCGGTCTGATGTTGGGCGAGGCCTATGGAAGGTTTATATGTATGTTCCCGAGCTATGGTTTGATGCACGGTGGTACCCGAGGAAGGAATGCATGATTAGTTATACTTGTTGTATTTGTGATACTTGTATGTTCCTGGTAGGGAGGTGAGTGTGGGTGGGGGCCCGTATCTTTTCACTAGATGAGTGTGGGCGGGGTTCCATATCTCATTTTTAGCAGAGTAGGGGCGGGGCCCAAGATAGTCGGGGCCTTGAGACTAGCAGTTATAGTGTTGTGTTTGACTGTTATTGATGGGTTTTGGTCATAAGACATCCTATGTGCTCATACAAACCCTAAAGCTTGGATCTAGGTTTCTCTATTGTACATACTTTGAATCCAAGACTTTGAACCCTAATTCTAGCATATGGAAATCAGAATTCACATGTAATTAGGTTTAAGAACATACCTTGATTGTTATATAGCAATAACAATCCAATTCCTCCTTGAATTGACCTTGGAAAGCTGAGAGTCACAAGTGTCACTCCTCTAATGGCTTACAAACACCATAAGCAAGTGGAGAAGGTATATAGAGAGAGGAGAGAGGTAGGAATTCGTCCTTAGGACCTCTTGGGAAGGGTTGGCCAAATTCATGAGCCTTAGGGGGTTTATATAGGTGTAAAGATTAGGGTTTTAGTCCTTATCCTTATCTAGTTGCTTGTCCACCAAGCAACCATAAGATAAATCCTAGAAACCCTTATCCTAGTTGAATTCTAAGGGATTTATACCTCAAATTCGTTCACCATATATATAAGATAATCCTTACCTTATTTTGTAACTATCACATAATTACAATTCAGCCCCTCTAGTTTAATTAATTACACTTGATCACAAAATTAATTCTTAATTAATTATTGACCAATATTAATTAAACAAATATGATTTCTCCTTTAATATATTATTCTTATAACATATTAATAAATCATAATAACCTCTCTCTCTTTATTTATTTCTCCAATCAAGTTGCTTTGGTGAAGGCAACCCAAAAGGACCATGCACCATCGGGTCAAGTACATACCAAAATAGTTATGGACTTAGACACTAATCCAACAGTCTCCCACTTGGATAAGTCTAATAATTATTCTGCGTATGACTTCGGATCCCGATCTGCAATCGTAGCTTTCCAAAGCCGCTGTCAACTCTGATCATATCAAATACGCGTGTCCTTAGATAAGGGATCATATATTCCTCCATTCTAGATATCATATGAGACATGATTTCAAATCATTCTCTTTGTACTACTTCTCGATATCTGATTTATGACGACAGACTAATTGAACAAATCAAATTAGCCCTAGCCTGGCCGAGCATTTACGTTTGTCATCACTAAACCATCGAGGGGCCCAAAGATATCGCTTTTATCCTACTTTGGATAAAAGGAACGGATAAACTTTGATACAATGCTTGCTTGTACTCACGCACCGAATCACACACAACAATATGTTTTATAACACCAAGTTATTGGTGTGTTTACATATTATCAATGTGCAACCGATTCGCAAGATACAACTCACACATCTCAGTTTCAAGAATATAAGATGTTATAGTCTCACCAATCACTCGTGATACAATCCATGGAGTGATCCAAGTGAGCGTGGGTCTAATCCAATGCTCAAATCACATTCATAAGCACTCATGAACATTGCAGCAAACATTTGCTTATGTCTAATACTTTTCTAGACAATCCACAAACCAATTCACGACAGTCTTCATTCATATCTACTTCCAACATATGAACGACTGTGGCCCGTTTGAATAATTCGATTATTCTTAAGAAACTCAATTATTCTGGAAGTCAAAACATGCAAATGTGAAACACAAGAATAATACTAATCCCATATGGCCTCAAACCTTTGAGTATAAATAAAACACCTTTTATTTATCACCATATTGATTACTCATTATTTGTCGTTTCGGGTAATCAACTTCTTACTTGAATTATTACACTTGTCCCATGCTCCTAGCATGCACACAATGTTTACCTATGGTTCTTACTTTGTGAAATAGATCATATTGAACACATTTCCAATCATTCTCATTTCACAACTCTAAATCCTTTTTCATAAGTGAAAGAATATCAAATTCTTGCTACTTATAGAATATTCTAGATTCTAACATTTTATGCAATGATCTCTTTTGTAATGTCACTGCACCAAAGTCACAAAGACTACTGCCAATGATATTACAAAGTCCTCTAACGGAGATTGTTACAAGACAATTCCTTAGATATGATGTCTCTCACTCAAAGTACATTCCTTTGAACATCCTTTTGCATAGAAGTTTCTAATCTAGTCATAGATTTCTCAATATTCAATTCTCAATATGGACACACTTCCATATGTTCCATATGACAACTCATTCTTAATAGAATCTTTTCTATTCATAATAGAGTCGATATGGTCCATCCAATATGGAAACATTTCCATAATTTCTAATACTATACTTCCAACTACTCACAAGCAACCAATCCTCGTCGAACTTTGGATTGTCCTTTGATAGTTGTTTAATTATTTTAGTCAAAACCAATTCTAGTCCCTTTTCCCTCTAAATGCGCTCGACATTTGGAAAATTTTAGAATGGTCAAACATTAAAGCATTTGCAATCGATCCTATACCCGAAGCGTATGGGACACGACACATAATGTTTTATTTGCTATGTTCTCAAAATTCGAATTGTGAAGAGGAACGCCGTAATCATAATCGAAATTTTAAGAACACACTATGTACTCTTGACTAAATTTATTAACATTTCTCAACCTAATCCTTTAGATTTGAGATGAAGCATAATATTCTCTCCCTTAATTATAGCAAAACAACTCTTCAACTATTGCGACTTTGCAAAGTATGACTCTTGTTTTCTATAATTAATATTGCTAACCTTGCAATACTTTCCTTAATAATCATATAATCATAACTTTTATGCTCCCACTATCATGATAATTATTATAAAACATAACACTTATGCTCCCACTAGCTTCGACATGTATTCATAAACATCTTAACTTTCAGAAAAACAATGCTTATTGAATTTCTTAAGTTCATGTTTCTAATACTTAGTGCTTTGATAATCTTTTATCAAGGTTTTTTGAACTTATACACATTTGCCTTCGATAGTTCATATGTGTGTCTAAACAATTAAGACTAATTGCCAAACCTCACAATTCAAATTATGGAAAGGGATGCCGTAACCATAATTGAATTCGAGAATGCAATTTTACAATCACTATCTTCTTAAAATCTGTCTTAGTGAAAGCATTTCCTCACAATCATTTTCATGAAGGAGGAAATCTTATGACACTTAGATTTAAACAGTGTATTTGTTCCTATCCATGTGAATTTGTCAAAACCAAAGTTTACGACAAATTCAAACTCTTATGGATCGAACTTTCTTGATCTCGATTTCTTGCCTTTATGGTAGCACAGCTACCCACCATGTCTTCCAAGTAGTTAAGAAGCTCACCCTTTCCTATCAATGTACGTTTCATTGATTAAGGTGCTTTGCCTTTTATGCGTTCAAAATGAGTACTCATAGAACTCACATGCATAATTAACTCGATTGGATTGGCACAGAATCAAAATAATGTCAACACGATAGGTTGTAAACCTCAACTCGTGTGCTAGTGATGATCGATAAGGTTTATTTGATTTGTTCTTGAAAACTTTCAAGACCATTAAGACTCCCACTGACTCCTTGACATATAAGATTCTCTTGTCAAAAACCATTTCTTGACAAACAAATATTCAAGAGTTAGTGTAGCTTTTATCAAAACACTTCATAAATTGGTCCTAGTTGGTCTTTGTCTTATCACAACTTTCCACATTTAATGAAAGTTACAAACCTTCTTAATACCTTTCACTCAATGTCACAATCTTAACTTTAAGACTTGTTATTGGAACGAAGTATGATTGACTTATTGATTTAACCATTTCTTCAATTCTTGATTCCTCTTCTTAGACATATAATTGTACTAAGACTCACTTAGAGGATCAATTGAGGTATGGTTCTTAATCAGTAAGACCTATCATAAAGCATAAAAGGTACTCTCCCATCTTCTTAGAATGGAGAAATTTTTATCTTTCTGCCTACTTGATTCTTCTTATTCGTTCTGCTATTGATCTAAACCCTTTAATCAATTCAGAATTACACTTAATCTTGTAAGTATAATCATATTTACTAAACCTTTAGTAAATCATAACGAATATCATTGTTACTCTTATGGTGGTCTTGATCAACACGCAACATTGTGTGCTCGATCTCTTAGTCCTTCACTTGACACTTTGTCAATGAATTTGTCTAATTTCCAAATATGAAATTTCTCATTCATCGCGCATCCACGTTGCATGATTCCAAGTTTCTGTCCGATTGAAACTTGGGCGATGAGAAACTCTCCCTATTTGGTAAATTCTCGACTTTTCCATAAACACCATAAATAAGAATCATATCCATTTGTTGTAGAAATATGCAAACACTAATTTTCATAACGATTTCATTGCAAGGAAATAAATAAATAAATAAGTAAGTCAAACGAAAATTTATTTTATTTATAAAAGCAGCGGAAAACATATGTCCTTACAATGCAAAATCCATTGAAAACTATGTATTTCAAAAAATTTCTAACAACTCTATCATAACTATCTAAGCTCAAAATCTAATCTTCAAGTCCATGCGATGAAGATCCATTCCTTGTGATTAGATTCATCTTGCTCTTTCACCAAGCTTCCTTTCTTTTCACGGATCCTGTAAAACATTCAAATGCAATCTTATTACATTATGTATTAAGAATTAATGAATAGGAACTTAATGGAGTTAGATAGTGGATTTTTACCTGAAGCGCAGCCATACTCTTTGACTCTCCCATCTTCTGGACTCTTCAGGCTCTTTGGGCAGACTTGTATCCAACGCCCTTTCTTTTGGCAGTAAACGCAGGCCGGTTCTCCTAGAACGTCCTCGGAAGTATGGTCGGTTGATTTTTCCAACAAATACACTCCATTGCTTTGCCAAATCATTTCTGATTCAGCAGCAATGAGCATGTAAGTTAGATCAATGAGGTTGTCGTCATGATTCATCATATAATACTTTCTTTTGAACTCATTATATGATTCAGGAAGTGACTGCAAAACCCAATTCACAGCCAACTCATCTGGGAATGACACACCCAACATTATCAACCTATCAATGTGTGATTTCATTCCTAGAACGTGGGCACACACGGGTTTACCATCTTCATGTTTCATTTCCAATAGGGCTTTAGTGATATTGAACCTTTCAATTCTTCGATCTTGTGGGTTGGGGAGAACAATAGGAGGAGGAAGAGGAAGTGAAGCATGATTTCTTGTTCCTCGATTAAATCGTGGAATACCATCTTCATGTGGAATGCTTGTTCCACGGGATTTGGGAAGACCATAGTTGTCGAACTTTGACATCTACAAAACGGGAGAAAAACAAATTCAAGTTAGTTGATAGATTGAGTCCTTAATAAATCACCCAAATGAGATACTAAGGCTAGGACCCAACACAATATTCTACAACTCGGGAGAGGGATGCCGTAACCCTAATTGAAGAATATTTGAAGGTAAGTGAATGACGATTCACTAATTTCCACCACAAAAAACGAAAAGGAAAATTAAGTTTTAAATCTATGAAAACTCCTAGATCCTTTGAGATTCATTGAACTTTCAATGGCATGTTTAAATCTCGATATGCCCCTCTTGTTTGTGACTGGGATGCCGAGGATCACAAAGCGGGTGTGAATAACCATGCAAACTTACATGGTGCCCTCACATGTTACGGTCGCCTATTCGATGTGCCGGTAAACCACACACGCTCCACCGAACTATGACAAACATTGAGTCACCCTTTGCTACCTTTGCTTAGACCCATTTAGTGTGCCGGTAAACCACACACGCTCCACTAACGTCTTTGCAAGGGCACAAAGTGTAATTTCATGGAATTACATCAATTCACTTTTGCCTAAGTAACTAAGATTGGGAATTTTATGAAAACATTTAGTTACTTTTATATTTCATTATACTTATAATGGAAGGTTTTGTCCTATCCTACCCGTTCCGCTAACGACCCTCCACTAGTCAAGAGTGCGGTGGGTAAGAGTGGATACCCATTCAATCGCCATTTTATAGGCAATTTCCTTAAACACCCCTTATAGACTAGCTTCGTGAATGAGGCCTACTAACGGTAAGACTGACTTTTACTCATACATATATAATGTTAGACTTTTAATGTTATATATAGTATAGGGTGTATTTTACACTTTTAAAATATTAGGTGGTTCAATTTAACAATTATACTTTTAATTCACTTAAATTGTAAACCTAAACTTTTATGGATTTATTAAACCTCATTAATTAAACACCTTAATTAGTTAATAAAACCATAAGGGTGTGATTTGAACTTTTTCAAAACTATACTTGAGTTTTAGAATTTAACATTCCTAATTAAACTTTTAATCAACTTTTAAATTCCAAAACTTGAGGGCAAGTTTTGAAACATTTCAACACATTAGGTTTTAGAATTTAAATATACATCAAAATTAAACTATTTAATCAAAATTTAAATTCCAAAACTTGAGGGCAAGTTTTGAAATTTTTTTTCAAAACATTAGGGTTTCAACTATTTAAATTTCAAAACAACAAACTTATGGGGTTCAAATTTAAACTATAAAACCTAAAGGGCAAAATATCAAGGATCAAATAACAAATAATTCAAATTAACATTTAATCACATAATTATCCATATTTGATTTATTTAATGATTTCTTGCAAAACAATTTATCAATTTACTCAAAATAATTAATCAATTATCTTATAAGGAAACAATTATCTTATTAATTGATAAATATCTTCAATTAGATCAAAATTATAGTCAAATATATCATATAATCGGATTAATATTGATCTAACATGATAAGGTAACTATCCTAATGCAAAAACAGCAAGAAATCCCGAGATAAGCACTATCTGACGCACCGACTCGCCGAGTCACCCTCTGGAACTCGCCGAGTAGGGCTGACTCGCCGAGTCAGGTCGAACAGTGAGGCCAAAACACGATTTTCAGTTACATCAAGCATCAATAGAATAGAAACCAATCATGGCTTTGATACCATTGATGGGTTTTGGTCATAAGACATCCTATGTGCTCATACAAACCCTAAAGCTTGGATCTAGGTTTCTCTATTGTACATACTTTGAATCCAAGACTTTGAACCCTAATTCTAGCATATGGAAATCGGAATTCACATGTAATTAGGTTTAAGAACATACCTTGATTGTTATATAGCAATAACAATCCAATTCCTCCTTGAATTGGCCTTGGAAAGCTGAGAGTCACAAGTGTCACTCCTCTAATGGCTTACAAACACCATAAGCAAGTGGAGAAGGTATATAGAGAGAGGAGAGAGGTAGGAATTCGTCCTTAGGACCTCTTGGGAAGGGTTGGCCGAATTCATGAGCCTTAGGGGGTTTATATAGGTGTAAAGATTAGGGTTTTAGTCCTTATCCTTATCTAGTTGCTTGTCCACCAAGCAACCATAAGATAAGTCCTAGAAACCCTTATCCTAGTTGAATTCTAAGGGATTTATACCTTAAATTCGTTCACCATATATATAAGATAATCCTTACCTTATTTTGTAACTATCACATAATTACAATTCAGCCCCTCTAGTTTAATTAATTACACTTGATCACAAAATTAATTCTTAATTAATTATTGACCAATATTAATTAAACAAATATGATTTCTCCTTTAATATATTATTCTTATAACATATTAATAAATCATAATAACCTCTCTCTCTTTATTTATTTCTCCAATCAAGTTGCTTTGGTGAAGGCAACCCAAAAGGACCATGCACCATCGGGTCAAGTACATACCAAAATAGTTATGGACTTAGACACTAATCCAACAGTTATGTGCTAGCATGATTATATGTTATTGTTTGTATGCGTATAGCGGGCGGGGCCCAGAGACAGGCGGGGCCTAATAGAAACAAATTTGTATACCGAGCGGGGCTCGATGCCAGGCGGGAATAATGTTGGATTATTCCGATGCCGGGCGGGGCCCGAGGTAGCGGGCTAGGCCCAATGTATGTTGTTATGTGCTTATGTGTATGGTATGTGGTAGGTTGGGGAGACTCACTAAGCTTCGTACTTACAATTTTTAGTTTTGGTTACAAGTAATTCCGTTAGCAAGAGGAAGAGCTCGGGATGATTGCATAACACACACCACAACTTTTAGCCTGAGATGATTTACTCTGATATTTGGCACATGATTTTTATACAGTATTTTGTTATGATGATTTGAGATGCCTGAATTATGATCTTTATTGTGATGTTAGATGAATTATGGTTTTCTTAAACGGTTTTAAAATGAAAATTTTGGACTGTATTTTTGGGATGTTTCATATTGTTTTGCCTTCTCATTAATATATATATATATATATATATATATATATATATATATATACACACACACACACACACACTAATATACTAGGAAGAATATATATATTGCACACACACAATATACTAATACAATCCCTATAAACTAGGAAGAATATATTCTAAAATTACAAACAAACATGCATCTAAAGTAATCTCTAATACCCCTCCAGTCGAAGTATGAGGTGACTGAATACTCAAAATGGATCTAAAGTCGAAAAACAATGGTCGACAAAACCTTTAGTGAAGATGCATGCATATTGAAAGGCATAAAAAAATGTGTGTAATATGAATGTCATAGGGAAACTTTTTTTTTTAGATAAAATGGATGTGCATTTCTATATGTTTTGGTTTGTTGATGCAAGACCAGATTGCTTGAGAACTACACTATGAATACATTATCACAATATACCAAAATTACTCGCTATAAGGGTATATGAAGCTCGAGTAATAGGTCTCATAGCCAACATGACTCAATAATGACATTTGCGACACAAGAATATTCAACCTCAACACTAGATATTGAGAGTGTGGGTTGCTTTATGGTGGACCATGAGATCAAGTTGTCTCCAGGAAGAAGAAATAGTTAAAAGTTGACTGACATCTGTCCATGCACCCCCCCCCCCCCCCCCAAAGCAGCCTCAATGTCAACGATGAGTTGGGAAGGACATGTTAGGTATAAGTTAATTTTGAGATCAATGGTGATCTTGAGGTATTGTAGGATATGCTTTAGTGTGCTAAAGTGTGGTTCTCGGGGAGCATACATAAACACACACACACACACACACACATATATATATATATATATGTTGGACAACGTATGCAATGTCTGGTCTTACAAATATAACACATTAAAGTGCTCTAGTAATACTATGATAGAGGAGGTGGTGATGATTTTATGGAATAGGATATTAGGATGATTGATACCGTTAATAAAGGGGATGAAGTAAGTTGTTGGATGATAGAAGGAGGCCATATGGGCGAGGGAGGGGGTGTTTTGATGATCCGATATAAGGGTAGTAGTGAGGTTTTGTTACGGGTTGGGGTTGTTTGGAGGTGTAACATTATGAGGGAGGTGTTACGGTGGTGTGATTTAGGTAGGAGTGGTGTACATTGGGGGGGGGGGGGGTGGAATTTCAGTGAGGAAGTCATAAGAGTGAGGTTGAGTTTTGTGAGAAGATGATAGAGGGAAGATGTTTATTGGGAAATATGCTCATTGTCATAACATGTCAGTAACAAAATAATTGCATGGGTTTGTATGATTTACAAATTAGGCTCAATATTATGTAGAAAGAACTATAAATAAGAGAAATTAATTAGGTAATTAATGTATTATTTATTGAAGTGTAAATAAATAATTAAAAATTAATTCATTAATTTGTTATTTATTAAAGTGATAATAAATAACTATAAATTAATTATTGATATTTAATAGTTATTTTGAAAAGATTATATTGATAAGGATAATTAATTGACAGTTTTTTAATAAAATCATTAATTTAAGTGGATAATCTTTTAATTTAAATATGAAATGTTATGAATCATAGATAAATCTCATAAATTATATGTAAGACCGGAGGGTGTGGGTGAGAAACTTTCCTCACTTTTTGTGGGCTACAACACCCTTCCTCTTACTTTCCTTTTCCTCACTTAAACCCAAGGAATATGTGAGAAGCTTCTCTCACTATTTGTTTTTTTTTTTTATTTTTTAGATAAAATTAATTAATCTTAATGATAATTGGAATATAAAAGTATAGAGTCTATTTTGTAATTTTCGAGAACTATTTTTGTGAAGAGAATTCATAATTAGGGTGTATTCTGCCATAAGACCAAAACATAGGGGACAAATATGCCATTTCCAGAAACTTCTTCCTTCTTCCTGGATGAACTCCAAACTAAAAAAAAAAATAATAATAATAAATAAAAAAAATAAAAAATACAACAAATCACAAGAAGATAGAGAGTGCGGCAATCCCTCCCCCCACCTCCTCCCTGTGCCGGCGTTCCTCCGAACGGGAATGGCTCTCGCACCTCCTTCCCACTTCACTCCGTCCGGCCTAGGGTACACAGTTAAAGAAAATCAGATCACCAAAACCTAGTTGAAAATCGGTCATCCCCCCACCTATTTTCTCATGTAGCCATCAACTTGCAAGCTTTTGAAGAAACCTACAAGCTCGTGGGTTTTTGACCATGTGTTTTTTAGTTGCAGTTTTTCCTTATTGAGGGACGCGACATTATTAAAGGGGTTGTGATTAGTACATTTGTCTCCATCACAAGGTAATTCTAAACTTTTCCTATAGCTTAAGTTAAATGAACCAAATTTCATAAACAACATAGAGGAAGAATGAAGGGAATATCTTATAATGCACGAATATTATCTATTGGCTTGGATTATGGTGTTTGATCGTGTTTGTTTTCGCCATTCAATTTGATTTAAGCTATTTTAAAAGATATATTAATCCAAGAATGGTACTATTAGAGACATACGTTCATGATTATTAGCACTTGAAATTAAGATTGGCTTGTTTGATAATGTATAGGCTTATAACACGTGTAGGTATTATGTATGCATAAAAATAAACATTAGTTTATTTTCTTAGGGTTTCATAACCATATATTTTGAGTTTCTTAAAAAAAATTATTTTTCGAACCATGAAAGAAGTCTTTTTTTTTTTTTTTTTAACTTGCAAAAACCAGTTTCCTCAATTCAAGGCGTTTGAATTCGTTAGTTCCCGTTTAATTTGCTTCTATAATTGCTTTGTTATTGCTAGTTTTTTAAGATATAATAAAACATTTATAATGTTTATATATTTATGTCTTTAAAGTTGTTTTTGTTGACATTGTAACATATAAACAAGGACCGGTAATTTTTTTTTGTCATAATCCATATCAAATATTGTTTTAATTAACTGTATGAGTGTTTTACTCTTTATTTGGACTTGATGGTGTATTGCTTCAATAGAACTTACTTTATGATGCCTTAGGTTGCTTCTTTACTTTCCTTCTAATATTATATATATATTCCATATCATGTAGTCATAAGAGATTAGGTTAGATAAGAAAAATATTAGATTACAATTTTCAAGCAAGTGATTAAGTGAAGATTGTGGTCAACCAAACAAAGACCATGAAAATTGGAGTCTTGGATGCTTCATGATCGAGCATCAGTTATGGACGAAAAATTCAATGGAAGCTGATCATTACAGTTTGTCCCTAGATTGATATGGAGGAAAAGATTAACAGAGATATTGAGATTGAGATATTTTTGTATTAGTAGTATAAACATAAAAAATTAACCAAGATATCTACATAGGAATAAATGCAAATTAAAACTGCGATAAAGAAAATGAAACTGTAGTCTTAACTCTTTATTTTTCTTTTAAACGGAGGAAATTATATTTAGAAAAAAAGAGGACCAAAACAAAACAAACGCAGTCTTAACTCCTGTTTACATCCATATTTTATGCTCTCTTTCTTATAAACGAGTTCAATAGAAAACCAATTTTCACGACATTTTCATTGTAATAAGGTTCACATGTGAATCATTTTTGTTCACTAGTTCTTTTTATAAGATAATGGTTCTCTTTTGTTCTCTCCTTTTTACTACGTTTGTATGCTTAACCTTATTATTTGTGTATCGCTATTGATAAATCCAAAACGTCGCCGTTATAGTCATACAATCAGAGAAGTGATTGATCTGGACTTATCAACCCATAAATGGTCTACGTCTATCAAAATCATAGACCCACAAACAGGAAGAATTGTAATCAGGTTTGTGTATTCAAGCCCAGCCCACCATTCCTTACTACTCTCTTTCAAAGTTATTCAATGAACTTAAAACTAACACACATCATAAGTCAATTTCTCAATCATCATCATTTATCTATATTCTGTATTTAAACAAGAAAGTTTATATCACATAAAATTCAAAATCTAATATACAAATGTAACATGTGTTTAAAAGCTTTGTCAGTGTGTCGTATTGTATTGAGCTTATCCATTTTTTTAAAGATGGCACGGAATTAAATGATATTTAAAACCACGTGCACCACATATCTCTTCTTGGGGTCTTTCTCCAAGATTTGAGTGAGTGGATGCTGTGAGTGCCAACATTCTCTTTTGCTTGTTATTTCATTAATGTCAAAATAGCTTTCCATATATTTTGGTAATTGATATAGTATTCAAGTTTTAGATAAGTATTATGTATTTTGAAGTTGCATTTTTGATATTGATGAGCTATAAAACGAAAAATCCAAAAGAGGTCATCTAACTATGCAAGTGGGTTTATCTACATCATAGTATACGATTAGTGTTTTCTAATATGATAAAAACAACTCTGATTGTATTTGTTTGATTGTAAAAATATAATAATTTTAAATTTTAAATATTTAAATGAAAACACATATTGTTATAATCAAAATCTAAAGATCTAAACTATAGATAATAAGGAAAATAAACTTGAATTATCTATTGCAAGCGGAACACGAGCAATGGGGTGACAACTGCAAAGGGAGGCGATGTGCGTGTAGATAGAATTGTGGCACCGATGGGAACGGTGGTGGTGGTCGGTGGAGGAGGAGGTAATGGTCAAATTGGGCATTTTAAGTTTGAATTCCAACAAATAGGACAATGATTTTAAATAAGTAACCAAAATTTAATTGTTTCATTCGGCTGTTAATACTTTTGTGGTAAGTTATTCAACTTAGATTTTTTTTTTTCGAAACTAGATATTTGGACTACAATATCTATGTGATTGTGACTATGAAAGAATGATTCATATTTTTATAAATTTGGGTTCGATCCAAACGGTAGGCAATAAAAACGACTGTTAAAGGCTTATCGTCCTACGGGTCCAATATTTTTATGGGCTATGTAATATATATATATATATATATATATATATATATATATATATATATATATATATATATATATATATATATATTCATTAAAATGTTTTTTTAAAAGATAAATTATAGATGTGAGAACGTGCCAAATTCAAATGCCATAATTTGAAGAAGAGGCAAAAACATACGTATAATTATCGTTGTTCATAATGAAGGTGGTAGATGCAACCAAAGTGAGGGAAATCAAATCAACGAATTGTAAACTGACAGTCTATAAAGTAATCAAATAACGATAGAATAAACTAGTCTATTATTTCATCTCAATTCCTAAGTCCTATCTCTTAGAATTTCATTTCGTATAAAATCTTATTAATCATTAGTCATTGTACCATCCGCAGACATATATATATATATATATATATATATATATATATATATATATATATATATATATATATATAGGATCAAATGAGAACACCTAAAAAGTTGAGAACGCGAGAACAGTTGTAGACCAATCATTTTATGAGGGCATAAATGGAATTTTACAATCTAATTAAATTATGATATCCTAAATTTTAGTGATTATGATGACAATTACCCAAAATATCTCATTTTTAGATTTTTTTTTAATGAACCAATAATTAGTAAAATCATGATTTAATATCTATCTAAGAAAACGTTTTTGTTTTTTTCATTTCATTTTTCAGTTTTATGTTTTAATTTTTAGAAATCAAATATCAAGATACTGAATAATTTATTGATTTACCTCATTTATATTTAAAAAAAAATATCTTTATAAATAATGATTTATACATTTCATTTAAAAATGAATAAAATTGTAAATTATAAATGAATTAACTCAGTTGTATTTATGAATACACTTGTAAAATCATAAATGAATAAAACCCAGAAAAAAATTATAAAATCAACTAAAATGGTACTCATATGTTAATAAATAAAACTCATTTCTATTCATATAAGAATATAATTATAATAGTAAATGAATAAGTTACCATATATATATATATATATATATATATATATATATATATATATATATATATATATATATATATATATATATATTGACACGGAAACTAGTACTACAATTACAATCATAAATAAATAAAACACATTTGTGCTCCTTCCGAAAGAGGTATTGGTGTCGGTGTTTCATTTGGTAAATCTCCCACCTCCCACTATATGCATGTTTATTCATTGTATCTGCAAAAATGTTAAAGAAACAATTATGTAGTCATTCACACATAAATACACTGATATTCACAAATGAATACCCTGTTATTCATAAATAAATAAATATAGTCATTCAAACATAAATATACTGATATTCACAAATCAATATAAGAAAATAGTTGTTGCCCTTTCGAATCTACCCTCAATTCATCTCTTTTCTCATTCCTTTTTGTCAAGTATTACCACACCAAAAGTACCCTTTTAATGCTTAATTTGCTTGTGAAATCAAAGACCAAGAACAACTACAAAAAATTACCTTTCTAGTCATTGTTAGTTGTTGAATTTTGAGTAAATCAAGACCCAAGAAATATCCATTGAACCCACTTTTTGCTGTTGAAATTGATGAACTGATTTCTGCTCCTTCTTTCCCTTTCTTTTTCTTCGTTCCCTACCAAGAATAACCACTAGGATGGGGTTGTGTTTCCGGTGAAATCAAAAGAGGCAGCAGCCTCTTGGCTTTTTCCCCTCACCTGCATTGTTGTGGTTGCTTGCCTTGCTCCTCTCGGACCAGCCTCATGGAGTATTCATTGATCATTAACTGTAAAATGAGACATCTGACATTATAGTCGTATAAAATTACAACTGCAAGCATTCAAGTTCCATTTTTCTGAATTTGGGCATTTCATCGAGCACCTTATGTGCACAACTTATATTCTTCCCATATTAGCCAATTTAAATGAGTAAAGTACCATACCTGAGAAACATTTTCAAGTAAAAGAATTGTGAAGCTTTGGTGCATACAATAAAATAAAAAGCAGAAGAGGTTCAAATCAGCATAACATTTGGCTTTCCAATTGGTTTTGCAAGAAAAAAAGACTGCACATGTACAAATTTGAACAATATATAGCATTGTAAGGCTCCAATAAAGAGAAAAGGTGGATTTCGAACAACATTTGCAAGGAAAAAAACATAATGTTACCTGATTCATAGTACTTCGTCACTACCCTGCTGCTCCGGAGCGGAGGATCGAAATCTGGTAGTGTATCGCTGCTTGCTACCGCCGATGAGTAGCAATCGAGTTCACCAGATTGCTGACAAGGTTAAGAAAAAGAGATGTCGGCTGTAAGTCTCACTCTGAATGTGACGATAACGATGAAGAACGAACGTCATCGTTGGGGTCTGCCACTGTTCACTGCCTTGCACTGGTGAGTAGATGTCACCGTCAACCAATGAGTAGAAGTCGTCAAGCCGATGGGATCTTCGGTGATGGAAGCGACAATGCGTATAAAGGGGAAATAGGGAGTCATTGTCGGTTGTTCAGTCGATACGTCTTATGAACCCTAGAGAGAGATATAGATACGAGAATTAGAAAGGTAAGAGGTGAGAGGGTGAGAAATTATAGGAAATAGGCAAAGTTGCAATTCCTATAATACCCTTCTTACCATTTAAAAGTTACACATAAATGCCAATAGTTTTAGATTTTTACATAAATCACCTGTTTAATATTAACCATAGATCTTAGTATTTAGATGGTCCAGATCTGTTCTCGCGTTCTCAACCTTTTAGGTGTTCTCATTTGATTCTAATCATATATATATATATATATATATATATATATATATATATATATATATATATATATTAAGTTGAAGATATTGGAAAATTACTTAAGCTCATCGATATCACAAGAAATATTAAGTAGGTTGACTAATATTTGTATGGATAAAGAAATGCTAGACAAAATTCATCTTTATACTATTTTTTAGATGACAAGGAAATTCGACTTTGATTCGAATTCCTAACCAACCGGATAGAAGCAATGTTATAAAAACCGGTTTGAACCGGCCCATCGAACCGGTCGGACTGGGAACTGGGAGATGAAACGGTTCAACTATCATCAGTTTTACATTGATTTTTGAATCGGATTGAACCGGCCGATTTTAAAAAAATCCAGTTGAATCGGTTAAAATAAACCGAAACCGAAAAAAAACACATGAAAAGAACCATTTACATAATAAACTTTGGTAATTTTTTTTCAAATCTATTTAGTTTTCTCTAAATAAAAACATTTGGTAAATGTTACAAATTTTTTTATGTGTTTGTAAAACACTAAAAATTATATGGATTGATGTAAAACACTAAAAATTATTGTTATGTATTATTTTAATGTATTTGGATTCATATAAAACTTATTTTTATGTGTATTTTTTATGTTTGAACTTATAAACATCAAATTCATAATTTATATATGTATGATTGTATGTATGTGTAGGAAAATAGAAAAAAAAAAACATGAAAAGATAGAAATCGGTTCACCCGACGGTCGAACCGGTTGAACCGAAAACCGATTATCATACCGATTCAACTAAAAAACCGGTTTTTAAAACATTGGAAAGAAGGCACAATGCACAAGCATCAATGTGTTTTTTTGTTCTGTTATTATTACTAATGATTTTCTATCTAAAAATTTATAAGAAATATTTTCTTTAAATTAGTATATTTTTGGAAATTATTTTGCTATACTTGTGTTTTACAGGGCCTTTTTTTTTCGTATCGAGCACATAATATGATTGGATCGGTCCTATATACATTATAATATAAATTTAATTTGAGTATCATTAAATATATCCTACATGAGTTTTGTACAAATGCATTAAAAGTATTTACCAAATCATAGTATCTTAAAATTTCATTACCAAAATCTAGTACAATTTTTTTATCTACTATATTGAGTTTGTAGCTAAAGGACAGTGCTTGTATAAAATATTTAATAAATGCTCGCAGTTTTAAAATATTAGAAAACGGTGTGATTATGGGAAAAATGTTCTGACTTATGAGTTCCGATGAGAAGAAAGGCATGAAGATGAAATTGGAATAAGTGGCCTGAGGAGAGTCACGTGGGCCCATTTTGTTTTCAGTTAATTTTTTTAATCTATAAAATTTAACTGTACAATTGCTTGTAAATAAGTTTAAAACTACTATCATTTAGTACATATTTTGCTAAGTACCATTACTCACTTAAAACTCTTTCTTTATTATCTTTTGTGAAAATAATAAGGGTAAATTACACCAATCGTCCCTCGTGCATGTGTCAAAAAGCACGTTTAGTCCCTATTTTCAAAAATTAACTCGGACCGTCCCTCGTATCGTTAAAAGGTGCATGTTTCGTCCCTCGCATACATAAAATGACTATCTTGCCCTTTTCTTTTTCTTTTTCATTTATTTTTTATTTGTTTATAATTTATCTACTATTTTTTAATTATAACTTTTAGAAAATAAAATTTCCTTTTAAATCAGTTCCAACCCCTCCGATCGTTAACCACCTCCTACCACCAGTCACTTCCAACCACCAGCCACCTGTCACCTCCGGCCACAAGCCAACACCGGCAAACATCACCATTCATCTCCAAAAAAAAGTACTGGAATTAAACCCTAAAATCAAACCCAAATCCATACACTTGATCTACAAATCAGTTAAACGAAGAACAAAGATGAGAGGACACGAGGAAGATCGTGGTCGGACTCAAACTCTTCAACCCCTTATCCTACCACTGCCATGAAACCTGCGACTCCATTTGGTTTCTCCCCCAAAATCGTTTGAAAAAAAATACTAGAAATTGTTTTAATGAGGAGAGTTGATTCGATTTATTCAAACCTCGTTCTTCTTTCGCTAGATGTCGTCGTTCCCCTCCCTCTCATTCTGCTCTGTCTCGAAACACTAAGAGGTACGATTTGTAAGATGATGGTGTAGATCTGAGACATTGGTGAAAAGATGGCGGTCCTCTGGCTCTCTCCATTACAATGTTACGAAGACAACGATGGTTTTTAGGTGCTAGGGTTTCAGCCGAAGAGGTGGTGGTGATGGATTACAGGTAACGATCGACATTTCAAGGGGTGATGACGATGTTGGAAATGGTTTCAGAGGTCGATGGATGTAGATATAAGGTTAATCGAAGGTTAGGGGCGGTGATAGGAATAGACACCTGAGGGAGTTGTCGCTGGAGGGAGTAACTGTCGATGATGGTTTAAGGAGGGTAGTTTTGGGTTCTTGGAAGACGTTAGAGATGAGCGGAAGAGAGATATGGACGATAAGGTCGGTGGGAAGGTAGGGTAGGTGGCTTTTTTTCTTTTTTAAATTATTAATAATATTAATAACATTAAATTTATTGGAAAATAAATACACAAAGGGTATTATAGTCATTTCAGATCAGATAGGGACTACACCTGCAACAAAATCATTTGTTAGGGACGAAGCGTGCAACTTTTAACCAAATGAGGGACGGTCCGAGTTAATTTTTGAAAATAGGGACTCAAGGTGCTTTCTGGCACCTCCACGAGGGACGAATGGTGTAATTTACCCAAATAATAATAATGCTTTACCATAATCACTAACATCACCATTGTTTCTTATCACCATTATTTTCTACCGTGGACATATATTTCTTATACTACAAAATCTAAACAAAAGAAAATATAAATTTAGGAAAAACCACTATTAATCCTTAAACTCTACAAGCAAATGGTGTCGAAAAATCCCAAAGTAAGATCACACAACGTCTACCATCAATAGTCAACTTCCAAAAGATATAATATTAATTCTTAAACTTTACATGAAGAAAGAACTACTCGGGTGTTTCATTTGAGAATTCATAAAGGTATGGAGTATAAATTGTTAACCGTTGGCTCGATAATTATAACACAAGCGAATTCTTAAAAAATAAAAATTCAATTATATGACAAAATACACATAATCTAAAACCTTTTAATTAGAGCATATGCTTTGCAACAAATTATTAATATCAATTAGCATCGTTATAATTTTGGATATCAACGACTATCGAGCACCATCGTCAACCATATTTCATGCTCCTTTCCTTCAACTTTTTCTATGAAATGGACATTGAAGACCAACGAACAAAAGCAACAATCTATCTCCTCCCTTCTCCTTTCTCTCGAACCCATTTCCCCATTACAAAGACCTTGACGACAAAGCCATCAAAATGCCTCCCTCCACCATCTTTTTATCTCCCCATGTTTGGTTATGTTAAAGTTTACTCATTAGACAAAAGTTTGAAAATGTTTGGAGTCTATGTTGCAATTATTCTAACAATAAGAATAGAGTAGAGGGAGAAGGTAAAAGGAATCAATTGTAATGAATTCCATGTTGGAAAATTTCATATCGAAAAATATAAATGTAAAGGTCCAAAAATAATGGTAAAATTTTTCTTTTTAAAAACTAGTCAACTCGTTCATTAAATTGTTCATAATAACATCAAGTCATAATATCCAATATATCAGAGTACAATATATCGAATGCGGAAATTGTGAGGGGAGGATGTTGTGTCATCACGCCGGGACCTTCCCTTTGGAACTGGATGTATCTGAAACCATAAACATAAACTGTAAGCATAATGCTTAGTAAGTTCCCCAAGTATCACATGCCACACATGAAAGAAGATAAATGTTATGGGCCAAATCATAGTCATATAGTAGTTTCCTGCCATGGGCCAAACCATGGTCTTTCCATTCAGTGTCGAGGCCCAAATCTCGGTCTTGCATACAAATGTCAAGGGACAGATCCTCGTCTTTCATATAACTGCCAGATGCCAGATTCTAGTCTTTCATACAAATGCTAGGGGCCAGATCCTAGTGTTTCATATCATCATCATATGGCATCCAACATTCTACACAACAAACAATGAGCCGACATTGGTGCCTTCGACCCATTGATCTATTGAGGAAACTCACCCCAACTGCTGAAAAACCCAGATAAACTCTTGGGCTATTGGACTGGAGAAATCCCCGTGCTAACTAAACAATAGAGCCCCAATTAATAATTGAGACATAACCCAAAACTAAAAGCCTACATTACTTGCCTAATATCCAAGGTAAAAAGGGCCAAGTTAGACCTTTAAGCCTAATAAAATCCTAGGACTAACCCCAAGGATCATCCAAGGTCCAATATGGGCCCAACATCAAAAGTGGCCCAACATCATGAAAATCTATGGTCTGACCCAACAAGCAAAGCCCAATGATTAAGGCCCAAAAATTACCCAAGCTGGACTAGGCCATATGCTCGGCGTACCAACCGGTACGTGCAACGTACTTGGCCGAAGTAGGAGGATCGCGATTGGGATGCAGTACGCACGATGTACAGGGAGTTATGCCCAACGTACGCACCTCTCATGCAAACTCATGCAAAATGTCTTAATGCCTTAAGACCCTATGACCAAAACTTAGATATGAACTCACTAGGACCCCTAAGGCCATAAAGTTGCAAACTTTATGCCTTTGCATGGCTACAAGGAGCCCAACACTAAAAGCCTAGCTTACTTAATCCTTTTCTACCCCTTAACTCTTTGATGGGGAAAAATAAAGGGCTAAGCTTGCATTTTTATGACTTGAAATGCCTTAAAACGTCTGAATGGACACCTTGAAGGCTTAAGAGTACCTCTTACTCACCAAGCTCTAGATTTTGGGACAAAAGGAAGAAAATAAAGGCTTAACTAAGATCTAAAGAAACATAAGCCAAGTCTAGAGCTTTATACCTCCAAATGGTTCATAATAAAGAGGAGATGTTGGATCCAAAGTCTTGAGAGCAAAGTTTACTCCTTGAAGGTCCTTTTTCACAACCAATGAAGCACACAATCACTCCAAAAAGCTCAAAATGATCAAAATGAACTAAGATTTGCAAGGAGGGACGATCTTGGGATGGAGTTTGATAAATGGAAAGATCTTGGGGCCATAATAGCGTTTAAATAGTGCACAAACCCTAATTATTAGGGTTTTGGTCTGAACCACCTACGCCCAACGTACTGGAGTACGCACAACGTACTAGCACGGGACTTAGTACGCTCAACGTACCAAGGTGTATGCCCAACGTACTCAAGCTGAACCTAAAAGTCATGGATTTGGACATCGGGGACTCTTCTGTCAACAAATCAAAACTCTAGGGTCCAAAAGCAAACCTGAAAATGTTACAATAAACGCGGAAGCATAAGAATCTTAATCTTAAATCTGATTACAAGAAAACTTAAACAAGACAGAAGATTACATACCTACTTCCATGGAGATTCTTGGATTTGAAGAGCAGGATGAGTTTTCCAGTTGATCTCAAGAGCTCTCTCTAAAACGCTCAACAATAAAAATGAATTTCTCTATGTATTTTAGTATGCTCCTCATCACATGTAGATATAGATGGAGATATACCCTAATGTGAGAGATGGAATGGATATATAGAGGATCTTGAGTCAAACTGTGAACTCAACCCACAAGGTAAGTAAATATCCTATAAAATCGGTCCATCAATAATTATATATTCTTACCATAATAATTCTTTATTTAAATGATAAAAATATATGTACATTATTGAAATGGTCCCAAAAATATCTAACATTCCATACATTGTTATTGTATTGATGAATCATTATTTATAGTACATAAGTACATTGCTATTATGTAACTAATTGCTTCTAACAAGAATTATAACTAACTAACTAATTTTTTATTGTTAACCACCATCTCTGACACGTGTTGAATATTAACATCCTTCCCTTAAGTTGGAACTTGGTGAAAGTATTAAAGGTTCAACTTATATAACCAATTTTGAAATTTTGGTCCGTATAATTCCTTTGTGAAAAGATCTGCAAGTTGTTGCTTTATTTAAATATGCTTTGTTAAAACGAAACCAAGCTTATATTGATCACATACAAGATGAAAATAAATGCAAGGTGTTTTATTCTTTTATGAAATATTGGATTCTTTGTCATATGGATTGTTGTCTTATTATCACACCATAATGCAACCAAAATTTTCATCTTCATTTTGAGATCCTTGAGAATGTAACTAGTCCATAACAATTCACATATAGTTATAGTTAAACTTATGTACTCTGCTTCAGATGATGACCTTAACATAGTCTTTTGTTTCTTAGTCTTCTATGATATCAATAATGAGCCTATGAAAAATGTAATATACAGTTCGTGATCTTATTGTATCTTTCCATAAAGCCCAATCAGAATCACTATATGTAGTAATTATGATTTATGATAAATTCCTATAAAAATAATCTCTTTAATGGACATCCATTTAAGTATTTTTTGTACATGTAATGTAACCTTCCAGTGTATATTAGTTGATGAATGTAGGTATTTTATTAATTGATGTATTGCATAGCTTATTTCAGACCTAGTAAAGTTTAGATGGCGAAATTTCCCAACTAGATTTTTGTATTTTTTTCTAGTTCCTTAAGAATTACCCCTCCTTCTGAACACAACTACATATTTTTAATCAAATAAATTGTTTCTGGTTTAGCTCTAGTTAATCCCACTTCTGATAATATGTCTAGAACATAATTTCTTTGATTGACATATAAAACCTTCTCTGTTTTTAGTAACTCAATGCCAAGAAAATAACTACCATCTCTAAGGTCTTTGATGGTAAAAGGTTTGTGTAATTAGTTTTTGACCTCAAATATCATTTCTTTATTGAGCCCTATAATTAATACATCATCAACATATACTACATGAGCAACATATTCAATTCCTTTTCTTTTGGTAAATAGACAATGATCATGTAGGGATTGCTGAAACCCAAAGTTTAAGAGTTTATTACAAAACGCTATATGCCATTGTCTGCTTGCCTACTTTAATCCATATAATGACTTGTTTAGTCAACATACTTCTCCTTTTTTTTTCTTTTTTATAACCATGTTGTGGAATCAAATATACTTCTTCTTTAAGAAATCGATGTAAAAAGGCATTTTTATGTCTAGCTGATGTAAAACCCACCCTTTTGATGTTGATAAGGCCAAGAGAATTCTAAATGTAACCAACTTTGATATAGGAGAAAAGCTGTCAAGATAATCAATCCCACATACTTGATTGTATCCCTGTTCCACTAGACATGCTTTATACCTATTAGTTGAGCCATATGGATGTAATTTCACTATGTAAACCCATTTAGATCTGATTGGTTTCATGTTTGGTGATAGGGACATAATTGTCCATGTGTTATTTCTTCTAGTGCACCAGGTTCTTTGTTTATGTCCTTTACTTATTCATTTTTACAACAAGCTTCTTTATAATTTGATGTATCCTTTATTTATAAAATAGATGTTAAAAACTTTTGTGGGTTTGTGTAAGAGGGACAGAGTGAAAGTAAGCATATAAATGAGGATAATATAGGGAAGTAAGTCTTTTTATATTAGATCTTGGATTTAATGATGAGTTTGTATGTAAGGGTGAGTAATTACATTTCATGACATAATCATGGTGCCATGATGGATTCCTTCTTGGTCTGGTATTTGTTCTAAAATTCTTAGCATTAAGGTCAATATTGCTAATATTTTCACCTGATATTTCATTATCCGCTTCACTTTCTACTTCTTGTTGTGGAATGTTAAAGTTTTCATCTTCATTGTTTAAAACAATATTATATAAGTTGTAATCATTAGATGGTATGAAATAATGAGTATCAATTTCAAAAGGGTGTGGCTCATTAGTAACTGAATTTAGAATAATATCTCTTTATCCAAGTAAATTCTCTTATGTATCGTTGAATGGAAATAAGGATTCATGAAATATGACCTCCCTTGACATACTTATCTTCTTCTTATGTAAATCATACAATTTGTATGCCTTTTGTCTAATATTATAACCAATGAAACATCACAAGGTAGCTTTAGACTCAAACTTTGTTTTGTGTGGAGTAATGTTTGTTCCAAAGCATAAACATCCAAACACTTTGAGATTAGAATAAGAAAAAAAGCTTATTATGAAGTTTTTGGAATGGGTTTTCTAAGTGTAAGGTTTTTGTAGGAATGATATTTATGACATATGTTGACATTAAGATAACTTGACCCAGAAGTGAATAGGTTGCTTTAAGTGAAACAATAGAGCACTAGCAACTTATAAGAGATGTTAATGTTTACATTCAATTCTCCCATTATGTTGTGGAGAGTAAGAAACAATTCTTTGATGAATTACCCCTAAGGATGAGAAAAGATTTTGATAAATATGATTGATAAACTCACTCCCTTTATTAGCTTTTATGATTTACATAAAGGTTTGATATCGGTTAGACACATGAACAAAGAAACTGGATAGGGTTAAGAAAACTTGAGTTTTATCACTCAAAAGAAATGTTCATGCGGATATTGAAAAATCATCAACAATGGTGAGAAAGTATGAAGCTTCTGTTATGGTTTTAAATCTGTATAGACCCCAAAGGTCTACATATATGAGTTTAAAAATCAAATCAATAGAAGATTCATTGTTAGGAAATGTAATTCTTTGTTATTTTTCTTGATGACAAGGAATACAATGTATTATTTCATTATCAGTTTTTCTGGGAACAAACTTCAAATGACTCAATATATACTCAGAACTATGTTCTAACCTTTTGTGCAAGATAGAGTAATTGTCTTTGTTTGTTGCTTGAACAACATTACACAAATGAGAGGTTATGTTTTGAGTGACATTACATAAATTAGAAACATAATCAATACTGGTAGAAACACGACTAAAATAATCTGGAACATATAGAATGCCCATGATACTTTAACGCAAAACAATATTAGTAGTTTGAATGTACTGCAAAATACAATGTGTGAGAAGACATGTGAAGGTAATATTTGCAGAAATTGCAAGTGATTTTATAGATAAAAGGTTACGTGTAAACTAAGAAACATGTAGAATGTTTTTAAGAAGCAAACAAGAGTTTATAGTGATTAAACTAGTATGAGTCACATATTTTATTGAACCATCATGTAAGAATATTAGAATGTATTTTGAAATAGGAAACAAATTGATTTATGGAAGACAACTAAGAACAAATACATTTGTTCCAGTATCAAGTATCTATGTGTTTTATTAAACCGATTAGTTCTTAATGAATTTAATATAATATGCTCATGCCTAAAAATTGATTGGTTTTATAGGCTAAAAAAATACATGTACATGCGGAAAATCATTTAACATTTAAAGGGTACATGCAACCTGATGTAACCCGAAAATCGTCACATGGTTGATCGAGTCGAGAACTCAGATATGTGCTTCAATGCCACTAGCAAGCCCTAATGTATTTCCTGTTACACTCTAAAACGAGAAATGTTAGAGTCACCCTAAGACTTGCGTCCCGGGAGCGACATCCTATGAAAAAGTTTGTATCGATACAAAACGATGATTCGGATCCTTTGAGAGAAGGGAATCAAAGTGTATGTAAGTGAGATGAATATGTAGAGAGAGTTCGAGATTACTCGGGTTGTATATATATATACATATATATATATATATATGTATGTATGTATGTAGGTATGTATGTATGTATGTACGTATGTATGTATGTATGTATGTATGTATGTATGTATGTAAGTACTTTAACCTTGGGGAAGAGGGTATATGTTTTGGTACCTTTATCTTAGGATGGAGCATATGTCTAACAACTATTCATTAAGAAGGAACACAAAGGTACTTTGTCTTGGGAATGAGCAAGCATCTTGAACGAACCGAAATGTTGAACCATGCTTGGTTAAACTACCAAACTGAACCATCTACAGGAGACCGAACCGAACCATCTGAGAAGACCGGACTGAACCATCAGTAAGCAACAAGATCAAACCATGAGTAGAAGACCAAACCTAACCATCATCAGAAGATCGAACCGAACCATCAGCAGAAGACCGAACCGAACCATCAACAGAAGACCGAACCGTACCATCAATAGAAGATTGAATCGAACCATCAGATAAGACTGAGTCGAACCTGGTTGCTAGAACTATATTTGACCGAATCATGTTTTCATGTTCTTGGGAAAACGTATAATAAGAGATACACCTCATTAAGTCCCCTAAGTTTGAAGTAGGAGCGATTCAATGTCTGGTCTTGCTTTGGGCTTATAGTAGCCGTATACGCAATCAAATGCCTTCATTGAACTGGGTCAGGAAAAGTGGCATTGTTCATCACTTTTTAAGTAAATGTAAACGAGATTAGAGCCATGATATACTTTTTCCGATGTTGTCATTTACTCGACATGACTTTCCATGATCATAAAATTTAGATAAACCAAACGTGTCGTATGTAACTATTTATGTCAAAAACTAATCTTCGATTGCATCACCTTGAGAAAGGAACTGCTCATTAAGTCCTCCAAGTCTGAATTATGAACAAGTCGATGTCTTGTTCTACTTCAGACTTATATTATGTTGAATTTAGCTTAACCATGGTGGCTTGTATTTGGTGGAACCATGGTGGTTTTGTTTAGTTGGTCGAACCATGATGCGCGAGTCATGGTAACCTAACACAGCCATACCATAGTTTACGAACCATAATGGCTTGTTAATTGATGAGACCATGATGTGTAAGCCATTGTGACCTAACACAGCCAGACCATGGTGGCTTATTAATTGTTCGAACCATGATCTGCAAGTCATGGTGACCTAATATAACTAGACCATGGTGGCTTGTTAATATGTCGAACCATGATGTGCAAGTCATGGTGGCCTAACATAGTTGGACCATTGTGTATGGACCATGGTGGCTTGTTAATTGGTCGAACCATGATGGGCAAGTCATGGTGCCTAGTATAGCCGGACCATTGTGTAAGAAACATGGTGGCTAGTGAATTGGTTGAACCATGATGTGCAAGTCATGGTGACCTAACATAGCTTGACCATGGTGTAAGAACCATGGTGCTTCGGTGTAAAATAATGTATTTGGCTACCGAGAGTTGGATGTCTTAAAATTCCTATGATTTTGTCGTGGAAGAATGCAAGCCAAAGTAATGTAATGACGTGTTAACACATGTGGGTGAAAGAAGGCTTGAACTTGATAAGCTTATAGTGTATAGATCCTTATTCCCCTTTTTTTCTAGTACATTTATTGAAGTATCATAAGTGAATACCTTCCAATCAGAATATCTCTTCTGCATATCCAAATTATTACATAGTAACACTCTTATCATTGGCAGTTGCAAATGCCCGTGGTAGATCATGTAACATCCTAATTTTTCAGGTATGAATTTCAAGAATTTTTATACAACATTTAAGACCTACTCGACGAGTTGGAGGCCCCAATTCGTCGTGTAGAAACTGATCAGGCCACGTGGTTTATGGAACCTACTCGACGAGTTGGAGGACCCTAACTCGACGAGTTGAGGATATGCATGAAAACCATAATTTTTAGGGTTTGCACCCTATTTAAAGGACCTTAAGTCCCCTCATCGGCCTCCCTTATCACTTTACAATCCATAGAAACCCTAGTTCGAGCCTTATACCATCTTGAGTGTGTGTGAGAGCCTTGGAGAGTGATTTTGGTGTGGTTGTGAAGGAACTTGGAGCTTGAGGAGGCTGGAGCAAAGGGAGAAGCAGTAGATCCGACATCTAGTCTGTGTTAGCAACCATTTGGAGGTAAAAAGTCTTTACCTTGGCTTTCCATTTCTTAAATCTCCTCTTATGAAAGTATATGGTCATTTTTTGTGCAAAATCGAGTCATTCTCAGATTTGAGCTTGTCCAGAGGATGTGGTTTCAGATCGGGACACCTTTAAGCCTCCATGAACATAAAGTTGCCCACTTTATCTAGTCTTGGCCCTCCTCCATGCACTAAACCTCTTATTAAGCTTAGTGTTAGTGTTTTGATCCCATTGAGGATTTCAATGCACGTAAAGTTAGCAACTTTACGAGGTATCTTAGTCCTAAGAGGCTATATCTGTAGTTTGTGGCTTTGGATTTGACTGGAAAGGGCTGAACACGTTAAGACAGGAAAAATCGATGAGTTGCTTGTTGGATAAGGTGTCTAAGTCCATAACTATTTCTGGTATGTACTTGACCCGGTTTAGTTTGGTCCATTTGGGTTGCATGGCATCATGCATTTGGAAAGACTAAAATGAGAGAAATAACACTTATGGTTTATTAATATATTATAAGTTCTAATATATTAATAATATTATTTAATTAGTCTTGATCAAGAATTAATTTGGAATTAATTAAGTGGTTAAAAGGTGACTAATTAAATATATGGGTTGATTGTGTAAATCACTCATACTTGTATAGTGGGCTAATGCTCCATGGATTATCAAGTTGGGCTAAAACCCATTGGATGCTTCATGGTGGTTATATAACCCATGGGTCATGGAAATGAAAGGTCATGACAATTAGGGTTTACATGGTGTAACCCTAATTGTAACAAACTATATAAGGATCAACATGTTCACCAAAATCGGCCACTTAAGCAAGAGTGAGAGGGCATAGCCGATTTCTAAGTGTGTGACATTTCTCTCAAGTCATTCCAAAAGAATTTGGTGTTGTGTGAGACATTTGAGGCATCACACTTGGGGTGCTAGGCTTACAAGGTTTTCAAGGAATCCAAACTACTACAAGGTATGTTGTTCTAGCTTACTTTATGTTCAAAAGTTCCCCATGTATGCTAGATAGGATTATGAACCTTGGAAATCAATTTTGCATGTATCTTAGTCAAACATAGATCCAAGGTTTCTAGGGTTGCATGAACACCTTAGGAGTGTTAGAATGCTCAAATCCCTATAGTGGTATCAGAGCCTAGGCTTGTTTGTTTGATACCTGATGCAAAATAGTGAAAAAAAGTCGAAATTCTTGTCGTCTGCACATGGGACTCGCCGAGTCCATGGGGGGGGGGGGGGGGGGACTCGACGAGTCCAAGCATATATTCAACCAACTTGGCGAGTCAGTTCTTGCACTCGACGAGTTGGCCAGACAGAGTGAAGATTTTCGATTTTTGCTGCTGGAAGTGGACTAGAAACATTACCCTAAACTGTTTTGGTATTATAAAATTTGTTTTAGATGGTGTAATGGTTGTTCTAATCCATTTACAATGGCTAATATCAAAATTCCATTATTATATGTGTTCATATGTTCCTGAAATTTTGATATGAATATTCATGTTCTTATGAGTTCTTGCAAGATCATAGGAATTATGTGCTATTGATTGGTAATTAATTCATGATCATGATGTGTTTTAGTGGGGTCCTTGACTTGTCCTCAAGTTATGGATAACCAAAAGTCACTTTGTAATAAATCCATTAAAAGAACACATAAGTTACAAAAAATGAAGAGTCTTTATTTTTAATAAACAATAACTCATAAGTTATGAATTGAAAAGTTTTGTAAAGTTACAAAACTTTCCCTCAAGTTTTGGAACATATAAAGTCATCTAGTAAACTTTAGTTCCAACCCCTAGAATTTTAAAAGTTAAAATTCAACCCTTATACCTTATAATATTATAAGCTAATATATATATATATATATATATATATATATATATATATATATATATATATATATCAAGTCGTTTTACCGTTAGTAGGCCTCATTCACGAAGCCGGTCTATAAGGGGGGTATAAGGTTGTTGCCTATAAAATGGCAGCTTAATGGGTGTCCACTCTCACCCACCGCTTCCTTTATCAATGGAGGGTCGTTAGCCGAACGGGTAGGACAATGACTTAAAAATTCTCATTAAAAGTATAATGATTACTATAAAGTAACTAAATGTTTTTTTTTATAAATTCCCAATCTTAGTTACTTTAGGAAAATGTGAATAAGGTGCTAACCCATGAAATTGCACTTTGCACTTTGATTAAGTCGTTAGTGGAGCGTGTGTGGTTAACCGGCACACTAATTTGGACTTAACAAGGTAGGCAAAGGGTGACTTGAGGTTTTTCATAGGTCAGTGGAGCGCGTGTGGTTAACCGGCACATCGATTGAGTGAAAAACATTAAGGGTACCAAGTAATTTGCATGGTTACTTCACACCTTGTTTTGTGATCCTCAGCATCCCAGTCACAAAACATGAAAGGCACACTCGAGATTGAAACATGCCGTTGAAAAGTTCAATGAATCTCAAAAGAATCTAGGAGTTTCTAAAACCAATTAAAACCTAATAATTTATATTTCGTTTATCATGGCGGAAATTGGTGAATCGTCATTCACCTACTTTTAAAATATGTTATAGCTTAGATTAAGACATCCCTCTTCTAAGTTATAATATATTGTGATTGGATCCTAGCCTTAATATTACATTTGTGTGTTTTATTAAGGGCTATATTTATATCTAATCTAAACTTGTTCTCATCTTTTCAGATGTCAACCAACAATACTACTTCTGGCTGAAAACCTTCTGGCTCCTTCTCTCTCATGAACCTTTGTGGGAGAGTCATATTTGATGGATCCAACTTTATGGATTGGATCAGGAACATCAGGATGTTCACTCGGTATGAGGACAAGGAATATGTCCTCGACAAGGAGCTTAAGGTACCCGAGCCATCTGTCTCTCCTGAGGAGGTCACTGAATATGAGGCACATGAAAGAGATGCTACCAAAGTGGCATGCATCATGTTGGCCACAATGACAGCCGAGCTCCAAAAGTCCTATGAGGACTACTATCCTTTTGAGATGCACCAGTATTTGATGGACCGCTACCATCAGAGTGCTCGTCAAGAGCGATATGAAATCATCTCCCCTATGATAACAACCCGGATGAAGGATGGTGAACCCATCACTGGCCACATGTAGAAAATGCAAAGGTATGTGGATCGTTTGCTGAAACTGAATGTGAACTTCCGCGAGGAGCTAGCAATAGATATCATTTTGCACTCCTTACCATCGTGATATGATCAATTCCGCATGACATACCACATGAACAAGGAGGAAGTTACCCTCAGCAAGCTTCAACGACTCCTAAAGACTGTAGAAATAGGTCTTAAAGGTAAGTCGGTTGTTACGACTCCTAATCCTACTCCAAACTCCGCCCCTGTATTGGCAATCATGAAAGGTATAGGGAAACAGAGGAAGAACCCTTGGAAGGGTACCAAGGGTAAGAACCTTGATGGCTCCTCTTCAAGTTGAACCAAGAAAGGTTTTGTCACTCCTTCTTCTGATCCAAAAGAGGCTGAATGCTTCTATTGCCATGAAAAGTCGCATTGGAAGCGGAACTGCCCAAAGTACCAGCAAGACATTAAGGATGGGAAAGTGAAACCTACCCATGCAGGTATTTACACAATATTGTCTAATATCTCACCCTATTCTAACTATTGGTTCCTTGATACAGGATGTGGAATTCACATATGTTCTGATTTGTAGGGACTAAGAAGAAGTGAGAATGTGGAGCATGGAAAGATAAACTTGATCATGGGGAATAGGAAAGCTTCACCTGTCACCAAGATTGGAGTTTATTCTTTGTTGCTAAGTAGTGGGTTTACATTAGATTTGAATAAATGTTGTTACTCGCCTAAAATGGCAAGAAATATTATTTCCTTTCATGCTTTGTACAAACAAGGGCTTACCTTTTATTATGATAATGAAGTTGGTGGAATAAATGCTTTCTTTAATAATGTTCTTTATTTTAATGCATTACCTTGTGATGGTGTGTATGAAGTTGTGTCTGTTGTAGATAACCTAGCAAATAATGTGTTGTGTACTGATTCTTCTAATAATAATAACTTGGATAAAGCATCATTATGACATTGTCACCTTGGACATGTAAGCAAGAAACGCATAGGCCAAATCCAAAAGGATAGACTCTTGAAGTCATTTGACCTAAAGTCAAATGATAGTTATGAATCATGCTTACTTAGAAAAATAAAAAAAATCACCCTTTACTGGTTCTTATGCAAGGGGTTAAGGTTTGTTGGATCTAGTGCACACAGATGTGTGTGGACCCTTCAAAACCGCCACAAGGGATGCTAATTGTTATTATGTGACTTTTACAGATGATTATAGTAGATATGGATATGTCTACTTAATCAAGCATAAGTCAGAGACTTTTGAAAGGTTTAAAGAGCTTAAACAAGAAGTCAAGAATCAGTTGGGCAGGAACATTAAGATGCTTCGATCCGATCATGGTGGTGAGTATCTTAGTATAGAGTTCCTCGGTTATCTTAAGGAATGTGGGATTGTCTCACAATTGACACCTCCCAGGACACCATAGTTGAATGGTGTGGCTGAGAGGTGTAATTGAACCTTGATGGATATGGTTCGTTCCATGATGAGTCGAGCTTCGCTATCAATCTCATTCTGGGGGTATGCCTTAGAGACTGCCGCCCATATCCTTAATCTAGTCCCTACAAAGAAATTTGGCAAAACTCCTCATGAGATGTGGACTGGAAAAGTTCTTAATCTAGACCACATCAAGATTTGGGGCTGCGAGGCTTTTGTGAGGCGTGAGATTCACGATAAGCTCGAACCTCGAAGTGAGAAGTGTATTTTCCTCGGCTACCCACAGAAATCCTTTGGTTACCTCTTCTACATACCTAGTGAGAATGTGGTCTTTGTAGTAAGGAGGGGTGTCTTGAGAGAGAGAGAGAGAGAGAGAGAGAGAGAGAGAGAGAGAGTTCATAAGCCAAGGAAACAGTGGGAGGCAAATTAACCTTGAAGAAATTCAAGAGTCAAGTGGTGAAGGAACTTCAAACCCTAGTAGTCAACTTGAGGAGGAAACTCATGTTGATCCAATTGACGAGTATGTACCTCTGAGGCGTTCCACAAGGGTTAGGAATGCACATGAGCACTACTATGGTTTCCATATTACTGCGGAAGGTGAGACATTAGTAAGTCTGGATGAACCTAACAACTATGCGGAAGCCATGGCAGGCCCCGAGTCTGCTAAATGGAAAGAGGCAATGGACAGCGAGATACAGTCCATGTATGACAATCAAGTTTGAAACTTGGTTGACAATATACCAGGTTGTAAGATAGTTGGGTGCAAATGGATCTTCAAGAAGAAGACCGACATGGATGGTAATGTACACACATATAAGGCGCGACTGGTTGCAAAGGGCTTTTCTCAAACTCCGGGAGTTGATTATGATGAGACCTTTTCACCAGTAGCAAAGATTAAGTCCATTAGGGTCCTGTTAGTCATTGCTGCATTTCATGATTATGAAATATGGCAAATGGATGTCAAAACCGCCTTCCCTAATGGAAGTTTGGCTAAAGATGTTTACATGTGTCAGCTAGAGGGTTTTGTCAATACAAAATACCCTAATAGAGTGTGTAAGCATAAGAAATCCATTTATGGATTTAAACAAGCACCTCGCAAATGGAATCTTTGTTTCGATGAGAAAGTCAAAGAGTTTGGTTTTTCGAGGAGTGAAGATGAATCTTGTGTATATGTAAAGGCTAGTGAGAGTATAGTTAGATATTTGGTACTGTATGTGGATGACATACTACTCATAGGAAATGACATCCCAACCTTGCAGGAACTGAAGTCCTGGCTTGGGAAGTGTTTCACTATGAAAGACCTAGGAGAAGCTACCTATTTCTAGGGATAAGGATTTTGAGAGACTGGAGTAAAATACTAATTGGACTTAGTCAGAGTACCTACTTGGAGAAGGTGTTAAAAAGGTTCAGCATGCAAGACTCCAAGAAAGGATAGTTATCCATCCAGAGTAACGCCAGACTGAGTAAAACTCAGAGTCCGAGTACCGAGGCTGAGATAGCAGAAATGAGTCGAGTACCTTATGCTTCTGTTGTAGGCTCGATCATGTATGCTATGACCTGTACTCATCCTAATGTGGTCTTTTCTTTGAGCATGGTCAGCAGATATCAGGGGAATCCTGGCAAGGCTCAATGGACCGCGGTAAAGAATATCCTCAAGTACCTGTGGAGGACTAAGGATTGGGTCCTTACCCTCGGTGGGAGTGATGACTTGAGAGTTGTAGGGTATAGTGATGCTAGCTTCCAGACTGATAGAGATAATTTCCGCTCTCAGTCAGGCTGGGTCTTTACCTTAAACGAAGGGGCAGTTACTTGGAAAAGTTCCAAGAAGGAGACAGTGGATGATTCAACTTGCGAATCAGAGTATATAGTAGCAAGCGAGGCTGCAATGGAGGCAATATGACTGGAGAACTTCATTGGAGACCTTGGAGTTGTACCAGCTATAAAGGAGCCTATGGAAATTTTCTGTGATAGTGAAAGTGCAGTTGCCTTGGCGAAAGAACCAAGGGATCATAGGAGATCCAGACACATCGACAGAAAATACCATTTCATCAAACATTGAATAGAAGAAGGACTCCTCGTGGCAAAGAGGGTATCATCGGATGAGAACCCAACAGATCCCCTCATGAAGGGACTGGGTAGGGTTAAGCATCTCCAGCATGCGAGGCGCATAGGGCTGAAGGATGATATTAGTTTTAGTAGTTAGATAGCTCTGAAATTTGTAAAGTGTAATTGACATTTGATGATAAATAAAAGTTGTGTTTATTTATGAGTAAAGTGTTGATATCCTTTGTCAATCGTTTACTATATTTCTTTTGCATGTTTTGACTTCCAGAATAATTATGTTTGGTATATCATATTATTCGAATTCTCCACAGTCGGTCATATGTTGAAAGTAGGTATAAGTCAAGACTGTCATGAGTTGGTTGCAGAGGTCTAAGTTGTTAGACATGGCTACAACACTCATGAGTGCTCATAAGTTCTGAGTATTGTATTCAACCCACGCTCACTGGTATCACTTCAAGGAATTTATCTCGAGTGATCGTGAAACAGTAATATCATATAAGTCTTTAAAACTAGAGATATGACTTGTTGCCTATGAGTTGGTTATACATTGATTATATGAAAACGCATTGGTAACTCGATGTTATAAAACGTGCTTTTGTGTGTGATTCAACAAGTAGTAGAACAAGCATATGAGTCGAATTTTATCTGTTCCTTCTTGGATTAGAAGCGATATATGGGCCACTCGATGATTTTGTTTTGACCCATGTACCGGGCCCGATCAGAACTAAATTGATGTGTTTGATTAAGTTCTTTGTCAAACAAATCGGAAATCGAGAAACAAACTGATGGACAATAAGTAAGACATTGTTCCATGTATTTGTTCGACTGATATCTAGAACAGAGGATTATATGATCACTTATCATAAATGGCGTATCGTTATCATCTCAGTTCCGAGAGACCTTGAAAGAGCTACGATTGCTGATCGGTTCCTGTAGTCATACTTGCAATTATATTTATTAGACTTATCCAAGTGGGAGACTGTTGGATAAGGTGTCTAAGTCCATAACTATTTCTGGTATGTACTTGACCCGGTTTAGCATGGTCCATTTGGGTTGCATGACAGCATGCATTTGGATAGACTAAAATGAGAGAAATAACACTTATGGTTTATTAGTATATTATAAGTTCTAATATATTAATAATATTATTTAATTAGTTTTCATCAAGAATTAACTTCGAATTAATTAAGTGGTTAAAAGGTGACTAATTAAATATATGGGTTGATTGTGTAAATCACTCATACTTGTATAGTGGGCTAATGCTCCATGGTTTATCAAGTTGGACTAAAACCCATTGGATGCTCCATGGTGGTTATATAACCCATGGGTCATGGAAATGAAATGTCATGACAATTAGGGTTTACATGGTGTAACCCTAATTGTAACAAACTATATAAGGATCAACATATTCACCAAATTCGGCCACTTAAGCAAGAGTGAGAGGGCATAACCAATTTCTAGGTGTGTGACATTTCTCTCAAGTCATTCCAAAAACATTTGGTGTTGTGTGAGACATTTGAGGCATCACACTTGGGGTGCTAGGCTCATAAGGTTTTCAAGGAATCCAAACTACTACAAGGTATGTTGTTCTAGCTTAATTTATGTTCAAAAGTTCCCCATGTATGCTAGATAGGATTATAAACCTTGGAAATCAATTTTGCATGTATCTTAGTCAAACATAGATCCAAGGTTTCTAGGGTTGCATGAACACCTTAGGAGTGTTAGGATGCTCAAATCCCCACATTGTTTAGCCAACTCAACGAGTTGGATAGGGTTCACCCACCTTCTGGATACTGAGTGAACTCAGCGAGTCGACAAGGGTTTTCCCGGTCTTCTGAACACTCAAGATCTCGATGAGTTACAAGGTTAATTTGGTGAGTTGTCACGAACTTTTCACGATCTTCTAAGATATGAAGGAATTCGACGAGTTGGGTCAACATGGATTGTTGGCCTTGACCGTTGACTTTGACTTTGACCATGGTTGACCAAATTTGACTTCTGAGTGTATTTTGGTAATTTGGGGTTCAAATGGAATCAGTCGTATGGTGGTTACAGGCAGTTGCGTTTGGAGCTATGAGTTGGGATTCGATTTATCGATTCAGCACTACTTGTGAAGTAAGTTTTCCTCATTATACTAATAGGGTCAAAGGCACCAATGTGACGCTTTTGGATTGTTATCCTGGTTATCGCATGATGATATGCTTAGTGATATGTATCATTGTATATAGGATGATGCTATGCTTAGTGACCTGTTAGGTCGATATCTTGGTATATAAGATGATGTTATGATTAGTGATCTATTAGATCGGTCTGACTGTTTGTACATGCTAGCATTTGTTATCTATGTGTTGATTGTATGTGTGTGGGGGTGGGTTAACGCGGTCTTGCTTTGTGCTCTAGGCCAACATACTTAAGACGGCCCGGATAGACTGAAGGCCCAATGGGGCATACGAGTCAGGCCGAAGGCCCAAAGAACGGTCCAAACAGGCTGAAGGCCGGATAGGGCGGACCAGACATGCTGAAGGTTCTGAGAGTGGGCCAGACAGACTGAAGGTCTGGTGAGGGCGGTCCAGTTACACTATAGACTCTATATTCATGTTATTTCTTATGATATTGTTTTGGTTTGTATGGTGTTGGTATTTTGGGGGAACTCGCAAAGCTTCGGGCTCAAAATTTTGGATTTTGTTCCAGGTACTTCAGATGATCGTTGGGAAAGCGAAGACTTGATCATGCACCTCGTCACATTTTACGATTTTGATTTTCGGGATACTCTGATATGAAACTATTTTGAAAACATTTTGTAAGAAGTAATGGTTTTTTGATGCTTGAAAAAGTTTTAAATTTTTATGAATTTTATTAATCGGCTTAGAATTTGCAAAAAAACCATCCTCTATAACACTCTTATCATTATTAGCAAGATCACATAAATCTAGAAAAATAAAGCTAGCAAACAACTATTCTGCATAGTTTTTATTGTAATGTTTTGAAGGAACTTTATTGACTTTGTTTGAGGTTATGATAAAATCAAAAGCCTCAATAATAACTTTAGGATCCACGACCCTGGTAGTTTAATGAGGCCCATGGGTATGTAAATGTGCGAGTAAATGAGATTAGGAACTGAGCAACACCCTATCCTTCTTCGTTTTACTAATCGATTTCCAAATGAATAAGACACCATCAATGGTTTAGATATTAAACCGTTTCAGATTTAAAATTGAGACAATTAACTCTAAAGTCAATCTCCAATTTGAATGAGATCGAAAACCATAGAATTCAGATTCGAGACCATTTTCAAGCGTTGGTCATTTCGAAACCCACAATCACTATAAGATTTAGAAAAATCATTCTCAAGGCGATACCCGGAGTTGGTAACTCCATTTGACGTGGGTGTTATAGTGAAAACACCTGAAGCCGTTTGTAAACTTTTTAAATTGGTGTTCTGGTGTAGAGGTTGAACAAAGAGAAACTATTGTACTTTTCGCAGCGGGATTTGTACTCTTTCTTTTTAGTTCTAATGAAGAAAAACATGACCAATTTAGTTTTAAAGACATAGCAGTTCTTACGAATTTTTATTGTGTTAAATTAAAATCCTTTAACTGCTTGACGTCTAGGGGATGATCGTTGATAGTTAGAGTTTAGTCAAAATTCTTATTTGGTTATTTGGGTTTTCTATTCTTGTATTCATGGAGACCAATGAATCTACGTAGCTTGATTTTTCTTATTGTTAACATTACCATAAAAAACTTTGATTCTTTCTCCAATCGGTTTTCACAAGGAATGTCACCAGATCTTGAGCTCTGGAAGAACAATTATGGTTGTTTTCATGGAATTCTTTTAAATAGAGAAGTCATAGAGAGATATAAGATCGTTAGATACAACTAAAACATACATATTTAAGTAAAGGGTGTGATCAAGTTTCTCTTGGTCTTTTCAACATCTGGTAATGTTAGGAGGCAAGATTTAGAGATTACTATTTCAGACTTTTTGTATAACTATATAACGGTTTTCGAGTGTTCTGATTCATACCTTCGGGTGTACGTCCATAAATACGACAAGACCTCGGGCCAGTTCGGTAGGAAAGAAAGTCAGGATGTTTCCTACTTCAGTTATATATAGGGGATTCGTTGCACCCCTACGAGGTATGCTAGAAACTATTCTCCTACTTCGATTTAAGATATATTCTAGTAGCCTTATCAAGGTCTCAATCTAACTTAATCATCAGATCATTGTTTTGTGATCCCTAACTCATGAGTTTGTGATTGTTTCTAGGTAATTCATCGATTAAGAGAAGTTACACGACTCTACTAATACGGAGGACGGACTCGGAGGCACATCAAGTGGCGCCATCCGTGGGACCTCGCTACAAATGGCTGACATAAACACCTCAATGGCTAATGCGAGTCCCATCATGAGAATACAGAACCTTGAAGGTCCTGGAGAGACGTCGCATGTTACCACAGTGGTAAGACATCAAAACGCAACAATCGAGGGTGTAGTTGAAGAAGGAGGAGCAACTCAACGAAGCAAAATGGTAGAAGAATGGGACCTCGATGAATTAAAAACCTTTAGACTCATTAACAACATGAGAAGGTTACAAAGAGAAAAACAACTTCACAAAGAAAAAGAGTGGAATCGAGTCTCTGTCCACATAGATCAAACGAAAGATTCAGACGAAGAAGAGGAGGAAGTTTTGAAGAGATGTGTCAGAAATTTTGCAACAGTTTCATATAGCAAAGATGATTCCAACAGTAGGCACATACAATATTCGCTTTCCAACAAAGGGAAAGAGAATCCAATAGAGCTTATTTGAAGTGTTTTAAGGAAATCAGCTGACGAGAGATGACACCATGATCATAGCAGCATTTACTTATGGCCTCCTAGAGGGTGACCTTTTTCAAAAGTACATCAGACTGGCCACATCAACTGTAGTGGGGTTCGCTGGGAAATCTGTATGGCCAAGGGGGAAAATTCGATTACCTTTTACAGTAGAGGATTATAGAGGTAGTGTTCGGAAAACCATCTTGGAAGAATTTCAGGTAATCTGAACACCTTCTCCCTATAATATGTTGTTAGAAAGAACCCACTTATGGACATTACAGGCAGTCCCGTCTACGGTACATGGACTACTCACGTTTCCTACAGATGAGGGTATTGCAATAGTCCATAGCACGACCTTTGGCCCGCCTGAGCGAAGTCATGCAGTTCAACCTAATCCAGCGGTGCCAATATTTGAGGAACGAAGTTCATCAGTGGACATGGAAGATGTATTGATAAACAAAATGCACAATGATCAGAAAGTCAAGGTGGGGATGGAGCTTCCATTGTCATTACGAGAAATTTTAATCAACTTATTAAAGAAACATGTATACGCTTTAGCATGGAAGACAAAAGATATGACGAGGATCCCCCGAACATTGATAGAGCATCGATTGAACATCAATCCGACCTATGTCCATGTCAAGAAAAAGAAACGTATTATAGCTAATGAAAGGAATGATGTGGTTAATGAAGAAGTTTAAGCATTGGTAGCAACAGGGGTCATGAGGGCCATGCAATTCCCGATGTGGATCGTAAATCTAGTTTTAGTAAAAAAGAGTGACAACACTATGCAGATGTGCGTCGACTTTACCGACCTTAATAAGGCATGCCCAAAAGACAACTATCCCCTCCTAGAAATAGAACAGAATGAATATTTGGGAGACAAAATTGCAAAAATGTCAATGTGGTATGCATTTTTTTGGGGTTTTAGTCCAAATCACGATTTTTTTTTTATTGATGGTCCTTTTGAGCTAGTTTCATTGCGTTTTTGGTCCCCCTAAATAGTGGAATGACGGTAATACCCTTATGTTTTTTATTTTCATTTATTTTTCATTTCTTTCATTTTTTTAAATCTAAATACTTATTTATTTATTTAACTAATTAAAAAAATAAATCTCTCTCTCTCTCTCTCTCTCTCTCTCTCCGGGTCATATACCCATTTCTTTCTCTCGTTCCCGATTTCAACGAACAAGAAGGGGCTGTGCTATCTCCGTCAATCTGGAGATAGCCACTGCACCACCTGCTAGCCTCCATTCGACCACCAAACTCCACCGTGAACCGCTACATCTCCGCCCACCATAGAACCATTCTAGCCTCACCCCATCTTTTTTCTTTTCTGTTGATCTGAGCAACCCCAAACAAACCCCAATCCTTGCTCCTTCTTTTCTTTTCGATCATCGCTGTATTGGGTAGATGGAAGCAACAGAGCTGATGTACTACCACTACTCGTCGCCGTTTCAGCACCCATCAATGTTGTTCTCTCCGACCACCTGTCACCACCCACATATCCAGATGCAAGTATCCAGTGGGATAACTTTAAACCCAAAAGAAACTTGATTTGAGTTGCTGCAAACTCTAAAGTTAGGGTTTCTTGGCGGCTAGGGTTTTATTTCCGAGGGTTAGGATGTGAGTTTCTTCTCGTCTGTTAAGCCTTTGACGAGGTTGTTACCATCGATTAAGGGGGTCAGCAGAGTAGTGGGTGAAATGGTGAGTGTTTGGTGGTTCTACACGATCAGAGGGAGGCATAGAAGGGAGGGGCTGCGAAGGTGGTGATCGGTAGCCTCCTTTCTTCGTCGGTGGAATAGTGGGTGAGAAATTACCAATTAAATCTGGGATTTATATGTATGTTTGTGTTGAATTTTCTAATCTTCATATGGTTTCTAGATATTCATTTTGTTCATCTTTCTATGTATGTGTATGAATTTGTAAGAGAGACAGATGGTAGGGGTTTACCAATCTGATAGATCTAAAGTTTGAATTGTAGCTTTGAAAATTTTGGTTCAAGTTCATGAGATCTAGAAATTTTAGAATTTTGTTTGAGTTAATCAGATCTGGAAAGTTCGGTTTAAGTTCACCAGGAGGAAAAATCGATCTCATGTGTCTGTTAATTTGATATTGTGTATGTATGTGTGTTCATATGATATGATTTACGTGGATATGGAGGTGGTGGATTGTAATGGTGGTGGGCTGTAGTTGTGGCAAACGGTGATCGAACGGTGGTGGCGGCGAGGATGTCCTTGAGTGTTCTAAAGGAAGAAGAAAAAGAATGGTAAGAAGATGGGTCTAGGATGGATAATATGAGAGAGAGAGATTTTTATTTTTTAATTAATTAAATAAATAAATAAGTATTTAGATTTAAAAAAATATGAAATAAATGAAAAATAAATAACATAAGGGTATTACCTTCATTCCACTATTCAGGGGGACCAAAAACGCAATGAAACTAGCTCAAAAGGACCATCAATCCAAAAAAGTCGTGGTTTGGACTAAAACCCCAAAAAAAATGCATACCACAGGGACCATTTTTGCAATTTTGTCTATTTGGGAGGATTCAAGTGGAAATCTTTTTTGGATGCATACAAAGGATATCACCAGGTGAAGATGGAAAAATCAGATGAAGATAAGACAATTTTCACCACAGAGAAGGGAACATTCTACTATACCAAAATGACTCTGGGTTAAGAAATGTCGGGGAAACTTACCAGAGGTTGGTCGATAAGGTGTTTGAGCGAAAAATATGAGAAATATAGAAGTGTACATGATTGATATGGTGATCAAAAGCAAAGATGATACTAAATTTCTCTCAGATGTGTAAGAAACTCTGAAGCAACTCAAAAAAGCCAATATGAATTTGAACCGAAAAAATGTGTCTTTGGAGCATAAAAAGGAAAGTTCTTGCATCATGTAGTCACTACGTCAGGAATAGAAGCAAATCTAGAGAAAATTGAAAGCTTGCTGAAAATGGGAACTAGTCGAACGATAAAAGATGTATCGTGCTTAAATGGCAAGTTAGCAGCTTTGGGGTGTTTGTTAACCAAGTTTGCCGAGAAAACATTACCTTTTTCCTAACGTAAAAAAATCACATGGGGAATAAAAACATCGAATGGACAGAAGAAACCGAGGAAGCTTTTTAGAAGTTAAAAGAATGCCTTCAAAACTTTCCGACCCTGGCAAGTCCTAACACAGGGGAGACACTCATTATATACCTCTTGGCAAGTCAAGAGGTAATTATCTCGGTGTTATTGGCAAAAAGAGACAAAAAAATAGATGCCAATGTACTTCATTAGTAGGGTGTTACAGGGAGCCGATAAGATCTACTCAATAGTAGAAAAGCTAGTTTTGTCTCTGGTTCACGCAGCAAGACGACTACATAGGTACTTTCAGGCACATCTAATATTAGTGTTAATGAATCAACCCATGAAGCAGATCCTGATGCAGCCAGAGTGGTCAGGCCGCATGACAAATTGGGCAATTGAGTTGGGTGAGCACAATATAGTCTATAAACCTGGAGCTAGTATCAAAGTTCGGGCTCTGCCGATTTCTTAACAGAAATGTTTGATGACCTAGGATGCCCCTCAACACTTGCGTAACGTTGGTCATCTATAGACACCGAACCAAATCGCCTCTGTGTGTTGGACGTTGTATAAAGATGGAGCATCAAGCAAAGATGGTTCAGGGACATGGATTATCCTTACCAGCCCACATGGGGATAAATCGACTTACACACTCAGATTTAAATTTAAATCTTCGAATAATGAAGCGGAATATGAGGCCCTATTCGTAGGATTGAGGTTAGCAAGAAGCATGAATGTCTTGGACATGAAGGTATTCAATGACTCGATACTCTTGGTAATCCAAATCAAAGGTAATTACGAACCCAAGGAAGCACACATACAAAAGTATCTCACACAATCTAAAGAATGGATCAGAAAGTTCTTAAGATTTGAGATCACACAAACCCCGAGATCATGAAATAAAGAGGCAGATGCCTTGAGTATGCTAGCGTCGGTGGTGTTCAATCATCTTTCCAAAAAGGTTTTGGTAGAAATTTTATCCAAAAGGTGTATCGACGTAGTAGCGCTAGAGGCAATGAAATTATCAGAAGAAGAGGAATCATGGATGACACCATACATCCTTTTCCTCAAAAAAAGAATATTGCCCACCGATGGTAAGGAAGAAAAGAAAATACGAATAAAAGCGCCTAATTACACTATGTAGGGAGAGAACTTGTATCGAAAGGGGTATTCTACCCCATGCCTAAAATGCATCATAGGTAAAGAAGCGAAGGTTGTTATTCGGGAAATACATTCAGGTGTTTGTGGTGCGCACACATGGTCCAGGGCGATTACTCAGAAGTTCTTACGAACAAGATATTTCTGGCCCTTGTGAATAAAGATATGAATGCATTCATAACCAAATGTCATGACTGCCAAATACACTCGAACGTCCCTGCTCTGCCACCAATAGAGATGACGAGTATCACCTGCCCGTGGCCTTTTTTTCAATGGGGGATTGATATTGTCAGACCATTTCTAGAAGCACCAGGAAGGTTGAAATTCTTGATTGCTAAGTGGGTTGAAGCTGAGGTGTAATCTCCGGAAATAACATAGTAAAATTTGTTTGGAAACAAATTGTATATCGTTTTGGTACACCACACACCATCACCAGTGACAATGGAAAGCAGTTCTTAGAAAATCCTTTTAAAATATGGTGTTAGGAAAAAGGAATCAAACAAAACTTCACTTCAGTAGCACACCCATAGGCGAATGGGTAGGTGGCAGTTACAAATCAAACTCTAGTAAAAGGGATAAAGAAAAGATTGATAAAAGATAAAGGAAACTGGGTGGATGAGTTGCAGAATATGCTATGGTCCTACAGAACAACGTCATGAACGTCGACTAAGGAAACATTGTTCAGCCTGATGTATGGAACAGAAGCAGTTATCCCGATATAAGTCAATAAACGAAGCACAAGAACCATGGATCCTCAAGGAAGCACGAAGGAGGTAGACCTTAGAGCAAATCTGGATCTTTTGGAAGAACAAAGAGGAGATGCAGCCATACGACATGCAACCTATAAGACAATGATGAAGAGGCATTACAACATAAGAGTCATGGTAGGAGCATTTAAAGTAGGGGATTTGGTCATGCAAAAAAATGAAGGCAGTAGATAAGAACACATTGGAAAATTAAGCCCGAACTAGGAAGGGCTGTATCGAGTCGTGGAAGCTAGACAAAATAGTTCGTATGTTCTTGAGGATATGGATGGAGTTCGGTAGCCAAGAACATGGAATATGCGAAATCTATGAATATTTTACTTATGAAGCAAAGAAAAACAAGCAAGCATAGCAATATGAGACTGCTTCAGAACCCAGTACCATTAAGGAACTGTCATATTTTGAATGCAGCGCGACTGTAATCTTGAATGAAATATCTCGCACTTTTTCTTGCCATATCATAATTTGAATTATGTTTCAATATAAATTTTAATATCAATATGATCCGCCATATCATAGCTCAATTATGTACATATTTACCTCAACTATAAGTTTGTAACTTATAGTTCGGTATACACTTTAACATCGGTACGATCCACCACATCATACCTTGATGATGTACATATTTGCCTCGAACTATAAGTTTGTAACTTATAGTTCAGTATACACTTTAACATCGGTATGATCTACCACATTATACCTCGATGATGTACATATTTACCTCGAACTATAAGTTTGTAACTTATAGTTCGGCATACACTTTAACATCGGTATTATCCGCCACATCCTACCTCGATGATGTACATATTTACCTCAAACTATAAGTTTGTAACTTATAGTCTTTAACATCAGTATGATCCGCCACATCATATCTCGATGATGTACATATTTACCTCAAACGATAAGTCTATAACTTATAGTTCGGTATACATTTTAACATTGGTATGATCCACCATATCATACCTTGATGATGTATATATTTACCTCGAACTATAAGTTTGTAACTTACAGTTCGGTATAAATTTTAACATTGGTATAATCCGTCACATCATACCTCGACAATATACATACATATGTCAAACCAAAAGTGTGTAATTTATCGGTCTCACACCATCACCTCAAACTAAGAAGTTGGAATAAGTTGGTCATTACCATGATTGCACGGTGACTATGAAGGCAACACAAAACTACCTAACTTGTGTCAAACTTACCTCGAACATATGTCTGATCAGCATATGTTCAATCTAAATGACAAGTTCATAACTTATCACTTAGGAGGTGATACCACAAGGGTAGAGTCTAAATCCTTACAGTAAAAAATTATTTCAAATCCAACAACTAAACAATACACAAAAGTTGTAGCGGATAAAGGACAAAGAAGGCATGTACTTTGATTGCAAATTTTAAGCGGTTACATGGCCTAGGAAACACAGACATACAAATATCCACATGAAATTACAAAAAAAAGAGTAAAAAGAAGAAAGCGCAAGTAAAAGGAAAAGGTGAATAACTATCGACATATTAGAGATGACCATAAGTACTATCAGGATTCGAAGTGGGATCTAAGACACCCATCTTCTCCTTCAAGAGACCAACGTCCACAACATCTCCTTCCAAAAGCTCGAACAAGGAATACTTATGGGTCACCATGCTTGTAAATCAATCCAACACCTGATGTTGTGCATACGGATACGAATAAAGGACATTCTTCCCTTACAAAACATCGACGTATTTCTCCTTCATCTCCACACATGCCCGATGAAGACCAAGTTGAATGGCTGTTGTTTGCACTGCAGCGTTCACATCCCCAAAGTCTGTAGAATTAAGTAAAGCACAAACAAAGGAGGGAATGCCCTCCTGCACCAACCATCGAAGCTTGGAGGCTCTGATTTCGGTTGTCGAAGCCAAGCAAGGTTCATTTTGAAGATAGGAGGTTTGAGCTTGATTCAATTGAAGGATCTGAGCATCCCTGTCAACGACAAGCCCCTTATTGATAGAAAGCTCTTCCTCTAGCATTTTAATACGCACATCCTTATCAGAACAGGAGATCTCCCGCTCAGAGAGTTTCTTTGTAAATCGAAGCTTTAAGGAATCAAGCTATTGAATCTTCTCCACCAACTCCTTGGAAAGCACCAAAAGGCTACCAATGGAATCATACGCTTTGATCTGAAGATCCTTATTCAAATTCTTCAACTCATTTTGGTAGCGAATAATTTCACCCAAGTCACTTACAAGAAGAACATTCCTTTCAGAAAGCCCCTTCACCCTTTCTTGAAGTTCTTAGACTTCTTGTTCAGTTCATTCATGAATCTTGCTTAGCTCTTTTAACTTTCACAAGCCCTCCTTAAACTTAACCTGTTGTTGGGAAAGAAGCTACGTTCAGACCTTGGAGCAAGTGGATACCTCATTAAGGTGATGTATACCATCCATTATATGAGAACGGTCTTTGTCAAGGGTTTCTTCGTCAGAAGCACTCGCCAACTCAGGACATCTAATAACGGTAGTGGTAGTGAAAGGGCGTTGAAATTGAGGAAGTGAAGCGGCAAGGTTGACCAGGGTAGAAGTCAAAGCTTCCTTACCAGAAGATGAGATCACTGCAATAAACAAGCAAAGAAGAAAAAAAAACAGGACCTGATAAATCAACTCACAAGTAGACATATATACATATACATAAAAAAGGGGAAAAACACTTACAATTTATGCCAGACGTAGGAGAATTTTAGTCAAAAGAAGGTTCAACAGAAGAAGTGTCTATAAGAATTAATGAAGATACAAGAATATGAGGCTACAAGTTCAAAAGATTCACAGTCACAATATTATCTTCCGTAGTAGTGGCCTGAAAACGACCAGACCCAACCCCAAATAACTTCTCGAGAAAAATATCAACAACAAACAAGGCAGAGGTCATGATACCTCTTGACAAAGTTTTAGATACCTCGGTGACAATCAAGCCCTCAGATGAAACAATATGAATAAGGGGGACTTCTATTTGGCTTGAGGAGATAGGAAACACTTCTGTGAAAGTGACGTCGGAGTCTGACAAAGGAATATTATCCTCGACATGTTTGAGTACATGGTCGGTGACCACATGGCATTCATGTAGAGCAGAGGATTTCTGAGACTGCACAAAATCATTGGACTTACCGAACATAAGGGGAGCCTGGGGGCCAGATCCTCTGGATTCCTGCGGCTTCGGCCAGGAGCACGGGCATACCTATTTTGTTTGGGAGGGGAGGCGAAAATCTATGGATCAGGACGTTTCATCACGCCTTCCAAGAAAATCACTTTCTCCGAACTGGTTTTCCTTTTTAAAATACCTTTCACGTCAACCCTGGTAAAAGAAGACAGAGGTTTTCCATTAGCTAACTCCATTTTCACATTTTTCTTGATCGGAGAAGAGATGAGCGGCATCGAAGCTTTGGAAGACGGAGGATTCATGGTGGAATCCATACTCAATTCCAAAGGAGAAGGGGAGTCTGGTACAATAACCTCCTCGGTTATCATGGATATGTTTGCTAACCGTTTCTTATGCAAATGATCTAGCGGAGTTATGTCTTGACCAACCATAGTTTCAACTGGTTTCGTACCCAATCTGTTCCAAAGAGGACTCAGGTTAGCCATGCCTAGGGTTACTTCTTATGGGTCTACCCACTTAACATAGTTTTGGGCCAAACGATCAACGTTTTCCTGCTCTTCAGTGGATAAGTCAGGCGGAGAATCAGAACCCCTATCAATGGTGGTTCCATATACCATGGGACCATAGAAAGAAAAAACATCAAAAAAGAAGAATTCTTCTTTCCATCATGGAAGTAGGAAGCCCATCACAAAGTTCTACCTGTCTGTGGCGAATGGAAAAGGAGACCCAGTCGCCATTTGTGACATCCCAAAATCTTGGCCAGAAAAGACCGATTTCATTTATGCTTTTTAAATAATTTCAGAGTAAATCCTTTTGATTTAAAAGAGTTGCGGAATTTGTTCCCAAAACAAAACATGATAAAATAATATTTATCAAAGCATTTCATCAAGAGATGCATTTTCATTATATAATCAAAACTCGGGATGTCATGTTTCGATACAGACCATAAAGCATAAACGATAACATTACAAGTCATTCAACAAATATATACATATACGGACTTGTAAACAAAACAACTCGATGATTCATCCATCTTACGCCCTTGCGCCACTTCCTGTAATACAAATAAAACTGAGTGGGTTAGGCTTGGGAGCCTGGTGAGCATATAGGGTTTTCAACCCACAATAAATAAATTATATTTAATTTCACCAACCAATCACTATCCCGATTACCCATTCCCGTTATCCTCACTTTACGTCCCTAAAATAACATCTATCTCAAGGGACCTAATCTAGGATTTTCATCGGGACGGACATTACTGCTAAGGGGTTTCCTCAACAATAGATATCCTAAAGGCAACCATGAGGGGGATAGAGTACACCGGTGAACATATCGTTCACAACACCTACAGGTTATGAACCTGCTAGCGTTCCACAGGACTGTCTAGAAAGAGTCTGTGGTCGTTATCCATACTCCGCTGAATAACTAGATCAACAACAAAAACATCGAGGCCTCTCATCTTTTTATTACAAACCAACTATCTACCCATGTTATACCCAACATATTAGTAGATAAAAATATATATTTTCATACATAGTTTAAAACCTGTATATCATTTTCATTCAATACATATTCCACATAACAGATGAGGCACACCCACATAACACGTATTTCATAGAAAGTAAATCAGATCTATGAGATAGAAGAGAATGAATATACATTCACACTTATAACAACAAAATTATACACATAAACAACAATATACTTAATACACTCAAACCATTCTTGTATTATTATCGTGTATATGAAAGGTAGTATACACTCACTTGATCAGAAGACGATCAAACAACACTACGGCTTGTAGAAATAGTAATCCTCAGCAGATCTGGAAGATCTCTACAAAAATCGAACTTCTCGCGGGCAGAGCTTCGGCTCGGGAACCGCACTTCTCGGGATCTTCGGGATCTCAGGACTTGCTTCGGGGCTCGAGAATAATACAGGGGCTTCGGGGTATTTCTGGCACGCAAATCGATGCAAAACGGGAGAGAGAAGAGAGAAAAATAGCAAAGGAGTCGGCTGCCCTCACATCCTATTTATAGGAGGCTGGAGCCTCGGAGTACGCGGGGCGTACTGCGTTACGCGGGGCGTACTGGTCCGAAATCGTCATTGCGTTCGTCATCCGAAGAACTCGAGTGCGAAGGTCGTCATGCTTCGCTGTACGCGGGGCGTACAGCAGTACGCTGGGCGTACTTCGGATATGCCCGGTGACTCCCCCTTCGGATAATACCGAGTTTTATAATTAAATTTAAATATTAATTATTTAATAAACTTCAGAAATTCATATCTTCTTCATACGAACTCCGTTTTCGACGTTCTTTATATCCACGCGTAGGTGAGACTATGCTCTACAACTTTCGTTTAGACTTCGTTGGCTAATTTTGACTTTATTTTTATTATTTATTTTTAGTAGGCCGGGACAGAAAAACTTCGTTATAAATTCATAACTTCTTCGTTTGACGTCCGTTCTCGCCTAACTTTTCATCGCTTCGATACCAACAACGAGACCTTCGATCCTCGTTTAGATTGCTTTGGCTAAAAACCGCTCGATCACAAATTGAGTATTTCAGGCTGCATACCGCTAAGCCGAAACTTTGATAAATCATAACTCCTCATACGAAGTCAGATTTGGGCGTTCTATATATATTCGGAAACCTTGTTTCAACTACTACAACATTATCCAAAGATATCAAGTTTATTTTACACTTAAATTTTGACGCTTATTTTTATTCTTAATTAATCCAACCACATAATTAAGCAATTAAGCACAAAACACATAATACTCAAATAATACACTTCTATTATTTCAAAACGGGTTACAAAGGTTAACCTAGACTATTATATCAACATTAATGACAGGCCCAGAAACACAGGCGTTACAATTCTCTCCACCTTAGAATGATTCCGTCCCCGGAATCACACATCAACAAACAACTGCGGATAGCGACCCATCATGTCACTCTCCGTCTCCCAGGTGAGATTCGGCCCATTCGTGTGTTTCCATCGGACAAGCACTAACTCGACCATCTTGCGTCGCAACTTCTTAGTCTTTCGGTCAACGATTGCCTCTGGTTCTTCAATCAACCTTTTGTTCTCATCGATTCTCAACTCCGAAAGTGGAATCATGTCGGGAACTTCCCCCATGAACTTCCTCAAATAACACACATGAAAAGTGTTATGAATTCCATTCAGTTCTTCTGGTAGTTCGAGCTTGTAAGCTTGGTTCCCAATCCTCTGAAGAACTTTAAACGGTCCAATGAACCTTGGACTAAACTTTCCCGTTTTACCAAATCTTATAAGTCCCTTCCACGACGAGACTTTAAGCAAAACCGAATCTCCAATTTCAAAACTCATCGGTCTTCGCTTTTTGTCAGCATAGCTCTTTTGACGATTCTGAGCTGCTAACATTCTTTCCATAATTATTTTCAACTTTTCAGCAGTTTGATGAACCATCTCCGGTCCCATAAACTGTTTTTCCCCAGCCTCAAGCCAACAAGACGGCGTACGACACTTCTGGCCATACAAAGCTTGGTAAGGTGCCATCTTAATGCTCGAGTGAAAACTATTATTATAGGAAAATTCTACCAAAGGTAAATGTTCATCCCAATTACCTAGGAATTCCAAGGTACATGCTCTCAGCATATCTTCAAGTGTTTGTATCGTTCTTTCACTCTGACCATCAGTCTGCGGATGGTAAGCTGTACTTAAACACAACTTGGTACCCAATTCCTCTTGTAGACTTTTCCAAAACCTTGAGGTGAAACGGCTATCACGATCTGACACAATCGTTAACGGAACACCGTGAAGCCTCACAATCTCCTTCACGTAAGAATTTGCAAGCTTTTCCATAGACCATTTCTCCTTGGCTGCTATGAAATGCGCACTCTTAGTGAATCGATCAACGACCACCCAAATCATGTCGTGACCATTCTTTGCTCTGGGCAGTTTAGTGACAAAATCCATAGCAATGTCTTCCCACTTACCCATAGGCATAGGCAAAGGTTCTAAACTCCCGTACGGTTTCTGATGTTGTGTCGTTACTCTCGCACAAGTCACACACTCAGCCACATACTTTGCAAAATCAAGCTTCATCGTCGGCCACCAGTAGTAGGGTTTCAGGTCCCTATACATTTTAATGTTACCGGGATGAATCGAGTACATGGTTTTGTGAGCTTCTTCCATCAGAAGATCTTTTATCCCTCCGGACTTAGGTACCCAAATCCGATCTTGGAACACCTTGAGTCCATGACTGTTTACATCGAACACCAACATTTTGCCCAAACGTTCCTCCTTTCGGTCATTCTTCTCAGAAGCTTCGCTTTGAGCTTTCTTTATACTTTCCAAAATAGTCGAGACCACTTCAATTCTCAACGCTCTTGGATTTTTCCTTTCAAGATTGACTTTCCGACTGAGAGCATCAGCAACAACATTAGCTTTACCGGGGTGGTAAAGTATCTCACAGTCGTAGTCCTTGAGTAACTCAAGCCAGCGTCGTTGCCTCATATTCAATTCTTTTTGATTAAAGAGATATTGGAGACTCTTATGATCAGTGAAAAGTTTGCACTTCGTGCCATAGAGGTAATGCCTCCATATCTTCAGAGCGAAAACTACCGCTGCCAACTCCAAATCATGAGTCGGGTAGTTCTTTTCATGCTCCTTCAGCTGTTGAGACGCATATGCTATCACCTTTTCTCTTTGGGTCAAAACACAACCCAGTCCAACCCCAGACGCATCGCTATAAACAGCGAAATCTTCAACTCCATCGGGTAGAGAAAGTATCGGTGCCTCGCATAGCTTCTTCTTTAGCTTCTCAAATGCTTCTTTATGCTTATCACTCCAAGCATAAGTAGCTCCTTTGTGGGTCAAAGCTGTTAATGAAGTAGCAATCGAAGAAAAGCCTTGGATAAACCTTCGGTAATATCCGGCTAATCCTAAAAAGCTTCGAATCTCCGTGGGACTTTTCGGTTGTTCCCACTTCATCACAGCTTCGATCTTCGCTGGATCAACCATTATCCCTTCTTGGTTGACCACGTGACCCAAGAATTGGACTTCACGAATCCAAAAATCACATTTGGAGAACTTTGAATACAACTTCTCCTTCTTCAAGACTTCTAACACTTCTTGCAAGTGTCTGCCATGCTCCTCTTGGCTTTTTGAATAAATCAGAATGTCATCTATGAACACTATCACAGATTTATCTAGGAACGGATTACAAACTATGTTCATTAAATCCATGAATGCCGCTGGAGCATTGGTTAATCCAAACGACATAACCAAAAACTCGTAGTGTCCATATCGGGTTCTGAATGCAGTCTTCTCTATATCCTGCTCTCTTACTTTCAGCTGATGATATCTTGACCTTAGGTCGATCTTCGAGAAATAGCTCGAACCTTGCAATTGATCAAATAGGTCATCAATCCTTGGCAACGGATATCTATTCTTTATTGTTGCCTTGTTCAGCTCTCTGTAATCGATGCACATTCTCATACTTCCATCTTTCTTCTTCACGAATAACACCGGAGCTTCCCAGGGCGATGAACTAGTGTTGGATTAGTGTCTAAGTCCATAACTATTTTGGTATGTACTTGACCCGATGGTGCATGGTCCTTTTGGGTTGCCTTCACCAAAGCAACTTGATAGGATGAATTATGTAGAGAAATGATTAAATATGATTTATTAATATATTATGGGAATAATATATTGAAGGAGAAATCATATTGTTTAATTAATATTAGTCAATAATTAATTGGTAATTAGTTTTGTGACTAAAAGAGATTAATTAAACTTAAGGGACTGGAATTGTAATTATAGGATAATTGCAAGTTGGGCCATGGATTGCCTTGAATCAAGAGGTGGACGAATTCTATGGGGAAACCCATAAGGAAATCGTCCATGGGCTTGATTAAAGGAGTCTATGGGTTGCTTAGGGCTTAAGCAACCAAATTAGGGTTTCCTTGTTAGATAACCCTAATTGCCTCACTATATATAGAACCCTTAAGGCTCAAAAACGTGTACAAGCAACCTTCTAGGGTTTTCACACGGTTTTGGTAGCCTCCATCCTCTCTCCTCTTCATCCTTTTGCTTATGGTGTTTGTGAACCATTAGAGGAGTGACACTTATGACTCTAAGCCTTCCAAAGTCAATTCAAGGAGGAATTAGGATTGTTATTGCTACATAACAATCAAGGTAATATCTTAAACCTAATTATATGTTAATATTGATTTCCATATGCTAGAATTAGGGTTTATAGTCTTGGATTCAAAGCATGTACAATAGAGAAACCTAGATCCAAGCATTAGGGTTTGTATGAGCACATAGGATGTCTTATGACCAAAACCCATCAGTGGTATCAGAGCCTTGATTGGTTTCTATTGTATTGATGCTTGATGTAACTGAAAAACGTGTTTTGGCCTCATTGTTCGACCTGACTCGGCGAGTCACTCTTGGACTCGACGAGTCAGCCCTACTCGGCGAGTTCCAGAGGGTGACTCGGCGAGTCGGTGCGTCAGACAGAGGTATATCCGGGATTTCTTGCTGTTTTTGCATTGGGATAGTTACCTTATCATGTTAGATCAATATTAATCCGATTATATGATATATTTGACTATATTTTTGATCTAATTGAAGATATTTATCAATTAATAAGATAATTGTTTCCTTACAAGATAATTGATTAATTATTTTGAGTAAATTGATAAATTGTTTTGCAAGAAATCATTAAATAAATCAAATATGGATAATTATGTGATTAAATGTTAGTTTGAATTATTTGTTATTTGATCCTTGTTGTTATGAAAAGTTTCATATTTTGCCCTTTAGGTTTTATAGTTTAAATTTGAACCCAAAAGTTTTGTTGTTTTGAAATTTAAATAGTTAAAACCCTAATGTTTTGAAAAAGGTTTCAAAATTTGCCCTCAAGTTTTGGAATTTAAATTTTGATTAAATGGTTTAATTTTGATGTATATTTAAATTCTAAACCCTAATGTGTTGAAATGTTTCAAAACTTGCCCTCAAGTTTTGGAATTTAAAAGTTGATTAAAAGTTTAATTAGGAATGTTAAATTCTAAAACCCTAGCATAGTTTTGAAAAAGTTCATATCACACCCTTATGGTTTTATTAATTAATTAAGGTGTATAATTAAAAGAGGTTTAATAAATCCATAAAAGTTTAGGTTTACAATTTAATTGAATTAAAAGTATAATTGTTAAATTAGACCACCTAGTATTTTAAAAAGTGTAAAATACACCCTATACTATATATAACATTAAAAGTCTAACATTATATATGTATGAGTAAAAGTCAGTCTTACCGTTAGTAGGCCTCATTCACGAAGCTGGTCTATAAGGGGTGTTTAAGGAAATTGCCTATAAAATGGCGATTGAATGGGTATCCACTCTTACCCACCGCGCTCTTGACTAGTGGAGGGTCGTTAGCCAAACGGGTAGGATAGGACGAAACCTTCCATTATAAGTATAATGTATTATTAAAGTAACTAAATGTTTTATAAAATTCCCAATCTTAGTTACTTAGGCAAAAGTGAATTGATGCAATTCCATGAAATTACACTTGGTGCCCTTGCAAAGACGTTAGTGGAGCGTGTGTGGTTTACCGGCACACTAAATGGTTCTAAGCAAAGGTAGCAAAGGGTGACTCAATGTTTGTCATAGTTCGGTGGAGCGTGTGTGGTTTACCGGCACATCGAATAGGTGACTGTAACATGTGAGGGCACCATGTAAGTTTGCATGGTTATTCACACCCGCTTTGTGATCCTCAGCATCCCAGTCACAAACAAGAGGGGCATATCGAGATTTAAACATGCCATTGAAATGTTCAATGAATCTCAAAGGATCTAGGAGTTTTCATAGATTTAAAAGTTAAATTCTTTTTCGTTTTTCGTGGTGGAAATTAGTGAATCGTCATTCACTTACCTTCAAATATTCTGCAATTAGGGTTACGGCATCCCTCTCCCGAGTTGTAGAATATTGTGTTGGGTCCTAGCCTTAGTATTTCATTTAGGTGATTTACTGAGGACTCAATAAATCAACTAACTTGAATTTGTTTTGTCCCGTATTGTAGATGTCAAAGTTCGACAACTATGGTCTTCCCAAATCCCGTGGAACAAGCATTCCACATGAAGATGATATTCCACGATTCGATCGAGGAACAAGAGATCATGCTTCACTTCCTCCTCCTCCTCCTCCAATTATTCTCCCTAACCCACAAGTTCAAAGGCTTGAAAAGTTCAAGATCACTCAAACCCGTTTGGCAAGTAAACATAATGAAGGAAAGTCGGTGTGTGCACACGTCCTAGGGATGAAGTCACACATTGATAGGTTAAGAATGTTGGGATCCGTTGTTTGTGAGGAAATGGCTGTTGATTGGGTTCTTCAGTCACTTCCTAACTCATATAGTGAGTTCGTAAGAGAGTACTATATGATAAACTACGACGTGACCCTTATAGATCTCACCTATATGCTTATTGCTGCTGAATCAGAAATGATTTGGCGCAATAGAAAAGTAAAGTTGATTGGTGAATCTGCCTTCGAGACCTCTATGGATATAGACAATGGCAACGAAAGACATGCTTTGATCGAAAAGTTTGATCACAAGAGAAAGGCAATGTCTGAAGTAGTTCCATGTCATGTTCCAAAAGAGTCAATTTGCTTTCATTGCCAAGAGAAAGGACATTGGAGACGAAGCTGCCCTATTTACCTAAGAGATCTAAGAGATGAGAGAGTCGAAACGTATGGCTCTAATCTAGGTAAAATCCATTGACTAACTCTTTTAAGCTTCTATTCTAGATTCTTAATACATAATGTGATAAGATTACAATTGATGTTTTGTAGGATCGAAGAAAAGAAAGGAAGCTTAAGGGAAGAAGTGAGTAGAATCTAACCGTGTAGGAATGGATTTCGATCGCATTTCTCGAAAATTAGATTCTTGAGCTACTACTTAGAGTTAGAATTAGATTGCTAAGAAAGATGTATTAGCATAAGTTTTTCAATGAGTTGCATTGTAAGGACAAATTTTTTCCGCAATAAAATAAATTTAGATTTTAAATTTTATTTATTTATCCTTACAATGGCGTGTATGAAAAATTGATGTTAAAATGTTTCTATTATTAGCAATAATGGATTTGGTTCTTATATTGTTATTTATGGAAAGTCGAGAATTTACCAAATAGGGAGAGTTTCTCATCGCCCAAATTTCAATTGGACAGAAATTTGGAATCATGCAACTTGGTTGCACGATGAATGAGAAATCTCATATTTGGAAATTAGACTAATTCATTGACAATGTGTCAAGTGAAGGACTAGGAGATCGAGTACACAAAATTGTGTGCTGATCAAGTTCACCATAAGAGTAACAAAGATATTCGTCATGATTTACTAAAAGCTTAGTAAATATGATTAAATGTAATTTTGAATTGATTAAAGGGTTTAGATCAATAGCAGAACGAATAAGCAGAATCAAGTAGGCAGAAAGATAAAAGTTTCTCCATTCTAAGAAGAAGGGAGAGTAGCTTTTATGCCTTATGATAGGTCTTAATGATTAAGAACCATATCTCAATTGATCCTCTAAGTGAGTCTTAGTACAATTGTATGTCTAAGAAGAGGAATCAAGAATTGATGAAATGGTTAAATCAATAAGTCAATCATACTTCGTTCCAATAACAAGTCTTAACGTTAAGATTGTGACATTGAGTGAAAAAGTATTAAGAAGGTTTATAACATTCATTAAATGTGGTAAGTTGTGATGTCTTGGATAAGACAAAAACCAACTAGGACCAATTTATGAAGTGTTTTGATAAAAACTACACTAACTCTTGAATATTTGTTTGTCAAGAAATGTTTTGACAAGAGAATCTTATATGTCAAGGAGTAAGTGGGAGTTTTAATGGTCTTGAAAGGTTTCAAGAACAAATCAAATAAACCTTATCGATCATCACTAGCACACGAGTTGAGGTTTACAACCTATCGTGTTGACATTATTTTGTTTCTGTGCCAATCCAATCGAGTTAATTATTCATGTGAGTTCTATGAGTTCTCATTTTGAACCCATAAGAGGCAAAGCACCTTAATCAATGAAAGGTACATTGATAGGAAAGGGTGAGCTACTTAACTAATTGGAAGACATGGTGGGCAGCTGTGCTACCATTAGGCAAGAAATCAAGATTAAGAAAGTTCGATCCATATGAGTTTGAATTTGTCGTAAACCTTGGTTTTAACAAATTCACATGGATAGGAACACATACACCGTTTAAATCTAAGTGTCATAAGATTTCCTCCTTCATGAAAATGATTGTGAGGAAATGCTTTCACCAAGAAAGATTTTAAGAAGATAGTGATTGTAAAATTGCATTCTCGAATTCGATTATGGTTACGGTATCCCTTTCCATAATTTGAATTGTGAGGTTTGGCAATTAGTCTTAAGTGTTTAGACACACATATGAACTATCGAAGGCAAAGGTGTATAAGTTCAAGAAACCTTGATAAAAGATTATCAAAGCACTAAGTATTAGAAACATGAACTTAAGAAATTCAATAAGCATTGTTTTTCTGAAAGTTAAGATGTTTAAGAATACATGTCGAAGCTAGTGGGAGCATAAGTGTTATGTTTTATAATAATCATCATGATAGTGGGAGCATAAATGTTATGATTGTGTGATTATTAAGGAAAGCATTGCAAGTTGGCAATATTAATTATAGAAAACAAGAGTTATACCTTGAAAAGTCGTAAGGGTTATAAAGTTGTTTGGCTATAATTAAGGGAGAGAATATTATGCTTCATTTCAAATCTAAAGGATTAGGTTGAGAAATGTTAATAAATTTAGTCAAGGGTACATAGTTATTAGACTTATCCAAGTGAGAGACTGTTGGATATCTAGAATGGAGGAATATATGATCCCTTATCTAAGGACACGCATATCTGATAGGATCAGAGTTGACAGCAGCTTTGGAAAGCTACGATTGCAGATCAGGATCTGAAGTCATACGCGGAATAGTTATTAGACTTATCCAAGTGAGAGACTGTTGGATTAGTGTCTAAGTCCATAACTATTTTGGTATGTACTTGACCCGATGGTGCATGGTCCTTTTGGGTTGCCTTCACCAAAGCAACTTGATAGGATGAATTACGGAGAGAAAGGATTAAATATGATTTATTAATATATTATGGGAATAATATATTGAAGGAGAAATCATATTGTTTAATTAATATTAGTCAATAATTAATTGGTAATTAGTTTTGTGACTAAAAGAGATTAATTAAACTTAAGGGACTGAAATTGTAATTATAGGATAATTGCAAGTTGGGCCATGGATTGCCTTGAATCAAGAGGTGGACGAATTCTATGGGGAAACCCATAAGGAAATCGCCCGTGGGCTTGATTAAAGGAGTCTATGGGTTGCTTAGGGCTTAAGCAACCAAATTAGGGTTTCCTTGTTAGATAACCCTAATTGCCTCACTATATATAGAACCCTTAAGGCTCAAAAACGTGTACAAGCAACCTTCTAGGGTTTTCACACGGTTTTGGCAGCCTCCATCCTCTCTCCTCTTCATCGTTTTGCTTATGGTGTTTGTGAACCATTAGAGGAGTGACACTTGTGACTCTAAGCCTTCCAAAGTCAATTCAAGGAGGAATTGGGATTGTTATTGCTACATAACAATCAAGGTAATATCTTAAACCTAATTATATGTTAATATTGATTTCCATATGCTAGAATTAGGGTTTATAGTCTTGGATTCAAAGCATGTACAATAGAGAAACCTAGATCCAAGCATTAGGGTTTGTATGAGCACATAGGATGTCTTATGAACAAAACCCATCAACTAGGTCTAATGAAACCTTTGTCCAATAACTCCTGAAGTTGCATCATCAGCTCCTTCATCTCCGTCGGTGCTAATCATTAAGGTGCTTTTGCAATTGGCATTGTTTCGGGCAACAAGTCAATACAAAATTCCACTTGTCGATCAGGCGGTAATCCAGGAAGATCTTCGGGAAATACTTCCGGATAATCACACACAACAAGAATATTCTGCATCACCTTCTTTTCCTTCTTAGCATCGATCACGAATGCTAAGTATGATGCACACCCTTTGGTCAAACATTTTCTGGCTTTCATTAGGGAAATGATTCCAGAATTCACTCTGCGTTTGTCCCCATACACCATAAACGAATCTTTCCCAGGCGGGTTTACTTTAACTATCTTCTTCTTGCATATAATTTCGGCATCATTGGCGCTAAGCCAATCCATTCCAAGCACGATGTCAAAACCATTAAGTTCGATAGGCAATAATTCCTCATGGAACTTATTCCCATTCAGATCAATTAAGATGTTTTTCATACGATAGCTAACAGGTACAAACTTGCCAGTAGCAACTTCGACTCATAAGGCATTATCTAGTCTATCAACAGGAAAGCTAGTTTTCTACCAAATTCATGCGATATAAAGGAGTAGTTGGCTCCAGAATCAAATAAAATTTGGGCAGGCAATTCGTTAACAAGAAAGGTACCTGAAGCAACATCAGCTTCATCTTTAGCAGCTTCCAGTGTCATCTGGAATGCTCTCGCCTTTGGCTTTGGCGGAATGTTGGGTCTAGCTGCCTCCTTCTTCTTCGGGCAGTCCCTCGACATGTGTCCCTCCTCACCACAACCATAGCAAACCTTCTTAGAGAGGGTACATTCATTGGCATAGTGACCTAGCTTTCCACACTTGTAGCATGTGGCCACTACCTCACATTTTCCATGATGCTTCTTCTTATATTTGTCGCACCATTTCGCTTCACCTCCACTTCCTCTCGAACCAAACTTCGAGAACTTGTTTTTCTTATTGGACCCTGAAGTTCCATCGAACTTCCTCTTTTCACCAACTTCTATCTTTTCCAGACCCTTTTCCTTCTGCTGTGCCTCCACATTCTTAGCTGCACGAACAACCGTTTTCAGAGTAGTTGCCATCTTGACTGTCGGACCAAAGTCGGCAGGTAGTCCATTAGCAAACCTCTCAATCTTGGAGAGTTCTGTTGGCACTAGGTACAGAAATAACTTCATTTTCTCAGTGAATGCAGTAGCATAGTCATCTATGCTCATCCTCCCCTTCTTTAAGTTTTGGAACTCATTGTTCAGATCAATCAGATCTATCTCTGAACAATACTGCACCTTTAGTTGTTCCAAGAACTCCTCCCATGACATTTTCAGGGCTTCTCCTTGTGGCATAGTATCTGCCAACAACTTCCACCAACTCAAGACTCCAGTCTTCAGTTGTCTAACTGCAAAGACGGTCTTCTGTTTGTTGCTACAGTTGCAACTTTCAAATACCATCTCCATTTCGGAGATCCAATCCATTATCTCGACAGGCTTTGGGCTCCCAGAAAGACTTGGCGGTTTGGCGCCCAAAAGTTCTTGTACATTCGCCCATCCTTGTTGTTTCTCCTATCCGGATCGTTCCTTCATTCTCCTTGAGTCCCAACTTGACTCATAATGCGACTATTGTTCCCTTCCTCCGATTACTCGGGAATCAATTCAGGTTCCTCAATAGGTATAATAGGTTCGTCCCTATTATCATGCAACATCTGTTGCATCTCATCCCTTTGTTCGGCTAACATAGCCCGAATCATGGCTTGCACCCCAGTCATTGTTATTGGTTTTGGTGCTGCTGCTACAACAGGTATTTGCTCAATCACTGGCGGTTGATTCCTGTTTTCATCCGCGTTTCCAACGCCACTCCTTGTTCTCACCATTTTTGATTTACACACCGAATACGGTGAAATTAGATCCTCATTCATGATAGATATTCAAATCATCCTTATTACTCCGAACGATTACATGCTAGTTCTAATATCGTATACATACGCTTAGAATCCTAAACACATAAACCTTCAAATCCGGTTGGCAATAAACCGTAGATCCGAACAAATAATATCATATATGGCAACATATAACATTTAGCACATAAAAGCATTTTAGGCAACTTTCCTAAAATAAACTAGTGCTCGTGTCTAAAATCCAACAGACACACATCTCAAAATTCCACTTAGCATTCTAAGTTTAAGTCAGAAATACTACAAATTCCTAGTTCGCTTAAACTAATGCTCTGATACCAACTGTGACATCCCCAAAATCTCGGCCAGAAAAGACCGATTTCATTTATGCTTTTTAAATAATTTCAGAGTAAATCCTTTTGATTTAAAAGAGTTGCGGAATTTGTTCCCAAAACAAAACATGATAAAATAATATTTATCAAAGCATTTCATCAAGAGATGCATTTTCATTATATAATCAAAACTCGAGATGTCATGTTCCGATACAGACCATAAAGCATAAACGATAACATTACAAGTCATTCAACAAATATATACATATACAAACTTGTAAACAAAACAACTCGATGATTCATCCATCTTACGCCCTTGCACCACTTCCTGTAATACAAATAAAACTGAGTGGGTCAGGCTTGGGAGACTGGTGAGCATATAGGGTTTTCAACCCACAATAAATAAATTATATTTAATTTCACCAACCAATCACTATCCCGATTACCCATTCCCGTTATCCTCACTTTACGTCCCTAAAATAACATCTATCTCAAGGGACCTAATCTAGGATTTTCATCGGGACGGACATTACTGCTAAGGGGTTTCCTCAACAATAGATATCCTAAAGGCAACCATGAGGGGGATAGAGTACACCGTTGAACACATCGTTCACAACACCTACAGGTTATGAACCTGCTAGCGTTCCACAGGACTGTCTAGAAAGAGTCTATGGTCGTTATCCATACTCCGCTGAATAACTAGATCAACAACAACAACAACATCGAGGCCTCTCATCTGTTTATTACACACCAACTATCTACCCATGTTCTACCCAACATATTAGTAGATAAAAATATATATTTTCATACATAGTTTAAAACCTGTATATCATTTTCATTCAATACATATTCCACATAATAGATGAGGCACACCCACATAACACGTATTTCATAGAAAGTAAATCAGATCTATGAGATAGAAGAGAATGAATATACATTCACACTTATAACAACAAAATTATACACATAAACAACAATATACTTAATACACTCAAACCATTCTTGTATTATTATCGTGTTTATGAAAGGTAGTATACACTCACTTGATCAGAAGACGATCAAACAACACTACGGCTTGTAGAAGTAGTAATCCTCAGCAGATCTGGAAGATCTCTACAAAAATCGAACTTCTCGCGGGCAGAGCTTCGGCTCGGGAACCCCACTTCTCGGGATCTTCGGGATCTCGGGACTTGCTTCGGGGCTCGAGAATAATATCGGGGCTTCGGGGTATTTCTGGCACGCAAATCGATGCAAAATGGGAGAGAGAAGAGAGAAAAATAACAAAGGAGTCGGCTGCCCTCGCATCCTATTTATAGGAGGCTGGAGCCTCGGAGTACGCGGGGCGTACTGGTCCGAAATCGTCATTGCGTTCGTCATCCGAAGAACTCGAGTGCGAAGGTCGTCATGCTTCGCTGTACGCGGGGCGTACAGCAGTACGCTGGGCGTACTTCGGATATGCCCGGTGACTCCCCCTTCGGATAATATCGGGTTTTATAATTAAATTTAAATATTAATTATTTAATAAACTTCAGAAATTCATATCTTCTTCATACGAACTCCGTTTTCGACGTTCTTTATATCCACGTGTAGGTGAGACTACGCTCTATAACTTTCGTTTAGACTTCGTCGGCTAATTTTGACTTTATTTTTATTATTTATTTTTGGTAGGCCGGGACAGAAAAACTTCGTTATAAATTCATAACTTCTTCGTTTGACGTCCGTTCTTGCCTAACTTTTCATCGCTTCAATACCAACAACGAGACCTTCGATCCTCGTTTAGATTGCTTCGGCTAAAAACCGCTCGATCTCAAATCGAGTATTTCAGGCTGCATACCGCTAAGCCGAAACTTCGATAAATCATTACTTCCTCATACGAAGTCAGATTTGGGCGTTCTATATATATTCGGAAACCTCGTTTCAACTACTACAACATTATCCAAAGATATCAAGTTTATTTTACACTTAAATTTTGACGCTTATTTTTATTCTTAATTAATCCAACCACATAATTAAGCAATTAAGCACAAAACACATAATACTCAAATAATACACTTCTATTATTTCAAAACGGGTTACAAAGGTTAACCTAGACTATTATATCAACATTAATGACAATCCCAGAAACACAGGCGTTACACCATTAGACATGGTAATATAGAAATGACGAAACAATGTTACAAATGGAGATATAGTTAAGGCAGAACATAAGAGCATGAAACAAATCACCTTTCGAAACTTGTTCGGGGAAATTTGAGCGATTTGCAATTAATAATAGTAAAAAATCACTTTTAGTAAATCACGGACAGGGAGGCGCAACCCTGATTTGAAGCAAATCATGTACACTCCAACAAAGTTGTTTGGTGCATCAACAATTGCATTTCCAGGCTCTGGAAGGCGAGGATGGAATTGGGGATCAATGTGATATTTTTTTAGGATTTTAGCCAAACTTTTGACAAGAAGTTTGGATCTCACAGTCTCAATTCTGGAGATGTCTTTGCTAGCCACGAGGGAAGAGAAAGGAAGACGAATGAAATTTAAGAGAAGTCTGAATGAAAGAAAATGCAAGGGTCCAAAGAAGTATTTATAGGAGGATAGAAAAGGGATTGATAATCAGGGAGATAAAATGGAAGTTACGCATTATACACCCTTTAAATGGAAAAGAAACGAAAAGATAATTATAGGTGATGATGGTTTCTAGGGGTCGTCAAACCATCTCATCAGAATTCAATTCAGGTGCCTTGCCCTTATCTATTTGCAATGGTCCTCATCGAAAACCTCATTAGTTTGAATTACTACTCACAATGGTAAGTAATAATCCAAACTGGGGAGATTTAATAGTGTATAGGATTAACCACCATTCCTATACCCTCGGAATGACTGAACTGCTAAGCCTTGCGTAACCCCCAAACTATGTGAAAACCTCGAACCACATTCGATACATGACTGAGCCTAAGCACAGAACTTAGGCGAAGGGATGGTAGTTGATAACATTGTCATATGATTATATCAAAGAGAAATTACAAGGGTTCTCAGAGAAAAGCATAAAGACTACAAGGAATAAAGCAGATATAAATACTAGCTAGACAGAAACCCTAATGGGCTAAAGACAAAAAGGGCCCACAAACAAGCGGGCTAATAATATAGACTAACATCCCTCCTTAAACTCACAGTGCCGCAACAATAAGCATTGAGAGTTTGTCACATAAGAATCGAAACCGAGAAGCCGATAAAGCCTTCGTAAAAATATCTGCAAGCTATAAAGTTGATGAAACAAATGGAAGAGAAATTGTCCCAAGCTGCAGATGATGACAAGTAAAATGACAATCAATCTTAATGTGCTTCGTCCGCTCATGAAAAATAGAATTCTTCGCAATTTGTATCGCACTTTTATTATCACAATTCAAGGGAGTAGGTGAAGAAATGTAAACTCCCATATCCGCAAGCAGCCATCGTAACCAGATAATCTCGCATGTAGTTACAGCCATAGCATGATATTCAGCCTCCGTGGAAGATCTAGAGACAACATCTTGTTTCTTTCTCTTCCATGAAATAAGAGACTCTCCAAGAAATACACAAAATCAAGTGGTAGACTTACAATCATGACGATCACCATCCCAATCAGCATCACTATAGGCACGTAACTCAAGAGAAGATGTCGAGGAAAACAAGAGAGTCTGAAACTGAGTGCCATGAAGATATCTCAGAATACCAAGAATAACTCCCCAATGAACAGAAGTAAGTGTAGTAACAAACCTATTGACAATATGAACAGCATGAGAAATATCTGGACGAGTGACTGTGAGATAAACCAAACTTCCCACCACAGTACGATAAAGATTTGGATCTGACAAAGGAACACCATAAGTAGGAGAGTATCGAGCATTGGTTTCAAGAGGGGTATCAACAGTCCGATTGTCAAAAAGTCTCGCCCGTGTAAACAAGTCAGATATATATTTAGTCTGGGAAAGAAGGTACCCTTTCTTAGACTGAGCGACCTCAATACCCAAGAAATAACGCAGCAAGCCCAAATCCTTCATAGCAAATCGACGAGCTAGATCATGCTTCAAAGACTCAATACCACCATGGTCATCACCTGTAATAATCATGTCATCCACATATAAGGACAAAAGAATCCGTCCTGAACTCGAGCATCTAAGAGAGGTAATCACTGTGGAGAATTTCTCAAACCAAGCACGAGGGGTTTGATTGAGCCCATATAAAGCTTTGCGAAGCCGAAAAACCTCGCCTGGCCGATGTTGAATTCCTGGAGGAGGGGTCATATAAACCTCTTCATGAAGGTCACCATTCAAAAAGGCATTCTTGACATCCATTTTAAAGATCTTCCACTATCGAACGGATGCAACTGCAATCATAGTACGAACTGTCGTCATATTTTCAACTGGGGCAAATGTCTCCTCGTAGTCAAAACCATATTGTTGGGAATACCCTTTTGCTACAAGTCTAGCCTTATATCGTTCAACAGATCCATCAGCTTTTGTTTTTATCTTGTACACCCAACGACAACCTATCGTATGTTTCCCAGGAGGAAGAGAAACCAAATCCCATGTATGAGTCTGATGAAGAGCAGTGAGTTCTTCAGCAATAACATTCTGCCAAAGAGGATCTGAAACAACTTCTCTATATGATTCAGGTTCAGACATATGATGGATGCTTGCTATAAATGAAGCAAACGGACCTGAATATGTACAGTAAGAAAAATCTGGTAGTTTGGTGGACTTGACATGACGAGAAAATCTCCTGAGGGGTGGTGGTGGAGGAGGATCCTCAACATCAATAATTGGAGGATCAGGCTCAGGAACAGGTGGAGTCGAGGCACCCTATGAAGAAGTGGGTGTGTCATGTGCCGAGGGATCATGTGGCATAGATGAGTCTTGAGCCTCTATATCTTCATTAAAAGGATCAATACGCAGAAGATCAGAATTTGTTACATTGTGGGCTGTAGCAGGATTCGAGTAGAAAGGAATATGCTCCAAAAAAGTAACATGCCGAGAAACATATAACTTCTGACTCACAGGATCATAGCAACGGTATCCTTTCTAACCAATCTCATACCCCAAAAATACACAAATAGCAGATTTCAGCCCCAACTTGTTCCTTTCAACATGAGGACGAAGAACAAAACAAGTACATCCAAAGACTCGTAAGGAAGAGTAGTCTGGTGGATGACCATATAACTTCTCAAAAGGAGATATTCCTGAATTCAATGAAGTAGGGATACGATTAATCACATACACAGCAGTTAGGACTGCTTCTCCCCAAAAGGCACTAGGGATCTGCGCAGACATGAGCAAAGAGCGGGCAGTCTCAAGAATATGACGATGTTTTCGTTCTGCCACACCGTTTTGCTGAGGTGTGTCAGTATACAAAGACTGGTGTATGGTACCATCATAAGCAAGTAACTGAGTGAAATCATTAGAGGTATATTCTCCCCCTAAGTCACACCTAAAGCACTTAATCACAGCCGAATGTTGAGTTTTAACAAGAGCTCTAAAATTGCTGTAAATACCAAAGAAATCAGATTTGCGTTTCATAAGATAAACCCATGTATATCGAGTATAATCATCTATAAAAGATACATAATAGGTTGACCCACCCTTTGTGGATACTGGTGCAGGACCCCACACATCAGAATGAATAATATCAAAAGGAGCAGTAGAACAAGACATACTTTTATTGAAGGGTAAAGCAGAAAATTTTGCTAGTTTGCAACCACTACAATCAGAAATATCAAAAGAATTTAAATAACCCAAAACACCACTAGATGCTAAGAAATTCAACCGTGATACAGACACATGTCTCAAACAAGAGTGCCAAAGATAAAACTCAGACGACAAAGGACTCAAATGAAAAGAAGATAAATCAATGCTGGAAGCAGCAACAACAGATACTTTGAGGACCTCCAAGAAGTATAGTTCCCCCACCCTACGGCCGATCCCAATCACCTTCTGGGTGTCTTGATCTTGTATAACACAGACATAATCAGAAAAGAACACCCAGTTACCAGACTTGCATAACTGACTGACTGAGGCAAGGTTCAAAGTAAGTTTGGGAATGTAATAAACATCATGAAGAGTTATATGAGAAACGGAGACAGACCCAACACCCTCAACTAGAATAGATGTATCACTAGCAGACTTAACAAAAATGGATGACACTTGCGACAAAGAAGTAAATGATGACAAATGAAGAGTCATAAGATAGGTTGCACCAGAATCTAAAATCCACAAAGATGAGGGAATATCTGAAGTGTTAGATGAAGAAGGACCAGAGTGAGACATAGATGCAGACATGGCAGTGGGATTAGAAGCCAAATACTGTCTAAAGCTCTCAAACACCTTGGGATCCAATGCAGATGGTGGCATATGTCCAACAGATTCTGTGTCAACTGGTGGAACAGCAGCAACAGCAAAGTGTGGAGGACGAGGGGTCCATGGAGGAGTACCAGAGGAACGAGACTGATGCTTCTGTTGACCAGACCTATTTTGTTGCCCTGACTGAGATTGACCAAATTTACCCTTGTTGACTAACAATGGACACTGAGCTTTCCAATGATTCTTCTGTTTGCAGAATGCACACTCATCATAAACGACTCTTGAAGGTTGTCGAGATTGACTGGAGGAGACAGCAAGCACAACAGGAGCGGGAGTAGGAGTAGAGGTTGCTTTAAACCCTTTATCTGCATGGGACTTGATACGAGTCTCTTCTTCAATTAACTCATGGACAACTTAATCAACTGAAGGAAGAGGAGAGCGATGAAGAATTGTTCCACAAAGACCTTCAAAATCAGAACGCAAGGCCATCAAGAACTGAACCAAGCGTTGTTCTTCCCTCCTAGCAATGTAAGGCTCAAAATCTTTTAACTCTTTAGATTCAGTAAGAGCCAATTGATCCCATAGATTAGACATAGCAGCATAGAAATCTTGAATGCTCTGGTCATTCTGTTGAAGGGCATGAATATCATATTCCAATTGGTATTGTTTAGCAAAATTGGACTGAGTATACAGTCTCTCCAAGTGATTCCAAACTTCCTTTGATGTATCATACTTAGCCAACTACATACCAATGGACTGAGTAACAGAGTTATTGATCCAAGTAATAACCTTGGAGTTATTAGTCTCCCAAGCATCAAGTAACATATCAAAATTCTCAGTTTGAGGAACTCAGGGTTTGGCTTTAGTCCCAGTGACATAGCCCCACATATTCTTCCCATGAAGGAAGTTCTTCATAACGTAACTCAATTACATATAATTCTTTCCATCCAAACGAGTACTGATTGACTGGAGGAAATCATTCTTTCCAGTCATGTTGATAGTGAATGAATAACCACAATGACAATATAATAATATGAGAATGAAAGGAGTAACAAACCAGCGGAAGCAATCGAAGCAATTATGAACGGACAGTAGCAACGAACCGACAGCAACAACGAATCAACAGCAACAACAAATCAACAATAACAACGAATCAAGATATCAAAAAAGACGAATACCAGTGATAATGAACGAAAACGACATGCTACAGTAACCCTAGAAAATTCTGCAACATAGCTGACTGCTACAAAGACTTCTAACAACGTATCAAACCTCAGCTCTGATGCCATGATAACATTGTCATATGATTATATCAAAGAGAAATTACAAGGGTTCTCAGAGAAAAGCATAAAGACTACAAATGGGCTAAAGACAAAAAGGGCCCATAAACAAGCGGGCTAATAATATAGACTAACAGTAGTGTTCACAAGACAACATGTCTATACTACACAAAGTACATGGGAACTCAAAGAAACAAGAACAACTTCCCAATAATGATTGATTGAACCTTGTACAATAGTATAACGGTTTCCGAGTGTTCCTATTCGTACCTTCGAGTGTACGAACATAAATATGACAAGACCTCAGACCAGTTCGGTAGGAAAGAAGGTCGGGATGTTTCCTACTACAGTTATAAATAGGGTATTTGATGCACCCTACGAGGTACACTAGAAACTATTCACTCACTTTGATTTAAGATATATTCTAGTAGCCTTATAAGGTCTCAAGCTAACTTAATCATTAGATCGTTGTTCCGGGATCCCTTCCCGGGCATCCAACTCACGAGTTTGTGATTGTTTCTAGGTAATCCATCAATTAGGAGAAGTTACACAACTCTGCTAATATGGAGGACGGACCCGAAGGCACATCCTTAACCATGGGGGGTGTTTTTTTTAAAAACTTAATTACCTAATTAGTATACTTTCAAAATTATTTACCATATAGGGTTATTTTGTAATTTAATAAAAATAAAGAAAACCACCGTGCCCTAATTACTTTCTGACCAACCGTTTCTTCTCCCAGATGAACGTTGCAATCACGATTCTTCCCTCCACTGGCAAGACCGTCATCTTCGGCACACTTCTGTCGGCAACTCCGGTGCAAAGACGCCGAAGACTCCAGCGACGAAATCCGTCCATCAAAGATACGTTTTTTAGGTTGTGATAACTTCGATTTTTGAGTTGTAATAGCTTCAATTTTTTGAGCTATAATAACTTAGATTATTTGGGTGACATCCGTCTATCATAGGTACTATAAATTCGAGTTTTGAGTTGTAATAACCTCAATATTTTTTGCTGTAATATTTGTTTTGGCTTAAATCATACGTTCTTATTTGATTTATTTGATTAGATGAGATTGAAATTGAGTTTCTATTTCTCTTTCCATTGGTTGCCATCATGATTCTTCCCTCCATGCTAAAGATGTTCTGATTTATCTTCTTTACTGTTATTCGGAATCTTATTTTTCTATCTGATTTATCTACATTTGTCTGTTTGTTGACTGATGTTGTTTGATTGTCTTTTTTTTACTTATTTGATTGAGTTTCTATGTTATGGTTTCTATTTCTATTTGCTTCAATATGTAATTGGATTGTGTCGCAATTAGTGAGCAAGAATGAATTTACACAAGAGTTGTGAAATTATTCTTTCAAGGATAAAGAAGAACTTATTAGAGCTATCAAGGTTTACAACATTAGGAGACATAAACAGTTTCAGGTTTTTGAGACACATCTAATTCAATTGCCTATAAAATGCAAATTACATTTACAATCTGGTTGCAAACAGTTATCGAATCAAAGTTATTTTGAATGTTTCTTATTTTCTTTTGTCTTTTGTAACAAATGAATGTTGGTTTTGTATTTAAAATGTTTTACTTATAATTTCTTTTAGTTTAAAATAATGTTTTTTGGTTTAGATTTAGAGTAAATTACACGAATGGTCCCTATGATTTAGGGTAATTTGCACGTTTGGTCTCTAACTTATTTTTTTTTAACTCGGAAGCTACCTACAGTTTATTTTTGTTACACGTTTGGTCCCTGTCTTACCTAAAAAGACTATTTTGCCATTGATTTTTTAATTTACTTAAATAAACTCACCCCGAACTTCATTCCCCTCACCTTACCTTACCTATCCCACCATTTTTCCCTATTTAAATAATAGTATTTTTAGGTAAGATAGGGACCAAGCACGTAACAAAAAAACAAATAGTAGGGACCAAACATGTAACAAAAACAAATAGTAGGGACTTTCCGAGTTAAAAAATTAGTTAGGGACCAAACACGTAAATTATCCCAAACCATAGGGACCATTCATGTAATTTACTCTTAGATTTAAAAAGTTATTTGTTGGTTTAAATTTAAAAAAGTTGTTTCTTGGTTTTTATAAGAAGATTTGTTAGTTATAACTAGTGAAGAATCCGGGCTTCGCCCTAGTTCATTTTTTTTTCTCAAAGCTTATCGAAAATATTATATTCTTTCAACAATCAGAACACGCACGGATGCAGACACCAAAAACCGTTCACCCAAAAATCAGGATCCTAAGACATTTTTCCATCTATTTGTATCCAAATAAAATTAAAAGAAAAAACATAAAAGTTGAAACTGAAAAAAATTCTTCAAACAAAGCACCAACAGTTTAACCCCAGTAAGTCTGTACCGATCTGTAACAAAAGAAAACCATATAATTAAAATGATTAAGCAATCAAAAACCATAATGAAGATCAATTTCTATTAAAACAATAATGAAGACCAATTTCTAGTAAAACTATGAATTTAAAGGAGTAATGAAAAAAATATCTACCTAAAGAAAGCATCGATTATTCAAGGTCTATCAATAGCCCAAAAGCAATTGTTCATGGTGTGTGAGCACGGTAAAAGAGCTCTTCCTTACGGTCCAAGAACAATACAAAAATGAAGTATAATCATTTTTATAGTAGGTTGCAATAAAAATGCTAATTTTCTGGAAAATAAGATGTCATAAAATGCGATTTTTAGTCCAAAAAACAATAAAAATTGTAAAAAAAAAAAAAAAAAAAAAAAAAAAAAGTGTTTTAAAGGCTGAAAACAATAAAAAAAAAACTTTGTTTTACACTCCCAAAACTACTTTTATTTTTTTAGTTGGAGGTTATAAAATAGTATTTTCCCTAAAGCAGGATGATATAATATGTTTTTTTTTGTTCCAAAACTATAAAAAAAAAGGTTTTATTTTACAATCCAAAACATTAGGATGATAAGTTGTGTTTTAAAGTCTTAAAAAAACATATTGTTGGTTAAACTCAAAATTATTTGAAAAACATAATCCTTAACAGTCCAACATAGTGAAAAAAAAATATGTTTTAGTAGTGAAAATATTAGCATATAAAAGGAAAAAGTAGTATATTATGTTTACGTCATCAAAAAATTGACTCATGATGTGGATTCATTTCATGATAATGTATACAAAGTTGCTAAATAGTTATTGTATGACAACTTATTGCTCAGACCAACTAAACTTTATTAAAATGTTACAAAAGTCAAAAACCTTATATTACTTGATCTGATTTTTTTTTAATTGTCATACATAAAGACTCAAGAAAATGAAAACCGAGGATTATGCCATTTTCTAAGGGCCTATTGCATAAACTCAAAATGTCTTTAAACATTGGTTTATCTCCCATATAGAGTACTCTGGTTCAATGACTTTTACCGAATTCAAATTAAGAACCAATTTGTCCCCTTTCCATCACCTTCAATTTCCATTACCAATGATAGACTCCAACCAACAAACCTTTACTCTGCATTTGTATAACATATACCAAATCACACAAAATAACACATCATATCATCATAAAAGAACACAATATACTACTAAAGACATTTTGATGTCTTTAGTAGTATATGCAAAACCCCACTCTAATTCTTTCTCAAATCTCAACTCAAGCTAAGAAATATGTCCACAACAAAATCCATCACTCATGTTGATGTTATGTTCTACTTCACCTAAACATAAACTCAAATCAAAACAAATATATGTATGAAGACTGAATTAACCAACAATAACTTAATCAGACATCAGAAATTTTAGTCTAGGGTTTTACTTTGACACGATTTGGGATTAGCTTATGTGTGTTGGGAAAAACTATAAGTTGATAAGCCTATCTTTAGTATTTCTAGCATTGCAAAGAATTGGTAGACCAGATAATTCAGAAATTACACACAAAAGTTTTAGGGACTTCACACATTACTTTGTGAAGTTCCAATTTGAAGTGGAAAATTTAAGACACAAAAATCATTCACAAGTAAAGATCAAACATAAATCTTTTCCATTGCAAACATTTGGTAGAAATTCGTGTGAACAGATGGCAAAAGACAAAGAAGATGATAATTAGAAAAGGAGATTTTTGGCATTGCAGACCATGACAATAACCAGAAAATCAAAATAAACAGACATGGACATATCGGGATTTATAGACATAGATGATAACCAAAAAAAGGAAATTCATTACCTGATTGGATAGCTAGCGGTGGTGGAGATTGGAGATCGGAAGCTGAGTCTTTCTGTGATCAGAGAGCTGGTCGATATCTTGAATTCGTTGTTGCACTCTGGTGTTGCCCCTTTTCCTTCTCCACGCAAGAATAATCGATTGAATTTGTAGGTTGGCAGAGTAAGGTGGACTGAATTGAATTGATAAGTGTTGTTTTGAGTTCATAGAGATGCATTGAGTATACAATTGATGTGTTATCTCTGTTAACATCGGCAACGTCGACACAGATAAAACCTAAACAATGAGTAAGCCAAATGTAGTAAATCAAGAGAAATTTAAAAAGTCGGATATTCCAAATCAATTTTGACCACAACGTACCTAAAGAAGAAAGTAGAAGCAATCCCAAAAGCTCATGGTTGCGACGTTCACAGACAAAATCGATAATTGTTGTAGTGGTTGTTCAACCAGAACCTCACATGAAAAGAAGAAACAAAAGGTGGAAGATACAGGACCCGATTAAAAGATATGAAGAAAATATGTTCTTGTCGAGATAGAGAACAAATTTAAGAGACTGATTCTTTTCGAGATAGAGAACGAAGCACGAAGGTGGTGCGTATCGTTTAGAGACGGATCAAAAGATATGAAGAAAATGTGTTCTTTTAGAAATAGATGCAAGAAGTGGTGGTGGCAAAAATGTGGATGAAAAGAGGCAAACATGTGTACTGATAGTGGTAGAAAGCTCTTGTGGGTTCGTATATTTCAAAGGAGTGAAGTGGTGGAGACGCACACTAATCCCATTTTTGTTGGTTACATTGGCGGTGGAATAGACATATTAAAAAAGAAAAAGAATTCCACCAATAGAAAGCAAATACTGTACATAAGGGGCTTGCAAATTACTATACTATATAATGATGGTTGTCAAAAACAATTAATAAACATTAAAAGCAAAAGCTAAAAAAACAAAAAGTATATATTAAAAAAATTGAATAATAGATTCCAGTGAAGGTTTTTGTGTGGTTATGAATATAACTTTATTTATTTGGTTCAATGAGCGTGAAAGAAAGTAAAAAAGGGAGTTGACATATTTTAAAAGTATACCTATTGGGTAAATAAGTTTTTCAAAAACACCAATATGGTCAAAAACTCTCAAAAGGATTGAAGCTGGAAGACCTAGAATCAAGGATTGAGGCTGAGGCTGGAAGACCTAGATTCCTTGAACCATAAATTCTGAACCATGATCAATGATACCGAACCTAACCATATTAATAATACCAAACCTGACCATAATTGATGATATTGAACTGAACAATGACCGACGATAGCAAACCGAACCACAATTGTCGATATTGAACCGAACCCCTCTTAATGATACTTAAATGACCACCCTTAATAATACTAAAACAAACCATAATTAACATAATGAACCAGACCACAATTGTCGATACCGAACTGAAGCACCTTTAAGCATCAACAGTGTGAAGTTGAGATTGGTGCATAAAATCACTAGAAATAGGTTGGCGGTTGGCATTGTGTGTTGTAATTTGATGGAATTTTTCTTTCATGCATTTCACCAATACAATTAACCTAATGTGTCTAAATGAGAAGTGGTGGAAATATGTTTCTAAAGCTTTCCTTCTCCAACAACACATGACCCTAGTTACCCAGAGAACATTGCAATTTATGGAGGTACACATACTTGTGGCATTTTATCGAGTACCTTATACGCACACACTTGTCTTCCTATTTTTCTTCTTTTCCTGCATGTTTAGAGAAGAAGTATAGTCGAGTTGCAGCTCACGAATTTGAATCCCATTATCTTGAATGAGTTTTGGTAGTTTATAAAATCGGAACACTTCTGGAGAGCTAACGAATTTATAAAGTTATGCTATTCACAAATTTCTTTTCCGTGTAATAAAATCGTTAATACAAGTCCTTGACGTAGGCGTCGATCAAACAAAAAAGATCGCTAAGAGTCGAAGTACCGAGGACGGAGCTCGAACCATCAAAGGGAAAGCCGAAGATGGGTGCATGGGCCAAGTCAGTTTCATACCGAGCCCGCCACTTCTATTATTAATAAAAGAGTCTTTAAACTGACACGTGCCCTCTTTTGAGTCCTATGTCTTGGCACATGTCATTCCACCAACTATTTACTCTCTACTTTTCCTGCCCAGAAACTTAGTGCATCATTTTACCATGAGTTCCTAAATATCTGCATTTCGGTTTTGATTATTTGAAGGATGTATCTCATATCCGAAATTACCTGCATCAAAAACATAAAATCATCAATTGTTATTTTAAATTTGATCTTATACCAATATATATATATATATATATATATATATATATATATATATATATATATATATATATATATATATATATATATATATATATATCCAACATAAAAGGAATGCAAAAGTATATTTACATCAATTCATCAATTAATTTTACAATTTCGGTTTTGATTGTTTGAAGGATTGTATCTCATATCCGAAATTACCTGCATCAAAACCATAAAATCGGCAATTGTTATGTTAAATTTGATCTTAATTTTACATCTTATCTCTTTCAAATTCAAAAATTCAAAATATATATATATATATATATATATATATATATATATATATATATATATATATATATATATATATATATATATATATTTCATTTGACTAAATCATTTCTATGAAAATTTAATTATTTTGAATTTTGATTTACTATATCCCTTAAAATTTGCATTTGTTTCTAATATATTAATCTTATACCAAATATACATCATTTTCGTTTATTTATCGGTTATAAAAACCGAACCCCAAAACAAAATTATTTTCTCCTTGAAATTTCATCTTCTTTTGGCTTTTTTTTTTATTTACAGTCTGCACCTGTTCAATCTATCAGGTATGTTTCTTTTTATTATTTGAAAATGCAATCAAAACTCCATTTTATAGCATGTTACATTCATGTATATGACAACAGTAACTATGTTTGAGTGTGTGTTACAATCCAAAATCATACTTAAAAAAACTCTATTACATAGCATATTACATTATTATTTCATCATAGTTTTCTGCAACAACCTTTTTTATTATTTCATTTCATTATTCAAAGGGAAAAAAGGGCAATATACTGAAATGATTGTCTTATTAATAGATGATTTGGATGCTTTCTGTGATTTTGTTTTTGTTACTGTTCATGTATGTTTTTGTGTGACAGTCAAACAAAATTACTTTCTACTTAATAAAAAATGTTTAAGTAATTGTTTTTTCAAAAAAAATTCTAAAATTCTTCGTTTATTTATTTATTTATTTCATATTTTACATTTTTATAATCAAAGGCCAAAAAGGGCAATTAACTTTTAATTTATAAGAGAGTTTGATTTTTTCATTTATAGCATCATACTTTCTGTTGCAACAGTTATATAACACAAATTTGTATTCTTTCAATTTTGTACTCAAAGGGAAAAAGGCCAATGTAAGAGTTTTTGTATCATACTTAACATCAAACTGCACATTTTATGTTGGTGATTTGTTATCACCAATGTTATTTAAGTGTAAAGAGATTATTTTGTTGACCAAAAGTAATTTTGATAAAAATTAAACAAGTAAGGAAGATATCGAGTACACACTTGTTTAAGTTTAATCAAGTTTCACTATAAGAAAAAAAGACCATTTTACGATGAGCAAACCACGGCACTCATTAATTTATGTTACACAATAGAGAGTGACATTAAAAAAAGTGTCATCTCTTAAAAAAAATTTAAGTATTTAGGACACGCCTTATTGCATGCCCTTAAATTACTATCTCATGTAAAAAAAAAAAACACGGAGGGCACTTTATCTAAAATGTGTGTCTTCTGTGAATGTCATTTTATATTTTTTTAGGAAACACTCGTCTCCTTAGAGGGAAAATGAAATCCCCAAATTTTTTAAACCCCCACCTTTTTCCCCTACATTCATTTCCATGTCTCTCATATCTCCCCTCATTCGTCTCCACCTCTCACCCACATCCACTGCCTCACAAAATTTTCACAAGCTAATGATTCCAGAGCTTGCTAGCGATTGAGGGTTACTTTCACCTCCGCTCTACTTCCCATCTTCCATCTACTTCTATCCTAAAGCCGATGATTTAGGTTACTTCAGTTAATTTTTCGGCTTTGGTGTCCGAAGAGGCTAGCATCGCACAGATTTTGATAGCATCTTAGAAAAGGAAGTATTTTCAGTTTTACATCTTATCTTTTCTATGGGACCGCCACTTAGCCTCTATGTAACATCGTAAATTTTCAAACCAAAATTTTCATTTTTAAAAGCACATAAAAGTCATATATTATATTTCATAAAACCACAAGTGTCTTAAATGTCAACATAAATTAACAAATAAAGTCAAATCCCGCAATCCTCAATTGTAGTCTCGAACAGGTGTGTACAATCATGACGACGCCTTCCCGCGGTCCTGAGAAGTACCTGAAACACATAACACACCACACGGTAAGCACAAAGCTTAGTGAGTTCCCCAAAATACCACATACATAAATAATAAGCCTCTCAAGGTTATAACTCGGCATGGATCCTCCGGTCTCATGCGTCTCGGTGTGGACCCTCCGGTCATGTGTCTTAGTGAGGACCCTCCGGTCTCACAACTCGGTTTGGACCCTCCAGTCCAGTATCTCAGTAAAGACCCTCCGGTCCCACAACTCGGTTTGGACCCTCCGGTCCTATATCAGTAAACACAAAATATAGCATATATATCACACAGACAAAATGCATAATATAATATAACTCAAGTAAGCACATAGGACCCTCTGGTCGTACGAAGATACCACTCATGGTAAGTATAGTGAGAAGACTCACCTCGTAAGTAAGCAAGGAAAACTGGATACCCCTCGAACAATCTAATCTCCGCCTACACGCAATAAATATCTCTATTTAACACATAAAGATCACAACTTTGTATAAACTCATGATAATCCCTCTCTAACTCTTGGGATGGGTAAAAGACCATTTTACCCCTCCATGGTCCCATAATCCCTGCCGTGACCAAACCCTAAAGTCAACACTCAAGTCAACTGTCCATGTTACCTGACTCGCTGAGTGCATCTATGTGACTCGTCGAGTCCCCTCTCATCAATCTCGTTAACTTTCACCTTTACAGTATAACATTGTTAATCAATAACCCCTACCCCTTTGGTGCGATTTCTAGGGTTCGGATCAACATCTCCGCTACCATTTCATTGAAGGTGTGATTTTTCCCCTGATTTGGTTATTGAACCCCACTTCAACATCGAGGTAAGCATATCATAATTTTGGTTGGATACAAAAAAGTTATGCGAATTGACATCTGGTGCGGATATTCTCCTACTAACACCACTGGTTGACCTCAAAAGCCATACACTTGCCCGCATGATAGAAGAAAAATCTCTTGAAGAAATACGTCACACTTTTCATCTCCTTGATGATATTTCAGATGTAACACAAATAAATTCTTTATTTATTTATTATTGCCAATCACATATTCCTTGAGAAAATTGTTTATTGCAGGAATAAAAGTTGGAACCTTTGAGAATCTAGACCAACGATCCACAAATCTGTCTCTTAAATAGGTTATATGTAAGAAAGAGAAAATAATTAAAAATCAGAGAAAAAGCAATGATAAGCAGCTCATAATTTCTGTTATCATCCATCTCTTAAATTGCAATCATACATTCTATTATCACCGCCAAGGGTCTCTGACCATGTTGTTGTTGGATTAGTGTCTAGGTCCATAACTATTTTGGTATGTACTTGACCCGATTATGAGCATGGTCCTTTTGGGTTGCCTTCACCATAGCAATATATAGGATGAATTAAGGAGAGAAATGTTTAAATATGATTTATTAATATATTATGAGAATAATATATTAAAAGAGAAATCATATTGTTTAATTAATATTAGTCAAGAATTAATTTAGTGACTAAAAGAGATTAATTAAATTAAGCGGACTGATATTGTAATTATATGATAGTTGCAAAGTTGGGCTTAGGATCCATTAGATGGCAATGGGCGAATTCTATATGGAGGACCATAAAGAAATCGTCCAAGGGCCTTCTGGAATGGTCCATTGGACCGCTTAGGGCTTAAGCAGTCAGATTAGGGTTTCCTAGTTGAAAACCCTAATAGCCTACATGTATATAAAGGACCCTTAAGCCCCAAAAACATGGACAAGTCTTCCTTTAGGGTTTCCAGCCGTTTTTGGTGCCTCCTCTCTCCTCCCTCTTCATCCAAGTTGCTTTGTGGTGTTTTTGACTCCATTAGAGGTGCAACACTTGAGGCACAAAGCTTTTTGAAGCCAATCAAAGCAAGGAATTGATTGTTATTGCAATATAATAATCAAAGGTAATTCTCTAAACCCTAATTCAGTTTATTATATGTTAGATCTAGGGTTTATAGCGTTGGATATTCAATTGCATGTTCATTAGACAAACTAGATCCAAAAGCTATTAGGGTTTGCATGTAGACCATAGGATTGATGTATTGCTTAAAACACATCAGTAGTATCAGAGCCTAGGGTTGTTTGTTTAATGTATTTGATGTTATAGTTGATTATTCATGCTTTAAAATTGAAAATTAGGGGTTCTGGGGGCTGGACTCGCCGAGTCCACGGCTGAACTCGACGAGTCAGCTGGTCAGAAAGAGCTAATTTCGGGATTTTGTGCTCCTTTGGCTGTGGGATAGTTACCAAAACGTTTTTTATTGATATAAATCAGATTTTTATGATATTGGATGATTATCTTTGCCAAAATAAAAAGATGACTTCATATTAGTTAAATAATTATTTCCTTATATGATAAAATTTAATTATTTGAATTATTTGGTGAATTATCTTGCTTGAAATTGGACTAGGTAAAAATTAGATAATTGCCTTATTTGAATTTTGCGATCTAGAATGTTCTTGATAAAGTTTGGAAAAGTTTCAAATTAACCTTTTAGGTTTTATAGTTTAAATTTGAACTTAAAAGTTTTGTTTTTGAAATTTAAATAAGTTAAACCCTAATGTTTTGAAAAGTTTCAAAACTTGCCCTCAAGTTTTGGATTTTAAAATTAATTAAAAGTATTTATTTGAAATTTTAAATTCTAAAACCCTAGTAATTTGAAAAGTTCAAATCACACCCTTATGGTTTTATTAATTAATTAAAGTGTATAATTAAAATATATTTAATAAACCCATAAAGTTTTGGTTTACATTTAATTAAACTAAAAGTATAATATACTAAATTGAACCACCTAGTATTTTAAAAGTGTAAAATACACTCTATACTATATATAACATTAAAAGTCTAATATTATATATATATATATATATATATATATATATATATATATATATATATATATGTATGAGTAAACAGTCAGTCTTACCATTAGTAGGCCTCATTCACGAAACTGGTCTATAAGGGGTGTTTAAGGAAATTGCTTATAAAATGGTGATTAAATGGGTATCCACTCTTACCCACCGCACTCTTGACTAGTGGAGGGTCGTTAGCCGAACGGGTAGGATAGGACAGAAACCTTCCATTATAAGTATAATGAAGTACAAAGTAACTAAATGCTTATACAAATTCTCAAATCATAGTTACATTAGGCAAAATGTGAAATTGTATGCTAATCCATGGGATTACACTTCGTACCCTTGTCAAACGTTAGTGGAGCGTGTGTGGTTAACCGGCACACTAATTTGGGGATGACATTGGTGGCGAAGGGTAGCTCGATGCTTATCATAGATCAATGGAGTGTGTGTGGCTAACCGGCACATTGATTAGGTGATAGTAGCATTGGGTGCACCACGTGATTCGTATGGTCATTCACACCTTGTTTGTGATCCTCGGCATCCCAGTCACAAATAGTAGGGCATAATCGAGATTAAACATGACATTGAAAAGTTCAATGAATCTCAAAAGATCTAGGAGTTTCAATTCATTTAAAACTTAAACTTCATTTTCGTTTTCCATGGTGGAAATTGGTATATCATCGTTTACCTACCTTCAAATATTTTGCGACTAGATTACGGCATCCCTCTTCTAGGTTGTAGAGTATTGTGTTGGATCCTAGCTTGATGTTTCATTTGGGTGTTAAATCAAGAATTCTAATCAACTTAACTTGAATTTTCTCTCGTTTTGTAGATGTCTAGTTCTGACAATCATGGTCTTCCCAAATCCCATGGAACAAGCTCTCCAAATGAAGATGATGTTCCACGATATGATTGAGGAACAAGAGATCATGCTTCACTTCCTCCACCTCCTCCAATTTTTCTCCCTACCTCATGAAGATTTCAAGCTCACTCAAGCCCTATTGGCAATTAAGCATGAAGATGGAAAGTCTGTGTGTGCACACGTCTTAGAGATGAAGTCGCACATTGATAGGTTAAGGATGTTGGGTGTCAATATCTCAGAAATATTGACTGTTGACTGGGTTCTTCAGTCACTTCCTGAATCATATAGTGAGTTCGTTAGAGAGTACTATATGATGGATCACGACATGACCCTCATTGATCTCACCTATTTGCTTATAGTTGCTGAATCAACAATCATTTGGCATGCTGGTCAAGCAAATTTGTCTGGTGAATCAAACTCCCAAACTTCAATGGACACTGGCAACATTGGAAGTCCAGAAAGAACTAAGTCTGTGATTGTCCGATGTGTTGTGCCAAAGAAGTCCATTTGCTTTTATTTCCCAAAGAAGGGGCATTGGAGACGAAGCTGCCTTAACTACCTGATAGATCTAAGAGATGGGAGAGTCAAGATGTATGGCTCTGCCTCAGGTAAAATCCATTAACCAACTCTTTTAAGTTCCCATTCTAGATTCTTAATACATGATGTGATAAGATTACATTTTGATGTTTTGTAGGAAGCTTAAGGGAAGAAGTGAGCTGAATCTAATCATGAAGAAAGTGGATTTTGATCGCATTGTTTGAAGATTGGATTTTTGAGCTACTACTTGGAGTTAGAATAGATTGTTAAGAAATATGTAATAACATAGTTTTTCAATTGAATTGCATTGTAATGAAAAAAAATTCCGCAATAAAATGAATTTTGATTTTATCTTATTTATTTATCCTTGCAATGGCATGTATGAAAAAATTGATGTTTGAAGGTTTCTATTAATAGCAATAATGAATTTGATTCATAATTATGTTATTTGTGGAGATGTCAAGAATTCACCAAATAGGGAGAGTTTCTCATCGCCCAAGTTTCAATTGGAAAGAAACTTGGAATCATACAACTTGATTGCGTGATGAATGAAAACTTTCATATTTGGAAATTAGACTAATTCTTTGACAAAGTGTCAAGTGAAGGACTAGGAGATCGAGTACACTAGGTTTTGTGTTGATCAAGTCCACCACAAAGAGAGATAAGATAATCGTCATGATTTACTAAAAGTTTAGTAAATATGATTATACTTATAAGATTAAGTGTAATTCTGAGTTGATTGAAAGAGTTTCAATGAATAGCAGAACGAATAAAGAAGAATCAAGTAGGCAGAAAGATAAAAGTTTCTCTATTCTAAGAAGAAGGGAGAGTACATTTTATTGTGTTTTATGATAAGTCTTAATGATTAAGAATCATATCTCAATTGATTCTCTAAGTGAATCTTAGTACATTGGTATGTCTAAGAAGAGGAATCGAGAATTGTGGAAATGATTAAATCAAGAAGTCAATCATACTTCGTTCCTATATCGAATCTTAGAGTCATACTCCAAGATTGCGAATTGAGTGACAAGTCTTAAGTAGGTTTATAACACTCATCAAATGTGGAATTTAGAAAAGGTTTTCTTATTCTTGCACATTTGAAATTGGTAAGTTGTGATGTCTTGGATAAAACAAAGACCAACTAGGACCAATTTGTGAAGTGTTTTGTCTTGATAAAAGCTACACTAACTCTTGAATATTTGTTTGTCAAGAAATGTTTCTTGAGAAGAGAAATTTATATGTCAAGGAGTTAGTGGGAGTTTTAATGTTTTTGAAAATTTTTCAAGAACAAATCAAGAATAAACCTTATCGATCATCACTAGCACACGATTTGAGGTTTACAACCTATCGTGTTGACATTATTTTGTTTTTGTGCGATTCCAATTGAGTTAATTATGCATGTGAGTTCTATGAGTTCTCATTTGAATGCATAAAGACAAAGCACCTTGATCAATGGAAATTACATTGATATGTAAGGATAAGTTGCTAAACTACTTGGAAGACATGGTGGGCACTCGTGTTACCATAAGGCAAGAAATCAAGATTAAGAAAGTTCAATCCATATGAGTTTGGATTTGTCGCCAATTTTGGTTTTGGAAAATTCACATGGATAGGAACTCATACACCATAAAATCTAAGTGTCATAAGATTCCCTCCTTCATGAAAATGACTGTGAGGGAATGCTTTCACTAAGAGAGATTTTAAGAAGATAGAAATTGTGAAAATTGTATTCTCAAATTCGATTAGGGTTACATCATCCCTTTCCATAGTTCGAATTATGAGATTTGGCAATTAGTTTGAACATTTGGAACTTAGTAACATAAGTTCTGAATTGTTTAGACACACATATGAACTATCTAAGGAAAAGGTGTATAAGTTTGAGAAGCTTAGATAAAGGATTATCGAAGCATCTGGTATTAGCAATATGAATTTTGTGGAATTCAATTAGCATTGTTTTCTGAAAGTTCAGCTGTTTTCTGAATACATGTCAAAGCTAGTTGGAGAACAAGTGTTATGCTTATATGATAATCATCATCATGATAGTGGGAGCATAAGTGTTATGCTTGTATGATTATTATGGAAAGTATTGCAAGTTAGCAATATTAATTATAGAAAACAAAGATTCAATTTGCAAAGTTGCATGGTTTGAAAAGTTGTTTTGCTATAATTAAGGGAGAGAATATTATACTTCGTTTCAAAATCTAAAGCTTAGATTGAGAAATTATAATAAATTTAGTCAAAGGATAAATAGTGTGTTCTCAAATTTCGATTATGATTACGGCATCCCTCTTTATAGTTCGAATTGTGAGAACGTGAAACATAAAATATTATGGCAGAAGATTGATAAAGTATCATATGTTTATGTAAGACATTATGCATCATGTCCCATACGCTTCGGGTATAGGATCGATTGCGAATGCTATAATATTTAACCATTCTAAAATTTTCCAAATTTCTAGCGCATTAAGAGGGAAAAAGGACAATAATCGGTTTTGACTAAAATAATTAAACAACTATCAAAGGACGATCCAAAGTTCGCTGAGGCTTGGTCGCTTGTGAGTAGTTGGAAGTATGGTATTGGATGGACCATATCGACATTATTATGAATAGATAAGATTCTATTAAGAATGAGTTGTCATATGGAAAATGTGGAAATGTTTCCATATTGGGAGTTGGATATTGAGAGTCTATGTCTAGACTAGAAACTTTTATGCAAGAAGGATTTTCAAAGGAATGTACTTTGAATGCAAGACTTCACGTCTATGGAATTGTCTTGTAATAATTTCCGATAGATTACTTTGTAATTTCATTGGCCAAGTCTTGGTGACTTTTGTGCTATGACTTTGCAAAAGGATCATTGCATAAAATGTTAGAATCTAGCGTATTCTAATAGTAGCAAAGAACCTTGTGTTCTTACACTAACGATAAGGATTGGGAATTGTGAAATGAGCATCATTGGAAAAGTTTTTCAATTGATCTATTTCACAAAGCATGGACCATAGGAAACAAAGTGTGCATGCTTGGAGCATGGTACAATTGTTGTTGTAATTCAAGTAATGAGTTGATTATCCGAAACATTAAATGATAAATAATGAGTAATCAATATGGTGGATAAATAGAAGTGTTTTATTTACTCTCACAAGTTTGGGGCCATATAGGATCAAGTATTATTGTTATGTTTCAGTTTGCATGTTTTGACTTCCAGAATAACTGAGTTATTCGAACCTCCACAGTCATTCATACGTTGGAAGTAGGTATGAAGGAAGACTGTCATGAAGAGTTTGTAGATTGTCTAAAGAGTTTAGACATAGCACAAGTTTGTTGCAGAGTTCATGAGGGCTTTGATAAGATTAGAGTATTGGATTAAACCCACGCTCACGTGAATCACTTCATGGATTATATCGCGAGTGATTCGATAATATTGTATATTCTTGAAACCGAGACGTGTGAGTTGTTATTTGTTGGTCGGTTGCACATTGATAATAAGTAAACGCACCAGTAACTTGGTGTTATAAAACTTATTGTTGTGTGTGATTCGATCAGTGAATCCAAGCGAGCATTTGAGTCAAAGTTTATCCATTCCTTTTACCGTAAGTGGCATAAAAGCGATATCTGTGGGCCCCTCGATGATTTAGTGATGACACCTAAGCGCTTGGCCAAGCCGAGACTAAGTTGATGTGTTCAATTATAGTCTGTTGTCAGTCGTCATAAATTGGAAGTCAGGAAATAGTATAGAGAAAATAATTAAAATTCGTGTCTCGTGTCTATACGATATCTTGAGAATGGAGGAATATATAATCCCTTATCTAAAGGACACGCTATCTGATAAGATCAAAGTTGACAGCGGCTTTTGAAAGCTACGATTGCTGATCAGGTTCTGAAGTCATACGGAAAATAGTTATTAGACTTATCCAAGTGGGAGACTGTTGGATTAGTGTCTAAGTCCATAACTATTTTGGTATGTACTTGACCCGATTATGAGCATGGACCTTTTGGGTTGCCTTCACCTTAGCAATATGTAGGATGAATTAAGGAGAGAAAGGTTTAAATATGATTTATTAATATATTATGAGAATAATATATTAAAAGAGAAATCATATTGTTTAATTAATATTAGTCAAGAATTAATTAAGAATTAATTCAGTGACTAAAAGAGATTAATTAAATTAAGGGGACTGATATTGTAATTATAAGATAGTTGCAAAGTTGGGCTTAGGATCCATTAGATGGCAATGGACTAATTCTATATGGAGGACCATAAAGAAATCGTCCAAGGGCCTTCTGGAATGGTCCATTGGACTGCTTAGGGCTTAAGCAGTCAGATTAGGGTTTCCTAGTTGAAAACCCTAATAGCCTACATGTATATAAAGGACCCTTAAGCCCCAAAAACATGGACAAGTCTTCCTTTAGGGTTTCCAGCCGTTTTTGGTGCCTCCTTTCTCCTCCCTCTTCATCCAAGTTGCTTAGTGGTGTTTGTGACTCCATTAGAGGTGCAACACTTGAGGCACTAAGCTTTCTGAAGCCAATCAAAGTAAGGAATTGATTGTTATTGCAATATAACAATCAAAGGTAATTCTCTAAATCCTAATTCAGTTTATTATATGTTAGATCTAGGGTTTATAGCTTTGGATATTCAATTGCATGTTCATTAGACAAACTAGATCCAAAAGCTATTAGGGTTTGTATGTATACCATAGGATTGATGTATTGCTCAAAACCCATCAGTTGTAACATGCTATAGTACTTAGTAATTTAGTATGATATCAATTTACCACTAAAATTACATATATACCCTCTGCAGATTCCAAAGGTGTTAAATTACATATTATTATTATTATTATTATTATTATTATTATTATTATTATGAAAGACTTCAAACATGTATGTTGAGTTGAACAATGGGGTAATGGAACAATCGGAGAAGAACATTTAAGAGTAATTTGCATAATTCATGGTGGTTTGCTGTGCATAAAAGTAATATTAACTCCTTACAACACTTATGCCATGATGATTCCTTGTCCAAAGCTAGTATTTATTCTAATTACAACACTTTGCTTTTTGAGATGCTTAATAATGAAAATTGAAATATACCATTTGATTAATTTAGGTGAAAGTATATTGCATGTGATGTCTTGTTACTTGTTAGTTTACATTGAATCCTTTGTTTGAACTTGAGGAACTATTTTGCTAGTAATTCATTGCAAAATTACATTTAGGGGGGATTCTCATTAATTTAATCATACATGACATTGAGGGAAAAATATTGAGAGTATTATTATTTAACACTAATGATAACCTGACTTGGAGAAAGTGTGGTATTATGGTGGTACATTTGTTTTTCTTATTGTTACTTGTTACTTGTGCTGCTAAACAAAAAGCAAGAAAAAGAATGATTTGAGTTTGTTATACATTATGTATCAGGAAGTTAATTATTTTACCTGCAAATATGCATCATTGCTATAAACATTAGACTTGTTAGATTTTATTTTTCACACATGACTCTGATTTTAGGTCTTTAATTCCTTTTGGTGTCACACCCATGGGATTTTCACGTGACATAATTTAAAATGAATTCATAATTTCTTGCCATGTAAGCAGTATATTACAAGTGGATATCCTAGGTGGACAATGACATGCCATCAAATATGTAGTTTGTTGATTGGTCCATGTTATCATAATACCATGCCAGCACAAAACAAATCAGGAGTTTACCTATTGGTATAACAGATAGAAGTTTTAAAGTATAATTGCCTATTATGGAATAATTTGAAAGTATGATGCTCCAATAAGAAAAAAATAAAAGCATAATGCTATAATAAGTAAACAAAGCATGAAAGAAGTAGATTTGTTTTCTCACATTTAGCCCATAATCATATTATATTAATCTGATATTTACAAATTTGATTAATTGTAGTTGTTTGACTGTACGTGTCCAAATGTTACACTTTTCTTTTTCTCAAGTTGGTTGCTTTTTCTCACATTTTGTTTTATCTTATTCTTAATGTATAAATGGTTTTAGAAAGGTCATACATACATACATAGAATAGAAAGTGTTGCTTTTTTTTTTTTTTGGGGGGGGGGGGGGGGGGGGAGTAGCATTATTTCACTCTTTCATATTAACTTTTATAATCTACATGTGTATTAAACTTTAATATTTTATACAGGTATGGGTTGTATTAAAGCTTGGATTCTTGGAAAAAAGTATGTTACTACATGTGTATTAAATTTTAATATTTTATAACATAGATTGATGATGCTTGAAGCCTTTCTGAATACTAATGTGTTGATGATGAAAACATGTATCATGTGGAAACAAAAGCATAACAATATGAAGTAGAAAAAAGAAGGTGTTTCTTAATAGCAATGTAGTATTAGGTTATATAGTTAGGGAAAGCCTTTTAATAACAATGTACAATCGGATCCCCTTAGTACCAATGTATTACAATTTTTTGACATGATGTTATGGATGAAATTGATTATTTTGGTGTATATTTGTTTCCATATTTTTGTATTATGGGTAAATGAGTATCGTAAAGACGCGTCGTAAATGTATATCATAAATGGTTGCTGAATTTTATGACACGCAAATGTGTGTCATCTTCATTTATGACAGGGGATTTAATGATACACAATGTGTGTCCTAAACGTGCGTCGTAAGGTTACGGCATGCAAATGCGTGTCATCTTCCTTTATGACAGGGGCTTCCTTGATACACATTGTGTGTCGTAAATGCATGTCATAAATGTGCATCGTAAATGCGCGTTGTCTATAGACGACGCGCAAAAGTGTGTCGTCTCTCGTTATGACAGGGCATTCCTTGACACGCATTTGCACGTCGTCTAAGCGTTTTACGACACACATTGCACGTTGTAAAGGCTGTTTTTCTAGTAGTGTTTCAAAGTACACTGTTATTTAGGGGCGAAGCCCCTGAACGAACGGGGGTCTGGGGTCAGCGCCCCTAAAAGCGGTGTCCAAGGGGCAGCAGACCCTGGCGAGGTCCAAGGGGCAGAGATGCTATCTTTGATGAAGAAATATTTACATTTATACCTAGACCAAGGGACATATTCATCAATATTATAGCAAGACTAATCAAGCTAAAGATGTTTCTGGTGGTACAAGTTTTGTACCTGAACCTAGGAAAAGCACAAGAGCTAGAAAAGCTAAGTCTTTTGGATCTGATTTTCAACTTTATCTAGTTGAAGGACAAGGAATGAGAGTATATGTGAAAATCAATATTGTTTTAATATTGAGGAGGATCCAAAGACTTTTAGTGAAGCTATGGCATCTAGGGATGTTCATTTTTGGAAAGAAGCAATTTAGTATGAGATTGATTCTATCATGCATAACAATACTTGGGTATTGTCAGATTTACCTCCTGGTTGCAAGGTATTGGGAAGTAAGTGGATCCTCAAAAGGAAAATGAAGGTGGATGGTAGAATTGATAAGTATAAAGCCAAATTGGTTATCCAAGGATTTAGTCAAAAAGAAGGCATTGACCTCTTTGATACTTATCCTCCCGTTGCTAGAATTTCCACTATTAGCTTATTGTTAGCTCTTGCAGCTATACATAATCTTGTGATTCACCAAATAGATGTGAAAACTGCATTCTTGAATGGTGACTTAGATGAGGAAGTTTACATGAAACAACCTGAAGGATTTGTTATGCCTGGTAATGAACATAAGTTGTGCAAGTTGAAAGAAATCATTATATGGTTTGAAACAGGCATGAAAACACTGGCATCAGAAGTTTGATGTTGTGATTTTGTCTAATTGTTTTGCATTAAACCAGGCTGAAAAATGTGTATATAGCAAATTTGATTCTTCTGGTAAAGAGTTATAATTTGTCTATATGTTGATGATATGTTAATTTTTGGTACTGATCAGGGTGAAGTTGATAAAACCAAGAAATTCTTATCATCTAGTTTTGATATGAAAGGCATGGGGGAGGATGAGGTAATTCTTGGTATAAGAATTAGAAAAGGAAACAATGGGATTTCAATTTCTCAATCTCATTACATTGAGAAGATATTGAAAAAGTTTAACTTTGACAATTGTTCTCCTGTTAGCACTCCTTTAGATTCTAGTCTTAAGCTTCTACCTAATATAAGATCTCTAGTGTCTCAACTTGAATACTCAAGGACTATTGGTTGTCTAATGTATGCCATGATTAGTACTAGACCTGATATAGCTTATGCTGTGGGAAGGCTTAGTAGATATACTAGCAATCATAGTTTACATCATTGGTAAGCTGTGAGTAGAGTATTCAAGTATTTGAAAGGGACAATGAATTATGGTTTAACTTATAGTGGATATCCTTCTGTTTTGGAAGGTTATTCAGATGCCAGCTGGATTAACAACTTAGAGGATCACTCCTCTACAAGTTGTTAGGTGTTTCATCTTGGAGGAGGTGTCATTTCTTGGGCATCGAAGAAACAAAATTGTATTACTAACTCAACCATGGAGTCTGAGTTCGTTGCATTGTCTGCTACTAGTAAAGAAGCTGAGTGGCTAAGGAATTTGATTTATGACATTTCATTATGGCCTAAACCGATGTCTACCATTTCTATCAGATGTGATAGTGCTGCAACCTTGGCTAAGGCTTATAGTCAAGTGTACAATGGAAAGTCTAGACATTTAGGTGTTAAAAATAGCATTATTCGTGAGCTCATCATGACTGGTGTGATATATGTGGAGTTTGAAAGAACTCAATTGAATATTGCCAATCATCTAACCAAAGGGTTAGCAAGAGATCTTGTACACAATACGGCTGTAGGGACGGGTTTAAAGTCCCTTAAAATCTTTTATATTGAGATACCTAATTCCCATATAATGTAAGATTAGATGTTGAATTCAATGTGAAAGCTTGATATTTGAAGATTGGAACATATTATTATCTTCATCCCAAGGTATGTGTTCAGTACTGCAAGTAAAGGAGGTTGAATTTATATTCTTAATGGTTCTTTTGAAAAATTGCATTTGCAGGTGCAAGAATAAAATTACTACCTATAAAAGCATGAAGTTTAGCTGCTTCAAGAATTTATGACTTGGCTTTGATATGCTTATTGAAGGATGAGACACAAGCTAGTAAAATATAGTGTCAAGTTAGAAACGTAAATTGTTGTGTGTATTATTTTCATGTATTCACTATGGATAAAAGGGTTCAATCCTTAGTGACACCCTGATATTCGAATATTTGGATTGTATAATAAAATAATGTGAAATTCAATCATCACGACATTTCATTTATGTGTCAGTTTGTTGGTGTTATGTTTCAATTTTAAGTTAATCAAGATTACACTTAAATGGGGGAGGTTTGTTGGTGATTTGTTATCAGCAATGTTATTTAAGTGTAACGGGATTACTTTGTTGACCAAAAGTGATCTTGATAAATATTAAATAAGTAAGGAAGGAGTGGAGTATACACTTGTTTAAGTTTGATCAAGTTCCAAAGTACACTGTCATTTAGGGGCGAAGTCCTTGAACGAACGGGGGTCCGGGGGCAGCGCCCCTGGGAGCGGGGTCCATGGGGCGGCAGCCCCTTTTTCGACTTCCTTCTTGTCTGGGATTTGAAAAAGCAAAGTCCTTACTATACAAGAAGGTCCTACTACTTGTGTGAAATCAGTCGCTTGAGAGCTTCGGGCTAGGTTATGGACGAGAGCGATTGGACAGAAACGCTCAACTGTGGCACAATTAGTTCAAATTCTTTCAGAAGCGAATGCTATGGAATATTCCATTCTTGTAGCAGCCACCGCTTCGGATCCTGCTCCTCTGCAATTTCTGGCCCCATATTATGGCTGTGCCATGGGGGAATATTTCCGCGATAATGGAATGCACACATTAATAATCTATGATGATCTTAGTAAACAGGCAGTGGCATATCGACAAATGTCATTATTGTTACGCCGACCACCAGGCCGTGAGGCTTTCCCAGGGGATGTTTTCTATTTACATTCCCGTCTCTTAGAAAGAGCCGCTAAACGATCGGACCTGCGCCTACTTGCAAGCCCGAAAAGAAATCGATGAATGTGTCCCGACCAAGCAACGAAGAAGCGCTAGCAGATGGGTCGATTGGTTTGACCCTTATCAAAATATCCGTTTTTTTACTATATTAAAAATACATCAGAAAATTGGTTTTTCAGATAAATGACCATTGGTTTGACCCTTATCCAAATATCCGTTTTTATGTCAGTTTTTATGGTTTTTTGACAGTTTAAAACTGTCATATGACAGTTTTCAGACAGAGATCTAAAAGTTGGTTTTGGTCTCATTTCTAGTACATACGAAAATATCATCAAACACTCTTTATTCTTGTCTCTCCGAGTCTTATCCAACTGAGGATTTGGAAGTACCACCCAAATACTTCGATTTGAAAGTGATAATCACAATTCTAAGATTTCCATGTGCCATTAAACCCATTTTTATAACATTTTATACATTCTTTTCATCATAATTTTTTGTAACAACTTTTTTTATTATTCCATTTCTTTATTCAAATGGCAAAAAGGGCAATATATTGAAATGATTGTCTAATTAATGAATTATATGGATGCTTTCTATGATTTTGTTTTTGTTACTGTTCGTGTATGTATTTGTGTGACAGTCAAACAAAATTATTTTATCCTTAATAAAAGGATGTTTAATTGTTTTTTCAAAAAAAAATCTGAAATTCTTCCTTTGTTTTTTCATATTTTACATTTTTCTAATCAAATGCTAAAAAGGGCAGGTAATTTTTATTTTATAACAAAGTTTGATTTTCTCATTTATAGCATCATACTTTCAGTTGTAACAATTATATAACACAAATTTGTATTATTTCAATTTTGTACTCCAAGGGCAAAAAGGGCAAGGTAAGCATTTTTGTATCATATTTAACATCGAGGGTTTACCTTGGCTTACTAACAACAATAGACTCCTCCAACCTATCCTAACAGAATTTATGGATTTTAGTTTTATTTGCATCATTACTATTCATCAATACTATTTATACGTACCATTTATTGGCAGTATTCACATTTATTGTCCACTGACACTATTTACGATTATTGTCCACGGAAAATATCCATAATCACTATACCTTTCCTCTTTTAAGGTTAATGGGTATGGTCAGACTCAATCCACTCAAAAAGTGACCCCACATCAACAACTCCGTTATAAACCCACTACCAAACCACCAACTCTTGGAAATGGTTACAATTCCACATCATTTTTCTTTTTTTACATTATTAGATTAAATTTTAAAAATAATTCAAATAAAAACACACATTAAATTTAAAACATTAAATTAAACCACATTACGTTAATTTTAAAACACACATATTTAAATCCTAAAATACTTAAAAAACTATAAAAAAAAATCCTAAATTACTTAAAAAACATAAAACATACCAACTAAAACATAAAGATTAGAACTTACTTTCCATATTTATTGCAGACTTATTGTTGGATTTTAAGAAATGTCGCGAGATTTTCCGTGTCGAGATCGGGTTGGGGCTTTGCGTTTATGATTTGAAGATCGGTAAGAGCGATTTTTTGGCGACGAGCTTGCTCTGTTGATTCATATTTTCTTTCTAGAAAACTTAGAGTTTTATCTATGGATTTCACAAGTCCATCGTCGCAAGTTGCGGTTGCTTTTCCGTTTGAAGACGCCGCCCGTTTTTCTTTGTCCTTTCCCGGTGGTCGGTGGAGTTGGACTTACGGTGGACCCTCTGCATCAGCAACATCGAAGTTATCATTGAGGTCCAACCCAAAACTCGCATCTGATTCGGAAGTTCTTGGTCTTTTGTTGGAGCCGGTGGTCGAGTCCTAATGCGACGTCTCCGAATTAAGGACCCATTTTGGACCGTTATGACAAACTTCTCATGCTTTTTGGTGACCGAATGGTTTACCATTGTTAATAACTTTGAATTGGTAGAACGCGGTTGATAAAATGTTGAAGTCGTTGGAACCACTTTTATGCATATTTTTTAGATTTTCAAATATGTCGTTAAACTTTGTGCAAGCTGCGCGTAGATCACACCATTTTCCGTTGACCGCGTCATACGGCCGATCCATTTGCCTTCCAAGTAGCGCGTGAAAGTGATCCAAAACACGATGCCAAAAACTTTCTCCGGATTGCACGTTTCCTCTTCTTGAGTCACACGATATAAAAATCCAAGTTTTCGCTAAAGCTTCCTCCTTTTCTTCGTTCCAAGCAACTGCTTTCTTTTTCCCTTTTGCTTTTGGTTGCGTTCTTCGAGATGGTTGTGGTGTTTCTTGGACCTGTTCGTCATCGTTGTCGAGGTCACAGTTTGGGGTTGAGATAATGGGACTTGAGATGATTGTGTATGGAATTGTTGAGAATTTTTTGTAAAAAAAACCTTAGAATTGGGGTTGAGTGAATTGGGTTTGAATGAATTGTTGTTGTGGTCGTCGTTGTTGGAAGAATTGTGAGTTGTATGTAAGGTTAGTGAATAAAAGTTGTTGGATTAGAGAGTTCAACAATTACATGTATGTTTGATAATCACTTGGAGTGTTTGGGGTGTTTGGCGTGGGTGAGATATTTTGGTTTGGTCCATTTTTTGAAGAAAAGAAATAGAAAATAAGAGAATTTTTTTGTTTTAGAAGTGTAAAATGAAGACAAAGTGTAGTGTGTGTGTATATATATATATATATATATATATATATATATATATATATATATATATATATATATATATATATATATATATAAGGTGTTGTTATTTAAATTTAAAATTTAATTTAATTTAATTTTTTCTTTTGTAAACTCCAAAAACGGACCGTTACATTTCTCTCTCTCCTCGCGATTGCTTTTCTTCGGCTGTGGATGGGGCTACCTACGTGCACTTGGGGCGGTGTTCACGCGTAGGTGGCCTTGCCACGTCACCTCTATGCGTCTTCTTCCCCTCCCATACCGCACAGCCTAATGAATAGCCATGGTTCTTCTCGCCAACTACACCACTATAAAGAAAACCTCTCATAGTCTTGTCTTCAAACTCATTCCAACCAACTATGGTCAGTGGAAGGCCATGATTGATCCCTTCATCCTCATACATACCCTATTTAGCTACATAGACAACATAATTCCTTGTACATCCAAAATCTCACTCCACTTGTTTCCAATGTCGATCCAAAAATAGGTTTAAGAGATAATAGTAATTATATGATCCACATTTACAGTGATGCGCATGTCTGCATGTTGATTATCTCATCTATATTTGAAGCATCATTTCTTCATGTATAATGTATCAATTATCGTGATCCATGGATTACGTTGAAACGAGCATATATACTACATTCATCTTCTGGAGAATACACATTGAAGAACTTGTAAAAGTCAAGATGAAAGATGATGGAATAGCTAATGCTTGCCTTAACCGTGAACAAGAATATGCTGATGGTTTTGCAACCATTGACGAACCAATATAATAAAAAACAAAGACCTTGTTATTATCTTTTTTATCTCTTCACTTTAATGACGTATATATACATGGTCTTAAATCTACCATCCTCGTATGCAAATATCTCACTGTCTTTAGTGAACTTTATGTCTACTCAATGATCATGACTTCATTCTCATGAAAACTTGTAACCCTAACTTGTCCTCCATTAAGGACTTACACACCACCAACATTGATGTTGGAAAATCTCAAGGCTCTTTATCATGCTTACCTACTCGACTTGTTTATATTGTATCAGCTATCGGTTTTCAACTAGTGTAACTGTCCGGTTTTCAGCTAGTAACTGTCCTAACTATTGGTCTCACACCCGCATGAACTCAAGCCTTCTACAAATGTCGACATACCACTAGCAACAATATGGTAATCGGGAATCTATTAAATGTAGTTATAATATGTTAATAAGATATTATACACTTCTTTTTATTAAAAAAATCGTGTTGCCAAAGTGAATTTGTTTTGATCAAGATTATATATACACATGCTTTAATCGTAGTTGCAATAGGACATTAATTAATGGATGATATTATAAACTTGTATTTTAGTTTTGATAAGTACGTGTTCTCCTAAACTACTCATAATTTCATGTAGAAGCCTTTTGATTGATAACTATATATGTGTTATAGTGTTTTATTTGATTAAAAATAAAAATAAATAAATGAACCATGTATACATGGAAAATCAAATGTGGTTATGATATAATCAGCTTTCTAGCTATAAATTTAAGATTAATAACGATGAAATGATATCTATTCATGATTAGTAACTTCATTAATTATTAATTAATACTACATTCGTTATTTTGTAGTAATCTGAATAGCATTTGACATACATGATACATGCAAAACAAACGGATTGGAGACCATTACACTCATCTGGATTTGCACCGACTTTTATACCTCAACAGAGAAGAAACGACGTCTTCATCAACGCAATTTCAGTCAGGACTGATCGGAGCTGATCGGTGTCTTCTCAGAGAAGGAGAATCCAATCGTTTCCTCATAATTTTCCCCATCGCCAATATAGGATGGTCTGCGACTGCGTCACTGAACGGAAGCCGGGAAGATGATCTGAAATTCTCGTAGAAATCAATGTGTCTGTCCAATGCTTCTCCGGTGGTTATAAGATTCTCCGATTTCAAAATCTCATACTTGACAGCCTCCACACACAGGCCGCAGATCCATCTTCCATTGTAGTGTCGCCGGATCTGAGAAATATAAGATAAGGTGCATTCTTCCATGAATCCACAGCATTCGCAGTTTACTGATTCTACTTGTGATTGAGAATGAACATCATCTGCATTTTCTTTGACTGTTAATAATGATTCTGAGGTGCCCTCCATTATGTTCATCGCATTAATTCTTATTTGTAGTAAAAGTTGATGTGAGTGTTTCAAACTAGGGCTTTCGGTAGATTGCGATTGATGAACAATATTAATTTCAGGCCTCGAAATTTTTTGGTCAACAAAAATCACTAGCAATATTAGAGAGGTATACTCATGAAATATTTTTACATGCCTATATAGATGTATAGACTCTGGTGGTAGCTATATATATGTGGTGAATATAATGATCTTCAGATGAGTTTTGGGATGAATGAAGTGCATGTAGTAGGGGCCATATCTGAAAATTCGCTTTAATGGCAGAAATCAGCCATGTGCAATTAATATAATAGTTGATTGTGATCAAAGTTATTGTTGATGTTAAAGAGATTGATTGAGGTTCGTGCACCGGATATTACCAGCGTGCAGTTTTAAGGTATGAATTCATGTTTTGTATGTATTGTACATTATCACATGATCATGTTAGCTAGCATACAATTTACACGATTTTGTTGCTTCAAATATATCTTCTAGTTTCAGTTCAACGATTATTTGTTTGAATGTTTGTATCATGAATTAGATGTTTCAGTGTCTTGGCATTATATATGATGGGTAGAGTCAAGAGTGGCATCGACAAGTCTAGTCTTTGTCTCTTGAGAATATTATCCTCCATAGCTTCTTTTTTCATTGTGTGCGTAAACTGTAAAGGAATTTTCCTTTGGAAAAGAAGTTATGGCTTTTTTGAGTAAATTACATTATTGGTTACTGTGGTATGGTGCTTGTTATGAATTTGGTCCAAAAAGGAAATTCTTGTTGCTCTTTTGATCCCTATGGTACCATTTTGTCACACATTTGGTCCCTAACCTTCATGTTGTGTGATTTCATTTTCAACCGTTATTGAACCCATGTAAAATAAAATATTGTGTCCTCCATTTTATATTTCTTATTAATTATTATTATTGTTTTGTAGTTGTTTTAGGGTGAAATTGATAGTGTGGAGTGTCAAGCAGGGGGGGGCGCATAAACATCTTTCTTCTACAAATTTAATGGCTAAATCTACATGTAGGGTTAGGAACAAAAGAACGGGAGAAAATAATACCACATGCACTACAAAAGGCAACAAGATTCTTTTGACTAAATCCAAAACAGGCAATAGTACTATATGCCACAGCAACAGGGACCAAAAATGTAAATTATTTTCAAAATCATTAAAATGACAATGATTAGTAATGAACATGGTAGTATATCTATGCATTTTAAAAGATATGTAATATAATTAATAAATTTTGAAAGTGTTTAAATGGAATGATTAACATCAAAAATTATAAATTGGAACAACTAATGAAACCGCACACAAACCGCACAAACACCTCGCATAAAACTGCACCGCATAATGCGGTTTAGAGCTTTTGCAGTGTAGTTTGCGGTTTCCAAAAAAACTCAAACCGCATGTGCGGTGAGGTTTGCGGTTTCAACTCTAAACTACACCAAACCGCACCGCGAACACCCCTAATTGACTAGTAATGAACATGGTAGTATATAACGTAAGACATAGCTTGGCGGTATAGTCAAGCCTAAAGCTTTGTAAGACATGACGAGACATTGACGTTTTTCAAGGCGTGAAAATGTGGCAAAATTTTAATGTTATATATATATATATATATATATATATATATATATATATATATATATACTATCATCCAATTATATAAACAAGCCATATATTAACCAAAACCTAATGTTTTCACATGCCAATATACATTTAATCTTACAGATAGTTAACTGGTTATCTGATTTACAATCATACTAAAACCTTACAAAAATGTCATATTTTAAAGTCAGTGAACATTACAAAAGCATGCTATATCGTTATATCAAATCCAAGGAGCAAAAAAAACCTATTTGTGGCCACAGAAGTTCACCCACGCTAACTCTGGGTTACTTGCATGTCGGGACCTCGGCTCTCTCTATAGAAGGCCTAACAAAATGTGTTACGCAAAAAACGCGCCTTTTCACGCCTTACCATGTTATTTGGATGCCAAGTTTTACACAACCGCCTAGGTCGTTTTTGAACGTCTACCCCCCCCCCCCCCCCCCGACGCTATGGCACACCTTGGCACTACCATGACGTTGTCATGATGTATTATTTAGAACCTTGGTAATGAACCTGCATTATGATATATACAGAGTTTTTTTGTAGACAAAAATTCAAAAATGGACCTTGTCTTATGTAATTATCACTTTTGCTCGAATAGTTTTTGACTAACACCAGTGGTCCAAAAATTTGATTTGTCTAAAATTTTAAAAACTTTTTATAAAGACATATTTGACATTGATATTTTCTCTTTTTTATTACAGAAATCAAAAAAGAAAATACCTACCCTTCTTTCTCTCTCTCTCTCTCTCTCTCTCTCTCTCTCTCTCTCTCTCTATATATATATATATATATATATATATATATATATATATATATATATATATATATATATATATATATACGGAAATGATCAAATGAGAACACCTAAAAGGTTGAGAACGCGAGAACAAGTATATACATTCGTGATTCCATGTATTCATTTGTGGAGAAATGATAATTTTTACTCACAATCAACATGAATATGCTTTTTCTCTTCAATTGAAATTAAAGGCGTAAAAATTTATCATTTCTCCACAAATGAATATATGGAATCGCAAATGAATATATTTTGTTCTCGCGTTCTCAACCTTTTTGGTGTTCTCATTTGATTCTACTCCTATATATAGATTCGGGCTAGTCAATTTAGAGACAATAAGCGTTAAAAATGACTTTTTGATTGAACATTATTTAGAGTAAATAATATTAACCAAACTTATAGTATAAGTCACAAGGATTCCGTACATATAAAGAACGCTGAAATCTGACTTAAAACGAAGAAGTTATGACTTGTCGAAGTTTTCAGACAAAACCGACACGGCTCCGCGTATCGTAAAAAGTGAATATTTGACGAAATACTTTTTAGCCTTAGCAATCTAAATAAAAGTCGTATTATACGTTAAACCGAGAGCGTGCATATAGAGAACGTCCAAATCTAACTTTATTTGAAGTTTGTTAAATTTTAAGATAATTACTTGATTTTATGGGAAACTAATTATTTGTAAAATTTAAGTCATTTTACTACAAGAGTTGAATTAGGTTAATTTATTAAAAGATATAATGATATGATTATTTTATTTGTTTTAAAATTTTGATCAAAGTTTTTTAAGGAGTTACAAATTTTGTCATAAAATTTTGGAACTCAAAAGTATTTTTTAAAAGTTATGATCTTAAGAGTTTTGAAACTTCCATAAGTTATGGATTATCAAAAGTTTATTGTGTTGCCTTGTTTTATGAGTTAATTTAGATTAATGAAAAAACTTTGTGTTAGTTGTTTTCAATCCAAATTAATCTACAAATTGTAGATGTCTAAGATGTTGGACATGGCAAGAGTTGCTACAACACTCATGAGTACTCATAAGTTCTGAGTATTGGATTCAACTCACGCTCATTTGAATCACTTCATGGATTTTATCACGAGTGATCATGAGACGATAATATCCTATATTCTTAAAACCTAGAGATATTAGTTGTTACTATGAGTTGGTTATACATTGATTTCACGAAAACGCATTGGTAACTCGATGTTATAAAATGTGCCTTTGTGTATTATTCAACTAGTAGAACAAGCCATATGAGTCGAAGTTTATCCATTCCTTTTACCCTTAAAGGGATAAAAGAGATATTTGTGGGCCCCTCAATGATTTAATGATGACACTTGTGAGTGCTTGGCCAAGCCAGGACTGATTTGATTTGTTCAATCAGTCAGTTGTCATAAATCAAAAATCAGGAAACAACAAATGGACAGAGAGAATGATTGTAATCCATGTCTCAGCCCATATGATATCTAGAATGGAGGAATATATTATCCCTTATCTAATGGACGCATTATTGATTTGTTTAGAGTTCGACAGCGGCTTTAAGAGCTACGATTGCTAGTCGGGTTATGAAGTCGTACTTGCAATAATAGTTTTAGACTTATCCAAGTGGAAGATTGTTGGATTAGATGTCTAAGCCCATAACTATTATTGGTATGTACTTGACCCGAGTGTAGCATGGTCCATTTGGGTTGCATATCATCAAGACAATTTGTTAGGATGGACTTTTGAGAGAAGGTAATTTATGGTCTATTAATATATTATAAGTTATAATATATTAATATGAAATCATATTTTTTTAATTAGTATTGATCAAGAGTTAATTTGGAATTAATTTAGTGATCAAAAGAGACTAATTAAATCTATGGGGACTAATTATGATAATTATTTATATTTATATGTGTTGGGCTTATGATCCATGTTGGACCAAGTTTATGTATGCATATATAAAGAGTTGGGCCACATGAACCATGGATCATAAAATCCATGGGTATGGATTTGGGTTATACCCATGACCCTTGGAATCCACACATATAAATACATGCTCTTAGCCTAAAAAATGCCACTTGAGTCATTCTTGGAGTTCATGGGTGTTTTTGGGTGCATGGAATTCTTTCTCAAGTTCTACCTTTGTCCATGATGTGTTGTGATTTCATTTGAGGCTTCCACACTATTGGGGCTAAGCTCTTTAAGGACAAATACACCAAGACTTCAAGCTCCACCAAAAGGTATGTTATCCTAACTAGTATCTTATATGGTTTATGTCAAATGTATGATAGTTATAGGTTTAATGCCTTGGAAATCATTTGCATGTATAATTAGTGAAAACATAGATCCAAGGTATTTAGGGTTGTATCTGCACCACAGGATGTAGTATTATACCAAAAACCCAACAACAACTTTGTCAATTTCCCATAAAGTATTTTAGTTGAATTACAATAGATGTTACACTTTTTAACTGACATCATATTTTCCATCCTAACTGTATCTCTATATATCATAAGATTTTTTATTGTAAGATCTAGAGACTCAATTAAAACCTTCTTTTCTTCCAATTTATTTCATGCTTCATAAGGCAAGGACTTGGATTTCTCAGCTTCGATACTCATGGAAGTTAACATGTCATTAAGATAAGCACAAGTATAAACAAAATCAGACAAAACAACATTAAAGAAGTCAAAGGAATATTAAATAAAATAAGAAGATCATGTACCTTCGTTGCCATTGGTGATTCTGTTGCATCAATCGAAACGAAACTCCTTCCTGACACTCTTTCTTCTTCATTCTCAGCATTCAAACTCATCTCCTTTGCATCATCCTCCTCCGGCTTTTCAAACAAAAATCCATGAGTGGGATGGCACATCTCTTCATCATCTGATCCTGAAGACCAGATTTGATAAGCTCCTGCATCTTTGTTATTACCCTTTGCCATCAATGAGATATTTTTAGTTTGAGAACGGATTTCTTCCAGCTTCTCCACATAATAAGCTTCGTCCTTCACTCTATCCCTCTCTTTTTTTCTTTCTTCCTTAACATCCAGTCTTTTTCAGAATGTTTTTTTTCATTGCAATAGTTACAGTTGTAACTAGAATCACCATTCAACTTCATCTCTTTCTTCTTCTTACTTCAATTCTCAATCTCTTTCTTTTCAACTTTTGAAATTTTGAACCTTCCTTCACACCTTTACCATACTTCGACATTGCCTTACTCACATAACCATTTTTTATTTTTCCACTAAATGGCTTCTTGAAAAACTTATTGACTTTGTTGTTAGAGTAGTATGCAAATGCTTTATCATTTGAGTTAAACATGAATCCTTCTTCACCATATTTTGCATCTTCATTAGATTCAATATCATTTCCAAAGTCTATCGACACTAAGGCTAATGGTCCACCCAAACTAGATTTGTTCTCTTCAGCAATATCTTTAGCTTCATTTTCATGTGCTTTCAAGTTGTTATAGAGATTCGATAGTAAATAACCATCAAAATTATCTTGTGTTTTAATCATCAAGCTTTAGTTTCGCCACTCCTTTCTCAAACTCATGAGAAAAGTCAAATTAAACTCCAACATAGAATGAGTAACTCCAGAACGAGTACATTTAAAAATCAATTCATTCAATAGATCATAATATGATTCGATGGATTTGCTTTCCTTCTGTTTGGGCTCGCGAAAATCCAACAAGCACCGAGTGACTAAACTTTTCTTTGTCCTCTCGTTACCTTGATAATTTTCCTTCAGATTATATCCCAAATTTTTTTTGCAATTATACATCCCAAACATAGTTGTAAACCACCGGTGGAAGAGCTCCACGTAATTCACGTAAACAACTCTTGTCATTTTCTTTCATCTTATTTCCTTGTGTTCTTATATCTTCAAAAGTTGGATCAGTTCCAATAGCTAGTAACATCTCAGGAAGAAACAGACCTTTATTGATTGACTTCATCATATCTTCATCGATGTCATTCAAGTAATCCTGCATCCTGTCAGCCCATTGTTCGTAGCATTCAGGAATCAACATCGGAATTTTTTTGCGGATCCAAGTAGATGTGAGTAGTTCGTCATCATGTTCACGTTGAAGTTTGCCATTGGTGAACGATTTTTGAAGAAAGAAATTTTTTATTTCAACAGAAATCAATCAAAAATCAATTGATTAAACACACAAAATGCATAATCAATACAACTCAATTGATTGATACGAGTTTTCTGTTTCAATCTGTGGAATATTTAAATCGGAATGAATGATTCAAAAAGATGAAAATATTAGATTAGAAAAATTCAATTGATGATATGAATACCGCTTTGATACCAATTGAAGTGTGTTAAAAACGATGATTCAATCGATTGAGTACATAAAAGTGATAAAGGACACGCATATATAAATATGATATGTTTAGCTCAAATTCACGTCTGGAAAGAGTAAGGTATAGAAGAACAAGTGTAAAAGTGTTCGAAGCGATACCTTAGACATAAGTACTTACCCTATTTATATGGTACATCAGACATACAAAAAATACAAGGACTCGACATCACATATCGAAACTCTAAGATTCCTTGTAAATAGCTTACATAACGAAAGTGCATAGCTTTCGTTATTTATAGAAACAAAACAAAAGATATAGGTTTCGACTCTCACTACCATTTTCGACCCTACACTTGTGACAAAAAGGAAGTAAACAAGGAGCTGAAAGCAAGAATGGACGAGCTAAAGCAAGAATAATGAAAAAGAGGACTTGATCATCCACCACGGCATGGCGATTGGAAGATTCCCGATCATTAACAATGACTTAGAGAATATGGGATTTCAACAAAGACCACGACGTGGTGGCGGTTGACCATGTCGCAGTGACCAATTTTACGGAAATTATAAATATCCAATTATTAGGTCAAATGTAGAGACTTCCAAATGGAATTATGAGGAGAATTGTGATTAAAAACCTCTATAAACTAACAAGAAGATCGAGAATCAAGTGGAGCTCAAGATTTCAAGAAGATTTAGAACATTTCTACATAGATCCATTAGGTTTGCGAAATAAACTTATGTCTAGTTTTAGTTGCTTAGATTTTGTGTGTTTTTTTGCTATCATGATAGGCTAAAACCTTATATTGTTGTTTGGTGAAGATGAACCTGATCCTATTGTGTTGCTTTCGATTATTGGATACTTTACATTGATTTTACTTGTGTTTGATATTTAAGCCCTAGCATGTTTTAGTTCTTGTTTATATTTCATATTAATCTAATTTTATGTGATAGTTGATCAATCTAATTGCATGAATTTGTCACCTAATTGTTTATGATCATTAAATAATTAGAGCTAGGATGAATCACATCTTAGATAAAGTAATTAAAGATAGTAACTTTAACTATTGTAGAGAGCATAATATCTCAATTTGTGCTTGGTTGCTTAACTTGATCATAGGAAAGTAACTACTATCATTCACAGTCCAATTTGTGTTCATTATCGATTTGGTGTTTAACTTGTGCTTGATCATTGCATGATAACTCATAAATTGATAAGTCTAGATATTTGATCATAATAGCTAGTTAAAAAATTGGTAATCAATATATTTTACCCACTAAGAAATCAACCATAGGAGAATGTGAAATCGGATCTAAGCATAAGTACTATTTTAATCTTGAATGAAATTTGTTTGTTTGCTTAATTGTTTAGTTAAGTTCTTCTGATCTTGAAAAATTAGTAAAACCTCCACCTTAAAGTTTGTTTCTTAGTTTAATTAGATGTAATTAGATTAATTAATTAAATTATGTTCCATGTGTTTGACACCCGACTTACTCAAACTATTCTATAATTCGACTAGGTACAATGTCTATAGGTGCATGGTTAGTTAAGTTAGTTGGGTTATAATTTTAAAAGATGTAGGTACTTTTGTGCACATCCGTGATGTAGGTAGCAATGTTACAAACTAACATTAAGATTAAAATCAAGGGTTATATGAATTTCTAGTTTTGTTCATTCAGGTGTGAGTTAATGACAGAGGTTTGAAATTTGGTGTAATGAAATGGGGTGAGCAAAAACAAGCCATCTCTACTTTCAGTTGATGTTTTACTTCATGGGGTTATATAATTAAGGTAAGTATCAAATTTGACTTTTTCTTAGTCTAGTAACTAGAAATAACCCGAATTTGGCATTATTTCTAATCTCAAATGATTTTTCGATATTAATCTGTAATCTATGTTCTACGAAAAACTTAATTTATTTTAATAATATGTTGGATGTCATTGTCACCTTATTTGTGCTTCAATAACAAGTTGTTGGTAGTTAAATTCAAGCTACCCCATTACTTCTTATAATTTTTTTCTCAGTTTGCTAAACATTGCTACACAACAATGCATTAAGAAATTTAGAAAAAATAGTAACTAATATACTCCGTATGAAGAAGTTATGATTTTTCGAAGTTTCGGATTAGCAGTGTACAACCCGAAATTCGAATATTAGATCGAGCGGTTTTTAGCCGACCCGACCTGAACGAAAATCGAAGATCTCATTAAGAGTAGCGTAACGAGAAAAAGATGGGCGAAAACGGACGTCGGTTGAAGAAGTTATGAGAATTTAACGGACCAATCTTGTCCCGACCTATTAATAATATAAATTTTAAAATGAAGTCAAAATTAGCCGACGGAGTCTAAACGAAAGTTGTAGAGTACGTTCCCGCCTTCGCGTAGATATAAAGATCGTCAAAAACGTAGCTCGTATGCGATAGTTACGAATTTTTAAAGATTTCATTCGAATTTGCGAAGGCTGTTGCTCAATTGATGACGTGGCTCGAACAGGGCCGTTGATTGCTGACCACGGTGCTTGCTTCGGATCTTGACACGTTGCATCTCGGACGCCTAGTGCTCGCATCGGACGCCCCGCATACCATGTGCGCCTCACGTACAAACCTCGCACGCTCCGCCTTCTAGCCTTCCTTGGTCCACAAGCAGCCACGTCGCACCAAGAGACTTCGAACATGTGTCTTCGGTGTACGCTCAGCATACTTGAAACTACACCCAACGTAGTGAGAGCCCTCGCGGCTATAAAAGGAGGCTGAGGGCAGCCTCATTCTTCACTCCAAAATTCTCTCTCTCTCTCTCTCCCTCTCTCTCTCGTTTCTTTCTCTCTCTAGGGCTCCTAACCTCCCCTAAACCCTAGATAAACCCCCTAGCTCCCGAAGGAAGCCCTGAGGCTCCCGGAGTCCCGAGAAAAAGGGTCTTTCGGTTTCAAAACGTTGCTCCAAATAAAGTTCTGGTTTTCTTTAAAATCCGCTGTAAGTGAGCTACGCTTACGCAATTTTTAATATGGCTTTCAAATAATTATAGGAATGTTATTCGGTCCTTAAAATAATTATTTGGGTTGTAAGTGAGCTACGCTTACGCAGTATCTAAGCGTTGTCCGAGTGCCGAGTCACCACCTTTCAAGTGAGTGCATAGTTACTTTCAGCTTACACATAGATATGACGTATTTTATATAAATTACGTGCTATGTGTGCATATTATCTGAATACTTGCTATCTATGCTGGATGAACATTTTTATACATGTTTTCAATGATTTAAACTGTATATGTATTTTATATCTACGAAAATGTTGGGGTAAAACATGGGTAGATGTAATAGGTGATGTGTGATAAAATGATGAGAGGCCTCGATGTTGATGTTGTTGATTCTGTCATCTAGCAGAGTATGGATGACGACCACAAACTCTTCTAGACAGTCTAGTGGAATACTAGTAGGCTCGCAACCTGTAGGTGTTTGTGAACGATGTGTTCACCGGTGTACTCCATCCCCCACATGGTTGCCTTTAGGACATTTATTGCTAAGGAATCACCTTAGCAGTAGTGTCCATCCCGATGATGATCCTTAGGCTAGGTCCCTTATGATAGGTGTTTAGGGACGTAAAGTGAGGATAACATGAACGGGTAATCGGGTTATTGTTGATTGATGAAATTAATAAACTTATTTATTGTGGGTTGAAAACCCTATGTGCTCACCAGGCTCCCCAGCCTGACCCACTCACTTTCTTGTATTACAGGTAGTGGCGCATGAGCATAGATGTGATGTTTTGGATGAGGGATTACGAATATAGGCCTGTAGATACAAAATAATGTAGTAAGGCTTATATCATACTGTTTATACTTTTGATCTGTATCGAACATGACATCCCTAGTCTTTTAATGAAATACATTTCCTTGAAATGTTTTTGATAAATCTTTATCATATTTTGTTTTGGGACAAATTCCGCAACACTTTTATTTAAAATGTTACTCTGATTTTCAAACAAAGCATAAACAAAATCGGTCTTTTCTGGCCGTGAAAATGGGGATGTCATAGTTGGTATCAGAGCATTAGTTTAAGAGAACTAGGAATTTGTAGGATTTTTGACTTAAACTTAGAATGCTAAGCGATGATTGTGAGGTGTGAGCACTAGCTTATTTTAGGAATTATGCCTAAAATGCTTTTATGTGCTAAATGCTTTTTGCATGATATGTTGTTATTTGTTCGGATCTATGGTTTGTTGCCGACCGGATCTGGAAACCTTGTGTGTTTAGGATTCTAAACGTACGACTACGATATTAGAACTAGCATGTAAACGTTTCGGAGTGATAAGGATGATTTAAACATCGGTCCTAAATAAAGATCTAAATTCACCTTATTCGGTGTATAGATCAAGATGGCAAGGACCCGTAGCGGAAACGTGAATGCAAATGAGGACAGAAACCAACCGCCAGTGATTGAGCAAATACCGGTTGTGGAAGCTACTGCTGAGACAATAACGATGGCCGGAGTGCAAGCGATGATCCAGGAGATGTTGGATCGTCAAATGGAGGAAACCAGATGTTTGCTCCAGCAAAATCGAGAGGAAGCGACTATTCAGATCGAACAGCCTGAGTTGAACGAATGGCAGACTGAGGAAGGAAACTCCAGTGGGACTGTTGGTCAATCCAACCCACCGATAGTTAGGCAAAACCACCAGGATGGAGGAATGATGGATGTGGATGCAAATACAATGATTTCATGGCATCCAAACCACCGAGTCTATCTGGAAGCCCGACGCCGGTGGAAGTCATGAACTGGATCTCTGAGATGGAGACGATGTTTGAGAGTTGTGAGTGTAGCAACAGGCAGAAGACCGCTCTCGCGGTTCCTCTGTTGAAATCTGGAGTACTAATCTGGTGGAAGCTACTAGCTGATTCAATGCCCAAAGGTGAAGCAAGCAAGATCTCGTGGGAGGATTTTATGGTACAGTTGAAGATGCAATACTGCTTTGAGCAGGATCTTCTGGAACTCAACAACGAGTTCCAGAATCTAAAGAAGGGAAGAATGAGCATTACTGAATACGCTGCAAGCGTTACTGAGAAAATGAAGCTTGTTCCTTACCTTGTCCCAACTGAACTCTCCAAGGTTAACAAATTTGCCCTTGGATTACCAGCGGACTTTGGTCCAATGGTCAAGCAAAATACCACTCTGAAAGCCGCCATCTGGGCTGCTAAGAATGTGGAGACCCATATACGAGAGAAGGGTCTGGAGAGAGCGGAGGTGGGAGAGAAAAGGAAGTTTGACGGATCCTCGAGGTCCGGTAAGAAGAGTAAATTCTCAAAGTCTGGTTCGAGAGGAGGAGGAGTCGAATCAAAATGGTGCGACAAGTGCAAGAAGAAGCACCAGGGGAAATGTGACTGGGGAGCCACTTGTTTCAAGTGTGGAAATCCTGGGCACTATGCCAACGAATGCACGTTCACTAAGAAGGTCTATTACGAGTGCAACGAGGAGGGGCACATTTCAAAGGATTGCCCGAAGAAGAAGGAGGAAGGAAGACCCAACATACCACCGAAGCCGAAGGCGAGAGCCTTCCAGATGACGCTCGAGGCTGCGAAGGAGGCAGCAGACGTCGCTTCAGGTACCTTTCTTCTAAATGGTTTGCCTGCAAATATACTATTTGATTCTGGAGCCAACTACTCCTTTGTGTCGCATAAATTTGGTGGGAATTAGCATTGCCTGTAGAAAAACTTGATAATGCCCTGATTGTAGAAGTAGCCAATGGCAAATTCGTACCTATTAGTAATCGTATTAGGAACATCGTCATCGACCTGAACGGAAACGAATTCCATGAAGAGCTATTACCCATAGATTTAAACGGTTTCGACATCATTTTGGGTATGGATTGGCTTAGCGCCAACGATGCTGAGATTCAATGCTGAAAGAAGATAGTAAGGGTAAACCCACCCGGGAAGGAATCATTTATGGTGTACGGGGACAAACGCAGAGTGAATTCTGGAATCATCTCCCTGATGAAAGCCAGGAAATGTTTGTCCAAATGATGTGCATTATACTTGGCATTCGTAATCGATGCTAAGAAGGAAAAGAAAGAGGTGCAAAATATACCGGTCGTATGTGATTATCCGGAAGTCTTTCCCGAAGATCTTCCCGGATTACCACCTGATAGGCAAGTGGAGTTTCATATAGACTTGTTACCAGGTACAACACCGATAGCAAAGGCACCTTACCGATTAGCACCAACGGAGATGAAGGAGCTTATGATGCAACTTCAGGAGCTGTTGGACAAAGGTTTCATTCGACCTAGTTCATCACCCTGGGGAGCTCTGGTGTTATTCGTGAAGAAGGACGGAAGCATGAGGATGTGCATAGACTACCAAGAGCTGAATAAGGCAACGGTAAACAACAAGTATCCATTGTCGAGGATTAACGACCTATTCGATCAACTACAAGGTTCGAGCTACTTCTCAAAGATCGATCTTAGGTCGGGATATCATCAGCTGAAAGTGAGAGATCAGGATATTGAGAAGACTACATTCAGAACGAAGTATGGACACTACGAGTTCTTGGTTATGTCGTTCGGACTAAACAATGCTCCAGCAGCATTCATGGATTTGATGAATAGGGTTTGTAAACCATTCCTCGATAAATCCGTGATAGTGTTCATCGACGACATTTTGATCTACTCGAAAAGCCAAGAGGAGCATGGCAAGCATCTACGGGAAGTGTTGGAAGTGTTAAAGAAGGAGAAGCTTTACGCTAAGTTCTCCAAATGCGACTTTTGGATACGAGAAGTCCAGTTCTTGGGTCATGTGGTTAACCAAGAAGGGATAATGGTTGACCCAGCAAAAATCAAAGTTGTAATGACGTGGGAGCGTCTAAAGAGTCCCACAGAGATTCGAAGCTTTCTAGGATTAGCCAGATATTATCAACGATTTATCCAAGGCTTTTCTTCGATAGCTGCTCCATTAACAGCTTTGACCCGTAAAGGAGCTACGTATACGTGGAGTGAGAAACACGATGAGGCATTCGAGAAGCTAAAGAAGAAGTTATGTGAAGCACCGATACTTTCTCTACCCGATGGAGTTGAAGATTTCGCAGTTTATAGTGACGCTTCTGGAGTTGGGTTGGGTTGTGTTCTGACCCAAAGAGAAAAGGTGATAGCATACACATCTCGACAATTGAAAGAGCACGAAAAGAACTACCCCACTCACGATTTGGAGTTGGCGGCGGTAGTATTTGCTCTAAAGATACGGAGGCATTATCTCTATGGCACGAAGTGCAAGTTGTTCACTGATCATAAGAGTCTCTAGTATCTCTTTAATCAGAAGGATTTGAACATGAGGCAACGATGCTGGCTAGAGCTACTCAAGGACTACGACTGTGAGATACTTTACCACCCCGGTAAAGCAAATGGTGTTGCTGATGCTTTCAGTCGGAAAGTCAACCTTGAAGGGAAAAGGCCAAGAGCGTTGAGAATCAAATTCGTCTCGACAATTGTGGAAAGTATCAAGAAAGCCTAAGGAGAAGCTTTAGAGAAGAATAACCGAAAGGAAGAACGTTTGGGCAAAACGTTAGTGTTCAGTACGAACGTTCAAGGACTGAAGGTATTCCAAGATCGGATTTGGGTACCTAAGACCGGAGGAATAAGAGACCTTCTGATGGAAGAAGCACACAAGACCATGTACTCGATTCATCCTGATAGCACTAAAATGTATAGGGACCTAAAACCCTACTACTGGTGGCCGACGATGAAGCTCGACGTTGCGAAGTATGTGGCCGAGTGTTTAACTTGTGCAAGGGTTAAGGCACAACATCCGAAACCATATGGGAGTTTAGAACCTTTACCTGTACCCATGGGTAAATGGGAAGACATCACCATGGATTTTGTGACTAAACTGCCCAAAACTAAAAGCGGTCACAACATGATTTGGGTGGTCGTGGATCATTTCACCAATAGTGCACACTTCATAGCAGCCAACGAGAAGTGGTCTATGGATAAGCTCGCAAATGCTTACGTGAAGGAAATTGCAAGACTTCACGGTGTTCCTCTTACGATTGTATCAGATCGTGATAGTCGTTTCACGTCGAGGTTTTGGAGGAATCTACAAGAGGAATTGGGTACGAAATTATGTTTGAGTACGGCTTACCATCCGCAAACTGATGGCCAGAGCGAAAGAACGATTCAAACACTGGAAGATATGCTGAGAGCATGTACCCTTGAGTTCCAAGGGAATTGGGACGAGCACTTACCTCTGGTAGAATTTTCCTACAACAATAGTTTCCACTCGAGCATCAAGATGGTACCTTATCAAGCCTTGTATGGACAGAAGTGTTGTACGCCGTCTTGTTGGCTTGAAGCCGGAGAGAAGCAGTTTATGGGCCCCGAGATAGTCCATGAGACTGCTGAGAAGTTGAAGGTTATTAGGGAAAGAATGTTAGCAGCTTAGGATCGTCAGAAGAGCTATGCTGACAAGAAAAGACGACTGATGAACTTCGAAGTTGGGAATTTGGTTTTGCTAAAATTCTCACCATGGAAGGGACTTATACGATTCGGGAGACGAGGAAAATTGAGTCCAAGGTTCATTGGACCATTCAAAGTTCTTCAGAAGATTGGGAACCAAGCTTACAAGCTCGAAGTACCTAAAGAACTCGATGGTATTCATAACACCTTCCATGTGTTTTATTTGAGGAAATTCACGGGATATGTTCCCGACATAATTCCAATCTCAGAATTAAGGATGGATGAGAATAAAAGGCTAATCGAAGTGGTTGAGGCAATTGTTGACCGTAAGACTAAGAAGTTACGACGCAAGATGGTTGACTTAGTGCTAGTCCAATGGAAACATTCGAATGGGCCGAATCTCACCTGGGAAACAGAGGACGACATGATGAGTCGCTACCCACATCTGTTTACTAATGCATGATTCCGGTACGGAATCATCCTTAGGGGGAGAGAATTGTAACGCCCGGGTTTCAGGGCTAAGCATTTTTAGACAATGTAATAGTCTAGGTCAACTCTTGTAACTCTTTTTGAAGTAATAAAGATGAAATATTTGAGTATTATGTGAATTATGTGTATTTATGTGCTTATTTTTTAATTATAAATGCATAATTAATAAAGAATAAAAATAAGCGTCAAAATTAAAGTGTGAGATAAGCCCGATATCTTTATATAAAGTTGTAGTGGTCGAAACAAGGATTCTGAGGATATAAAGAACGTCGAAATCCGAGTTATAACGAAGAAGTTATGACCCGTCGAAGTTTCGCGACAGAACCGGCACGATACCGGGAAGCGTAAATAGTGAATTTACGATAGAGCGAGATTTAGCCTTAGCGCTCTAAACGAAAGTCATAGAATATGTTAAACTAAGAGCGTCGATAAAAAGAACGCCCAAATCTGACTTCGTATGAAGAAGTTATGATTTTTCGAAGTTTCGGATTAGCAGTGTACAGCCCGAAATTCGAATATTAGATCGAGCGGTTTTTAGCCGACCCAACCAGAACGAGAATCGAAGATCTCGTTAAGAGTAGCGTAACGAGAAAAACATGGGTTAAAAAGGACGTCGGATGAAGAAGTTATGAGAATTTAACGGACCAATCATGTCCCGGCCTGTTAATAATATAAGTTTTAAAATGAAATCAAAATTAGATGACGGAGTCTAAACGAAAGTTGTAGAGTACGTTCCCGCCTTCGCGTGCATGTAAAGAACGTCGAAAACGGAGCTCGTATGCGATAGTTACGAATTTTTAAAGATTTCATTCGAATTTGCAAAGGTTGTTGCTCAATTGATGACGTGGCTCGATCAGGGTTGTTGCTTGCTAACCACGGTTCTTGCTTTGGATCTTGAAACGTTGCATCTCGGACGCCCAGCGCTCGCATCGGACGCCCCGCGTACCATGTGCGCCTCGCGTACAAACCTCACACGCTCCGTGTTCTAGCCTTCCTCGGTCCACAAGCAGCCACGTCGCACCAAGAGACTTCGGACATGTGTGTTCGGTGTACGCTCAGCGTACTTGAAACTACGCCCAGCGTAGTGCGAGCCCTCGCGGCTATAAAAGGAGGCCAAGGGCAGCCTCATTCTTCACTCCAAAATTCACTCTCTCTCTCTCTCTCTCTCTCTCTCTCGTTTCTTTCTCTCTCTAGGGCTCCTAACCTCCCCTAAACCCTAGATAAACCCCCTAGCTCCCGAATGAAGCCCCGAGGCTCCCGGAGTCCCGAGAAAAAGGGTCTTTCGGTTTCAAAACGCTGCTCCAAATAAAGTTCCGGTTTTCTTTAAAATCCGCTGTAAGTGAGCTACGCTTACGCAATTTTTAATATGGCTTTCAAATAATTATAGGAATGTTATTAGGTCCTTAAAATAATTATTTGGGCTATTATTATGAGTTATATTGAGTGTTATTAATGCTTATATAATAATAATAATAGTCAGACTATTAATCTGTCGCGGTTATCGTTAGACTAAACCCAAGTGGTATTGGTACTAGGTTTTATCAAAGGAAAATTGTTTTGAGAGTATCGAAGCGTTGTCCGAGTGCCGAGTCGTCACCTTTCAAGTGAGTGCATAGTTACTTTCAGCTTACACACAGATATGAAGTATTTTATATAAATTACGTGCTATGTGTGCATATTATCTGAATACTTGCTATCTATGTTGGATGAACATTTTTATACATGTTTTCAATGATTTAAATTGTATATGTATTTTATATCTACGAAAATGTTGGGGTAAAACATGGGTAGATGTAATAGGTGATGTGTGATAAAATGATGAGAGGCCTCGATGTTGATGTTGTTGATTCTGTCATCTAGCGGAGTATGGATGACGACCACAGACTCTTCTAGACAGTCTAGTGGAACACTAGTAGGCTCGCAACATGTAGGTGTTTGTGAACGATGTGTTCACCGGTGTACTTCATCCCCCACATGGTTGCCTTTGGGACATTTATTGCTAAGGAATCACCTTAGCAGTAGTGTCCATCCCGATGATGATCTTTAGGCTAGGTCCCTTATGATAGGTGTTTAGGGACGTAAAGTGAGGATAATGGGAACGGGTAATCGGGTTATTGTTGATTGATGAAATTAATAAACTTATTTATTGTGGGTTGAAAACCCTATGTGCTCACCAAGCTCCCCAGTCTGACCCACTCAGTTTCTTGTATTACAGGTAGTGACGCATGAGCATAGATGTGATGTTTTGGATGAGGGATTACGGATATAGGCATGTAGATACGAAATAATATAGTAAGACTTATATTGTACTGTTTATGCTTTTGATATGTATCGAACATGACATCCCAAGTCTTTTAATGAAATACATTTCCTTGGAAATGCTTTTGATAAATCTTTATCATATTTTGTTTTGGGACATATTCCGCAACACTTTTATTTAAAATGTGACTCTGATTTTCAAACAAAGCATAAACAAAATCGGTCTTTTCTAGCCGTGAAAATGGGGATGTCACAATGGGAGACCAGCACATATAGATCATTTTGATTGCATGTTTTTCTCGAAATTACTATATGAACCAACCAATTACTACTCCATATGGATACACTTTCTTTCGATCTTTCCTCTTCTAATCAATGAGCCGAGCTTTGTATTCTTTATGTTCTTTTTCCATATTTATATACCCATTTTTAGTCACTATTACTTTTATGGTCCCCTAATTAGGGAACAAATGATCTCATATTGTTATTGTACTTGATTAGATGGGTTCATTTTTTTATCAAGGCAATGTTGAAAGAAAGACAAGAATTCAAGTACATGAGTTTCTTTAGCAATATGATGCACATCACCTTGTAAGTCGTTCGTTTAAGTAAAAAAATTAGCTAATTCTATTTTTATATTAGTTGATTTATAAATTCATGTTCTCTACCATGCTTCATGTTGGTTATAATTTCCAAATAGGCTAATACTTGGCCTGCAAGGAAAATCTAGACTTGAAAAACTATCACGCAAATATGGAACTACACCTTTCAGAATTTCTCAAAGGACTGCTAAAAAAGAATTACGAAGTTGGAAAATTTGTTGTCACTCTTCGCACATGCTTTTTATCTAGCAAGAGAGTTTAAGTCAAGAAATAACCCCTTAATGGTAAAAAAGAATTACGAAGTTGGCATTCTATAATATATATTTAAAACTAATATAAAATATTTGGTGTCACATATATAATATATACATATAAAGGGAATCTGTACATGTGGGGAACTAAAGGACAATTAAAATTTTTTCCTCATTGATTTATTTTGACCAGATTCATGATCATTTCAATTTTTGAAACCTAAGTGCATATTTATCTGTAAATTACTTGGACAAATTTCTCATGTCTATGAATTGCCTATAAGCTTTCATATAATTTTATTAGAATATATAATTAATTTGTTATATATTACATTCAATTTGTTGACAAAAATGAAACAATTCCTTTTATGTCGCAAGGACAAAGGTTGGATGATAGAGTTGGTAATTGTAGCATGTTTATCATTGCCAATGAAAATGGAAGAGACCAAAGTACCCCTCATTCTAGATTTACAGGTCAAGATCCTATGTTGACTAAAGTTGTTGACTTTCTTTGTGGTGTAGAGTAATTTTGACCATAGAATTGGATTTATGTTTGAATTTGCAAGCGGGTGGATCAAGATTTGTATTTGAAGCAAAAACCATTCAGAAAATGGAGTTGCTTGTGTTGACCACATTGCAAAGTATGAGCTAGAGTCGGGACGAAAATTCAAATCAGGAGAAGTGTAGGGGTATACAAACATCCGATCTGCAGTTGTGTTCCTAAGGGCATGACTCTTCTATTTAGGGACTCCAACAGTTTACTTTGGTACATAGTAATACTAATTAACATGAACAACATACTTTACAAGTGAATACCATCGTACCCAAGTAACGCGGGGAACCTTTTCTAGTTTCATATTATAAGGGACAAATAGGGAACTTTGTTGGCAAATTAAAATACTAATATACTATGATTAACAGGTTATAAACAATTTCACCGATTTCTTCTCTGGAAGAGTAAAAGCAATAACACATTAAAAAAAAAAGCAAAAGATAAACAAACATACGTACATAAAATAAAAATGGATCCCGCTAAATTTCGTGAATTTTGGCATTCATATATGCTATTTCTTTGCTATAAATTAATAAGATGAGGAGCCTAACAACATCATTATCATAAAGACAGAAATATAATAATTATCATGAAAGCGGTTATTAAAGTACCTAAACACAAGAATCCACTAAGGTGTTGTTTTTTATTTCGAAGAGAAAATTTTTTAAGTTTGCTGCAAACCACACCTGCAACCCTCCACAACAACATAAGAGGTGTATCAAACAGTTGCAACCTATAATAAGAAGTTTGTTTGTTTTTAACGTTTGTAGACTGTTGAAATAAACTGAAATTTAAATAAACTAATCTTACAATTTTAAAATAATTTTTATACAACAAACTTAGTCTTACAATAAGAATTTTAGTCATACGATAACAATTTCATTTAAAATAATTATTTCCATATGAGTCATATATTCATGGCCCGTTGTGGTACCATGTTGTGGAATCTCGTCTTAATCATATGCAAATTAAATATAAAGATCGTTGTGATGATATGATTTTTAAAGACGTTTATATAAAATAATTAAACATAATATTTTTTAAATAACAATAAATAAAACTAGTAATTTAGTGAGCAACATGTTCATTTTGTTAAATTTTTTAAGACAATGATTATTTTTCGGTTATCTTCAATAAATCTGATAATTTTAGTGATTAACTTTATAATTTATTAATATTTGCTTATAGACAATATAAGACAAAAAAAAATATTTATATGAAATTTACCCAATGGTTTTGAAATTATGTAAAATATATTCGAATTGTTTATAATATCATTTATAATATGATTAAAATAATATAATTTAAAGTAAGATGGGAACTGCTTTGAAGAGGAGGTCCAGTGTTGCGCTACGTAGCATATACTGCGCTACGTAGCATACACACAACAATTTTTAAATCAGAAATCTTCTAAAAAACAAATAGTTGCGAAAGTCCAAATGTTATGTTTGTACTGCGCGGTGCAACTAGAAGTGGTTTTTCTTAAAAAGAACAAACAACCCTTAAAGGTTGTTGATTTGCAACTACAATATTAATAAGAAGCAGATGATGATGATGATCTGACTATGAAAAAAGGTTTCGAGGTGTCATGTGTGACAGGTATAGGGAAGAAATCTATATGTACCATTACACACGATGATCATGGGAAAACCTCCTCCTCAAATTCTTTATTATTAATAAAGTGTCATTGTTAAATGAAAATGACCTATTTGTTATGTAATGGAGACGAGTCATGTCCACCATGCCTTTTTACAAGTGTGCTGAGAGTTGCTACTTCGCTCTCCATGAGTGGTGCACTCAACTCTCATCAAAAATAAAAAACCAGCCGACCCGCACACGACATACTCTTTTTCTCATCTACTAAAACGTTCTTCCTTTCTTTTTTGGTGTGCTCAATTGTGTTGTTTATCATTTACCTTGCAATGTATTTTTTGTATTGTTGTGTCGAATGCAAATATTATGTTGATGTTACATATGGGCTTGTACATAAAGAAATCACACACAAAGCTCATCCAAATCATCTTTTTTCAATACTTAAATCTGACGATTGGTTTCATTGTAAATTTTGTCTCGAAGGCGATCAACTCATAAATTATCCTTCAGTTGGAAGACGTGCCATATTTTTATACGTCCCGAATTTGCTTTGTTATTAGCTAAGACAATTAGGCACAAATTTGACAAGAAGCATCACATGCACCTAAGCTACCTTCTATTGAGAACCATAAGAGAATACTTTTGTGAAATTTGTGCTTTGTCAACACTTTAGAGCGAGACACATACCTTTACCAAGTATCAGAGAAGCATCTATTATTTCTTGAATATAAAGTTTGGAGGCATACATAACACTCATAGTCACCCACACCCTCTCCACATGTTTGAAACCAAATATGATTTGTAATTGTCATTACTCTTTCTTCGCCTTAATTTCATGTGGATAATGGATGGTACAATAAAATAATTGAATTTAACGTGTCCATACTAACACTTGCACTCCCTTTGTTTATTCCTAGTATTTAAAGATCTAATAATTTTGAAGCTAGTAATCTTGTACATGTGACAATTAACAAGACTTGTTATCATGTAGTTGTGGGAAAATTTACTAGTTCTATGAATTTAATTTCTTTATTTATATTGAAATTGTCGTTCTCGAAATAGTCAATTGCCGGAAGGTCACGTCAAACTTGATGACACTGTATATATTTTGGTTGAATAAGGTCAAGTCAAACTTGATGACAATTTTTTTTCTATCATCCTCGTCACCAGCGTAATATCTAAAATCCAACGGGCTCTTCTTTTCCTCCAAATTCTTGTAAAACATCCAAAAGTAGCTACTTAATAAAACCCATACACACATGATAGATATGATTAACATGTAACTCAGCTTACATCATTACAAATGATGCATATCATCTGGAGGCTCGTCAGGGCCGGACCAAGACGATTGGAGGCCCGGGGCAAAATAAAAAATGGGGCCCTTCGAAAATTTTATGTATTCGTATGTTAAACTTTTTTATACATATAATAACAATACATTTAAATTCGTACACCATAGGATGGGGAAAACTAAAGGTACAATGCTATTAGAAGTATAAAAATACTAAAGTCCCATCCCCTTTGTTTCTTCATTAACTTTTAGAGTCCAGTTCTGTTTATGTACACAAGTTGTTGCCCTCCAACTGAAGTAGATTTATCATCGACAAAAAGTTGTTAGGTGAATTGCTTAAATCGAGAGTACCTATTGTTGTTAATAACCTGGAAGTAGTTGAAAAAATTATACAACAACAGAAAATTCTATACACATCAAAGACAGAAATAGAAATAGAAATAAAAAGAGTAATATTTCATAAATCAAAATTAAGAATATTAACATTACAAATCGAAATTAAGCATTGGAGTTCAAGAACTGTCTCTAACTCAAAAATATTAACATTCGATTATGTCTCTAACTTGAACAAGCTCACAAAAATCAAATTTCAAAAAAGAATAAGAAATTTCAAGAATTATAGAACATACAGAGATTCATAGTCAGATTATCAGAAATCAATTTCACCTCTAACAGTCGATTCTGAAAGACTGGACCTTCAAATTTCTAGCAATTAAGAAAGAAATCCAATTGAGGCAGTGAGTGGAACTCTCTATTCAAGTCTCTAGGCCAGATTCCTAAAATAAATCAAATAATTTGATTAACTTCCCACCGGTGCTATATCAGAAAAAGGAAATCGACAAAAAGAAGGGAAACAATAGAGTTTCCCGTTTTTAGAAATCGTGAAAAGAACTAGACACAATCAATCTCTCAATTCTAAAATAACATTCGATTCACTAATGGTTGTTGTGGACGAATTCAGAAAATCAGAAAAGAATGAAAGAAATCGATTAACTTGAAATCTTGAATAAGAAATAGAAGAATGATCGTTAACGCTTGCTTTTGGAGAAGACGTCGTTTTGGATTTTCCATGGCAATGTTTGGATTTTCCATAGAAATCTAATTGTTGAAGAGTTACGACGCCTTGGAATTCGGACGCACGCCGGGTAAGTCTCGTTCTCTCCTACGCTCCATATTTTGGATTAGTTCCTGATCAGAGTATTGGGGTTTGAAATAGTCCAAAAGGCTAAAAAGTAATGTGTTGTTAATATATATCCAAAATAACAAGTTAAAAATTGGGGCCCGTGGCATTTGGGGGCCCGGGGCGGTCGCCCAGCTTGCCCAGACCCATGGGCCGACCCTGAGGCTAGTTTTAAATTCAAGTTAAAAACTTAAATCGCATTTAACATATTTTGACTTATAAAATCACTTGACCAATCAAATCAACCATGATGATTGAACTGTTGATTTTTTGGATGCAATACTCGGTGGATGTAATTCAAAAAGAAAATCAATAATGTTACATGATTTACCTCTTCTACCAAAACCATAGATGATTCTTTCTTCCGCCGTGCACCCGTTTCTCAAATGGACCATGTACGTATGATAATCAAATCAATAATGTTGACATGATTCACCTCTTCTACTGATATTAGATATTTTTGTCCCTTGTATAATGCCAACCAATTTTGAAAGAAATTTCCACTACGACCCCTTATTTCGGGTTTATCAAGGGTTAAAAGTTAAAACTGTCATGCGACTTCTCATGTATATACAAAGTATCATATATACTTTCTAATATAACATCTAACTTTTTGAAAATGACTTCTCAATTACCTACATGTTATGTATAAAACCTGCTAAACCTACAAATATGAATTCATTCCAAAAAATAAAATGTTATTTCATGAAGTACATATTATGTCATAAGTGGTGAATCGGGAATAACTTGGGTCCAATCTAAACTTTGATTAGGAGTCTCATATTCCAATGGTGTTCCAAATTACGAGTTAAAATACATGTTCTAATAGACCAAACTTACTTTAGTTTCAACCGAAATAGCTTCTTCCTTTTCTTTACTTTTATGTTCGTGAGTGTGTATGTACTTGATGGGAGAACAGAGGCATTCCTTTTCCTTCTCCAAGGAATTGAACAAGTTTAAAAGAAAATGCAGGGTGTGTATGCATATTGTATTACAAATGTTTATCTTTAAATTAGCTTTCAATCCTGTAAGAAATACAATGCAATAAATTTGTCTTCCTAATTTTGTAGGATTTAACTTTAATAAAATGCTATCATATTTTGTAGACGTTTTATTTATTCAACTTCCTGTATATTTTGTTTACGGATCAGAGGAAAACAGTCAATTCCAGTTGGTTTTGCTTTGTTTTAAACTCATTTAATTCAGCCATATGAATCAACACTAGCCACCTCTATACCAATTAATAAAATAAGACTAATGTCTAATGTACAACTTAAAATTGAGACTTATTCCTTACTTATTAGAGAGGTGATACAAAGGATGAAGAAAATGGAAAATAATTATGCTTCGCTTATGTGTGCTTATTCCTTAGGTATGAAACTAAATAACGAACAAAACATGAAACCAAATCTACGAATAATCAGGACTTTGAGAAAACAATGTCCACATTACAGTATGATATGTATTTTTTTTATTAAAACCACTGTTTAAAGCAGCATTCATAAAATACATCATAAATTATGTCACTTGTTGATATAAAGTCATTCATTACCAGCAATTCCATCTTACATGTGACAAATAGGGAGTTTGGTTGGCAAATTAAAATAATATGTGAAACAACTTTTAAGAAATTTCACTGAGGAAAAGCAAATAACAAATTAGAAAAAAAAAACAAAATACAAAAGATAGACAAACGTACATAAAATAAAAAGGAATCCCACATGTTTTGTGATCTTGGCACACATATTTGCTCATTCTTTGCTATAAATTAATAAGATGGGAAGTCTAACATCACTATATATTGTAAAGAGAAGTATAATTATCATGGATGTAGTACTTGAAGTACCTGAACACCCTCATCCACTAAAGCTCATTGATTTGCATCTACAATATGAGGTAGAAGAAGAGGAAGAAGACCAAGATGATGGTGATTCGATTACAAAAGAGGGGTTTCAAGGTATAACATGTGAGAGGTGTAAGGAAGAAATCCATATGCACCACAGGTACTACTACAAATGTATGGCTATGGGAGATTCTTCATCATCTCATCATTTCTCATTTCATAAATTATGTGGTGAGCTCCCTGAAAGGTTAGACCACCCATCACACCTACTACATACTCTTTGCCTTAAACCATTTTCATATTCATATACTGATTGGAAATATCTTACCTTTAAGAGAGATTACGGTTACGAATGTGATCAATGTCGTTTCTTCATTGATGTGAAGTATGCCATGGAAGTAGGAAAAAATGTAATCCATCATCCATGCCACCCTCACTTGCTAATGCGTGCTATTTGTAAGCCCATTTTATGCGAGTGTAGTGCTTGTGGGAAGGAACATAAAGGCATCTTCTATCAATGTACCACCTGTGTTAACTTCAACATACACAATGAATGTGCTTTCCTACTAGAAAACTTGCTAATCTAACAGAGAACAAATGGTGTTTTTTATCATACTCATCCCCTCACCATTTCATATTCCTTCCCACGAAAAGATCAACAAGCTAAACATTTTCCTAGATGTAGATTATGTGGTGGTGATTTTGATGGTATGGCGGATCTTTGGATTTATAAATGCGATAAATGTTTGTACTATGTCCATGTGGATTGTGTAAGAGTGCCGCCACCTGCTGGTAAATCATTTTTTACTTTGATAATTCATTTCCTTATTTTATATCATTTAGTAATTAAATTATTTTGAATTATATATACCTGCTAATTCCTAATTTATCAGGACCTGCCAAAACCATTAAAAATTATGAAGATGTTGACTATCCTGGTCTTCTCCATCTCCCATTCCGCGATGAAACATACAGCCTACCAAAACATTTGTTTTTCCAACAAATTGATGATAAGGTAGATGATTACCTAAAACACATGAGTCATAAACACCCTCTAATTCTAGTTGATGGTGAGGCACACATTGATATCTAAGGCCAAACCTCCTCAAATATTAATTTTTCGTTATCAAAGTGTCACAACCCATTGAAAAAGACCCAACTGCAATGCAATGGATGTCACAAAACAATCATGTCCACCATGCCTTTTTACAAATTCCCTCACCTAATTTGCAACTTTGCTCTCCACGAGTGGTGCACTCGACTCCCCCTAAAAATTAAAAACTACCTCGGCCACCCAAAACATACCCTCTATCTCATCTACTCAAACATCCATGGTTGCTTTTTCGATGTGTTTTATTGTCATGTTTGTCATTTAGCTTGTAACGGATTTGCGTATGGCTGTGTCACATGCAATTACTATGCTGATATTACCTGTGGGTTTATACCCAAACAAATCACACACAAATCTCACCAAAATCACCTTCTTTCATTGATTCAAGTAGAAAGAGATAAGTATGATACTCGTTGTCATATGTGTCAAACATTTATTCGTGGAGGTGAACTTTCCTTCCATTGCAACATGTGCGATATTTATATACAATGCAAATGTGCTTTGCTATTAGCCGAGACAATCATGCACAAATTTGACAAGCATCCCATGAACCTAAGCTACCTCCCAATTGAGAACCACAAGAGTGAATACTTTTGTGAAATTTGTGAGCATGATTTGAATCCTCATAAATCTTTCTATCATTGTAAATATTGTGCTCAGTCTGTACATACTGATTGTGCTCAGTTAATAGTTGAGTGTGAGTGCGAGACAGTGACCCATTCCTCGTCTGAAAGAAGTGATATTTATTTTTTCGTGAATATAAAGTTTGGAGGCATTCTCAACACTCATAGTCACCTGCACCAACTTTCGTTTGCTCAAGGTATTGTGTCGGATGGCCAATGTAGTAAATGTGGTTGGGGATTACAATATACAACGATCTTTAAGTGTCTTGAGTGTAGATTTGTAATTGATCACGAATGTTGAAAGAGTTTGAACCAGATATGAAGGTTGTGGTTTCTCTTCAACACTTATGCTTCCTTGAAGTATATATATATATATATATATATATATATATATATATATATATATATGCATGTTCTGTAATTATCAATACTCATTCTTTCTTGCACATCTCCTTTTATGTGTAAGATGATAATACAATAAATATAAATAATTTGAATTAATCGTCTCCCTGTTAAACGCTTGCAATCCTTTTGTTCATCCCAATTAACTCAAAGATCTATTTATTTATAATTTAATCACTCTAGCTTACCATTCATATTCTTTATTGACAATTATTGTTTTTGCTTATTAATTTTAATACATAAATCGAATACATTTTTGAATTAGTATATATGCTTTGTGCATGTAATCTAAACCTTTTAGTGGATTTTAAAATTTCTGAATATTTTGTGGTAGAAGTAGAGATTATTTAGTTATTTTGAAAATATAAAAACATAATCGACCACTACCACCACCACAACCACTATCTGAAGGAATCCATACGTATCTATCCTTTACTAAGGATATCTTGTTTTGATTTTAGTCCTTATCTTTTACTTTGTTACACTATGTTACACCCTGGTTGGCGGTGAGATTATGTCATGTATCACATAAAACAAACACAATAAATAACATAAAAGTGGAAACTTTTATTACCAAAAGGAAATTACAAAGGTACTAATCTAGAGGTACATGAACTTGAAATTACATCTATAAAACTATATTGCTAAACTAAGGCCCCGTTTGATACGCATATTTCCGGGTCCAAACAGATCTTTCTAGCTAAATGGACCGGAAAGACTGTTTGATTTGTTCAAAAAAAGGTCTTTCCCGGTAAGATATGTCTTTCCCAGAAATCCCCAAAATCATATATTTCTGGTTGAATGAGCTGGAAAGACAATTATGCACCAAACCCCGCTTCTTTCTTTCTTTCTTAGATTATTAATTTTTTTAAAATAACTTTTTTTAAATTTATTTTGTATTGAATTATTACTTGTTTTCATCATTCAACAAAGTCAATCAAATGTACAATCAAACAGCATGGTTTCTTTCCCAGTCAGAAAACTTTCCCAGACAGCACTTTTCCAGACAGAAACTATCAAACGGGACCTAAGAAGACTACAATTCCATTATTATAAACTTCAACCTCTTATTCCCTGATAATACAAGAGATTTTGAAGAGTGTCAACGTAATCTTGGTGAGTTAAACATGTTTTAAGTATTTGAATCATAAGTATTTCCAATCAAAAGTATGTTCTTTATGTATATAAGTGGTTTCCAACTTATATAACAATGAGTCCTTATAACCGAGCTCCTAACAAGTTTCCCCCTTCTCCTCCTCACTCAATCCCCAACACTTCATTGTATGTCGTAATATGTAGACAATTATCACCTATGGTGAGTGACCATCAAGGTTGTAGCTAGCAACCGTAGGTATGGTTGTTAGCCTATGTGTGTTTGTGTGTGTGTGTGTGTGTATATATATATATATATAATTCCCTTGCTCACGAAGATTAACGGTTATAAGTTAGGAGACTTCTAAGTATTACACCTAGGAGATGAATATGTCCCATGTAACCATTGAGTGACATGTTCTATGAGTTTGTAAGCCCAAAATTATACACAAAAGTTCTTAGGCATAAGTGTAACAACATATATACAAATGCAAGGTTGAGTTCAGTTAAAACAATGATATTTTGTGAGACATGGTGACAAAATTTAAACCATTCAGCTACTTATATATATATATATATATATATATATATATATATATATGAGATTAAATCAAATCAAAACATTAAGATGCGGTGGAATTTTTACAATTTTATCAAACTTTGGGATTAATGAAAGACACGGAGGGGTAGTAACGTATTTTTACTTTTAATTGATTTGTAATTTTGATTCAAACAATTTTATTCATTCTTCATGCTCCAAAAGACTCTCACCCACCACCAAACCCTACAAATCATATTTCTTCCAGAAATGCAATCTCGATTAAAGAATTGGCTACCATTCAGTTTTCTCTTATTCTTATTCTACTTCGCATTGATCTTCCTAACATCACTGAATCGATTGTGATATTGATTATGATATGTCTCTTCAAAACCCTTCGATAAAACCCTAAGAAACTGATTCTAATTCTTCTCCTGAAAGCCACGATTTCATTATACCATAAATAAAAGCTTGAATAACTCTGATTTTGAATCTCTTGATTCCGATTCTGATCATCAAGAATGGGCATTTCAACAATTGGGTAAGATGAAACTAATATACAGTTTAGTTTAATCATTATGATTCTAATTTCTATGAATCCAATCTTTATATGATTTTGCTTCCTATATGATTGTGATTTCTATGAATCCATGGATTATTGATTTATTTATTCTAATTTGGTAACTAATGGAATCTTTTATCTATTGTAAAGCTTTAGGATGTTATTGATTTTTTATGTTTGTAATGAATCTGAGTTAGTTTGGTTTAAATTCGATTGATTTAATAACATTGTATGTTACTAGATATTTATCATGCGTTTTATGCTTGTAAATATTAATAGAATGTTACAATGATTAATGTTTGTTGTTAATTTAAGATATTTTGTAAGAATATATATATATATATATATATATTGTTAGAATTTTGGTTATTTTGTATTTAACTATAACTTATTATGGATGGTTAGAATAAATCATATTCAAATTCAAATTTCACATCTTGATAATATTATGGTTTTTACTTAGTGTATGATTGTTCTTAGAATATAAGAAATTATCTAACTTGAATAAAATACATTACAACAAAGTGTTGTAGGGTGAACTTTCTTTGGAAATGTAAGGAACTTATAACCAATTATGTATTCTTAGTGTGACAGATGTAAAAGTATTATGGGGAACATGTAAGTAAGGGGAAATGTGGAATTTTTCATTGGGTAAAGTGTGTGTGTATATATATATATATATATATATATATATATATATATATATATATAATAAAAATACTAATAATAATAATAAACAAGCACAAGAAGAAAATAATTAAGTCAGTAAAGAAATACGAAATGGTTCATAAAGAAGCTCATTAAAAAAGGTGAGGGAATGGATCATTGGGTGGAACACATTGGAATGATGTTAATAAATTCTGGAGATTTGGAAGTCATTGAATATAAATGACATGATAACTTTTTGTTTGCTTAAATATTGGTTATATTTTTAATTTTTAACATTAGTTATGGTTGTTTGAATGGCTAGTGAATGTTTCATATAATAATAGTCATGGTTAAAATATAGTTATGTTTTGAACAATAAGGAATATCATGATTTTATTATGCATTTAAATCCATAAAAAACTAATTACAATTTCATTTTTTTCGGATTTCATCATGCTGATTGTTATTCATATCTTTTTGGATCAATTTCAACACAATAAAATCGTGTTTACATCAAGACTTCACCAATTCAGTCGTGTTTCGAAGACATCTCTTTTAGATTCGTGTTGTAATTCTGATTTTGATCCATTTTCATCGTGTAAAAGAAATTGATAGGTTTTTTCTTCTCCTTTAATTTGTTATCTAGTAATATCACCTAAATCCTAATTGTTTTTCAACCCTAACTGTTTTTGTTGATAAATTCGCAATATACCACCCATATTTTATAATTTCAACAAATTAATGTTTCTTGATAATTATAGATAACATGTGTTGCTTGATAATATAGACCTTGATCATCACCATCATAAACTTGATACTTTTAGAAAAATATTGTTGTTTGATAATTCAAGAATATAGCATCCTACAGAATTTTGGTGTTACTTTATAATAACACGTTTAATCCTCATTATGAACTTGATAATTCATGTGAAGTATATATATTTTCTAGAATGTTTAAGTGATATTCTAATTCTTTTATGATGTATAATTTATGTTTTAGTATAATTTTTGTATTCTGGAAATCACGAATTTATTCTACTACACATCAAATCTCAAATACATTTGATTATGAATCTCTAAAAAATAGTCTTGCCTTTCTTTAGGTTCTGGGATTTGTTAGACATTCATATTTTATTGGAAACAACTTGCTTTGAACATTTTTGTTAAATAATGTGTAATATATGACTTTAGGCATTTTAATTTTGTTAGAAATAACATGTTTTAAACATTTTAATTTTTTTATATCCTAGTTTTATTGACTTAACAAAAGTATGATTAATTTTTTTTTGATGCGGATGAAATGTTAAAATTACTAAATCAATGGAAAAATGAGTTTGTCATCATAAAGGAAATAATGTATAACAAAGTTTATCCTCAAAAATATATAAAGGCAAAAAAAAGTTGTAGTTCATTATACCTCGTCTTTTAGCTCATCAATTATTGAAGACCAACCAATAAAATAGGAAACATGTATATATTACAATATACTTGTAATTTTAGAAAATAAGATGTCTAATGTTGATATTAAATTTGTGTTATGTATTTGAAAGAATGATACATGTAATGCTATAATTTATGTAATGTAATGTTAGTAATATCTTTCACATATCATATGAGTTTTAAATTTAAGTTTGTGTGTATAATATTCTATTATAGTAATATTCTATGTTTTATGTTATAATAAGTAGATGTATATTATTATATGTTGTTTATTTTCATAAGTGTGTATGTAGAATATTCTAATAGAATAATGGTCTAGGTTTTTAATTAAATAAGTTGATTTGTTACTTAAAAATAATGTGTATATGTATAATATTCTACTAGAATAATGTTACGTTATCTGTTTTTCCAAAAATTATATGTAAAATATTCTTAAAAAAATAATGTTGTAGAATATTCTAAGTTATTTGTAGACTATTTTAACACAATAATGCCTAATTAAATTTAGTCTTGTTTAAAACTCATCAATATGTTATTATTGTGTTATTCTCACTATTCAATAATTAATATTGTGTTATTAAAATGTAATATCCCAAAACTATGTGTAATATTATGATATTAAAATGTAATACTCTAATATTTTGTAATGTGTTAAATGAAATTATATTATGTAATATTCTAATATTATAAATTGGTATTTAATAACTTGATATTATACGAGTCAAATGTTGCTTTTTTTAAGATGTTTGTTTTTTTTAAACTACTTGCTTTAATCTTTTTGTTCAGGTAATGAGTGATATTCTACTAGTATTAGACATATATGAAGTAATGTGATTTTTTTTAAATAATGTGTTATATTATTATTTTAGACATTTTGATTTTATTGGAAACAACTTGTATTCAACCTTTTTGTTACATAATATGTAAATAGTGTTTTAGACATTTTTATTTTGTTAGAAACAACTTGTTTTAAATCTTTGTGTTGAGTATTGTGATAGTACTTGATTAATTAATGAAGTAATGTGAAATATTCTGAAATTATGTGTCATATTTTAATTTTAGAACATATAATATTCTAAAATAAAAAATTAATGTTACAAGAATGTTGACAATTTAATGATTAATGTATTGTTTATTAAAGTATAATTTTCAAAATGCAAAAAAGTCGATAAAACTAAAACAAAGAATCTCAACGATTAGAAAAATATTGATAATTTGAAAACCATATTTCAAGTTTGTACCATAAAACTCTTTCATAAAGTTACATTGTTAGACAAAGGGAAGAATGTCAATCTCAAAAGGGTCTTAGAAAGTTATAGTTAAATAACAATGCACCAAAACCCATAAAAAAATCTATTACATGTTTGCGACAAATAAAATCTATTACATATTCACTAATCTCAGCACTTGTAGTTAAAAAACTTGTAGCTTGAAATATTCATGTTCTTTTGAAGTTCGGTTTCATTATCTAAAATTCTATACAACAAAAAATGAAAAAAAATTTAGACTCGATATGGATTATACATTCAATTATTTGAAATTAAAGTCAATGTGTTTTAGTAATGTAATTGATCATATAATATATAATGTAAACATTGTTAAAAATACCTTGAATGTAATAATCTCTATTTAGTATAGCCTTTACTTCACATTATTAAGAACTTCACATTATTAAGAGCATTCAATGATGCTAAAAAGGCACATTTCCAACCTTTTGTGTTTGAAGAAAAATATATTTCTACAAAACTACGCTAAGGATCATATTCTAAAAACATATTTAAGAGCACGTAATTTTATTTGTAGTCTAATCTATTCCTGTAATTTAACAACATATTAAACAAAACAATGCTAAAAAGACATTTCAAACATTCTATGCTTGAAAAGAAACATGTTTTTTTATCAAAACTATGGTTAATTTAATTAGATTAGTAACATTACAATATTTTACACCAATTGTAACAAATATTTTGGAAGCATACTCCTATTCTTAAATATAAATTTAGTTATGGCAAGGACCGACACATCAAAATCTTTGTTCATTCAAGACTTTCATCAAACAGGTAGAGTGCATATGTAGTTTAAAAAATTTGCTTAGGAACAATAATTGTGTTATAAAAACCTCATTATTTTTACCGATAAAATGCAAAATAAATTGAAGATTTATTGTTTCCTCTTGCTTCTCTTCACATATTATGTGCCAGAATGTAAAGAAAGATAATCAAAACTTCAAATTAATTCAATCTACTATTCTAGGTTAAACACAAGAAACAATGAAAGTGATTAAATTCAAACCTTGATCAATTAATGAAATCGTGATGTAGATTAAAAATCATAGATTTAAAGATCGTAAACAATTGTTGAAGCTGAAGATATCTTGGAAGAAAATCGATGATCACAAAGATAAAATTCGATAAAAATATTGTGATTAATTGATGATGTCAATAAATGAAAATCAACCACCATAAATCAGATTATCACCTGCAGGTGTTGAAAAATAATGAAGGTGAACTCAAAAAACACAAAAATTGCGAATTTAATAACTATGATTTAGATAGATAAGATCATTGTTCGATCAATCGATGTTAAATATAAGGGGATGATTTGGTTGAAATAAGTGAAGATTTAATGAGATAGAATATTGGTTATGTGAGAAGATTAAGGAATGTTGATCGCATAGCAGCAATGATCTTGTAGAAGAACTAAAGAAATAAGGAAAATCGGTAGATGTTATATTTAACCTAATGACTACTTTGTCAATAATTAGCTAATAAATTATATTAATTAATTTTAATCACCATTTTTTATGAGCCACGAGATTAGATTTGATCAAAGACTAAGATTTGGTCTCATGTCTCACAAAATATCATTGGTCTCAAATGAACTTATTCCTAAAAATGCATAAGTTTAACAACATATATATATATATATATATATATATATATATATATATATATATATATATATTCAAATGCATGAGTTCAAAAGTGTAAATAAGCATCAATTTGTAAGTACTTTTACATGTATTACCTCCTGTAAGTATAAAATGTAATAAAATTGGGTCGTGAAAATCACTTTGATGATCACATACCTTTAATAAAGACTAAAGAGAGAATCTCAAAAGAGTCTCTGGAAAATACTGTTGAAAAAATGCTTCTCCGAAAAATGAATAGTGTCTCGCTGGAAAATGAATAGTGGTCGAAAAACGTCGTTGGATTTATGCCAAACAATCACCGAAATGTCGTTGAAGGCTGGGAACGGTGGTTGTAGAGGGTGGTTGGAGGTTGGGAACGGTGGTTTTGTGGTGGGCAGCAATGGTCGGGGGCGGTGCTACAGTGGCTGAAGTGGCTTCGATGGCGGCTTACCGTCGGAATCCAGGAGATATATATATATATATATATATATATATATATATATATATATATATATATATATATATATATATAGAGAGAGAGAGAGAGAGAGAGAGAGAGATTTGGGAGAGAGATTGGAAAAAATGACGGAATTTTTAGAGAGATTTAAGGTTTTATTTACATGTTTGAGATTTTTGATCCAACAACTAGGAGTGTTTCAGGATTAAAGGTGATAGCATGTGTGACGTGTTGCATTTCCTTGTCCACATCTCGTGAGGTGTTTTGGCAACCTTCTTTGTAGGGACTAAGTTAAGGATATGGGCGGCAGTCTCTGAGGCATACCCCTAGAATGAGATGGGTAGTGAAGCATGACTCATCATGGAACGAACCATGTCTAGCAAGGTTCAATTACGCCTCTCAGCTACACCATTCAATTGTGGTGTCCTTGGTGGCGTCAATTGCGAAATGATTCCGTATTCCTTGAGGTAGTCGTGGAATTCAAGACTTAGGTACTCTCCTCCTCGATCGGATTGAAGCATCTTGATTTTCATGCCCAATTGATTCTCCACTTCTTGTCTAAACTCTTTGAACTTTTCAAAAGTTTCCGAATTATGCTTGATTAAGTAGATATAACCATATCTGCTATAATCTTCGGTAAAAGTCACGTAGAAGCGGCTCGCATCCTTTGTGGTGGATCTAAAGGGCCCACACACATCGGTGTGTATGAGATCCAATAAACCCTCACCCCTTTCACAGGTGCCAGTGAAGGGTGACTTTGTCATCTTTCCAAGTAAACAAGACTCGCACATGTCATCATCCCTAAGGTCGAATGACTCCAACACTCCATCCTTTTGGAGTTGGGCTATGTGTTTCTTGTTGACATGTCTAAAACAACAATGCCACAAACATGCTTTGTCCATACTATTGGAAGAATCAACACACAATACATCATTTCCTAAGTTATCTACAACCATCACAGTTTCATATACTCCATTACAAGGCAATGCTTCAAAATAGAAAACACCATTAAGATAAACATTAATAGAACCCTTTTCATTATCAAATGAATATCTAAACCCTTGTCTATACAAACCATGAAAAGAAATGATGTTCCTTGCCATATTTGGCGAATAGCAACAATTATTTAAATCTAATCCTAATCAATTACTATGCACTAAAGAGTAAACTCCAATCTTGGTGACAGGCGACAATCTTTTGTTCCCCATGATCAAGTTTATATTCCCATGCTCCACATCCCTATCTCTTCTTAGGGCCTGTAAATCAGAACAAATGCGAAAACCACATCTTGTATCAAGAACCCAAGAAATAGCATGTGATGAATCATTAGATTTAATAGTGTAAATATCTGCGTAGGATGGCTTGATCTTCCCAACCTTGATTGCTTGCAGATACTCTGGGCAACTTCGTTTCCAATGCCCTATCTTGTGGTAGCGGTGGCACTCTACCTCCTTGGGGTTGGAGCTAGGTTTAGCAGAACGAACCTTGGTTCCACTAGAAGAGGTACCATCTTGGGACTTTCCCTTATGGTGGCTCTTTGAGGGAGCCTTCCTCTTCTTACCCTTCCCTTACCTAATTGCCAAGACTGGGGAAGCAGCAGGAGTTGATGCAACAGATTTATCCTTGAGGTTGCTCTCAGCAGTCCTCAACAACCCTTGAAGCTTGCTCAACATGACCTCCTCTTTGTTCATGTGGTAGGTCATACGAAACTGGTTGTAGCACGGAGGTAAGGAGTGAAGAATTATGTCAATTGTCAGCTCCTCATTGAAGTCCACATTTAACTTCTACAGGCGATCAACATACCTTTGCATCTTCTAAAGATGAGCAGTGACAGACTCTCCGTCTCTCATACTGGTCGGGATCATCGAAGTGATGATCTTGTACCTCTCCTGCCTCGCGCTTTGATGGTACCTATCCATCAAATATTGATGCATCTCATAGGGGTATATGTCCTCATAGAACTTCTGGAGTTCTGCAGTCATAATCACCAGCATGATGAAATGGACTTTCGTAGCATCACGTTCATGGGCCTCAAAGGTCACGATCTCTTCAGCAGAGGAAGTGTTCATCTTGATTTCCTTCAGCTTCTCATCAAGGACATACTCTTTGTCCTCGTAACGAGTGGCCATTCAGATGTTGCGGATCTAATCATTGAAATTGGACCTGTCAAAGATCACTCTCCCACACAAATTAATGAGTGAGAACGAGTCGGAGGAATTTGAGTCGGAAGCGTTGTTGTTGACGTTCGACAACTGAAATAGAAAAGAGACAAAGTTTGATTAGAAATTAATCCCCAATTAAACACCCAAATGAGAAATTAGGGCTAGGATCCAACAACATTATTTGCAATTCAGAAAAGGGATGTCATAATCTAAACAGCAAATAATTTGAAGGTAAGTGAATGACGATTCACTAATTTCCACCATGAAAAACAAAATAAAGCTATGTTTTAAATGTATTGAAAACTCCTAGATCTTTTGAGATACATTGAACATTTCAATGGCATGTTTAAATCTCGATATGCCCCTCAAGTTTGTGACTAGGATGTCGAGGATCACAAAGCGGGTGTGAATAACCATGCAAATGTACATGGTGCCCTCAATGTTACAGTCACCTATTCGATGTGTCGGTTAACCACACACGCTCCATCGAACTATGACAAACATTGAGTCACCCTTCGCCACCTTTTCTTAGAACCAAATTAGTGTGTCAGTTAACCACACACGCTCCACTAACGTCTTAGCAAGGGTACAAAGTGTAATTTCATGGAATTGCATCAATTCACTTTTGCCTAAAGTAACTAAGATTGGGAATTTTGTAAAACATTTAGTTACTTTTATAATTTCATTATACTTTTAATGAGGAAAGGGGTTTCCCTATCCTACCCGTTCGGCTAACGACCCTCCACCAATCAAGGAAGCGGTGGGTGAGAGTGGACACCCATTAAACGGCCATTTTATAGGCCATAACCTTATACCCCCTTATAGATCGGCTTCGTATATGAGGTCTACTAACGGTAAGACTAGCATTTAAGTTATATATATATATATATATATATATATATATATATATATATATATATATATATATATAGTATAATGTTGAATTTTAAACTTGTAAAATTCTAGGGTTTGAAATTTAAATAGTTCAAATTAAACTTTTAATTAAAAAAATTTTAATTTCAAAACTTGAGGACAAGTTTTAAACTTTTCAAAACACATAGGATCAAATAACAAATAATTTAAAATTAAACATTTAGTTTAATGATTATCTCAAATTGACCTATTATATTTTATTCACAAGATAATTCAACAAAATAAATTAAATAATCAAATTTTATCATATAAGGAATTTATTATTTAATCAAATGGTAATTATCTTTAGTTTTGGTAAGGATAATCATATACTAACAGTAAAATTCAGATTTTATTAGCAAAAAATAATTTTGGGAATTATCCTTCAACAAAACAGCAAGAAATCCCGAAAATCCCTCTGTCTAACGACCCGACTTGCCGAGTCCCCTTATGGACTCGTCGAGTTCATCCTACTCGTCAAGTCCACATTGGGACTTGCCGATTCTGTCAGGCAGAAGACCCAAAAACTCGATTTTCAAGCAAGAATGAAACACAAAGCATCAAATACAATAGAAGCCAATCAAGGTTCTGATACCACTGATGGGTTTCACAAAAAAGAACATTCCTGTGTGCACATACAAACCCTAAAGCTTGGATCTAGGCTTCTCTATTGTACATGCAATTTATACAAGACTTAAAAACCCTAGATCTAGCATACATGATTCGAAATTGACATAAGAAAACAGATCTAGATGATTACCTCTTAAACAATAGCTTGAATCTTCTTGTCTTGGAGCTTAGAGTCACAAATGTCACTCCTCTAATGGCTTACAAACACCACACAAGCAAGAGGATGATAATGGATAGAGGGGAGAGGCACAATTTCATCTATGATCTCTCTATGGTATCAAGTGGCCGAAAATTGGAAGCCTTAGGGTCTTATTTATACTGGTGTTGCTAGGGTTTCAATCAAAACCATAATGGACAGCTTAGGCCTTAAGCAATCCAAGGAAGCTTCTGGAATAGGACCCTTATGGCCGAAATTATGGATGGACACATCCTAATTTCGTCCATGTCTAGTCCAAGAGGCTCCTCATCCCAATACTCATCTATCACACATTTGACAGTTTAAGTCCCAGATATTAAATCAATGTCTTTTAACCATAGAATTAATTTCTTAATTAATTCTTGTCTAATATTAATTTAATTATATGATTTCTCTTTTAATATATTTTCATATAATATATTAATAAACCATATTAACCTCTCTATTCATAAATCACCCTGTCAAGTTGCTTTGGTGAAGGCAACCCAAAAGGACCATGCACAACCGGGTCAAGTACTTACGAATATAGTTACGGGCTTAGAACTTAATCTAACAATATGTTATGATGTGTATGTGTCGGGGTAAACCTGATGTTCGGGCAAGCCCGATGTCTGATGCAGTCGGATGTCGGGGTGAGCCTTATGTCGGGCAGGAGTCCGATGTCGGGTAAGCCGATGTAGGGATTCGTCCCGATGCAGTTGTGAGTAGTCCCAGAGTTATGTTATTTGTTATATGTTATGTGTATGGTATGTGTTATTTTGGGGGAGCTCACTAAGCTTCGTGCTTACGGTTCCAGTTTTGGTTTCAGGTACTTCAGCTAGCAAAGGGAAGGGATCGGGGTAATAGCACGGCACACACCACGGTCTTTTTGGACTGAGAGATTACTCTGATGATTTTATCATATGTTTTGATCATATTATTTGACATGATGTTTTGAGATACATGATACATGGTTTATGATTTTTATACTATGGTGATGAGGTTATTGTTTTGCTAATGATTATTAAAAAATGAAATTTTGGACCATGTTTTTGGGATGTTTCAAAAAGTCTGCATGCATTAAGAACTTAATGGAGTGGAATGCAATTCAGCATGTATGTTGGGCGTACTATGTTGTACGGTGCATGTAGAGCCCCTTAACCCAGTACGCTAAGCATACTAAAGAGGTATGTTGGGCATACGCTCTCAGGAAGCTTTGGGCCTTCGGCAGACTTCGAACCTTCGCACCCTCATGGTTTTGGGCTTGGACTTGCTGGCGTTTGGGCCTGAATTTATCTTTGGGCCAATGTTGGTATGATTGGGCATATTGGGCCACAAGGCCCAATATAGAATTGGACTTCGATGTTAGGCCCATTAGTGAAGAAATGACCTTTAGTTCATTATGGAGGGACTTGGACTTAGGATTATGGGCTCTTTGATTAGGTTGAGTTATAATCCTAATTAGGGTTATTTGTATATTTGTTTAGTGTGAGATTTTGCGCTAGTAGTCAAGCAGCTATTGTTTTCAGCAGACTGAGATGAGTCTTCTCACTATACCAATGGGTCAAAGGCACCAATGTCGACCCATTACCTGATATGAGATTTTAATAGTTAAATATTCAATGGTTTTGTTATTTGGTATGCATTGACTTATGTGAAGACCATGTGGGGAGCCCATGGCACTTGGTAGACCATGAGGGGGAGCCTATGGCCCTTGGATGTAAGACCATAGGGGTAGCCCATGGCATTCCAATTGAAGACCATGGAGGGATTCCATGGCAAATTTATATGTATATGTGCATGTCATTATGTGGTTATGTGTTTTGTGTATTTTGGGAAACTCATTAAGTGTGTGCTTACAGTTTTGTTGGGTGTTTTAGGTACTTTTGGTTCTAAGGGCAAGGGTCCGGCTTGATGGCGCAGCACTCTCCAATATTTTCGCACTTATTGTTTGGATACTCTGACTTTAGACAATGTGTTTATGTAATGGAATTTTGGAAAAACAAATATGGTTGAGATTTCTAATTATTAAATGAAAATTTTTATCTGAATTTGTGGGCTGTTACATTGACATTTTCAAAAATCGCATGTGTTCCTAAGATGAAGGGAAGCTCAGTGCAAGTAAGAACAAGTTGCACGAAGATAGATAGGTCTTTAGTTTAGTCAATGTAATAAGATGTTATTAATGAAAGATAAATTTATGTTTTAGGATTGTGCCACAAGAATGTCAACCCTCGGTGCTTCTGCTGCCGGCCTGGTGTGTGACATTTTTGCTTTTATTTTAATACTTTGTTAATCTACTCCTAATAAAAACCTCTCTTAGAATCCACTTATCCACCTTTTAGACTAACAATTTGCCACTTGGCATTATGTGAATCAATTAAAACATAGTTTCCCGCCCATATATGCATTTCATCAATCCCTTGAACCCGTAAAATCAGCTACATACTTCCTTCCAAACCCTAATAAATCATCAACTAAATATCTTCCAAAATTAGTTCTGATATAGTAGGGCTTCAGTTGAAATCATATAAACCTCAATGACATCTATTTTCTTTAACAACGATGTCTCCTCAACCCCTATTATATATATATATATATATATATATATATATATATATATATAGAGAGAGAGAGAGAGAGAGGTAGGTTCAAATGTTTCTCACATCTATTGTATGCTAGAATGCACCAATAGGATTTTAGTATTAATTATATGTATATTAAATGCTATCCATACTTATCACTCATTTTTATGGAAACCAATTAAATTCGTCATTAATGTCAACAATAATATTCTTTCAGAATTAATTCATATCTAGAACAATGAGAGTTATTTTAGCAGAATAAGAGTGTATTCTTGTAGAATACACTCTCATTCTTCATATTCCATGCAACTTTATTGTATTTTAAATGAGTGGGTCTTTAAACAAAATGCGAACTCATATATAAAAACCTAGATGCGAATTCATTCTGTAAGAATGTTATTGTTGACATTAATAACGAATTTAATTAGTTTCCATAAAAAGAAAATTATAATTATGGATATCATTTAATATACATATAAGGGATATATACAGTAAAGTCCCAATATTTTCATCGATTTGACAAGAAAGTCCTAAACTTTATTTTTTTGACAGTAAAGTCCAAATTACCGGCAGTTTTTGACACTTTTACCCTTTTTCCCCGGTTAGCCGGTAATTAGGACTTTTTTGTCAACCAAATAAAGTTTAGGACTTTCTTGTCAAATCGTCAATTAGGACTTTACTGTCAAAAAAAATAAACTTTAGGACTTTTTTGTCAAATCGTTCAAAATATTGGGACTTTAGTGAATATATAATTTTTTTTGTTAGAAATTTAATGGTATGATACTCTTTAAGCATAAGAGTTATTGAAACATTCTCTAATTAGCTAGATCCTATTGAAATCCTTTACGTTTGCTTCTTGTTAAATCGTTTTTTTAATCTCAACAAACCGACATTGAAAAAAATTGAGATAATCAAGAAAGAAAGAAAGAACCAGGGTTGTGTTGGCTTTTTGTAGTCTCAAAAATGGAGAAATTAGAAACCTAAAAAAACGAAATTACCCTAGCTTTATACAAACACAAACAACACATGCCTAGTCAAAAGGGTGTGAATGTGGAGAAGGGAAAGAAGGGCAATTTCGTTTTTTCGGTTTCTTATTTCTCCATTTTTGAGACTGCAAAAAGCCAACACAACCCTGGTTCTTTCTTTCTTTCTTGATTATCTCAATTTTTTTCAATGTCGGTTTGTTGAGATTAAAAAAACGATTTAACAAGAAGCAAACGTAAAGGATTTCAATAGGATCTAGCTGATTAGAGAATGTTTCAATAACTCCTATGCTTAAAGAGTATCATACCATTAAATTTCTAACAAAAAAAATTATATATTCACTAAAGTCCCAATATTTTGAACGATTTGACAAAAAAGTCCTAAAGTTTATTTTTTTTTTTTACAGTAAAGTCCTAATTGACGATTTGACAAGAAAGTCCTAAACTTTATTTGGTTGACAAAAAAGTCCTAATTACCGGCTAACCGGGGAAAAAGGGTAAAAGTGTCAAAAACTGCCGGTAATTTGGACTTTACTGTCAAAAAAATAAAGTTTAGGACTTTCTTGTCAAATCGATGAAAATATTGGGACTTTACTGTATATATCCCTACATATAATTATGGAAATCATTTAATATCTATATTTATTTAATTAAATAATTATTTAATTTACTAAATTCTCATTGGTGCATTGTAGCATACAATAAATGTAATAAACAAAATAACCTAACCCTATATATATATATATATATATATATATATATATATATATATATATATATATATATATATATATATATATATATATATATATATCCTACTATAGTTTTCTTCTTTAGAAGTTAGAAGAAATTGGTTACTTAAAGTTTGTTTGGCATTAGGACATCAAACGAAATTGATTACTAAAATCTATTCTAATAGCAGCGGGCGCATGTGTGACAAGATGAGGAAGGAGGTATGCTCGATTTTTTTTGAACGGTTGAATGATTTTTTTTTTTGCTCAATTTAGGTCACCCTCTTCTCAAGATCACTCCTTTTTTCACTCTGTGTATGTTTGTTTTTCGTTTTTTCAGTCTCGTCATAAGACTATTTCGTCTTCGATTCATAAAGATAATATCCCCAATTCTCCTCTCCCCCTATATCGGTGTTTCCCCGCCTTTTCTTTTTCGACCTCTCAACACCAATGATTGCCTATTTGTAGACCGTTTTTTATAATTTTATGGATTTGTTGTCGTTCGTATCGTTGGTTATTCTTATATATTGACTGATTAGTTATCTATTTTTAAATCTAAAATTTTAAATTATTATATAACTTCTTTGTTTGCATGATTTTCTTGGTCTAAATGAGTGTTATATATGGCTTCCGTATATTTTTAATCAACTTCCCTTCCAACAATGACTTATTATTTATTTTAAAATTTGTGCATTTTCCTTGATTTATATCATACTTCCGTTTAAAGACATCACTTTGCATTTTTGTTAGATACTTAGATTTTTCAATCAAAACCTGATATATTTTGTGGGTTCTAATTTTTTCAAATGCAGCTTATAGGAAATATGTCTTATGTTTGATTGAAGGTAAAAATGTGTTTGCTTTGTTTTAGGATTGATATATAATTAGGTATTCATAGCTGCCTCTTGACTCTTTTTCGTGTCTGAATCTCTTTCATGTGGTTGTTGTTGGGTAACATTGGATTATGCTTCATTCGTTCCTAAATGTGCTTTGGTATATACTTTTTTAAACAGCTTAGTTATTTTTGGTTACGATTTTACGATGCCTAATTCTCTATTTTGAAGTCTTAAAATTGTTTTGGCTCCTGATAGATCAACATATTTGATTTTTTCATTGTTTCCTGCTTTTTCTTAAGTCTATTGGTTAGAGAGATAAATGTATTCTTTAGGGAATAGTGATGCACATATTTATGACAACATAACAAGTGTGCAAAGATATATAGATGTTAGAATTGAAACCTATTTTTTCAAATTTATTACCTCCTTAAGAACAACAATATTCTTTGTAACAAATAGTGGTATTAATTTAAAAGTCAAAAGGACTTTTTCAACTTTCCATGAATGTCATGATTGCTATCTTCTGAAGCTTGCTCTAAATGTTCTAAAATCATATAATCTCCCTCCCTAATGGTCCGTTATGGTAATGTGAGTTGTAAGTGAAAATATATCCTCTATGTAGGATGTAGCAACTTGAAAGACAATTTTTAATTTCTTTTTCAATAGTTTTTTTTATTAAATAGTGGTTTATTGTGATTAATAATGAAGTTTAGTCTACTAAAAAATCAGAATTGTTTGTTTGGCTTTGTAATAACTCATAAAAGTAAAAGAAAAATAGAATTTTTTTTATTTTTTACCCTAAATTGAAATAATAAAATAAACACCAATAGTATTTAAGATTTACATGATTTTGTGTAGAAAAAACAAAAATAGCGATGCACATTCTGATTTTGCCACATAGTTTTTTTTAAAAAGAAATTTGTTTTTATTACAATGCTTTATTAAACTGGGAACTAAATCCGTTATTTTTTTTTTTTGACAGGCCATTCTAGCAAATTTTAATGCATGGACCGTTTTTGTATTTTGTTTTAAAAACATGGCCCATTTGTTCATTCTTTTTTAAAACAGGGACCATTTTTTGTATTTTTAGAAAACAGGGACCATTTGTACATTTATTTTTCTGATCACAAGAACTATTTTTGTTAATTTTTTATGCAATTTTTTAAACATGAACCATTTATGTTGAAATAAATATAACTGATCCATATTATGGCAATGTACTTTGCAAGTACAATGCTATAATTAGAATTTCTTCAAATTTCCAGCAAATTTATAACAATATTAAATTTGGAACAATATGTGACTTTTTCCGATTAATCCAGACCAAAATTTCTAGATACTCGGATAAACCATACCGAATTACCCGAACCTGACCAACCAGAAAACCGAATAACCCGAACCTTGAACGGTTCGGTTTCGATTGGTTTGGCCATAACCAAAAAATTGATTTACCTGTACCCGAATGATCTGGAATCTTATTAACCTGTCTAAACAACACCCCTAATGTATAGGGGAGGGTGGCAGGATTTCAGTTTGATTCTTTTTTTTATTTATATACCAAAATTCCCTATCATATATATATATATATATATATATATATATATATATATATATATATATATATATATATATATATAGGTTCAAATGTTTCTACTATCTATTATGTGCATGTAAGATTGATTCTGGACCAATCATTTTTGTTATTTTAAGAAAATAATTAATGCATATTAAATGTTAAAGATTTAATTAATACTCATTATATCTTCAGTATGTAATATGCATTAATTATTTTCTTAAAATAACAAAAATGATTGGTCCAGAATCAATCCTACATGCACACAATAGATAGTTAGAACAAAATAACTTAACCCTATATATACATACATATATATATATATATATATATATATATATATATATATATATATATATATATAGAAAGTGTTGGTGATTACCTCACTCATTGCTACATCTGTGAAAGGGTGAGCTTCATTTGTTCCAGGTGATGGACTAGAAAGAAGCTGGGTAGACATGACAATGAGCCTGAAATTTTATAGTTAATGATATAAGAGATACGGGACTTCAAGAAACAAGAGTATTTATATATACACAATTAGAAAATGAAATCGTTGAGCGTAATACTATAAAATGAATATAATAATAATTAGAAGTATAAATTACTATAAGTTTTTTAAAGTTTCATTGTTGTTTGCTTTATCGATCATTTCCGTGTGGTACGCAGGTTATAACCTAGTTAAATAAATAAATAAGGGCCCATCCCACCCCAATGGTACTCTCTCTCTCTCTCTCTCTCTCTCTCTCCTCTTAACCAACAAAGAACACAAATCCCAATATCTTTCTTCAACACCTCTTACCACCACCATCACTTCTACATTCACATTAATGTGTTTTTTAGTTTAGGTAAAAGTAACTCCAATTGGAGCTCATCCATAAATGTAAGGATAAAACCCCAAATTGGTGGTGATGGATTTAACTTTAAGTGACAATGAAATGTAGGACGGCGACGTTGGAGGACGATGACGTCGGCGAAATATCTTTGTTCTTCTAGCAAGGCTTTTAAGCTATGAAACGACATGTGGGTGTTTCCCTTTACACTAATAGCCTACATTGACTCTGTAAACATATAGTAGGAGTTGCACATTGAGACGTTAGCTCTAGATCCAAAGAGACAGATCCAAACAAGTGTTAGGTCTCTAGTGGTGGTGACTAGAAGCTCCGATGATGATAACGGGAAGCGACCTTCGTAACCTTGAAAACCTCCAAGACTTTATTTTAAACTCCAACAAACTCACCTACCCTACCATTCTCTCTCTCTCTCTCTCTCTCTCTCTCTCTCTCTCTCAACTGAGAAACTTCTCATCCCATTTTCCATTGGCAACCTTGAAGCAACCTCCGATATAAATCATTGGAGGAACTTACTCAATGGAGTCACCTGAGAAGCAGGTTTAACTTGTAATCACCGGAGAAGCATTTTTCACTCAGAATCAGGTTTCACTTAATGGAGTCGAAGAACGGAGAAGGAGAATTTATCGATGGTACAGATCTAGGGTTAGCAAATCTTAGTTTTTTTAACAATCTTCATATTGTTATTGTTATGTGTGTTTCTTCAATTTCAATTTCATTTTCCGTTTTTCGTTTTCCTTTTTCAAATTTTGTTTTCCCTTTTCTGATTTCGTTTTTCGTGTTCAGTTTTAATTGAAAATTTTTAAAAACGCGTTTAGTTAAAATTTATTCATTTTTCATTTTCAGTTTTAGAAAATTAGAAAACGCTTTTAGATGTGTATATTTCTATCGATTTTCATTGTTAGAAAACGGTAGCGGTAGTATGGTGGGGGTGGGAGCAGCGGCGGGGGCAGTAGTGATGTCGATGATGGCGACAATGGTGGTGATGGTGGTGGCAGTGGTGGTAGTGACATGCAGTGGTGGTGACAGCGGCGGTGGTGGTGATTGCGGCGGCGCTGGTGATGTTGGTGATGGGGTAGTGATGGTTATGGTAGGTCAGTGATTGTGGTAGTGGTGTTGGGTGAGTGTGTGTGTGTGCGTTTATGGGGGTGGGTGGGTGTTTGTGTGTGTGTGTGTGGGTGTGTTTGCATGTTTGTGGGTGTGTGTTTATGGGGGTAGGTGTGTGTTTGTGTGGGTGTGGGTGTTTGTAGGGTAGGTGTGAGTGGGGGTTGGTGTGGGTGTATGTTTATGGAGGTGTGTATGTGTGTATTTGTGAGGGTAGGGGCAGGTGTGACTGTGTGTTGTTTGTGTTTGTGTGTGTGTGTGTTTGTAAGGGTGGGCTTAAGAGTGGGTGGGTGTAGGTAGGGATGTGGTGGGTTGGGGGTGTTAAAGGTGGGAGTGAGTATGTGTTTATAGTTTAGAAAAATTTTAGAATTAAAAAAATATGGAAAATAATAGTTATTGGTTTTCCAAAAATTTCCAACTTCTTTATAACTTTAGAAAAAAGGAAAATTTTCATTTTCCGTGAAAAATTTAGAAAAATAGACAAACTAAACGAGTTTTCAAAATTCTCATTTTTCTTGGAAAAATTTTCAGAAAAACGGTCAATTTTTCCGCAACTAAACGCAGTTTAGAAATGAAAGTTAAAGGGTTATATTTGAAACATTTTAAAAATTAATTTTGTTTTCGTTGAACCTAATTTCTTAAAAAGCCCTATTCTTACAAACTAATTTAAAACTACCCTATATACGTATAAAGACCTCACTCATCCATGATCCATTCACTACTACCAAAAAAAATCACATCCTAACCATCTTCTATTTTGACCAAATTTATATTTTTTAATGGCAAAATGTTGTCACACACCTCTAACAGAGAAGCCAATTATTTAGACCTTTCTGTGATTTATTCAAAAACACATTACAAACTCATAACAATAGTAACCTAAAAACCCCAGCATATCATTACACATTAGTTGCTCATACTCTTGTGTACAAAACCTTCAATGTCAAAAAAATCATTCCCACTCTTTGTAATCACACCCTACAAAGATTAAAACATAAACATCCATTACAATATATCCATAACATAAATTAATGCCTTTTTTTTATTAATAATGATTGAAGAATACCTTTTCAGTTATGATACCAGATATTAAATTAGCTGGTGTAACATCAAAAGCTGGATTCCAAACACAAATCCCAGAAGCTGCAACTTGTTCTCCCATACCACCACGTGTGTTAAGCAACTCCTTTGGCGACCTTTCTTCTATAACAATTTCATTTCCGGAAGATAATGATAAGTCAACCGAAGTCAAGGGGGCCGCAACGTAAAATTGAACACCATGATGTTTAGCAGATAACGCTAGGCTGTATGTTCCAATCTTGTTCGCAGTGTCACCTGAAATCAAATTTCATTTCATTTTTTTTTTAATTAAAAGTAACAAAGGATTTGTGGGTAAAATAGTAATAACACACCATTAGCAGCAACACGATCAGCTCCAACAATGACAGCATGGATGCGTCTAGTTTTCATTAAAGCAGCAGCTGCAGAATCTGCTATAAGTGTTGCGGGGATTTTGTCATGAACTAATTCATAAGCTGTCAATCTTGATCCCTACACTTTCACAAATGAATAAAAACAGTATTGATTGAGTCAAACATTTCATCGAACACCTGGGGTGCACACACAAGTAAAGAACTATGCCATATTTCCAGGTAATAATGAAGATTGTTTACTTGGTTAAATGGACGGGTTTCTGTGCAATAAGCTATTTCTAGTACTCCATCAGCATGTAGTGCACGGATTACTCCAAGAGCAGTTCCAAATCCAGCTGTTGCAAGACTATTGAAATGAAACAATAAAGAACAAATCATAAGAACATGTAGCTTAAAAAAACAGAGTTTGTTATCTAGAGAGGGAGAGGACTAGCCTTCCAGTATTACAATGTGTCAAAACAGACAATTTCTTAGATTCCTTTTGTTGATTTTGAATGAAAGAAGATCCATAAGACCCGATTGCTTTATTGGATGCAACATCGTCTTCCAGCATTACTTCAGCAGCTTCAATGTAAGCCTGAAAGTAACTAAATCAATCTTGATAGGAATCTATAAATTGTTGTGTTTACTGATTTAAAAGCAAAGAAGGAGAGAGGAATTACAAGGAACACTTGGTTAGCCTCTGTAGCAGTTGCAGCAGAGTTCGTAATAATCTCTGTAAGTTTAGTTGCAGCATCTGAAAGATTCACAGCTGTTGGACGACTGAGAAATGGTACACAACAAATCAGGAAAAAGTATTGAGGGAACACTACAAGTATGAGCAAACTATAGTGTTGGTAGTTTGGTTTACCTTGAGACTAGGTATTCCAATTTCGTTTTGAGAAACGATGCTGCGTCATTTGGTGTACCACTAAATTCTTCCAGTTTAGATGCTTCTACAGCGAGTGAAAGTGCTGCAGCTATGGCGATTGCAGGTGCACCACGAACCACCATCTCTCTGATTGCTTCCCTGAATGTACACAAATGGATGATGAAACTAACAGAGAAAACCCTAGGAAACGATGTTTTAGGTGTTTATAGCTTACCAGCCTTCAGCAGCATCTCGAATCTCCAAATAGATCGTATCAAGAGGAAGTTTTCTCTGCTCAAAACAGCACTTACAATTAGATGAAGTGAAGGGAATAAACAAAGCGAGTGAAGGAGAAAGGGGACCTGATCAAGTAGCTGAAGTGAGCCACGGTTATAACGGATGGCTTGCAGAGATGAGTCGGCCTGAGATGCCATTGATGGAAATTGGAAGCAACTGCAATTCAGCAAAAAAGTAAACCAATCTTTACGGAATTAATGGCTGATTACAAATAAGTTGGATTGAGTCGCAGAACACATGTAGATGAAGACGAAACTTACCGGAGGGGCGTGAGTCGTGAGTGAGGTGATCGACGGAGTCGGAGGCGGCTTAAAGGCGAATGATATTCGGAGTAGAAAGGCGAAAAAAAAGGTTCTCAAATATCTACAAATGGATCGGATTCTCACTTTTGGGTTTTTTTTTTCTATAAGAGAAATAAGAAGTCAAGGTTTAAAAGAATAATTGTCTCAAAGACATGAATCATGGCATCATGCTACTTGGTTCTTCCTTTGAAAATGCAAACAGTCGTGCCTAATTTCTTTAATATTGAAGCTTATTGGTTGGTGACTACTCATATTTAATTTTAGGCATATTTTGATATGATGTTTGGGAATAAAAATTGAAAAATATATTTTTGTAGAAATGATTATTGATAAAATTTGTTGTTAAAATTGTAACATTAAAATATGTATAATTGTATACGAAGATGTAATGAATGTCAAATGGGTAATTGGGTTTAATTTTTTCGTCAGTCAACGAAAAAGAGGATTTCGCCTAAAAATTAATCAAAAATAACTCTGTTCGGCCTGATTTTTATGTCCATTAAAAAAAGAAAGAGATATTTAACTTGTGTTTGATATTCATCTGACCAAGTTGGATGAGACCTTTTTGACTGACTCGGTTAGCTATGTGTGTTTGATAAACATTTTATGCGCGTCTGACTCGGAAATCTAAAGTTGATTAGGAAAGAAGTTGGAAATCTGCTGACTGAGAAAGGGAGAAAAGTTTCCATCGGTACCCTTGCCCTAACGTATCTTCCAGCGTCGTTCGTCGATCGAAGCTCCTTCCTTGTCTATCAGGTATGCTTATGTTGTTCCTTTCTTCTCCAGCAGATCGAAGCTCCTTGCCCTAAAAGTTTCGATTTTTGCCATAGTCGACCCCAATCTTTCTCTAAAAGTTTCGATTTATGTTATTGAGAGGGATACAAGTTTCAATTTTTGCTGTTGAATGTTCTTTTGTTGTTGACAGAGATAAAAGTTCTGATTTTTGCTTTAAGTTTTCATTTTGATTGTTGTTAGTTGTTCACTTCATGTTTCATGTTCACTTCAAGTTTCGATTTTTGCTGTTGAATGTTGACTTTGTTGTTGAATTTATTCATACATGAACACATAGATACATATCTGTTAGATATTGATTTTTGCTGTTAAATATTGATTTTTGTTATTAAATGCTATTTTTTGCTGATTTTTGTTGTAGAATGTTGATTTTTGTTGTTGAATGTTGATTTTGAAGTTTAATTTTTGTGGAATGATTTCTGATTGATGTTAAGATCTTTTATGTCCATAAACAAATGACTTTTTGATTGATGTTAAGATACATATTTTTCTGTTGAATGCTGATTTTACTCATAAATAAACGATTACTTTCTGATTGATGTTAAGATACATATGTTTTTTTGAATTCAGTTGATTTTTTATCTTGATTTTTGTTGTTGAGTTCAATTGATTTTTAGTGGATGATATGGAGATAAGGGTGGAATGATGGAGGTAAGGGGTTCTATGGATGGATGGGGTTATGGTGGAGGTTCAAGATGGGTGATAATGGAGGTTAAAGTGGGATGAAGAAGATGATGATGTTGTGATAGTTGGGTGAAAAAGATGAGGGGTAAAATGGTCATTTTTTATAAGTTAGTACATTCAGGCACATGTACAGTCAAGTAACATGGTTTCTTAATTCTTATTCAGTCAAGATTTTTTACCCAGACAATCAGCATTTTATCAACCAACAACTATCACAGGACATTAATAAAAAAAAAGGATTATATTAGGCTATAAAGATAATTAGCTCATAAATGATTAACCCCAAAAAGGCTAATCTTACTCGATGTATGAAACAAAAAAAAAAATAGAAAATATTATATTTAACTAGCAAGTAACCCATGCTCCGCAGGTGGATTGAGTCAATAATACGCAAAAATGCATAGCATTTCAAACCAAAGTACGGATGTGTTGAAAAAGATACGGTGTTGGTCCTGGACAGAATCTCAAAAGTAAAGAATCTATATGGATATTTTATATTTTTGTTCATACAATGAATGTTGGTATAGAGGCATAATTATGGACTATGACAACCTACTTTCACATTCTTATCTTATCAAGACGTCATACTTTTTAAAGAATTTAATTAAACATAAAAGGCATTTAACCTTCAGTCCATTAATGATCAATGATCAGCTTTTCTAGCTCCACATCAAAGTATACAATCTTTCTGCCATAAATCAAGAGCCTCTAAAGTGTTCAAGGAGGATCTAGCAAAATCATGATGTTGTTTATACTTTAAGTTGAATGTTCATATCATTAGAAATGAAACAGTAACACTCTACTAATATTTAATCCCTTGATCATTTGTGCAAATATGAAATCTTTTAGAAATGTACTTGGTTCTACATGATGTAACCATAAAAAAAAAAAAAAAAAAAAAAAAAAAAAGATTAGCTGAGTGCAAGGCTCCTTTAATAAAAGACTATTTTGAAGCTCCAAACCTCTTTAGTCAGAAGATCAAGGGGGTTATTTCCATGCCAAGGAGTTCCATCCTGCATAGACCAGCCTTCTTCTGGCATCTTTTGGGCTTTTGCTACAAGTGCATTGATTCGAACTTTAAATTTTTCGTATTCTCTCTGCCATAAAAGGGTATTTTAGGTATTTGGAAAAACCTTGGAATAAAACATAAAAACATAAAAGTTGTAAAACTCACCTTCATTGCTCTACGTTCTTTGACCAAATAAGGTTGAATCTTGTCCTTCAAGTAATCTATCTTTTGATCAAAATAAAACTCAGGGGCTCTAGACTCGATGCTATGTTTCTTGCAGAATGGGACCCACTTTTTTGCAAACCCTGTTGTCTCAGAAAGAGACTCAAATTTAAGCATAGCAGAACCATCATCAGATACATAGCAGGAGAATTTGTCAACATGATACTCCATATAAAGAATTTGCAGTGATGAGAGGAGGCTCTTTTAGTGGATCCACTATACACACAAAAACATCTATAGGTGCCAATTGTGAAGGTTGTCCTTCACTATCAAACCTACAAAAGGACAAACTTTCGTTATTGAAACTAAAATTACCTAATTGCCCATGATGATGGCTACAAATGAAATTACATTGCTATTTTGTTGCAATTAGACTAAGAAATGTTTTTGTGAGTATTGTGGATCCACTAAAAGGTTATACCTCCAATTATCCTTTGTGAGATAAATTAATGGTTTAACTAAAAGTTACCCTTGCAATGTGATTTATATAACTGGCACTTCATTGATCCTTAGTTGGTATTTGTAAAAGCAACACAACTCATGAAGATAACGTTTTATAAAGTCATCTTCCTTGGAATATTAACCAAACCCACATAATCTTTTTTTTAGTCTGATTACATAATCAAGATTATTTTCATCATATAATCCGAAGCAATTTACTAAAAAATCTCATTTTTCTGTCTAATTAATTTGTTTCGTTTTTTTAATATGGTGGCTTGGAGGTATAACCTATGTGATTGATTCATATAACTAATAATTTTTTTTTTAGTATTTTAATCGCCAAAACTTTTGAGCAGCTTCACTTCTTCTAGTCATTTTGGTAGCCATTCATACCCTATTGCCTAAATAATTCACTCACAAATACAAGTTATGCTTATATAAAGATCAAAATACGCTAAATAAATTGAATTATGCTTGTTAAAATAGTAAAAATAAAAACGAAAAAAAAAAAGACTGTATGCTTAAGATACATTGGAAAAATGGGTGTGGATAGAGACAACTTACGCAATAGTAAATGTGGCAATTTCTAGGATTTTCAAGATTGACCCTGAGGAATTTTAGCTTCAAATTTCAGTAAATTGTTTATCAATATTCATTAAAGATAAAACCAATGCATACATAAAACTAAAAAAATCTTACATATGCATCAGCCATATATCTGAATTTCATAAATTAGATCTCATCAAACATGGAATATGTTTTCTTCCATAAAGAGCAACAATAAATATCTAGAATATCATATACTATATTTTAAAAACTTACCCTAGTTGACCTCCAATTGTCGAGAATCACCTGTGGACATATTTATGGGTGCCTTTAGAATGGATAGGTGCAATGTAATATTCTCCTGTGAATCAAAAGAGCACATGGATCTTCTTAATGCCTGCATAAGTGCAACAATTCATTAGCATAAAAAAATACCACATTATTATGATCCACATATGTAATGAAGTAACGATGCAGATATATTAAGGATAATTGGTTAACATATACTTAGGCCTGATTTTACTTGAGGCACTCCCAATCACCAAAGCAGACATGTCTAATTTTACCTCCATCTTGTATGTGCTCCCTTCTACCCTTTCCTTCCAGTCCACATTTCCAAGCCCATATGAAGTCAAATCCTTTGATGAGTCAACAATTGTTACAGGAACTATTTATTATAAAGACGTCATTAGCATAATTACTACATTAATAATTCTTTTAAAAAGAAAGAAACAAACCTAACCTGGTTGTCTTGGATCCAGATAGCCGACATGCTTGTCACCAGGATCTAATGGACCCGATTTACTTCTTACAGATAGATTGTCGGGTGTGGCAATTAGGATTTCACCAAGTACCTGAAACTGAAAATAACACTCTGGGTTTAGTTAAGAAGGCAATGCTTAGAACAAAAGGGTAAATAAGTAATTTTCTTACTTGTTTTCCATTAGTGAGAAGGGGAACTGGTTGTTGTGATTCATGTCTTCTAGAAGATGAAGAAAGACCCGGATCTTCTCCTTGCCATTGTCGTCTCCCTTGAGCACAATTAAACTCGTTCATGTAGTGAGACGATGACTCCTTATTGCTTTATTTTGTCAGCAAATCACGAATGACGAATTATGACAGAATATTGGATAGAGTATGACAAATTAGGGCAGGAAAACGATAAATCACCACTTACCTGGGCGTCGTGGTTCGAGTTTAGAGAAGGGATGCGACCGCCGGTCGATTTTACACAGTCGAGTATACATGAAGTCGAAGAACAGCCGAAGATTTTCAGCAAAACGAAGGTTGTAAAGACCGACGGAAGGGCGTGGACAGGCGGAAGGGCGTATGGAGCTTCGACGGTTCCACGGTGGCGAGCGATTCCGGAGCTTCAGATAAGCAAAGGCGATTTTGTATACATGCAGAGCGGTGGATCAAAAAGTATTGGTAAACGTAGCGGTGGAAGAGGAAGCTGTAAAGGGAAAGGAACGATAAAGTGTTCTAGGGCTGGAGAAGTCGATGAAATCAATGATGATATTTGAGGAAGAAGAAACGGGGTAGAGAAGTGATGGAGTCGATGCTTTGGAAGGACTTCATTGGGCCGAAAAACGGTGAAACAAAGAATTGAAACGTGTGTTGACGATGAAGACGAAATTAGAGGAGAAAGTCGACACACTGGCCATTTACCAAGAGGTCCAATATAATTACATAAAAGGACCCATTGTAAAGAGAAGACAGAAAACAAACGGAATTGACAATATAGACATAAACAGAGAACCAATAATGTCAATCCTTTAGCCATTTTACTGTAGCTAAGGTAGGATAATATATATATATATATATATATATATATATATATATATATATATATATATATATATATATATATATATATATATATACTAGGTGAATGCCCGCGCGTTGCGCAGAAACACCTATATAGTTGAAGTATTTACAAATGTATATTTTTTAAATATAACAATAACGTTGTTGTTAAATTTGACATAATAATTTGTATATACTAAATTGATATGATATATTGATGATTTTGAATTATATGATAATATATACATTTATTATAATTTCATAATCTTAATCGTTTGAATGACTTCTATCCGCGAATTACATATGAATAAAATTAAATATAATATATGATTTGATGTTACGTATAGTTGTTTTTATTATTAATTAATTTTTTAAAATTTATTATTATTTAAAACATCAAACATTGTTTTTTTTTATTTTAAAGCTAACAATATAATCATTTATATAGACTTGTTTTTAACTATTGTTATTGTAAGTTATTTTAAGCTACTTATTTGGAAACTTTTAACGATTATAAAAATATATTTAAGAAATATTTTAGTTAAATTGAAATTAGAATTTAGTTTTTGCTTTTATCACTACAATTTATCACTTTTAACTATTTACAAAATATTTTTTAGTTTTTTTAAATGGAACTGAAATTTATATTTTAGTTGACATTGTAATGGGCAGAAACACCTATATAGTTGAAGTCTTTACAAATATATATTTTTTAAAATATAACACTAACATTGTTGTTAAATTTGATATAATAATTTGTGTATTAATTTGATATAATATATTGATTATTTTGAATTATATGATAATATATAAATCTATTATAACGTCATAATCTCAATCATTTGAATGACTTCTACTCGCGAGTTACGCATCAATAAAATTAAATATTATATATGGTTTAATATTATTTATAGTTGTTATTTTTAACTAATTTTTTAAATTTTATTTGCTTAATGTTTTAATTTCTATCATTATAATTAATTAAAACATCAAACATTATTTTTTGATTTTAAAGGTAACAATATAATCATTTATATAGAGTTATTTTTAACTGTCGTTATTATAAGTTATTTAAGTACTTATTTGAAATTTTTAACGATTATATAAATATATTTAGGAAATATTTTAGTTAAACTGATATTACAATTTAGTTTTTGTATTTATCACTATAATTTATCACTCTTAACTATTCACAAAATATTATTTGGTTTTTTTAGTGGAACTGAAATTTATATTTAAGTTGACACTGTAATGTTATATTTAAATTAACAATTTAAGTATTTTGTCAAAACTATTCAAAAATTGTAGCTTTTAACTGATAATGGTTTACATGCAACAACATTTCAAATCTAATAAATTAAGTATAATATGTTAAAATTTAAAGACATAACTTTATAAGAAGAAGTAAATATATTATTTTAAAATTGAAATTTAGTCTATTTATGATTACACTTTAGATTTGATATCTATTTAACCTTATTAACCAACTTGCAATCATTATTAGAAAGACACTACAATTTATCACTTTTAACTATTTATAAAATAATCTTTGGATTGTTTAAGTTAAATAAAATTTATATTTAAGTTGAGCCAATAATGTTATATTTTAATTAATATTTTAAGTATTTTATACCAATTATTCAAAAATTATACCTTTAAAATGATAATGGTTTACATCCAACAATATATTAAAACTAATAAATTAAGTATTATATGTTAAAAGCTAAAAAACATAATTTTATAAGTAGAATTAAAGATATTATTTTAATATTGAAATTTAGTTTATATATGAATACACTTTAGATTTGATATTTATTTAACCTAATTACCAAATTATAATTATTATTATAAGGAAATTGAAAAGTCATGGGAGTTTCAAATGAATGTGGTGAAAGGAAAAAAGAATGGGGGTTTCAAATGCATGAGATTTAAGAAAAAATACTAGCTTTATAAGTATGTATGATTTTGTGTATATGGATTTATACGGGTGTATCTAACACGTTCGACACAACATATAAACAATAGTTATTTGTTTAATTACGATTAGTGGAAGAAAAGAAACATAGCAAGTTTGTGTGTTTTCATATTGTTTACTGTGGAAAAAATTGCAAGAATGGTCCCTGAGTTATGTCATAACTCGTAAGTTTGGTTTGAAAAGGTTTGGACTCGTGCTAGTGGTCCAATACTTTGGTTTTGTTGCGAGTTCGATCCAATTTACTTTGAATTTTTTTTAAATGACATATTTGCCCTTATTAATTTCATTTTCTATTTTTTGAGTTTGTTATATTTCTAATTTAAAATTAAACAAAAAAAAAATTTTTAAAAATGTGTTATCAGTACCCTCATCCCTCCCTCCGGTAAACATCAACACCACCACCGGTCACCATCTCTCTCTCTCTCTGTCTCTCTCTCTCTCTCTCTCCCCCTCACACACACAAGAACACCTCCGATTGGAACTCTCACCATCATGTTATTTGTTCTTTGGCGATGGAAACATATATGCAAAGGAGGGTTTGCTTCGAGCTAGGGATTATTGAGGAATGATCAAGTCGGAGCAGAAGATGAACGGCAACAGGCAGCGATAGGGTTTTGTCGGTTTTTCCCTTCCAAATCTTGAAACCAACAAGGAACTCTGAAGTTGTAATGAAGTTGTCGGTTATAGCTAAAGGTCTTCGTCGAATGAGCGAGGGGTTCAGATGGTGGTGTCCTACACACCGGCCTAGTGGCGACAAAGATCTTGGTTTGTTCGTGGCGGCGTTAGGTTTTCTGACGAAGTCGACATTGGAGAAGTAAAGAGACGAAGTCGGCGTCAAGATTTGTAAATACCACCACCACTCGATTAGGGTTTTCTGATGATGATGGGTGAAGTCGACGGTGCATGGCTGGTCAACGGTGTCGCTGTGAGAAACAAACTGACAACTTCCAGCAGATGTTTATGGTTTCCAATAAGATCATGGTGGTTCTCGGCAATAATGGGTGGTTTTCGGCAAGAATGGTGGTTGTGGCGGCGATTTTTAGTGACATAGTGGAGTAAGAGAGATTGGTTGTATGTATGTTAAAGAGATAGTTGGTGGGTAGGTGTGGTAGTATGGTTGGGTTTTATTTTTATTTTTATTTTCTTGTTTTTTTTTTAAATCTGAAAATTAGAAAAATAAATAATAAAAAGAGAAAATCATATTAATAGGGGTAAATTCGTCATTATAAAAAGTTTTAATATTTGTGGGTCAAACTCGCAACAAAATCAAACTTTTGAATCACTGGCGCGAGTCCAAACCTCTTTAGACCAAACTTGCAAGTTGTAACATAACACAAGGATCATTCTTGTAATTTTGTCTTTTTGCATTGTCACATTATTATTATTTTGTTGGCACCGTGAAATGTTTTCTTTAGCATATCTTAGGTGTGGTAGTTCCTTAGCACACTTGATATATTTTTGATTTTTTTCAAACTTAAATAAATTATATTTTTTTAAAACAAAAATATTTTATATTAAATAAAAAATATACAATAGATTAAAACTTAAAATACAACTTAACAGATTAAAACATGGCTTAATATTTAGAAAACACGGCTTAATAAATATAAAAAAACACATCATAACTAAAGCAACGGTTATTCATCCGAAAACTGACATTCCAATTCATCTTTCGGTGACATATGAAGATCAAGATTGTTAATCGTCCAAAGATGATCGGTCAAATGTGACGAAGATCGGAATGGATTATTGCATTGTTGACTATTATCATTCTCCGTGCCCATTCTTGACCACCATATTCTAGCGGTTTTGTCTTGGGGATGACATGATTCTCATTATAGACACATATTGTGTTTCCTTCATGTTCTAGTATCATATTGTGTAATATGATACACATTTGCATCACCTCTATCATGGTTTTTACATCACGAAACAATGATGTTGGTCAAACTGTGACATCGCTTATTTTTCATAATTGAAAAAAAAACTTTTTCTTCACGCTTTAAAAACCATAATATCTTTATTTGCGGAAAATCCCGGTATACTAAAACATTTTTAAGTACAGATGTTTGTTTCAAAATAATAAAACTCTAAGTATGTCATAATCTATACACAACATATTTATAGCGTAAAGACCTAACGGCCTTGAACACTATTGTAGATCTTCTATTTAATTACTCAACATCATATTTAAGTCTCCAACAATCTTAACATTGCTACATGTAGTGTATATAAATGGAATGTGTCAAGTTGGGAAACCTAGCGAGATACATAGAGTTTTCAATCCTACAATTTAATTAATCCATAATCAATAACCTGCAAAACCAATTGTTATCCAACAACACATCATAAATATCTATAAGTTGTTAGGGCTAACATCCTCACTCCTATCTAGGATCTCGGATCTCAAAGATATCTGAGGATCCTGAAACATATGTCATGATCTTGATTGTTATTATTATTATTTCTTAACAAAAAATTTAACAGCTATATTTCTTGCTTATTGCTCACATGTACAAAAATAGTGATCAACATAAGACTCATTCTCAACGAAGAAACGATTTCATCAGACTTAAGACCCGGAAATATCAAGTCAAACCAACGTGTTCATACTTATTCAAGAGGATCCCAAAAATATCGAATTTTAGTTATTTAGACTAGCCTATAAATACACATGTATTATGCACACTACACACAACTAGACTTATTGCAACATTTGTACTCGTATACTTACCTCCATTTATGTAACCCACATTTCAATCAATACAATTAAACAATAAAGGTGATTATTATCACCTCCCAAGGTTTTGGTTCGGAGATCCTAACAAGGATCAAGGGCTCCTTGTAAACCACTTATGTACTTTTGTTCTCAATTCAATACTTACTTTAACTAGAACACCACACCCTCTCATACAGTTTGGTTGAAAAACACTTGATCAATTTTTTACCAAAACAATTTGGCGCCCATCATGGGGTTATGGTGTTCATAATCCTTGAAAATCCTATCTACACAACCAAACCTTTCTTCTCCCTTTGTTCCTTCGAAAAATCTTCCACCCCCTCCGAGCGAACTCCCTAGTCAAAGAAAAACTTCTGATGTACCGAAGAAGAGCACCCCTCCAGTTTTACCCGGATATCTGGGATCCCAAGATCCTCCTGCATCGGTCTCCAATAATGAACTCTTCTTTATGATGAAGATGTTAACACATTAGGTGGATCAATAACAGGAAGAAAATAGAACACTGCTTAAGGAAGTGGAAAGGATAACGACAGAGATCTGTAAACTCCAGGATGTGACACCCTCGATCTTGCAACCAAGGATCCTGAATTTCGACAATACAGGATCCCTAGGGAAACATCCGGAATCGATAGCTCTAACATGCTTTGCTACCCCAACTGGGTGAGAAATCCCAAACATCCAAACTCCTGTGACCCATGATGTTAATGAAACCTTCAATACCCCTAATAACAGAAATATCAGTAACTTCATTTACAGTAACACTATTAATACTAACTTTATGGATTTTGATGTAGGAATAAGTCCAGCCATGGCCAAAGAGCTCTTACAACTAAGATAAATGATCTTAAGCGTACTAGGGGTGGTCCAACCTATACTGGAATCATCCCCTACCAGTCACAGGATCTCAAGATTTATCCCCTGGATAGCCAACATTGAATTTCCAAAGCGTTTCCAAACTCCTAGCCTGAAGCCTTACGATTGAACCACGGATACTAAAGAACATATTGCACAATATATAGAGAGAGAATGGAAATCATTCCCATTCCATCACACTTAAAAGAATCTTGTTTATGCAAGGGCTTCGGATCGACTCTTACAGGATCAGACTTAAAATGGATTCTTAATGTTCACCCCTACTCGATTACCTCTTTTGCTCACTAAGTTAATCTTTTCAATAACCAGTTTTCTTGCAGCTGAATATTCAAAAGGATCACTAATGATCTCTATCAGGTGGTCTAGGATCCCAATGAATCCTTAAGGGGATTTGTAAGCAGGTTTGGCAGGGAAGCGCTAAACATACCAAACATCGACATGCCCACTACTGTGGAGGCCTTTAAGATGGGCCTAAAGAAGGATTCTCCTTTCTATGAAAACCTTGTGATGACTCCATGCGAGCGAATGGATGAAGTCAGGAACAGAGCACTCAGACTCATCATAATGGAAGAGGGCATATAAATACAAAAGAGAGCCAACACACCCAATCCCTATGACAACCCTAACAAAAAGGCCGAATCATCGGCCCAAAGATCCTATAATTCAAAACCATATTTTGACCTAATCACCATAGGTTCAATGCCCTTGATGATGAAGGGGAAGAAGATGGACTCCCCGAGATTACTTATTATTGCTTTTTGTGGATGTTTCAGGTTTAATATTCGCCATGCAGGATCTTGGTGACAAAGCAAGATGGCCAAGAAAATGAGACAATTCACACGCCTTGAAGGACAAATCCAAGTAGTGTGCATATCACGAGGATTTCAGTCACAACAATGAGGAATGCATAGCCTTAAGGAAGGATATTTGTTCTCTCCTAAGCAAGGGATATCTCAAAGAGGTCCTAGGAAGGAGAAAAGAAAGATCAAGGGAAAAAGAGCAGGACCCTACGAAGATCATGGAAAAGCTAGGATCCCCTCCCTCGGACACCAAGGAAATCATTGTTATTTCAGAATGATCTGACATTTGTGGAACTTCTTATTCTACAGCTAAAAGGCAAGCCAAAGTATCCAAGATGGAAAGGTAAGAAAGACCCCGAAAGAACACGTCGATAACAAACAACAAGGAGATCATCTTTGACGAACATGATAGAGAAAACATATGTAACGCCCGTGTTTCTGGGATTGCCATTTTTAGCAATGTAATAGTCTAGGTTAACCTTTGTAACCCAATTTGAAATAATAAAAATGTATTATTTGTGAATTATGTGAATTATGTGATTTATGTGTTTATTTTCTTAATTATTATAAGTTAATGAATTAAGAATAAAATAAGCGTCAAAATTTAAGTGTGAGATAAGCCCGATATCTTTTCATAAAGTTGTAGTGGTTGAAACAAGGATTCCGGAGATATAAGGAATGCCAAAATCCGAGTTATAACGAAGAAGTTATGACCTGTCGAAGTTTCGCGACAGAACCGGCACGACGTCGAGTGACGTAAAATATGAATTTAAGACAGAGCAATATTTAGCCTTAACGATCTAAATGAAAGTCGTAGATTTCGTTAAACCGAGAGCGTGCATAAAAGGAACGCCCAAATCTGACTTCGTATGAGGAAGTTATGATTTTTCTAAGTTTTGACTTAGCAGTATGCAGCCCAAATACTCGATTTGAGATCGAGCAGCTTTTAGCCGAAACAATCTAAATGATAATCGAAGATCTCGTTGTTAGTAGCGAAACGATGAAAAGTTAGGCGAGAACGGACGTCAGACGAAGAAGTTATGAATTTATAACGAAGTTTTTCTGTCCCGGCCTTCTAAAAATAAATAATAAAAATAAAAGTCAAAATTAGCCGACGGAGTCTAAATGAAAGTTGTAGAGTATGGTCTGACCTTCGCGTGGATATAAAGAACGTCGAAAACGGAGCTCGTATGCGAAAGTTACGCAATTTAGAAGTTCGACGAGTCAATTACGCCCCACGTAATTGAGTATGCCCCGCGTACTCAGTCGGATGCAACTTGTCTGACCAATACTCGAGTGCCACAGATCGACGCATGCAGTGACGTCAAAGTACGCCCCGCGTAACCGAGTACGCCCTGCGTAATTTGAGATTACGCCCCGCGTAATCCCAGACCCTCAGCCTATAAATAGAACTCGAAATCAGCCATTTTCTCTTGTTCAAACTCTTCTCTCTCTCTAAGTTTTGCCTCGATTTGCGTGCCAATCATATCCCGAAGCCCCGGTATTATTCCCGAGCCCCGAAGCGAGATCCGAAGCCCCGAGAATCCCGAAGAGCGTTATTCCCGAGCCGAAGCCCTGCCCGCGAGGAGCCGGTTTTTGTGAAGATCTTCCAGATCTACGGAGAGACGCTACTTCTATAAGCCGTAGTGCTGTCGGATCATCTTCTGATCAGGTGAGTGTATAGTCCCTTTTCAAAATGCAATATTATGAAGTATTTAATATAAAATACGTGCTACGTGTATATATTTTGTGGTTATATGTGTGAATGTATATTCACTCTCTTCTATCTCATAGATCTGATATATTCTCTATGAAATACGTGTTATGTGTGTATGCCTCATCTGTTATGTGGAATATGTATTGATTAAAGCATGCTATACAGGTTTTTAAACAATGTATAAAAATGTATATTTTTATCTACTAATATGTTGGGTAGAACATGGGTAGATAATTGGTGTGAAATAAACAGATGAGAGGCCTCGGTGTTATTGGTGTTATTCTAGTCATTCAGCAGAGTATGGATGACGACCACGGACTATTCTAGACTGTCCTGTGGAACACTAGCAGGCTCATTACCTGTAGGTGTTGTGAACGACGTGTTCACCGGTGTACTCTATCCCCCACATGGTTGCCTTTAGGACACTTATTGTTGAGGAAGCCCCTCTGCAGTAATGTCCGTCCCGATGAAAATCCTGAATATAAGTTCCTTATAATAGACGTTATTTTTAGGAACGTAAGGTGAGGATAACGGGAATGGGTAATCGGGTTTATTGTTGATTGATGAAATTAAATATAATTATTGTGGGTTTGAAAACCCTATATGCTCACCAGGCTCCCAAGCCTGACCCACTCAGTTGATTTGTATTACAGGAAGTGGCGCAAGAGCTTAAGATGGGCGAATCATCAAGTTGTTTTGTTTACAAGTCTGCATATGTATATATTTGTTGAACGACTTGTAATATCATCGTTTATGCTTTATGATCTATATCGGAACATGACATCCCGACTTTTGATTATGAAATGAAATCATATTTCTATATGAAATGTTTTGATAAATATCTATTTTATCATGTTTTGTTTTTGGGAACAAATTCCGCATCTCTTTTAAAATCAAACGGATTTACTCTAAAAATGTTTTAAAAAGCATAAATGAAATCGGTCTTTTCTGGCCGAGATTTTGGGGATGTCACAACATATAAGATCCTCACCATGATGGATTGGTGATTACTCTATATATCGCCAATCAATTCCTCATAGAGATCCTGGTAGACGGAGGATCCTCAGTGAACATCATACTTTTAGATGCTCTAACCAGGATGAACATCCCAAAATCAGAAATAATAAAAAGATCCCCGGTCATAATAGGATTTAGTGGTGAAACAAAGCACACCGTTAGAGAAATCAAGCTACCCATCTACGTCGAGAAGGTAAATTTTATGCAAGATTTTTGTGTTATTGATGCTTCTTCCTATAATGTTATATTAGGTAGAGCTTGGATCCATGGCATGAAAGCAGTCCCATCAACGTACCACCAATGCATCAAGATGCCTACCCCATGGGAAAAGTAAATATCATCTGGGATCAGCAAGAATCTAAAGAGTGTTATAAGACCTTGATGAAGTCTTCAATGGCACCACGAAAAGTATAGAAATTAAAGTAGAGGGCACGAGACGTGATACAACCAAGAAAGCAAGACATAAAGGAAGTGCCCCTAAACCTTGAGGATCTTGAAGCCAAAGTCCTCATAGGATCCTTAATACCAGAACGAATCGAGCAAGAACTAATAAAGTTCTTAAAGGACATAAATAAAACCTTTGCTTGGAAACACGAGGATATGACAGGTATATAGATAAAGAAATTATAACTCATAAACTCAATATAGACCCCTATTTCAGGCTTGTACATCAAAAAAGAAGGAAATTTTCACCCAAGAAGAACCAAATCATTCAACAAGAAGTTGACAAAATTCTCAAGACAAGGATGATTAAAGAGGTAAATTTTCCAAGATGGCTAGACAACATGGTGGTGGTCCAAAAAAAAGAATGGAAAATAGAGAGTGTGTGAGAATTACACGGATCTCAACAAGGATTTCCCCAAGGATCATTTCCCTTTACCACACATAGATCAATGGTAGACGCCACAACAGGACATGAGCTACTAACATCCATGGATGCTTCAACCGGATTCCAACAAATATAGATGGAACCATAAGATCAAGAGGATACCACCTTCATAACCCCTACATGTATATATTTCTATATTGTTATGCCTTTGGTCTTAAAAATACAAGAGCACCATACTAAAGATTGGTAAATCGAATGTTCAAGGACAAATTGGGGGACACTATGGAAGTCTACATTGATGACATGGTAGCCAAGTCTAAAAGAGCTGAAGATCGTCTCATGTATCTTCAAAAGGCCTATGATATACTAGACGAATACAACATGAAGCTGAATCCATCCAAATGACACTTTGGAATGAAGGCATGCAAATTCCTTAGTTATATGGTCACCAAGAGGGGGATAGAAGCGAGTCCTAAACAGATCAAAGCCATAATTGATATTATATCCCCAAATTCGACCAAAGATATCCAAAGGTTGACTAGAAGAGTAGCAACTCTAAACAAGTTCATTTCAAGATCCTTAAAGAGTTGCAAACCTTTCTACGACATCCTAAAGAAAAACAAGAATGAAATATTCAAATAAGATCACCAGATAAGGCCCATGTTGGAAAACTGCAGATTCATGAAGATTTAAAACCAACAAAAGGTTGTTTTGGAGGCAACTATTTCCTACGAATAAGCTAAAAAAGCTATTTGGGCTTGCAGAAATGACAAGGCATCGGGGCCCGATGGGTTCACTTTCGCCTCATAAAAATGTGTTGGGACAAGATTGGTGAAAATATGTTCATGGTTTTTCGTTACTTTGAAGAGCACTCTGCTTGGAATATGGATAGCAATGCATCCTTTATTACATTGATTCCTAAATGTAATGACCCTCTTAACCTCTTAGATTTCCGTCCTATAAACCTTATTGGGAGTGTTACTAAAATTATATATAAATGTCTATCGAGTGACTTAAAAATGCCATGCCTTCTATTATCAGTAAGAAGAAAATAACTTTCATCAATGGTAGAAGCATTCTTGTTAGACCTCTAATGGTCAACGAGGTTATTATTTCGGCTAAGAACAAAGAAGAAAATGTTGATTTTCAAGGTTGATTTTGAGAAGGCGTTTGATACTCTAAATTGGAACTACTTAGATGATGTGATGAGACAAATGGGGTTTGGCGAGAAATGGAGAAAATGGGTTCTCGCTTATATCTCTTCTGCAAGTGTCTTGGTGCTGGTTTACGGGGTTGCCACATAACAATTCAAACTTCAAAAAGGAGTACACCAAGAGGACCCGCTTTCCCTCTTCCTTTTATTATTGCTACGGAAGGGCTTCGACTGGATTTAGCGGAAGCTTTGGACAAATGCCTATACAAAGGCATGAATCTGACCAAAAATGATCCTAATATTTTGATCTTCCATTTTGTGGATGATACTCTTTTCCTTAGAGAATGGAATAGATTGAACGCCTTAAATCTTCTAAGGCTTTTGAGATGTTTTCATATTTGTTCCAGTTTAAAGATCAACATCGCCAAGTGTAGAGTTATGGGCATTGGTATGCATTAGGAATATGTGATGAATATGGTTGCCGTTTTAGGGTGTGAGGAAGGGAATTTACCTTTCTATTACCTTGGAGTGCCGGTTGGTGGAGTTATATCGAGAATGTCAAACTGGAGAGCTCTAATTGAAAATATTCAAAATAAACTCTCAAATTAGAAAGCCCATTGTCTATCTTTCGGTGGAAGATTAGTGCTTTGTAAAGTGGTTTTAGGGAACTTGGGATTGTGCATGTTCTTGATCTATAAGGCTCCTGCCAAAGTCATCAATAAATTAGAAAGTATCCGGTGTAATTTCTTTGGGGGGGGTGAATTGGATAAAAGAAAATTTGTATGGGTTGCGTGGAAGAAGGTCTTAAACTCAAATATTAATGGAGGTTTTGGACTTCGAAGCCTTCAATCACTTAACCTAGTTATCCTATCAAAATGGTGGTGGTAGTTTAAGAAAGAAGAAGGGTCTTTATGGCACAATGTGTTAGAATCCATTCATGGTCCAAATGGGAAACTTGGATTTTGTCGGTCAGCTGCAGACAAAAAAGGAACATGGGGGGATGACCAACAACATCAATAAAGCTCTTAAATTCAGAAATATAAATCTTAGAAACATGTTTTATAGAACTTATGAAGGTTGGGAGTGGGGCCTCGAAGATGATGAGAAATTCACGATTTCTTCCATCATAAAGCTTATAAATTGCCACACCCTTGAACGTTTGGATTATCATACTTACCCGAAAAAGTCCACTCCCAAAAGAGCAAATGTACTGTTTTGGAGAACAAGGTTGGTTCGTTTACCAACCTTGGCGAATTTGACAGTGAGAAGTTCTCAAATCAGATCCATGCATTACTCTTTGTGCCATAGTTATGAGGAGACGAAGAACCACCTGTTTGCCTAGTGTTCGATGGCTAAGGAAGTTATCGCTATTATTAATATGTGGAGTCATGAGTTCCCAGCTGACAAGGTTATCATCGAAGTTATGTTCCAAACTATTCAGAAGAGGGATGCAAATAATAAGGATAAAAGCAACAGGGTTGGAGTGATTCTATTGGCTTTCATATATGTTTTCTGGTGGTATAGGAACAACAAGATTTTCAAGGGCATGATCATGAATTGTAATTCCATTTTCTGGGAAATTAAAAACCACCTCCTTTTGTTGGATAAAAAGTATGGACTAATATCATAAAATTCCCATGTTTTTGCCACTAAATTGGCAAAAGCCCTAAATTTAATTCTTCATTGATTGTAGACATGATATTTTCATGGAATTATGAGAAAAGGGCAAAGTGTCGGTTTCACCGTTTTCAGTAGGTTACAAAGCAAAGAAAAATGATAGAGGTCAGTTGTTAGCTAGGTCAAGTCATTTCTCCTCTCCAACCTCAATCCTGCAACATGGTATCGTCCTCCAACATGCACACACAAGAGTACAATGAATAAGCTTTAAGGAATCGGTGTTCTAAAGATTTGAGATGCGAGTGTGATGAACGCTCCACTTTCTTAATCTCCAAAATTGTCGAGAATCCATGCAGGAAATTCAGGGGGTGTCCAAACTATCTAGTAATATCGACCTTAAGTTTTCTACTTTTTTTTCTCTTGAACTAGTATGAATAAGTGGTCATGTTGTATAGGACTCCAAAAAAATGCAATTTTGTATGGCTCGATCCACCACTGCCAAACACTTACTACAAGGAAACCATGTGGAAATTCCCTATGGATTTGAAGGAGGCTAAGAAGAACAAATCATTTGAAATGGAGATTTTGAAGCTTTCGGAGGAGGCCAAGAACAACAAAGCAGTTCAAATGGATATTTTAAACCTGTTGAAGGTAATGCTAATTATGATGGTCGTTCTTTTGGCGGTGGTAATTGTGATGGGTTTTATGCTTCACAATGTTGTGGTTAAAGCACTGTGAAGTTGTAAGCATTAGTTAGGTTCACGTGGAATGGTAGTAGTAGTTTAGATGTAATGGTTATTTGGTCAAGATAGACAGTAATTTTAATGCATGTGTTATGTATGTCAATATTTTGGTGTTGTAAGAGATGACAACGATAATCCTAATGATAACAATGTATTATGTATTAGTAATGACAATAAATTTAACACATACCTATGTAAAAAAATGACCAAATCTTGAAAATGTAACATCAAGCTACTTAAGAAACTAACCAAAACATGGAAGGTAACAACAATTATACTGATCAAGGCATATATATTGATAAGATAACATTCATATATCCAATGTCAATTTAAGTTAATAGCCCCAAAAAGGGAATGTACTTTCCAATTCTCATACAAACCACTACCATACCAGGTAACCTAATTAGAACCAACTTCCAATTTATGGACAAGAATTAGAAGCTTGTTACCAAAATACAAGTGTACCAAAAGTAGAAGTTTACAAAAAGGGCAACTTATTTACTAATCCCATTCTACTTATTCAACCCTTTAAACATAACTTCTTAATTGGTAAATGTTTACTAAAAGGGCAACTTATTTACTAATGCTCATTCTACCCATTCAAACTTTAAAACACAACTTCTTAATCTAAAACCCAAGGGGTTTTGGTAGAACCACCACCATCAGGATCTTGGACCATTTTCCTAAGCTTCGGTTTCCTAATTCTTTCAGAAGGATTCCTCTTTTTCACTTAATGGATATTGTAAGAACCAGGACCCAAGGGTAGCACTCTTTCTCCAACCTCTATATCTTCAACTTCTCCTTCCTTAGCCTATCTTTCTTTAATCTCTCTTTCCTCAACTTATCCATAACACTACAATATGGAAAACTAGTTAGTAAATCTACATGACCACTAGATTGAGAACCAGGAGGAGTACCATCTTGACCACCAACTTCAGAAATAGGAGGAGCACCATCTTGACCACCAGATCTAGAAACATGAGGTGCATAATCTTGACCACCAGATTCAAAAACAGGAGGAGCACCATCCCTTCTTGGTATAGCAGGCCTAAGTGGAGGAAATTGGTCAAAGATAGGTTTTTGTTTCCTATATTTTCCCAGGTCTTCAAATCCTCTTTTTTGGGACAGGAGGCTTAGGTACTTCACCATTTGTGCATGAAACCTTATTATCCCCAAGCTCTTGGCAATTTCCACACCTCACAGTCCTAGGCACCTTTAACCTTTGTGAGGGGTATTTGGCATCTTATGATTCATATACATGCTTTACTCTCTTTACTTTGGGTCTTCCAGGCGTCCTTCTAACTAGGGTTGGTAATTGTTTAATAAAATCAGTCCTTGGCTACAAGTTGATGCAACCTACAAGTAATATGTTCTCCATATATGTGGCAACATAATTGTCCTTATAGAACCAAGAAGAAATGAACTTAATTGGATCTTTGTAGATGAATTTGATTGCAACTTGAACATGAACACATGGTATGCCAGACAACATCCAAAATTTGCAGGTGCAAGTGTGAGTGGCTAAATCCACCTTGTATCCATAATAGCAATGCCTTGTCTCAAACACATCCCCTTGACTTGACACCACTGTCCACAACCTACACAACAAACAAACAAACTACACACATAAACAATAAATACATAATACATGCACATTAAACAAACATTACCTCATATCCTTCCTGAACTCCTCAATCTTTAATAAGATGTTGGGCCCACAATTACCCCTCTATTTGGATACCTCTTCACCTTGATGATAAAACCTTTTTCATAAGGAAAATTCTTATTTCCTCAAGCATTGTAAGTAGAGGCTTCTTCCGCATTTCTTTGATCATTCCATTAAAACATTCTGAAATCCCGTTCTCTACTACCTCACAAGCATAACCATGAGAAAAGAAGGCTATGCACAAGGCTTCAGGTTTCCTTTCCATAAGATAGTTGTAGCATGTTTTTATCATCTTCTCCATTATAGCAACAAAGTCCCCTTTCACTATACTCATAATAGCTTCCCAAAAAAAAATTCATCACCTCTAATCCTGTGTATTTCTTCTTGAAATTTTCAAAGATGTGTCTAGCACATTGTCTGTGCTCAACGTGGGGGAGTAGGTCTGCCACAACCTATAGAAGTCCTTACAATTAACAAAAAAACACATGCTGCAACTAATGACTATTACATAGACTAATGTATATTGTATACTATTATATGTACCATGTGTTGGTCTGAGATAACAACTAGTCCATTGCCAACACCAAGATCCAAATCAACAACCAATTTCTCAATAAACCAGGTCCAGTTGTCCTTATTCTCATCATTCACAACTTCCCATGATATTGGGTAGACATGGTTGTCTGCATCTCTTCCAATAGCAGTTAGAATCTCCCCATTTATTTGTCCCTTCAAGATAGTACCATCTAGTCCTATAACCCTTCTGCAGCCTCTGTTCCATCCATCTTTGAAAGCCTTGAAGCCAACATAAATCCTCTTGAAATAGTTAAACCCAAGATTACTTTCTACCCCTACCAAGCAAGCTATACCCCGGATTAGTCAACCTAATTGCAATGGCATAGTTCCAAACGCTAGCATGATGGTATTCTAACTTCCCTTCTAGCACCCCATTATCGTATCCCCTGCTCTTTGGAATTCCTCAACAGTTACACTCACTAAAAACCTTTGTAGCACATCTGCTTGCATATCTAGAAATGTCATCTTGGGCTTCATGATTACATATTTCATGTAATGTTTAGCTATCCAATTGCTAGCAACTAAGGAACCGAAGTGATAATTCATAGCACATAGATGAATGTCATTATAGAATTTAATCTGGAATGTCCTTTTATTGTACTTCCATTTAGTTGCAACCCTAAAGGGACACTGCATTTTTTTATTGTCACAACTTCCACTTCCACACTTAGCTATAACCCTCACTCTATCATTTTTTCAAAATAAAGTTGGTATCCTCCATAGACTGCATAGTTTGTTAATGCAAAACTGAGTTGAGCAGGGGATACATAACAGTCTCCTAATCATGGCCTCATTTCTTTCCAGTCAACATTGGGATCACGCACCTTATACTCCACACCAACATCTTCATCGTCCTCATCTAAGTGGACATGCTCATTTTGTTGGCCACCAGGATTGTCTCCATCATCTACCATTCTATCAACACTTCTCCTTAAAATGTTTTCATCTTTGAATAAGTTAAGGAAATGGTCATCATATAGTTTTGAATGGATTTTGAAAGTTTCTTCAGAAAAATTCACGAAGCTAAAGTCAAATGCTTCATCACCGGAGTTGGGGTTTGGAAGGTAAGTCTTCTCAAGCACCTCAGGCTTCTTAGTTCTAGAAGTAGAAGCCATATGTTTTATAAAAAAACTAACTTGTTAGTCCATAGTTGGAACTCCATAACGAAGATAACCACCCACAAAACCCTTCACTTTCTTTATTTCCATATATGTACCTTTTTACTCCACGTTACTTCACCAATGATTTCAGAACTCAAAGATGCGAAATTGGGGACTGTGAAACCCTTCTTAGTGTGAAACCCTTCTCGAATGCATGAAAACACTTTCTCAGTGATGGTTCATGAAAGGTGATGGCTAGGAAATAGGTTTGAATTCGGATGGGGTAATATTTTAAGGAGAATGGAGAGTGAATAGTATAGGTAACCTGCTCATTACCGGCTATTCGCTCCTAAGTGATAAGTAAACGAAAGTATTGTGTCCACATTCAATGAAAATTTTAATTCAGGGTTTTTGCTAATTTAGTGGCAAACACATAGGACTTTTTGCCAAGTTACAAAATATAGTTTTTTGTCATGGGATAGTTGGACCATCAGTCTCAATTTGCCTTGTATTTCATTTAATGCTCACTAGCATCTTGATCGTGTTGCTTTAATAAATTTCTCTATGACGCCCCATTTTCACAACAAAAAATTTTCAAATTTATTTAAGTAAATATTCTCAATTATAAATTTGTTATGGAGAAAACCGTGTATTCTAAATATATTTATAAAAATCAGAGAAATATTAAAGTGTGGAATCTTCATTGTTGTTGATGAATGTGTACAGTCACGCCTACGCCTTCCCATGATGACCGATGATACCTGAAACAATAAACAATTGGATAAACACAAAGCTTAGTGAGTTTCCCCCAAAATACCCCATATGATAAACATACCGACATGCATCGGGTCCACTCAGCCATTAGGCTAGAATACCCTGGGTTTGTTGGCCTATTGCCTAAACCCAACCGCTCTTCCCGAGCCTCTGTGCCTATGGCTTACAACCAGCCCGCACCGAGTATCCTGACCTACAACACAAAGTAGGACTGCCTCAACTCACTACTACCATATGTTGACATACAAACAATCAAGATCAAGTCAACACATAATACATGCAATCATCAATGATACAACTCACTACCGCCTACTAGTCCTCTCACAATATACAGTCCTACTACCAACTAACCTCCATAGAATGCGTAACCATAAGTAACCATAGGAGAGATAGCCACCCAAACTGATGATCCTACTCTAGATCTACATCCAAACAAGGAAAAGGCAAGAAAGCCTAGATTAATAGTTCTCAGGCTATCCTACATGACTACGTAGGGCACTCTACTAGATTATAACTAGCAAGTACAAATAGACTTACAGATCTACAGATCACTACCGCATAACAACATCCTAAATACTAGGATACAGATCTAACATATCACTACATCATATCAATATACCAACTACCATGATATATATCTAACATGTCACTACATCATAACAACATCCTAAATACCAAGATACAGATCTAACAAGTCACTACAACGAAGCAACATATCAACTACCAGGATACCGATCTACCAGGTCACTAGAACATGGAAACATACTAAATACCAACAATCTAGGGAATGCATATCCGTATGTACTCAAAGGTGAGATAGGCACCCAGACAAATAATCTTATTCTCGAGCCACATCCAAACTAGGAAAAGGCAAGAAAGCCTAGATCAAGAGTCCTCAGTCTATCCTACATGACTATATATAGTCCTTATGCCATCCTTCCACTAAAGATAACCAAAACTAGTAGGTTGAAATTGGTGCCTTTGACCCATGGGAACAATGAGGCAAAACTCACCTGAAATGAAGAAACCCAAGAACATTGTAATATGCTCCCTGCTACACTACTTGCTCATGTGGATCCACTAACATCATAAACATATGAAATCTTAATCACCAATTAAAAGCCTCAAGTTTGACCAAAATTCAAACTTGGTCAAAAAGTCAACAGTCAACGGAGTCAACAAAATTCAAAGTCCAAGGCTGGTTGAGTACGCCCTGCGTTCTCAACCTACTCCCCGTGCACATGGGATGGCTTAGTATGCCCACCGTACATAAATTATGCTCAGCGTACTCGAGCTGGTTCCATCCTTTCCATTAAGCACTTAATCCCTTAAGGACCTTTCATCCAAACTCAGATCTAGCCTCAAAACATTGTCTTAAGTCATAAAGTTTCCACCTTTATTACTTTCCATGGCTAGGGAAGGTCCAAAAGCTAAAACCCTAACTTATTAATCTATTAAGACATTACAACTTTTGCATGGAAGGGATATGAGGACCAAGATCACATTTTTATGGTTCCTAACAGCTCCATAATGGATAAAGTCTCCAACTTTATCCATTAGAATGGTCCCAACAAAGAAGATCTAGTCTTTAAGTCATAAAAGGACAAAAAGTGCATCTTTTTCAACTTAATCCATTAAGTCCAAGTCTCCAACCTTCGGATTTGAATCAGTATGATGTTTAGATGGATAAAGTTTCTAACTTTATCCATAAAAGGTCACAAACTTTCAAGATCTAAAGTTTATGCACTTAAAATGACCAAAAGCTCATAACACCCTAAACTAGCTAGATTTAACAATTTCTTCATCAAGATTTATGTCTCCAGAAAAAAGATCAAGGTGAACAAGTCTGGATCTACAAGCTCCAATGCAACCAACTCTTCTTCAATGAGTTCTTTCTTCTCCAAGGTGCACCAAGAACAATCCAAAGCACTTAAAACACCTTCTTTTTGCTCACAAGGATCAAAATAGGGTTATGGTTTCAAAAGAGGGTGTTGGAGAGGTGGAGGCTGAGAATGGAGTGGGTTTGGAGAAGTTAAGGAGCTTAAATAGGCCTCAAGCCATGAAAATAGGGTTTGGGCACTGATCGCGTACGCCTAGCGTACTAGGGATGCCCTAGTACGCCCAACGTATGCGACTAGACCAAAAATCACCATAACTACAAACGATCGTAACTTTTTCGTTCCAACTTTATTTTCAACATTGTTTATATCCACGGAAAAGGTGTTGAAGAGTTCTACAATATTATCTAAATATTTTGGGATAAAAACTTCTCGAAAAAAAAATCCATATTTTATGCAAGAACCTAGCCGGCCTATTCCCTTTTACCCTTCGGCCCAAAACACAATTCAAGGGTTAGATCTCTCGAACATCATCACCTCCTTCCACAAGGTCTAATATTTACCTCCTTAAGGCCCATAACTTTTACAAAATCAACTTCCGACCCACGACCCTGAATTAAGAATTGACAGGAAACAGGATGTTACAGTTCTCCCTCACTTAAATTAGATTTCGTCCTTGAAATCAGCACTCGTTTCCACTTCATGATGCAACCCCTCACATCAACCAAACTAACTGAAAACCCGTAGATTTGATTGGCTCGAAACTTCCTCGGCCAAACGTCATCATGATAATCTCTCACATAAGTGCACCATCACGACGAGAACCAACTGGTTACATACCAAACTAGGTCATGCTCTTACTTGGCTCCGAAAAACCTGATTAGCTATCTACAGACAACACTCATGCTTAAACTTGATCCACTGACCAACAAAAAAACTCGGGCCAACAAAAATTAACTAATCCTAACAGGTCTTCGGGCCATGACTCAGACCTCCAATCCCTAATCAAACAAGAACAGACAAGGAAGCCCTCATCACATCCCTCAACCTGGGCTCCTAACACCCTAGAGTCTAAAGCACAACCACGAACTACATATAATTCCACAAATAAAACTAATATGACTTGAAGGGGAATCCAATAGTTGGTGATGATCTTAACACGAAACTGAAATATTCAACAGCTGCACAAAAGTCTTGAACTTGGAGAAATCTGACTGAGAACCGTACCTTGGAATAAGGTGTTCCTGCTACGAGGTTCCACTCTCCCTTACTTGAATTATAATGGAATTTGAAAAGTTCACAATCCTTTGGTCCCCTACTACTTGATCTCAACCATTGATATCCATACACACATGAGAATCTAAATCCTCACAACATTTACAAATTCCATCATGCATACAATCGATTACAAGATAATTAATCCATTCATAATAATAATTCATTTAAAATAGAGAGAACAAAGCAATTTCATTCAATTGATCATCCAAGGTTACAACCGAACTTCCAAACATAAACATGAATTACAAATAAATACCAATACTACATCAATTGTTAAATAGAAGAACTGCTAACTCACATATCGGTCTCCGGGACACCAACCGTTCCAAGACGACTGTTGGGTAACTGCCAAGATAGGGGTGAGGGATCCAATACCTTACCAAAAATGAGAAAAGGAAAACGAGCTCTATTGTGAATTTCCTGGCTGCAACAGAAACAAACCCACACACTTCGCCTGCAATCTCTACCAAAATGACCCTCCTCGCTACACCTGTGACATACAAAAGATTTTCATATCCCTTCAGCTGATCCCGAACTCCAGTCGGCAGACTTGAATAGCTTTGCTATAGGTTAGGACTGAACTGGAGCCTGACGCTGATCCCTTGCCTGGTTGTCTATCTCAATCTTTCGCATCCTCGCGACATCCTGAAGCTTAGTGATGGTACTATATCGGTGGGTAGACACAAACTGCCGAATATCCGTCTTGAGCATACTCAGGTACCAAGTCATCCGAGCCTACTCAGAGGCAGCAAATTCAGGGTAGAAGAGAGCCTTCTTCGTAAACATCTTAGTGATCTCCGTCACCGTCTCAATAGTTTGCCTCAAATCCAAATACTCATGAGCCAACCTCTCCCTCTCCACCAAGGGAACATAACTCGCACATAACATCTCCGAAAAGGACTCCCAAGTAACAATAAATCTCTGCTCAAAAGAGTAAGCACTAGTCACCAATCTCCACCAATGCCTTGCCTCCAACCTGAGATGGTTCATGGCGTACTTGACCTTATGTTCAGCAAGGCAAAAGCTTGTAAAGAAACAACCTTCCACATTAGACAACCATATCATTGCTACAATTAGGTTCCCGACCCCATCAAACTCCGAAGGCTTTGTATTGTCGAAGTCCCGATACAAGAAAGAACTATCCCCTCGAATCCCTGCCGCAGAAACACCGCAGTGGTTATAGCAATACCAACATCCGAAAGAGCAGAATACAGATCATTAAAAAGCTCAATCATGGCAGTCTTGATAGACCCAAACATCTTCGACATAGACCTCCGAACAGAAGAAACAACCTCAGTTGCGATGATCTCTCGAATCTGATCATCAATCAACCCTAGCCTATCCTAGCCACTCGCTCTTGACACGGAACCAGATCCTCTCGTAACCACCATACTAAAAATATACCAAGAAAAGATCAGACATCATAACACAATGCTCAACACACCAGGCCCTACTCCTATTAGTTCCTTAGTAGCCTCGAAATTCCTCATGAATCTCAAACGGATCCTGTGCTTTCAGTAGTACGGTCCCATACTACCTTCCACACCTATCCGTAGTCGATTCAGAATTCAGCCCAAGGTCCTAAGTCATTGCACTAGACCACTCCTAGGTATGCTAACACCCACTTCTCCTACGAGCTACAACTAACTTCTTAAGCACTCCTCCTAGGATTACCCTCGCTCCCGCACCACAGATTGCTTTTGTGCATGCTTGTTGTACACAATACAAGATTAGATAGATTGTCAAATAATTGAATCTGCCCTAAGTCCACAATTAAACATGGAACATGAAGTAAGGCTAAGTCGATCATTCTAAGGCTATTCAATCTCGACCATATACAACTAATCAACATACACGCATCAATCACAAATCAAGTAATATATATCAAGCAAGAAACCCCCTATATCTTACAACATCACAAAAATTAGGCATTTATATCCAACAGTTCCTAAAAGAACCTTATCTTATCCACTAGCTAAGTCGCTCAAACCAGGGCTCTGATACCAACTTGTAACGTCCCATTTTCACATCCAAAAAATTTCAAATTTACTTAAGTAAATCTTCCCAATTATAAATCCGTTATGGAGAAACCTATTTATTCCAAATACATTTATAAAAATCAGAGTAATATTAAATCACATAATATTAATTGTTGTTGATGAATGTGTACAGTCAAGCCTTCGCCTTCCCATGATGACCAATGATACATGAAACAATAAACAAATGGGTAAGCACAAAGCTTAGTGAGTTTCCCCAAAAATACCCCATATGATAAACATACAAGCATGCATCAAGTCCAATCAACCATCATGTTGGAATACCTAGGGTTTTTTGGCCTACCGCCTCAACTCAACTGTTCTTCTTGAGCCTCTGTGCCTACGACTTACAGTCGACCCGCACTGGGTATCTTAGCCTACATCACAAATCAGGACCGCCTCAGCCCACTACCACCATATGTGTAACATTCAAGTTATGGTAAGTTTCATTTTTAGCCCCTAATGCAAATTTCTTTCAAAATTGTTCCCTTGGTTAGTACGCAACGTACTCATTAGGTACTCTTAGCGTACTAGCCATAATTTGGTCACGAGACTTAACCACATATGCGGGGCGTACGTGGAGTACGCATGACATACGTAAGTCTGAGACAAACCCTAATTTTTAGGGTTTGCACCCTATTTAAACCTCATTATAGCCTCATTTGGTCATGTTTAGCCAGCCTCCACCTTTCCCTTTCCCAAAAACAAAACCCTAGAGTGATTTGGTGTACATTTTTTGCTTGATAAAGGGATTTTGGCGTCTTAAGGTGAAGAAGAAGAATAATAAACTCTTGAATTAGTTGATTGAGCTTGTGGATCCAGGATCACTTCCACTTTTGCAAGACTTTTGAGGTAAAAAGCTTACGCCTTTGTGCTCTTCTATGTTAGATCTAGTTTATGGAACATTTGTGCATCTTTTGAGTCCTTTGTATTAAAGGATAGCTTTTGATCTACTGCAGGGGAAATGGATGCTAGATCTTAGCTCCATTCAGTCCCTAAGTTCATAAAAATGCCAACTTTATGGAGTATTTGGACCCATGCATGTATTAAAACATTTGTTAAGCACTTTTTGAGCTATTGAGCCCCATTAAGCTATGCATGTATGTAAAGTTGCCAACTTTACGTGATAAGTGGCCTCTAGGGATCAGATCTATGAGTTTGGAGGAAAGGCTTAACCAATTAAGTGCTTAATAGAGTAGGATGGCATACTGAGGAGTACATTGGACGTACCCAGTTGTTACGCTGCGTGTACTAGCCCCAAAAGGAGTACGCTAAGCGTACGAGCTGAGTACGCCTCGCGTACTCAGCAGATGGGCCTTGGACTTGATGTTTTCGGTATTTGGGCAATGTTTGGGCTTCTTTTTTTTGGGCCTTATTGAATCATTAGACTTTTGTGTTGGACTTTAAAATAGCATGTTGGGCTTCCTTGGATTTTAGGCCCATGATGGGTTTGGGCCTAATTTGAAAGATTGGGCCATAATTGGGCCTTGGGTTGCCAAGTAGAGTTTGGGGCTTCATAGTAGTTGAATTGGGCATTAGCCTTGGGCCAACTTGGATAAAGGGTAAAATGGTATTTTTCCCTGGTTATGGGCCTAATAGATTAGACTTGTGGTTATGGATTGGGATCCAATTATTAATTGGATGTTATTGGTATTTATTGTGTGGGGATTTGTCGGACCAGCATGCAAAGATTTATCTGAGTGATTCAGGAGTTTGAGGTGAGTTTCCTCACCATTTTTAGCAGGTCGAAGGCACTAATGTCTGCCCATGGTTGATATGTTAGGATGCTAGAAGTCTCTGTGACTCTTGCATCTCTATGTGCATGTATTCTTACTGGGCGGGGCCCATTGGTTATTTTGTATGTTATTACTTGTTATACTTGTATGTTTGTATGTTGAGCGGGGCCCATTATGCGAGTCAGGGCAAGGCCCATTATATTCAGTGGGAGGAACCCTTTATGTGAGTTAGGGTGAGGCCCGCTATACTTAGTGGGCAGGACTCGTTATGCGAGTTAGGGCGAGGCCCGTTATACTCAGTGGGTGGGGTCCGTTATGCGAGTTAGGGTGGGGCCCATTATATGTTTGATATGTGTGGTATGTGGTATTTAGGGGAACTCACTAAGTTTCGTGCTTATGGTTTTCAGTTTATGTTTCAGGTACTTCTAGAGCAAAGGGGAAGAGCTTGGGGTGATCGCAGTGCACACACTATCATGTTTCACATTCTTATGATTACTCCGATGTTTTATGATCTAGATGATACATTTTGATTTGCTATGGTTATTATGATATTTGGATAATCGTTTTAGTTATTTAAAAATTGAAAATTTTTTGTCTATATTTTTGGGACGTTACAATATGTCAACATATAAACATTCAAGGATCAAGTAGGGACATAATACATGCAATCATCAATCATAAAACTCACAACCGCCTACTAGTCCTCTCATATCATCTAGTGCCGCAACCAACTAACCTCCACATAATGCGTAACCATAAGTAACCATAGTGAGATAGCCAACTGAACATAAAATCTTACACTAGATCTACATCAAAACAATGAAAAGGCAAGAAAACCTAAATCAAAAGTTCTTAAGCTATTCTACATGACTACGTACAACCCTTAGGTCACTCCACTAGATGATAACTAACAAGTATAGATATGCATACAGATCTACAGATCACTACCGCATAGAAACATCCTAAATACCAAAATATAGATATAACAGATCACTACAACATACAAACATACCAACTACGAGGATACAGATCTAACAAGTCACTACAACATAACACACATCCTAAATACCAGGATACAGATCTAACAGATCACTACATCATAACAACATACCAACTACCAGGATACCGATCTACCAGGTCACTACAACATGGAAACATACTAAATACCAAAAATCTAAGGAATGCATAACCGTATGTACTAAGAGGTGAGATAGACACCCGAATAGATAATCCTACTCTCGAGCCACATCCAAACAAGGAAAAGGCAAGAAAGCCTAGATCAAGAGTCATCAGTTTATCCTACATGACTATATACAGTCCCTATGGCATCCTTCTACTAAAGATAACCAAAACTAGTGGGCCGGCATTGGCGCCTTTGACCCACATGTACAATGAGGCAAAACTCACCTGAAATGTAGAACCCCGAGAACACTGTGATACATTCCCTGCTACACTACTTGCTCCCATGGATCCACTAACATCAGAACCATATAAAATCTTAATCACCAATCAAAACCCTCAAGTTTGACCTAAAGTCAAACTTGTTCAAAAATTCAACGGTCCAGGGAGTCAAAAAAATTCAAATTCTAAGGCTGGTTGAGTACGCGCTGTGTACTCAACGTACGCCTCACGTACATGGGATAGCTTAGTACGCCCAACGTACAAAAATTACACTCAGCGTACTTGAGTCGGTTCTATCCTTTCCATTAAGCACTTAATCCCTTAAGGACTTTTCACCCAAACTCATATCTAGCCTCAAAACATTGTCTTAAGTCATAAAGTTTCCACCTTTATGACTTTCCATGGCTAAAGAAAGGTCCAAAAGCTAAAACCCTAACTTAATAATCCATTAAGACATTACAACTTTTGCATTGAAGGGATAGGAGGACCAATATCACATTTTTATGGTTCCTAACAACTCCATGATGGATAAAGTTTCCAACTTTATCCATTAGAATGGTCCCAACAAACAAGATCTAGTCTTTTAAGTCATAAAGGGACCAAAAGTTCATCTTTTTCAACTTAATTCATTAAGTCTAAGTCTTCAACCTTCAGATCTGAATCAATATAATGTTTAGATGGATAAAGTTTCCAAATTTATCCATAACAAGGTCACAAACTTTCAAGATCTAAACTTTATGCACTTAAAGTGATCAAAAGCTCATAACACCCAAAACTAGCTAGATCTAACAATTTCATCATCAAGATTCAAACTTTATACCTTCAGAAGAAAGATCAAGATGAACAAGGTCCAAACAAGTTCCAATACAACCAATGCTTCTTTAATGAGTTCCTTCTTTCTCCAAGGTGCATCAAGAACACTCAAAAGCACTTAAAAACACTTTCTTTTTTGCTCACAAGGCTCAAACTAGGGTTAGGGTTTCAAGAGAGGGTGTTGGAAAGGTGGAGACTGGGAATTGAGTGGGTTTGGGGAAGTTAAGGAGCTTAAATAAGGCTCACACCATGAAAATAGGATTTGGGCACTGATCACGTACACCCAACATACTAGGGATGCCTTAGTACGCCCATCGTACTCCCCGTACGCCCAACGTACGTGGCTAGCCCAAAAATTGCCATAACTTCAAACGATCGTAACTTCTTTGTTCCAACTCCTTTTTCAACCTCTTTATATCCATGAAAAGGTGTTAAAGAGCTCTACAATATTATCTAAATATCTTGAACAAAAATCCATATTCATGCAAGAACCTGACCTATGACTTTTCCATTTTTACCCTTCGGCCCAAAACACAATTCAAGGTTTAGATCTCTCAACCATCATTACCTCCTTCCATAAGGTCTAATATTTACCTCCTTAAGGCCTAAAGCTTTTACACCATTCGACTTATGGGTCACGACCCTGAAATATGAAATGACGGGAAACAGGATGTTACATTCTTGATGTTAAAAAAACTTATTCGTACAATTTTTAATCATCTAATATTAAAATCACCCTCGTTATATACATGATCATAGGGGAAATGCTACTGTAGCACAAATATCTTTTATGTTTGGTCCGATTTGACCAACCATGTTATTTTTTGCATAATTGACCATTAACCTTTTACTATAGATGTCAATTATACCACCGTGACCGTTTGTAGAAGATTTCCCGGTTTCTAATACCATTTGTCATTTATTTTATGTTTAAAGACTTAATGATGTGTATATTTGGTCCACATCATTTTAATGAGATATATTAAATCAACCCTTTACTTCACTCGTCTCCTTCCTGTCGACCTCATTTCCTCTACGAGAAGTAAACGACTAGTTAAGAGTTAGGGTTTTCAAAGTTGCTTAAGATCGAGGTAGCAGTGCTGTCGATCGACTTCTAAATGAAGCTATGAGCAAAAATGACATAACCTAATGATGGACAAGTTGGACTGTTTGCGATAGTGGAACTAAATTACCAAGGTGTATTTACTCATACTCCTTTGTCTTACTTGGGGGGAGTGAAAAGCTCCTTCGATAATGTTGAATTTTCTTTTATGACTTATTCTCATTGTGTCACTTTCCTAAAACGTTTCATGAATGAGGAGATTAAAAAACTTTACTACTGTGAACCAGAAAAAGGTTTATGTGATGACATTCGACCTCTTTTTGATGATGTAGATTATGTTGCTTTTATTTTTTGATGCATATGACACACATGACATAATTTCTATTTATGTTGACCATGATGGGGATGGAATTGGGGGGGAGGTTTGATGAAGAACATAATGAAGTTGATGATAACGACTCCTGTGTTGATGGTATGGAAAATGGAGACAATCTTAGGGATGTGGAAGTTGAGCACATGTTCCTTCTCTGCTAAGACTTCATTATCCAAGTTCATCACCACCTCCTTCTCCTTTGAAAGTAGATACTCCTGCTCGTGTACTTTTGTTCTCAACATGACCAACTCAACAAGTTCTTCCTTCATATTCAGCTTCTCCTTTAAAGACCTGATTAAGCTTTTATAGCAACCTTCAGGTAGTTCGTCATCCTTCCACATAAAGTAATCTCACTTTTTCAATTGTGTCTGCAAATGAAGCGATGTACACGATCATCACATATTTGATGGTTACGTAACTAAAGTACACGATAAGGAAGTAAACAAAGTTGCATAAAGTCATAAAAACCACTGTCATTCTATTATTTGTTTAAGTGTTAGGGTTTCTAACTATAATCCTACACATTTTAAACATTATAAAATTAGACATTACTTTGAAATTATTAACGAAATCGACAACTAGGCTATTCTGACAATTCCAGAATTGGTGACCAGGATTGTGGTACTTCAAGCTAGTTCTTTCCTTGGCGGGCTTATCACACCCACACATGTTTGCACTACTGGACGAGTGTCGGAAGTTGGTGATCTGCAGATGTGGGTTTCTGGATGAGGAAATCGAAGAGGAAGAAGCCATTAATTGAAACTCAAGTTTGTTTGGGAAGCTTTATGTAAAGGGAAACAAAGATATTAGGGGTGATCCAAAAGAGGTAGCTATCTTTTGTTTAAATACCGGGCCATTGACTAAGTATTCCACGTGTAGTCAACAATACATGGTAGCTTCCGATCTCTTTCCTACACTTTGAATGCCAGGTAAGTTTCTTAACCGGAAAACCTTCTACAAACAGTCAGAGTGGTATAATTAACATCCACAGTAAGATGTTAATGGTCAATTATGCAAAAAAATAGCATGGTTGGTCAAATCGGACCAAACATAAAAGATAATCGTACTATTGTAGCATTTTCCCCATGATCATATATTGAGAATGGAAACACTTTCGAGAATCGTTGGTTTCATTTGGTTTAGATAATACCACACATAACAAGTTAAATTACAAAATAAAACCTGAATATTCAACTTCCAAAATCAATTAGCCTAATTGAGGAAAGGGAAAATAAATATGTATATATTCATATTTTTGCCAAAATGGGTTAAACAGTTGTTACAAATAAGTAAGAACCAAAAGGTGACCATCTTAAATTCTTAATTGGTATCGATTGCTACAACGTGCGAGGGTTTCTACGCTTAACATCGTCTTCTTCTGTTCATATCGTTTCTCTATATATTCTCAACTTCTTCAACTCATTTTCATTTTCAATAAAAAGAGGAAACCCCAACCGCTTTCTGGATTGGTCCTCGATTCAAGGGCTCATATTCATTCCGAGGTCCATTCAGGTATGTAATTCCTCAATGTACACAAACTGTATCTGTAAATTGTAATTGTCTGCATATATGCAGTTGAATGATACGTACAGATCGTTGCCCCGATTCTTAGGTCTTTTTATTGATTGTTTTGTTACATTCGTTTTTGGTGAGAAACCGTTCTATCTCTCTCGGATTGTGATAAATAATAGTAATTATTTAACTTTAGATCCAGATATTGGTTTGTTCTTGTTTGAATTAGTTAGCGCTCCGATTGCGTGATTCCCGGTTACTTGATTCTCAGTAAACAACTTTGATTCGATAATGTCACCTGCTTAAATCGTTTAGTCACAACATTTTACAATTGCAGGAGAGGATAAATGTTGGAATAAGGAAGAGTGTATGTAGATCTGTAGAAAGGGTTTCGTGAAGAAGAAAGTTTTCAAAATTTAATTAATTTTTTTCATGTTGTATGTTCTGCAGATATCGGTCTGAAAAGGCAATGTTATTGGATTAAGAACCAGAATTTATCTTATCGATGAAAGGAGGAGGAGGCTACTTCTATGGGCTGAAGATGAGGCAGCTCTCTCTCTTCTTCATCGTTTTTGTTTGTGCATCGATTGTAGTCTGGAATTGGGAAAAAACCCCTCGTCTCACAACTTTGCTTCCACCTCATGATCAAACATTACATATCTTTCCAGGTTTGATTTCCTATCTACCTCTCTTCTTTTAGTTTCTTTATCCTCCTTTAAATCAAATCCATGGACTTTCCTATGCAAATCTGAACCATATTCTTATCTTCCTGATCTTCATTTCTAGTATAAGAGGGGGGAGTTTTATAAATAACTTTTCAGAAGATGTTTTTGAAACCTTTTCTTTGTTGAAATTTGTGATGTCAGATGAATTGAAAAGGGAAAGGGAACATGTCACCGAAGTAAAACAAGACTTTAAGGAAGATAAACCAGTCGTTAATATTCTCCCACCATCACTTTCAACAAATACAGCATCTTTGAACACTCGACAAGATGAATCCCCAACAACTCACGAAAACCACCATGGTAAAAGTACTCATTCTTTTCTCCACTGTGATTAACAAACTAAAGTCTGATTTTATAAAATATGTCGCTGGATCTTGTTGTTCGTGTTACATGGATGCAGAGAGCAATGCTATTATTGAAAAATCCATTTCTGAAGGAGATGAGGACTCAAAACCATTTAAACCACAGTTAATAGCTTCAGTAACCTCCCATACAACAGAGTCAGCTGTGACAGAAGAACACATTGACACTCCAATGACTAATGTAGAAAAGCAAGGTTTGTCTTACTTTCTTTTTTATTTTATTTTTTCATTTCAAAGTCTAATAAATTATATAGAACAATAAAGATGATACTTCTTAAAGGAATGAGTGCATAAACATTCTTTCTTGATTTGGAAAGGAGAGAACCAAATCTGGAATACAACTAACCAACTTACATAATAATACTGATTTTTAATACTCATTAATGCTTCTTGAATACTTTTTAAACATCAAGACTCATGTTACATATTTTTACATCTCATTACTTTCTTGACAATTCCATTTTACACCAATTCCAATTCCAGCCTGCAACTTGGGAAAAGGAAAGTGGATTCCTGCTGATAACAGACCTCTGTATTCCGGATTTGGTTGTAAACAATGGTTATCAGGGATGTGGGCTTGTCGCTTGACACAAAGAACAGATTTTGGATACGAGAAGCTCAAATGGCAACCGAAAGATTGCAAAATTGACGATTTCACAGGACCTGAATTCCTCAAAAGGTAAACAAAACAAGCAAAGATTCGATTCCAGTTTTACATCTAATCAAAACCACGGTTTCGCCGATTCCAATGACCCGTATTCCATTCCATTTCCAGAATGCAGGATAAAACCCTAGCTTTCGTCGGCGATTCCTTGGGGCGACAACAGTTCCAATCTCTGATGTGCATGGTAACAGGCGGCGAAGAGATGCCGGATGTAGAAGATGTCGGAACGGAATACGGTTTAATCAAAGCCGAAGGGTCAACCCGACCCGACGGATGGGCTTACCGGTTCCCAACCACCAACACCACCATCCTCTACTACTGGTCCGCAAGTCTCTGCGATATTCAACCCGTTGACCCGACAAACCACGCCACCGACTACGCCATGCACCTCGATCGCCCACCGGCGTTCCTCCAACACTTCCTCCACAAAATCAACGTCCTCGTTCTCAACACCGGCCATCACTGGAACAGAGGAAAACTCAACGCCAACAAATGGATCATGTACGTGAACGGAAAACCTAACACGAATAGAAAAATTGCCGACATCGGAGGCGCTAAAAACTTCACGATCTACAGCGTCGTGAGATGGGTGAACTCCGAGTTGCCAAAATACCCGGGATTGAAGGCGTTCTTGAGGTCGGTTTCACCTAGGCACTTCTTCAACGGCGAATGGAACACCGGCGGCACTTGTGACAGTACAACGCCGGGGACATTGGAGGTGGTGCAAGAGGAATCTAGTGATCCGGTGGCTGCCGGAGCTGTGAAGGGGACGGAGGTTAAGTTATTGGATATAACGGGGTTGTCGTTGGTGAGAGAGGAAGGTCATATATCGAGATATTCCATGCGAGCAGCTCCCGGGACGCAAGATTGCTTGCATTGGTGCTTACCTGGAGTGCCTGACACGTGGAATGAAATCCTTTTTGCACAAATTTGAGATAATATATGTAGTTTTTATTCCCCCCTTTTTTTTTAAATGTATAATTATTAGTATGTGGGAGATGTAATTAAAAGCAGAGTTTGTTGTTTTTGATATGAAAGAGGGAGAATATTTTATATGTTGTATTTGGTGTATGTTTTTTGTACCCAAGTAATTAAACCCATTAATACATTATACGTAAATGTCTTGTTAATTACTATCTAATGACTATAATCGATGCAAAAACTACTACACCATATCATTTTTTATATTCCATTCCACTCTATTAATTTTTCCTATAATATATTGAATTTTATGAAGTTCAATTAAAAGTTATAAAAGCTAATTTTTAGTATATATATTTAAGATTGGTAATTTTTTTTTTGACAATTGAATTCAAAATCCATTGAAATCAAAATCATTGAAAGATATCATAGATTTTCATCAATTTAATGGCAACTTGCCACGTCATTCATTTTGAGGTTTTAAAGGTTTTAAACAGTTTCAAAAACTGTTTGACTGGGCCAGGATTCTTGATAAAGGACAAAAGCTTCGTTGATTGGGCTTTGATCAGGTTAGTTCGAATCCGAACTTGTGCATCTTTAATTTAATTTATTTTTTCTAAAAAAATGTAATCTACTCTTTTAATTCTCTATAATTTGGTTTGTACACTTCTAATCAGAAAGGGAAAACTGAACCTCGTGACTGGACTTGTCGTCGAAGCCCCATTACATGGACGGTAAATCGTGAATTCGAGAAACACTAACGATAAATTTCAAAGTTCTACCATAATTTTTGTCCAACCAAAAAGATAGTTTCGACTGATTGTATTTTCAATTATATAATATATTAATGTTCACTTTTGGATTACGATCATTAACTAGACGAGGAGCCCCGCTTTGCAGGGATAGATTTGGACAACTCCGATCATTTTGGCAACTTCGTGCTTGTTATCGATAGAAAGGATTACATGGTAATTTGGTATGTCTTATGTAGATATTCTTGCATGGACAATTTGTTTACAGAATGTGATGGCTTGAGTATGAATTTTGTACAAAATTTTAATTTTCTAGCAAAGAGTTAACTATAGAATGCGGTTTGGTTTGGAACAGAAAAGAGAAAGGGGATGGAAAAGGAATCGTTGGTGTTGACTCTAATTAAGTGTTTATGAGCCTCATTCTTGAAGGAGATTCAAGAATCCAACATGTTATCCACTGTTGGGCATATAATCTTAACTAAAAACAGAACAGAAAACTCAGTTACATAACAAAATGTTATATCAAGATCTAACACTCTTAAATAGTATCCATGCATACAGAGGTGTTTATGTAACAATAGATGGTAATATGAAGGCTCGCCTTTCCAATCCTCTTCTTATTGTCAGCAAATCTTGCCTTCTTTCTTTGCAATGTCGATGGTGTGACCAACCTTTGTATCTATGGAGCCTTGCTCACTTCATTACCTTACCTGTATGTATTAAATTCCTATTAAAACCCTTTGTCAATGAATGAATCCAATCACCCTTTTGCTAAAATATATGTATAACGAAAGAAATAACAATGGAATAAAATTATAAAAGAATTAGTCCCAAAGCTTGTGCTAGGTCAGCTTCTCTTGTCACTAAGCTGTAAAGACTAGTTTGCCCCCAATTTCTGCCTTTCAGTTTGAGGTTTCATGGCAAGGAATCTCTATGTTTATTTCTTTATCTACTAATAAAAGATAAATTTATATTGTTAATATTATTTATTTATTTATTTTTACTTTTTATAAGATAAAATAACATCATACTGTTGACAAATTGTAGTTAAAAAAGAGTAAATGAAAGAAAAATCCTAATATTTTGGGTATTTTTTTTTTCATTTGAAAATTATAAAATTTTAACTTTTTAACCATTTGATATTTGGGAATTGATAAAAAAAATTCATAGAAAATTACTTTCTATGAATTAATAAATCAATTTCCATTTCTATACACACAACCCATGAGTATATCATTAATATAATGCAGGAAAAAAAATCGTAGAAAGTTACTTGGATGGAGGTGAGAATAACAGCAACATCATAGATAGGACTCCATTGATTTTGCAAGATGTCCAAAAACACTGCATAAAAATAATAAATTGTTTCTTATAGAGTTATGGTTGTACTTACTATTTGGGTGGAACAGAGGACATACAAATCTCATAGTTGGTGCCTTATTAGAATAATCCTCTAATTATTGTAGAGGAAAGAAAATGATGTTACGCCCATCCCATGGACTGTCATCCAGACTGAAAATAAAAGACAATATGTATTACATAATATGTGAATGGAATATAAATGTGTATAAAAATGAAAGAAAATGGAATCAATTGTAAGAATTTTGAGATGTTAATATTACTGAGCACCCATAGGGGCAAAATGGTCAAATTGTTGTACAATGTGAGTAATAGATAATATAAAGAGGAAATAAAACAAAATTACACACCGTCTCTAGGGAATTACTCAAGAGATGCTATACTACATCAATATGCCCTTCAATTTCAACAGGAATGGTTCCAGAACCATATCCCGATCATATATTGACACACGGATCTGTCCAAAAATAAGTAATAGCTAAAATTAAAAAAAACCACAAGAAGATAGAAGAATAAGTAATTACATACCTGCATTGATGGAGGCTTGAGTTGTGATCTTAATTCCCAAACTACAGACTGAATATGAATAGTTTTAAAAAAAAAAACATTTAAATCTGATATCTCCTGTTCCCGCTTTGCAATGGTTACTATAAACGCATCTTCCCTTTTCTTTGCTTTTTCTAGCTGAACAAATATAGGGTAAAAAAACATGAATTAGAATTCAAAAACCATGGTCAGTTTATTAGTTAACTGATGTTACTGGTTAACCCGATCTCTAAGTAATTCTTCAGAAGATTTTAAATTGTGGAGATAAGTGACAACATTTTTAGGTTCTGCATAAATAAATTAGTTAAATATCATCAATAACTATAATTGATCTTTTTATTTATTTATAAGAGGGTAGCTAAAGAAATATATTAAAAAAACAACCTATTGTAATGTAGGAGTCATTCTGAAATGCAGAATGCCACTTTTGAATTTCTGACTTTGTAGCTTCAAGCTCTAACTGGGACAAAGATCATTAAGATAACAAAGAACACCATTAATATTGTATTTAGATCTTACTGTATGATTGTTAAAGATATTTAGAGCATATTTATTTAAAAAAGAAAAAAATATATACATACTTGGCATGTGGCAAGATTATCTTTACAGTTCTCGAGACTACAAAAGTCACAACACAAATAAATACAAGCAAGGGTTAATTTCTGTATAATATTACAAAAGAGATGATATTACCTTTCACGCAGAGATAAAATCATCCCAGTTGCTACACCTGATGCAGTTTCTTCTGTTTTTGAGTTAGCCTGAGATGCAATAAATAAGTCATTAATCATCAATATGAAATCTCTTGTTAGCTTCCGAATTGATATTAACAAAAACAAATACATATGCTCCATATACAATCTGATGTTAAAGCAGTTAAAAAAAACATAGAAAGGCACTTATAGTTTCATAATTTTATTAATTTAACCAATCAACTAAGGGGCAGAATACAGAAAAGTACAACAGATTTTCACCATTTAATAATAATAATAATAATAATAATAATAATAATAATAATAATAATATATAACAAAAAATAAAATCAATAAAAGCTCTCACCAATATGTTCCAGCACCCTGAGAAGTAAGCTCCATGCCTTGGGATCCAACATCATCCTCTACAATCTTACTAAGTCCAAAATCAGTTACTTTTGCAACACCAAATTCATCAAAAAGGACATTTACAGGCTTCAAATCATCATGAATAATCTTCTAGTTTCTTTTGTTCAAGTAAATAAGTCCTTGAAATATTTGATATGTTGTCGACCATCTCTGATATTTCGATGGAGTTGCAAGAAATCGAGGTGTCCTGATGACATTCGATTTAATAAAACATAAAAGAATAAAGAAAGTGGTGTGAGGTACATCTGGTGAATCGAAGTTACCGGGAAAACCCGAGAAATAGGGTAAAGAGACACAACTGATGCAATTGGTCGAGAAGAACTCGAAACACACCACATTCGCAATCGATAATCGATTGGATTAAAGAGGCGGTCATGTTACTTTCATTTCTTTACAAACTTCAGTTTGATCTAAAAATCAAAAAATGGGTCCATAACTGGAGCATATGTACATCGTCCGTGTCAGTTCCAACAATGGAGAGTTAAAGAGAAAACAATCAAAAGAAAATTAGTGGAAAAAAAATTAGTAAAAAGGAAAACGAAACAGATACCTATTACATTCCTAGAAATAGGGGTTTCGTTCCATTCGATGCACCTAAGATCAAATGACGAAGTAACCATACTCGAAACCCTCCAATATCATTTTTTATATAGATGTGCTAGTGGGGGTAAATAGTTAGTGGGAGGTATGAGATTGTGATCATCTAGTGTCGACCAGACCGATGGTCTGTGACAGTAAGGGGAGTTGATGGTGGTGCGTTGGGGGATGTGTCGCAGGCGATGCATCGGCAATGGGTTGCTGGTGGCTGTATAGACGGAAGACAGAAACATACAATTGAAAGTGAAAGAAAAGTATTGGTGGAGGGAGCGGTGATGGGTGGAGACGAAATGGAAGAGAGAAGATGGAGGAGTAGGTTTTTCTAGAAAGAATGGTAATTGATTACGCTTCTAAAGAGATGAGAGAAGGTTGGGGCGGTGACCATGTACACAAATCCAAATATGACCGGAAGAGAAAGCGGTGAAGCAAACACGTGGTTACCAACAATATAGATGTAACACCCTGTTCTTCATTGATTCCTAGCATGAGGCTGTGGGCCGAATATTGGTCATCATAAGGATTAGGGACTTTGAAGAGGTAGGATCTAGGCCCATTTGGGTGCAGGTGATGTATTAGAAGTGATTTGGGTGTTCAGTTCTTGTTTTGGAACCTAAGGGTATTTCGGTAAAGTGGCGGTTTGGGCTTTTGGTGGAAAATGGATTTTTGTTCGGAAGGTCTTAAGAAAGGTTTGATTTGTTAGAAGTGTAGAGCTTCTCGTCACCTTTCTATGGATATAAGGATCATCGGAATCGGACTTGTAACGAAGAAGTTATGGCCTTCAGAAGTTTTGTGGTTTTCAGGCTTAGCCGAGTACGCGGGGCGTACTAGGGAAAAAGGGATTACGCTGGGCGTAATGACCAGGAGTGGTCGCAAAGGTTCTCTGGAGTACGCTGGGCGTAATTCCGTCAGATCAGAACCGTATTTTAGGGTCTTGGACCCTATTTAAGCTCCTTATCTCATAACCTAACCCCAAGATCTTCAACCTCCATCCCTCCAAACCCTAGAAATCGACCCTTAGCCCCCATTTGAGTGATTTAAGAGCTTAAAAGTGATTTTTGGTGTGTTTTGGTGCTAGAGGAGGAAGAAGGAACTTCTTAAAGAGTCATTGTTTGACTTGGAGCTTTCGGATCCAAGCCTTGTGCACCCAAATCTATCTTCTGGAGGTATAAAGTCTCAACCTTTACAACTCTTTCATGTAGATCTAGCTAAGTGGTACATTGTTATGATTTTGGTCCCTTTGAGGTGGTTCTTGTGAGTAGAAGTTACTCCAAAACCTTTGAGCCTCTTATTTGGTCCTAACTAAGGTTATGGAGTCATAAAGTTTGGATCTTGAGGAGTGTAAACCTTCCATGCATGATTGGGTAGTTATTTGATGAAAGTTTGGGATTTAGGGTTTAGATTTAGGCCCATTGAGTTATGCTAAGTCATAAAGTTGGAAACTTTATGACTTAAGAAGTCCCTTGAAATCAGATCTGAAAGTTTGGACTGAGGTCTTAAGGTATTAAGAAGTTTAAGACATTTTGGGAGTGATTTTTGACCTTTTGGAATTCATCTTTGGTGTTTGGGATTCATTAAGCCATGCAAAGGCTTAAAGCATTCGACTTTATGGATCAAGTCACTTATATTTAGCCATTTTCAGGTGTTGGACGTCTTGACTTAGTGGATTAAGAACTAGGAGTGAGAGTTGGTCAACAAGAGGAGTACGTTGGGCGTACAAGCCTGTACGCGCAACATACAAGCCCTTGAGCCAGTACGCTTAGCGTACAAGCTGAGTACGCCCCGCGTACTCAGCAGAATGGAATTTTGCTTTTTGGGCCATCTTCTGGGCTTTGTTGTTTTGGGCGTTGTTGGGCCATCAGGTTTTGGGTTGATATTTTATTTGTAGAGCCCCACTATGGTCTTGGGCTCAGTTTGCAAAATTGGGCCATTGATGGATTTATGGACATTATAGTGTTGGGCTTTTGGTTTGGGAGTGGGCCTTAGTTTGAATCATACAGGGCCAGGGGTAGAATGGTCATTTCACCCAATGCATGGATTAAGGATTATGCTATGGACCCAATTGCTAATTGGGTATATTGAGTGGTAGTGACAGCTCGGGAAGCTGGCGAGGCATCAGCTAATGATTTCATGGGGGAATCTTCTACAGTGCGAGGTGAGTCTTGTAACGCCCGTAGATCAGGCCTAGTTAAGTTAGAGGCAATAAGTGTCGAAAATGATGTTTAGAAAAAATATTATTTAGAATAAATAATTTGAACCAAGTTGTAGTATATGTCACAAGGTTTCCGTACATATAAAGAATGCCAAAATCCGAGTTATAACGTAGAAGTTATGACCCGTCGAAGTTTCGCGACGGAAACGGCACGACACCGGGAAACGTAAATAGTGAATTTATGATAGAGCGAGATTTAGCCTTAGCAATCTAAACAAAATTCGTAGAGTATGTTAAACTAAGAACATCGATAAAAAGAACGCCCAAATCTGACTTCGTATGAAGAAGTTATGATTTTTCGGAGTTTCGGATTAGCGGTGTACAACCTGAAATTCGAATATTAGATCGAGTGACTTTTAGCCAACACGACCTAAATGAGAATCGAAGATCTCGTTAAGAGTAGCATAACGAGAAAAAGATGGGCGAAAACGGACGTCGGATGAAGAAGTTATGAGGATTTAACGGACCAATCCTGTCCCGGCCTGTTAATAATATAAAATTTAAAATCGAGTCAAAATTAGCCGATGGGGTCTAAATGAAAGTTGTAGAGTACGTTCCCACCTTCACGCTGATATAAAAAACGTCGAAAACGGAGCTCGTACGCGAAAGTTACGAATTTTTAAAGTTTGCACTTGAATTTGCGAAGCTGATTGCGAAGTTGTTGACGTGGCCAAATCTCAACCGTCGCTTGCTGAGCACGATCTCACTTTGGATGATGACACGTAGCCTCACATTACACCCCGCTTCCGAGATTAGTACGCCCAACGTACCTTCGCTTCCTATCCGACCGGTGTGCGAGGCAGCTGGAACCAAAGAGATATGTACTATAGACCTTGTAATAGTGTACTTTGTAATGTAAACAATTATACTTAAATAGTTATTTAGTAGTGTACCCTTGAATTAATGAATTAGAGTAGAGTTCCATAAACTATACCTATTATACTTTATATTCTTGTTTCTGTATAGTGTTCTTTGAGCATGTAAAATAGTGTAGTATTTCCCAAACTAAAATTATTATAGTTTGAATGTATGTTCTGTAATTAGATGAAAACCTTTGTAAGATATCAGTGTGTATAAGTAATGATAAAAGATTGGTATAAAATCCCCTCTTGCTCAACATGATACAAAAGGGTAAACAATATGCTTTATATTCACATATATTCCCAATATATAATCAAGGGTGAAAAGACGGTCGAATAAGAAATTCAATTCTAAACACACAACCATACAAGGAACATGATTTAGGGCGGAGTATGTGTTTGTGTAAGGATAGCGGCGCTGTAGAGATGATCCCCGGGTTGATGTATGCGGAATTAATGGTATCCTAATAATAGTTAAACACATAATTATATTTAAATTAGCGAAACCATTAATTAAAGTGTTAAACAACACTTATTTTGTGTTAAGAATGATTACCGAGAATTGTACAAGTGTGGAAGAGGGGGTTTCAGTTTGTCCTTCACCGAAATCCCTTTAGTGAATTCAATTTTCGGTCTTGGACAGTTTTCGGCCGAAAACGAGTTCTCGATCTTAGAGTTTTCGGCCACTTGATGACTTGAAGACCGTTCTTGGTGTTCTTGGTGAAAATATGAAGATTTGAAGGTTTGAATGTTCTTGGATGATCCTTGGGAGCAAAATGAGAGTGTTTTCTAGGGTAAAAGGTGAGAAATGATTAAGTTTTCGAATGAAAAACTTATATATGGTTGAATTTTCGACCGTAAAAGAGATTTCGGCCGAAATCAGTTTTCGGTTGGAGGGTTCTAGACCGAAAAAGAGGTTTTCGGTCCGAGGGTTTTCAGTTCCAAGGGAAAACTTTGATTTCTAAATATGTTTTATTCCAAAAAATTATATAAAAACATCATTTATATAATTTAAATTATATTCTAACCCTAATGAAATTAACGAATTTAACGAAACCTCAAATTTTATTTATAGAGTTTGACGTGAAAACTAACGGGCTGTTACATCTTTTTTCTTGTATGTGCGACCCAAGTTGTTCTTTCAACTCGTCGAGTTCCTGCCTATCTTCATCCAACTCTCCGAGTCCACCCATGTGACTAGCCGAGTAGCTTCAGTTCTTAATCCATACAGTGGCTTTTCAAGCCATGCAGGGGCTCCAACTCATAGATCCACTCTTCCCAAGTCTATTCCTCACGTAAAGTTGCAAACTTTACGTGAAACCAAAGAGATATGGGCTTAAAACACTCTAGGGCTAGGTTTTGTGACCAAGGGGATTCACCAACAACTTATTGACATAGACTTTATGGCTTTATGGATCCTTAATAGCCTAGATCTGAGGTAGCAACCTCAGATCTACTCCAAACTCGAAATAAACCTCCTCCATACCCAAAAATGCCCAAATATCAACCATAAGATATATCTAAATGCAATAAGGTCAGCTTATTACCTCAAGGGATCTGAAAAGTCACACCAACTCTGGATCTAAAGCCAATCCTTGAATCACCAAAGGTTTCCCTTCCTCCTTCTTCCTTCAAATCACCCAAAATGGCAAGAAAGCTTGAATGTGCTAAAATGGAGGCTTAGGGTTTCGTGTTCTAGATAAGAGAGGCTATAGAGAACCCTAAGGGAGAGAATGAGATGTTTATATAGTACACAAAGTCTTGGATTTAGGGTTTTCCTCTTTAGACCGAACTCGTCGAGTCCTCTTGTCGACTCGTCAAGTCGGTTACTTACTCTTCGACCTGGATCCCGCTCGTACTCGTCGAGTTCCACCTTGGACTCGACGAGTTGACCCCCTTGACTTAGAGTTTTCCTTTCCTTTCTTGGTCTTTCTGATTATGGGTGTTACGGAAAGATAAACGGATCTAGTACATATTGATGTGAACTGGTCAGATCCACCATAAATAATGATAAAGGCTATTCGTCATGATTTACTAATGGTTCAGTAAATATGGTTATGCTTCCAAGGTTAAGTGTAATTCTGATACATTGAAAAGATTCAAAGTATAGCAGAACCAACAAGAAGAATCAAATTAGGCAGAAAGATAAAAAAGTTTCTCCAATCTGAAAGGAAAGGAGAATATTTTAGTATCATATTTTATGATCATCCTATTGATTATGGAACCATGTCACAATTTATCCTCTAAGGACACCTTGGTGCATTTTTATGGCTAAGAAGAGGAATCATGAATTGTTGAAATGGTTAAATCAAATAGATGAATCATACTTCATTCCAATATCGAGTCTTAGAGTCATGCCCCAAGATTGTGCCTTGAGTGACATAATCTTAAGTAGGTTTATAACACCTCATGACATGTGAAGTTGAAATTTTTATTACTCTTGCACATTTGAAATTGGTAAGTTGTGATGTTTTGGAAAAAACAAAGATCAACTAAGACCAATTACATGAAGTGTTGTCTTAATAGGATCTCACACTAACTCTTGAGTCTTTGTTTGTCAAGGAATGTTTTTTGAAAAGAGAATCTTATATGTCAAGAGGATAGTGGGAGTCTTAAAGATCTTGAAAAAGGTTTCAAGAACTAATCAAGAATAAATCTATTGTTTTTCACTAGCACACGAATTATGGTTGATAACCTATCATGTTGACATTTTCTTGCTTCTATGCCTATTCCAGTTAGTTTGACTATGCATGTGAGTTCTATGTTTTCTCATTTGAATGCATGAGGCAAAGCGCATTGATCAATGGAAAGTGCATTGATCTGTAGGGGCGAGCTGCTCAACAACATGAAAGTAATGGTAGGACCCTTGTGGTACTAGATGGCAGGAAATTATGATTGATTTAGTTCAGTCCATATGAGTTTGGATTTGTCACTAATCATGTCGCGTGATTATGGGACAAATTCACATGGATAGGAACACATACACCATTAAACTAAGTGACAAAGGTTTCTCTCCATTTCATGAAAATGATTGTGAGGAAACATTTTCACTAAGTAGATGTTAAAGAGTTAGCAGTTGTGTTAATTTCTTTCTCAAATTCGATTATGATTACGACATCCCTCTTCATAGTTCGAATTGTGAGAAATGGCAAATGATTTGAACATTAGGGACTTACTGTTGTAAGTTCTAAAACTGTTTAGACGCACATATGAGCTTTCTATTGAAAGGTGTATGAGCTTGAGAAGCCTAGATAAGGTCTTGTCAAAGCATCTTATATCATAAATGTAAACTTTGGAAAGAAATTCAATAAGTATTGATTTCTAGAAGTCCAACTGATTCCTGGGTACATGTCAAAACTAGTGGGAGCATACGTGTTATACTTGTAAGAATGTAATTATTATGCTAGTGGGAGCACAAATATTACATTAAGTATTGCGAGTTAGCAATGCTAATTAAAGAAAACAAAAGTTTTCAAAGTTGCACAGTTTGAAAAAAAATTGTTTTGCTATAATTAAGAGAGAGGAAATCACACTTCATTTAAAATCTAAAAGCTCAGATTGAGATTTTAATAGAATTTAGTCCTGAACATATATGAATGTTATGATGAAATGATTCAACATAAGGAAATTCTATATATGGAAATGTTATAGCGAGATACTGATAAAGTATCATGTATTTGTGTAAGACATTATAAATCGTGTTCCATATGCTTCGGGTATATGATCGATTGCATATGCTATAATATTTGTGTGTTCTGAATTTTCCAAATGCCTAGGGCATTAAGAAGGAAAATGGACTTGAACCGTATATGACCAATGTTGTTAAACAACTATTAAGGACAATCCAAGGTTCGCCAAAGATTGGTTGCTTACAGATAGCTGGAAGTATAGTAATGGATGAACCATATTGACATGATTTTAAATAGATAGGATTATTAGAATCTAACACATTCTAATAATGGCGAGAATTTCGTATTCTTACACTTACGATAAGGATTTGGAATTGTGAAATGAATATGATTAGAGATGTTTACAATTGATCTATTTCACAAAGTAAGGATCATAGGCAAACATAGTGTGCATGCTTGGAGCATGGGATGACTATTGTTTTAATTCAAGTATTAAGTTGATTAGTCGAAACATTATACAATGAATAATGTGTAATCAATATGGTGATTAAATAATAAGTGTTATATTTATTGAGACCATATTAGATTCGATTATTCTTGTGTTTTACTTTGCATGTTTTGACTTCCTGAATAATAAGATTATTCAAACATCCACAGTCGATCATATTGTGGAAGTAAGTAACGAGGCAAGACTGTCATGAATCCGACTGTAGATTGTCTAAGTGCTTAGACATAGCACAAGTTTGTTGCAGTGTTCATGAGTACTCCTGTAATGAGATTTGAGTATTGGATTAAACCTACACTCATCTGAATCACTTCAAGGATTCATCACGTGTGATTATGAGACGATAATATCGTATATTCTTCAAATGGAGATATATTGCTGTTGTTTACGAGTCGGTTACACATTGATAATACGTAAGTGCATCAGTAACTTGATGTTATAAAACGTATTGTTGTGTGTGATTTGATGAGTAAATAATACAAGCATATGAGTCGAAGTTTATCTGTTCCTTTTACCCTAAGAGGATAAAAGCGATATCTGTGGGCCCCTCGATGATTTAGTAATGACACCCTAAGTGCTTGGCCAAGCCTGAACTGATTTGATTTGTTCAATTAGTCAGTCGTCATAAATCAGAAATCGGGAAACAACACATGAACAAAGAGAATTATTATAATCCATGTCTCACTTCATACGATATCTTGTAGAACGGAGGAATATATGATCCCTTATCTAATGGACGCGTCAGAGTTCGACAGCGACTTTTGAGAGCTACGATTACTAATCGGATTATGAAGCTACTTTGGCAGTTATAGTTATTAGACTTATCCAAGTGGGAGACTGTTGGATTATGTGTCCAAGCCAATAACTATAATTGGTATGTACTTGACTCGATAGAAGCATAGTCTATTTTGGGTTGCCTTCACCAGAGCAATTTGATAGGAAGGATATTTGAGAAAGAGGTTGTTTGTGATAAGAATAATATATTAACTGAGAAATCATATTATTTAATTAGTATTGATCAAGAATTAATTTGGAATTAATTTAGTGATCAAAAGAGACTGATAAAATTAACGGGGACTGATTAAGTCAATAAGTAATACTTATAGTTTAGGCTAATGATCCATATTGATTAGGATGGAATAATTCTATGTGGGAATACATAAAGAGTTAGTCTAAAGGGCTTATCATATGGATTTTGGGGTTAAAGGCCCAAGGAAGTGAATTAAGGTTTACAAGTTAGACCCTAAGAATTCCACACTATAAAAGTAACCCCTAGACTCCCAAAATTGGCACTTATGATCATAGATGAAACCGTAGCCGAATTTGGAGCTTCATAACCTCTCTCTGAAAGTCCTCCTCTTGCTTTTGGTGTTTGTGAACCATTTGAGGCATCACACTTGATTTGCTAAGCTCTTGAAAGGCTAAGTTATACAAGCTACATAAAAGAGGTATTCATCTAATTAGTTTTTATGTTATATATATCTCCAACTGCATGCTATCTAGGGTATATGCTTTGGATAATATGAAGTTTCATGTATAATTTGAGAGAACTTAGATCCAAGGCATTAGGGTTGTATGTGCACCATATGAGTGTTATAGTACTGAAAACCCATCACAAACTCCTCTAATAAGGCCCACAAGTCTTTCCTTCATTAATGGGCCTAGCATCCATGGTCCAATACTATAATGGGCCACAAGGCCCATAAGGCCCAATTATGTCATCAATGGCCTAATAACAAGTTCAGAGGCCCAAACACTAGAAAATCCAGACCCAAGGTTAATTAGGGCCCAAAATGGCCCAAAAGTCCATTGGAAGCCCATAGCCAATGTAATACTGAAAATTTTCAAACAAAATTTTCATTTAAAATCTCATAATTCTCATAACACATTTCACAAAAATCTCATTTATTTAATTTACAAGTCGCAACTCCATAATTGTGTGATTAAAATCCAGAATCCTCAAAAACATAACTCTTTCACTGGTGTGTACAATCAAGCCGGTGCCTTCCCGCGATCCTGAGAAAACCTGAAACACATAACACATAACACGGTAAGCACGAAGCTTAGTGCGTTCCACAAAATACCACACATAACTCATTAGCCACTTGATGCTATAACACAGTAAGACCTTCCGGTTAATGTGTCTCAGTGGGACCCTCTGGTCCCATTACTCGGGTGGACCCTTCGGTCCTAACTCAGTAAGCACATAATAATACACAACATAAATCACATAGACATAATGTAGGATATCTCAGTACTCAATATAAACACATAGGCATCTCAGTCACACAAAGATACCACTTATGGTAAGTATAGTGAGAAGACTCACCTCGACAACAAGCAATCATCCTCACACTCGAATCTCGAACTAGCCACCGCCTAACACATAGGGTAGTTATCTCAATAAATACTCAATTCTAGACTCTAAGTAAACCAAAGGTTATTCATCCTCTTTATAACTCTTAAAGTGGGTAAAAGACCATTTTACCCCTTCATGGTCTCCATTACTCATGTTTGCCTAAACCCTAAATGTTGGATTACTGTCTAAGTCCATAACTATTTTGGTATGTACTTGACCCGATGGTGCATGGTCCTTTTGGGTTGCCTTCACCAAAGCAAGTTGATAGGATGAATTATGGAGAGAAAGGATTAAATATGATTTATTAATATATTATGGGAATGATATATTAAAGGAGAAATCATATTGTTTAGTTAATATTAGTCAATAATTAATTGGTAATTAGTTTTGTGACTAAAAGAGATTAATTAAACTTAAGGGACTGGAATTGTAATTATAAGATAATTGCAATTTGGGCCATGGATTGTCTTAAATCAAGAGGTGGACGAATTCTTATGGGAAGCCCATAAGGAAATCGTCCAAGGGATTGATTAAAGGAGTCTATGGGTTGCTTAGGGCTTAAGCAACCAAATTAGGGTTTCCTTGTTAGATAACCCTAATAGCCTCACTATAAATAGAACCCTTAAGGCTAAAAAACGTGGGGAACTTCTTTTCTAGGGTTAGAACACGTTTTGGGCAGCCTTTATCATCTCTCCTCTTCATCCTCTTGCTTATGGTTTTTGTGAACCATTAGAGGAGTGACACTTGTGACTCTAAGCCTTCTAAAGTCAATTCAAGGAGGAATTGAGATTGTTATTGCTACATAACAATCAAGGTACTATCTTAAACCTAATTATATGTTAATATCGATTTCCATATGCTAGAATTAGGGTTTATAGTCTTGGATTCAAAGCATGTACAATAGAGAAACCTAGATCCAAGCATTAGGGTTTGTATGAGCACATAGGATGTCTTATGACCAAAACCCATAACTAAAGTCAATAGAAATCAACTCGAGTCAACAGTCCATGTTTGACTCGACTCGCCGAGTGCACCTATGTGACTCTTTGAGTCCACTCGTTTCCTCGGAAGTCTCGTGAAGGTCCAACTTAGCTCGTCGAGTTGACCCCCAACTCGCCGAGTTATCGCGTGATCAAACTCATCAGGAAAAACCCTAACCGACTCATCAAGTCGGCTCATCGACTCGGCGAGTCCATTCAGACTCATTTCTCATTCAGACGATTTCAAGGCATAAAACCTTCCCAAACTCTAGATCTACGTTCTTAGGGCTCGATTATCACATAAAGTCACGAGCTTTATGTCCATGCATGTCATATGATGCTCTAAATGCCAATATAACTCTAACAAAGATGCTTAACCACAACAACTCTTATATGGTTGAATAAAGCTATAATCCGTGGACTCTCTGGACCTCATAAAGTCTAGATCTAAAGTCTAGGCCTCCTAATAGACTCCAAGCACTTATTGTCCCAACAAAAGGTAGAAAAAGCCCTAACTTCCATAATCATGAGATCTAACTAATAAGATGAGAAAGGTGTAGGCTTTATACCTTCTACAGAAGCTCCACGTGAAGAAATGCTAGATCCCACAGCTTTTTCTCGTTCCTTGCTTGTTTCTCACTCCTTTCCTTCCAAATATTCACCAAAAGCCCTTGATATTGGCTCAAGCACTCTCTCTTATCTTCAATGGCTGCTAAGGGTTTCACACAGGAGATTTGGGCAGCTGGTGAGGCGCATTTGAGGTTATAAGTCCCCTTACATAGGCCCCAACCTCGGGAATTTAGGGTTTCCTCACACATCACCAACTTGACAAGTCGGTACACTGACTCATCGAGTCAGTTCATTAAACCCACGCGGATAACTCGACTCTACTCGACGAGTTGGACTCACAACTCGCCGAGTCGCTCCATAAATCTCAGAATGTACTCTTACAATGATATACCTAAAAATCCAAATGTTATAGCCTACTAGGAGCGTACACCTAGCATACCCTTCAATACGTGTAGCATACTACGTTCATGGGCTGTACGGGCAACGAACTAACTAGTACGCCCAACGTACAGGCTGCTTTGCACAAAGTTCATTAAGTGCTTAATACGTGAAGACTCTTCACTTAAATTCCAGATCTTGGTCATTTTAAAGTTCCTAAGGCATAAAGTTGGCAACTTTATGCCTTTGCATGCCATATGTGATCCCAACACCTTACTTAATCCATTAAGACCCTCCTTAAGGTCTTAAACTCATGCATATAGCCATAACTATCATCAAGTTAGCATTTTATCCTTTAACCAAACCAAAGAACCTCAGATCTAACTTTCCTAACCTCTGGAGTCGCTCCAACTCACTAGAGAGGATTCATGGACTCAAAAATGGACTTCTACAAAAACCTAACTCAACAAACAAAAAGGATAAGCAAGGTGTAAGCTTTTTACCTTCAAAAGCTCTCCAAGATGATCTAGATGCAGGATCTAAAAACTCCTCCCACGTCCAAGGCTTGAACATCACCTTCTCGTTCTTGCAAACCCACTAAAATGGCCACCAAAATCACCTTTAAGGTCAAAACTCACACTCTCTTGCAAATACAGGGTTTAAGGAGGAAAAGAGGCAATGGAGGTTGTTTAGGGTTTTGTCCAAATGACATAAGTGTGATTAAATAGTGGTTCATGGTCCAAAATTTAGGGTTTTGAATCTAGCCACGTACGCCCCACGTATGTGGTGCCAATCCGTAATCATGCCATCTTAGTACGCTAAGTGTATGCATAGGTACGTCCAACGTACGTAGGGACTTCATTTGCTAAAATAAATTCATTCCAAGGGTCAAACTGAAATTGCCTACATCTCGAATGTTACACCCTGAAAAAAGTTTATGAACAATTGGGTAAGTGTTAGGCTTAGTGAGTTCCCCCAATATAACATATACCATAATACTTATACATGTATACAAATAATGGATCACATACTTTAATCGTTCCACCATAAAATCTATACGAGTCTATAAGCTCCCATACTTATTTCGTTCCACCACCAACCCTAACTACACTGACGTGGGTCTATAGGCTCCTGTACTTTATCCATTCCACCATCAACTCTCACTATCTTTTAAGCATATAAACAATTATGCACATAGATAGTACACATTCGACTTTAGAGGCACATAAAAACTACACTATGGGTTCTACTCAAGTGGCTCTTATATCTTAACATACATGGATATATATTGGAATACATAATATAGTGAGATGAACTCACATGGACAGTTACTTCGAAGATTAACAACTATTTGAATGATCCCACTGATGAGCAACGAGCCTAACGAGTATTAAGCTATAATACTATAACTTACTAAATCCCAAGGGAACCCGGTAATGTAGGCTAAACCTATCACAAATCCCAATGAATACAGATAGTTCTATCAAGTAAGGATCATTCAAGTAGGACAGTTGGGAGGCATGATCATTTCGGCATATAACTTTTCTGAAATCCAACAACCACACCAACATGACCATTTTTGACACCTCTCCCATAAGTAGATCAATCAGTATTTTGACATGGAATTATTGAGAAATCTTAAATATATGTTCATAATAACGAATTATGACTATAAATATAAGTTACACTGAAAAAAAAGAATGTAGCTTAACTTACAGAGATTTCCTTGACAAAGTCCGGAAATTGTACTGGCAGAACTCCGGCCTGATAGCTACTAATTATCGCGCTCTCCGGGGCCTCTAAGCTTCAACAAACTATCCTAAATACTAAGGAGATTTTCAGAACTATAACTCATAAATTTGTGAGAGAGAGTTGGAGGGTGTGAGGGAGAGAATGAGGGATGCTGCCCTTTTATATGCCACTTTTGGGGTGCACGGCGTGCAAAAGCGGTGCACGACGTGCATTTTAAGGTAACGTCACCCCAGGCACTTTGCGCTACATGTCAAGCTCTCTGTGGTTTGCATTTTCACCTTCTAGGAGCGTGTCGTGCACCGCGCATGGCGCAAAACGTAGATTTCGTAAATTCCATTACTTCTTTATACAGACTCCGTTTTTGACGTTCTTGTTTTTTTTTTCACTCGTAGCTCTCATTGAGTACTACAACTTTCCTTTAGGTTCCATTGACTAATTCTGACTTTATTTTTAGCCCTTATTTTTATATGATTTAATGATTTTGCAAAGAACATAATTCTCTGCTACGGACTCCGGTTTTGATGTTCCTTTTACCAAAATTCTATCTTAAAGAGTATTATGAATTTCCTTTTAGTGACTTTACCAAAAAGACAACTATTATTTTTGTAACTTTTTACATCAAACATTCTTTGTGTTTGGTTGACTTTTATATCTTATAAATATCATATATAATAATACGGAGTCGGATTTCTACGAAATTTATATTTTCGGATAAACAAAAAACATATAAAATAGGAAACAAAGTAAAGAAACTAACATGTTCCATTAATACGTGTTACACAAACTAATGCATATTTCATTGGATTTCTAGAAAGAACAAATAGAGAATGGATTACCAACAATGGTCGATGCAGGGAGGTGTTAGGCACAACTCGCTAGGATATAACAGCTACAAGGAGGCGGTCGTCGGTGAGGGAGAAAGAAAAGTGAAGAACAACCATTGGGCAATGGCATACGAAGGGCCAGTAGCCCACCCGACGTAAAAAGGAGAAGTCAATTCGAAGAGGAAGAAGCGCGTGGCCGGTAAAGGAAATATGTGCTTGAGCTACAACATGGAGTTATGTTTTAATTTGTTTGTCTTTTCTTTCTTTTTAACAATGACTACAATTATCAAGTAAATATCTTTTAGTTGGTAAATATTCCAACTAAAGTGTTTAAAAAAAAAAAAAAAAAAAAACCTCTGAAAATATCTCCCTGTGATAAACATGTTTTAAAAGAATGTTACTATAAATATAGTAATTAAATAGTTGAAACTTGTGTTTATAACCAGATCATTTATAACATCACCTGGAGAAAATAGTGGTTGTAATCAGATCATTTATCACGTCATGGTAGACCACGTGACATTAATTTAACAAAAGTATTAGATTCTATTTTGTTCTTACCAAGAGTAAATAATTTATTTGAAAAAAATGAAAAAAATATATAAGTGTTTTTGGTTAACTGAATGGAACTTCCTTATGGAATGTGCAAACATTATTGAGAAAGCGCATATGAAAAAGTTGGACAAGATCCTTATAAATTGGAAGGTAATACCGTAATAGAGCCCGGCCATCTAAATTTAGTTCTAAGTCTAATTAGACGTGGCAATGGGGCGGGTTTGGAGCGAATCGACATTGATCCAAACCCTTTTAACAAATTTCAAAATCCGATCCAAACCCGCTCCGTAACCAGCAGGGTTTTTAATAATCAAATCCATACCCTTATCCACCGAATCAACGGATATCCAAACCCGCCCTGTAACCAATAGACTTTTTGAATTATTAAACACATTTTACTTAATTCATAAAATAATATTTCTTAAATAAAATAAATGTTGATTTAGAAAACACATTACGTACTCGAGGACTTCCGATTGGAATTAAAAATCACTATTGTAGTAACTTATGATTTATTTTTTACTGTCAATTGTATTGATAGAGAATAGCAATGACAAACTTTCATTCAGCTGATGAATGAATTTATTGATTTATGAATGAAATATGATGATTGCTTGATGAAATATAAATGAAATGGCATCTTTCTTAGTAGAATACTGGAAGTATAGAAGTCGACTCCTCGATTCTTATGTATAAACAGTTTGGACTTTGGCATTTTCCCTTTGGACTTTTGATTGGAATCAAAATTAAATATTAAGAAATATACAATATAAACCAATAATTCAAAATTTATACGGGACGGGTTATAAACGGAGTGGATCAACGATGATCCATACCCGACCCTTTTAATAAAAGGGTTAGCGGGTATGGGTTGTTAACGGGTAAACGAATCAAAAACTATGCTCCAAACCCATATAATTTTTAAGTTGTTAGTATAATATTTTTAAGATGCCATAAATTTTTTTATTTTTAACATGTAAAATTATGCTATAAATAATTATTTGTTACCTAAAAATAGCATCTTTTAGCATAAATAACAACTTCTTTTAGCTCAAAAAAAGGCTGTCCAAAATCAATCGATGCCGGGGGAACGGGGGTGAGGGCGGTGGTAATAAAGGGGATTCAGGGGCGGGGGCGGAAATAGAAAGACTGAATATTTCGGAGGCGGGGACGGGGACGGGGTGGTGGAAGCACTCCCCGCCCTGTTTGCCCCCATTGACATCCACCTCTAGGTACCTACCACATTGGTGCCGTACCCGAATAGCGAAAAGAAAGAAGCAAGAAATTTGGGTCAAAATACCGCCACCTCCAACCATATGATCCATCCGGTTAAATTTTGGATACGAATTATAAGGAAAATATAACAAAAATAAATAATATATAATTTAAAGGCACGTATCACTCAATAAGTTTTAATCAATATAATAAGTTAAATATTATTATTGCAAAAATAAATATGGTTTGAATAGCAAATGCCTTGTAGAGTACAGTTGTAGTTCTTGGGATTACTGATTACACACAACCACCAAGGACAAAATAAATCAAAAACAAAATTGCAAAAATGGTCCCTCTGGTATGCAAAATTTTGGGGTTTTAGTCCAAACAATGATTTTTTTGGTTTCGTAGTCCTTTTGGAGTGGTTTGTATGTGAAAATGGTCCCTCCAAAAATTGAAATGACTATAATACCCTTGGGGTATTTATTTTTCATTTTTCTTTCATTTTTTTAAATTTAATATTTATTTATTTATTTTAACAATTAAAAAAATAATAGAGGACCCACCTCTCTCTCTCTCTCTCTGCTGCTGAAGAATTTCATCTTCTTCGTATTCTTCATACATCCCCAAATCAACATCATAACTCTTCTTCATCTAGAATCAGTACTTATACACTCAAGAGGTTGTTTAAGTATAAATATTACAACATCAAGTAGCGGTGATTTTCGGGGGTAGTGTTCTTTATGTTTTTCAAGGTGAAACAGGTTAATTAGGTTTAGATTGCTAGAGAAGATGATGGGTTGTTTGAAGTGTTCTTGTTGTGAAACAGGTTATTGCACCCCACCCTCTCCTCTTCGGTCACCCCTCTCTCCAATTTGTTGTAAAAGATTAGATAGTGATTAAGATTTACAGAAGAATCAAATATATATCCCAAATTTGTAATACCTTCAAGTCCAACAATTAAACCCAAAATCGATTTTAAATTAAACCAAAAATCGATTTCATGGCTTCTCAGCTAAGCTTTATGATGTAGAGGCTTCTAATCTTGAATATGCTTTTGGGCTTCTCTCAGTTATTCATGAACAAGTTCATCATCTTCATAGCAAAACCAAATCAAATGAAACCCATATCAAACAGAACCAAAACATGAAACACAAATCATTGAAACCGAACCTATAACAAAAACTGTAGAAACAAAAATCGAAACTGGACCTATAACAAAACATGAAACACAAATCATCGGTCTTGCTCTCGTTTCTTGTTATCGGCGACGTGCGTGGGTGAGAAGGGGAAGGAGTGGCAGAGCAATGGTGGTGGGGTGCAATACCGGACCAGTGGAGGGCGATGGAAGGTGGTGCGGTGGCTGCCTCAAGATCGTCGGAGGTGGCAGCACGCCCTTCGTATTCGTTGAAGTTGAGATCGGAAGAAAAAAATGAGTTGTGTGCTTTATTGAGAGAGAGAGAGAGAGAGAGAGAGAGAGAGAGAGAGGTGGGTCCTCTATTATTTTTTTAATTGTTAAAACAAATAAATAAATATTAAATTTAAAAAAATGAAAGAAAAATGAAAAATAAATACCCCAAGGGTATTATAGTCATTTCAATTTTCGGAGGGACCATTTTCACATACAAACCACTCCAAAAGGACTACGAAACCAAAAAAGTCACTGTTTGGACTAAAACCCCAAAATTTTGCATACCACATGGACCATTTTTGCAATTTTGTCTAAATCAAATATCATTGATGCAAAAAGATATATTTTTATTGATTCCGAAAAATGAATTAAGCTTGCCTATATATAGTAATTGGAATAAAAAAAATATTAAATCTACGGCTCATTAGAAGATGGGTTAAGGTAATGATTTGATTCCTAATTATATGTTTATCAATTTTAGTATTTTAAAAAATAAAAATTATTCAGAAAATTACAAGTGAAAAAAAAAGATGATCTGCCATTTTTGGAGAGCAAGTAAAAAGTAGAGTAAATTACAAAAATGGTCTCTGTGTTTTGGCCAGATTTGTAATTTTGGTCGGTACGTTTAAAAATTGATATGTTATATCTATGTGGTTTTTGAATATTGCAGGTTTGGTCATTGCTTCATATAAAAAGACTAAGGCCCTGTTTGATATGTTGCTAACCGAGTCAGGTCATATGTTTTTGGCTGACTCGGTCAGCTGAACCTGTTTGATAAACTTTCTGAGCGGGAAATTGAAGTTTGACCCGGTAAGAAAGAAGGCTTCGACTGAGGGAGTGTTTGGCTTAGCTTTTTAAGGGCTAAAAGATCTTTTTGGAAAAGTTGCAAAAAGTCATGTTTTCCTGACTTTTCCAAAAACTTGATTTTCCTTCTATCAAAAATCCAAAAGTAGGTTTTAAAATTGTTTTGCCAAACATCTTTTGGCTTCTATCTTTTTCTAAAAGATCTTTTGGCTTCTCAAAAGCTAAGCCAAACACCCCCTGAATGAGAAAGGAAGACGTCGTTTCCACTTGTGCCCTTGCGTGTATATCCCTACACATGTATGTGTGTATCGTATCCCAGCAGGAAAATCGATCCAAGACCCCCCCCCCCCCCTTTACGCCTCGTTCTTAATAGACACTCAAAATCGATCAGCCAACACCCCATCAAGAATTGCACCCTATCCTCTTCTCTAGATCGATCGATGAACTGTCTCTCCACTTCGGTTCCAATTTAATTACATGTATGTTTCCCCTTCTTATGTGCGTTTATATCTCCAGCAGTAGTAAGAAATCAGACCCTACCCCTTCTTCTAAATCGAGTGTGTTTGTTATATGCTTATACTAACAGTTGATAAAATTAGATATAACTAGATATCACTGTTGATTAAATTAGATACAAATGTTGATTCACTCAATAAGTTTGATTGGTGTTGTCAAAATCTGATGGTGCTGCTACGTACATGTAAGACATTGGATGGATACACTTGGACTTGTTTGACCACAATACCTTTGTTACGATTATGCCCCTACAATTGATGTGCCCTGTGATATATCACAAAGTTTTTGGTAATTATCTTGATTTGGACAATTTTGCCCCTACACAAGTTTTATCTGGAAAAGCCTTTTGCTCCCTTGTTTAGCAGAGTTTGGTTATATTATTTTGATTTTTCATCATGTCGAATCTGGTTTTTATTTGTCTATTTGTTTTTGTTGTTGTACTCCTTTAAGTGATTACTCAATGAAACTAATCCGCCAAATAGAAAATGTATATGTTTGGAATGCTTGAATCTGTTTGCCTTTTGCTGAAATACATACCTTATGGAGTGTGGACTTCTATTTATTTTGTTGTTATTAAAATTATATTTCTTCTTTTGTTATACACAAAATATAGATAATTATGTATATTATGTGTGTTGGTGAAGCTATATATTATGTATGTTGGACCTTTGTTGCTGTTATTGCATTATTCCGTTTATGTTTGTTTGAAATCAAGTGTCTGATTAGATGTACAATCAAGTAGCAGAGTAAAATGGTCATTTTTTATCGGTCATTGCTTCATATAAAAAGACTAAGGCCCTGTTTGATATGCTGCTGACCGAGTCAGGTCATATGTTTTTGGCTGACTCGGTCAGCTGAACCTGTTTGATAAACTTTCCGAGCGGGAAATTGAAGTTTGACCCGGTAAGAAAGAAGGCTTCGACTGACTGAGAAAGGAAGACGTCATTTCCACTTGTGCCCTTGCGTGTATATCCCTACACATGTATGTGTGTATCGTATCCCAGTAGAAGAATCGATCCAACACCCCCCCTTTACGTCTTGTTCTTAATAGACACTCAAAATTGAACATCCAACACCCCATCAAGAATTGCACCCTATCCTCTTCTCTAGATCGATCGATGAACTGTCTCTCCACTTCGGTTCCAATTTAATTACATGTATGTTTCCCCTTCTTATGTGCGTTTATATCTCCGGCAGTAGTAAGAAATCAGACCCTACCCCTTCTTCTAAATCGAGTGTGTTTGTTATATGCTTATACTAACAGTTGATAAAATTGGATATAACTAGATATCACTGTTGATTAAATTAGATACAAATGTTGATTCACTCAATAAGTTTGATTGGTGTTGTCAAAATCTGATGGTGCTGCTACGTACATGTAAGACATTGGATGGATACACTTGGATTTGTTTGACCACAATACCTTTGTTACGATTATGCCCCTACAATTGATGTGCCCTGTGATATATCACAAAGTTTCTGGTAATTATCTTGATTTGGACAATTTTGCCCCTACACAAGTTTTATCTGGAAAAGCCTTTTGCTCCCCTGTTTAGCAGAGTTTGGTTATATTATTTTGATTTTTCATCATGTCGAATCTGGTTTTTATTTGTCTATTTGTTTTTGTTGTTGTACTCCTTTAAGTGATTGCTCAATGAAACCAATCCGCCAAATAGAAAATGTATATGTTTGGAATGCTTGAATCTGTTTGCCTTTTGCTGAAATACATACCTTATGGAGTGTGGACTTCTATTCATTTTGTTGTTATTAAAATTATATTTCTTCTTTTGTTATACACAAAATATAGATAATTATGTATATTATGTGTGTTGGTGAAGCTATATATTATGTATGTTGGACCTTTGTTGCTGTTATTGCATTATTCCGTTTATGTTTGGTTTGAAATCAAGTGTCTAATTTGATGTACAATCAAGTATCAGAGTAAAATGGTCATTTTTTATCGGTCATTGCTTCATATAAAAAGACTAAGGCCCTGTTTGATATGCTGCTGACCGAGTCAGGTCATATGTTTTTGGCTGACTCGGTCAGCTGAACCTGTTTGATAAACTTTCTGAGCGGGAAATTGAAGTTTGACCCGGTAAGAAAGAAGGCTTCGACTGACTGAGAAAGGAAGACGTCATTTCCACTTGTGCCCTTGCGTGTATATCCCTACACATGTATGTGTGTATCGTATCCCAACAGAAGAATCGATCCAACACCCCCCCCCCCTTTACGTCTCGTTCTTAATAGACACTCAAAATTGAACATCCAACACCCCATCAAGAATTGCACCCTATCCTCTTCTCTAGATCGATCGATGAACTATCTCTCCACTTCGGTTCCAATCTAATTACATGTATGTTTCCCCTTCTTATGTGCGTTTATATCTCCGGCAGTAGTAAGAAATCAGACCCTACCCCTTCTTCTAAATCGAGTGTGTTTGTTATATGCTTATACTAACAGTTGATAAAATTGGATATAACTAGATATCACTGTTGATTAAATTAGATACAAATGTTGATTCACTCAATAAGTTTGATTGGTGTTGTCAAAATCGGATGGTGCTGCTACGTACATGTAAGACATTGGATGGATACACTTGGATTTGTTTGACCACAATACCTTTGTTACGATTATGCCGCTACAATTGATGTGCCCTGTGATATATCACAAAGTTTCTGGTAATTATCTTGATTTGGACAATTTTGCCCCTACACAAGTTTTATCTGGAAAAGCCTTTTGCTCCCCTGTTTAGCAGAGTTTTGTTATATTATTTTGATTTTTCATCATGTCGAATCTGGTTTTTATTTGTCTATTTGTTTTTGTTGTTGTACTCCTTTAAGTGATTGCTCAATGAAACCAATCCGCCAAATAGAAAATGTATATGTTTGGACTGCTTGAATCTGTTTGCCTTTTGCTGAAATACATACCTTATGGAGTGTGGACTTCTATTCATTTTGTTGTTATTAAAATTATATTTCTTCTTTTGTTATACACAAAATATAGATAATTATGTATATTATGTGTGTTGGTGAAGCTATATATTATGTATGTTGGACCTTTGTTGCTGTTATTGCATTATTCCGTTTATGTTTGTTTGAAATCAAGTGTCTGATTAGATGTACAATCAAGTAGCAGAGTAAAATGGTCATTTTTTATCGGTCATTGCTTCATATAAAAAGACTAAGGCCCTGTTTGATATGCTGCTGACCGAGTCAGGTCATATGTTTTTGGCTGACTCGGTCAGCTGAACCTGTTTGATAAACTTTCCGAGCGGGAAATTGAAGTTTGACCCGGTAAGAAAGAAGGCTTCGACTGACTGAGAAAGGAAGACGTCATTTCCACTTGTGCCCTTGCGTGTATATCCCTACACATGTATGTGTGTATCGTATCCCAACAGAAGAATCGATCCAACACCCCCCTTTACGTCTCGTTCTTAATAGACACTCAAAATTGAACATCCAACACCCCATCAAGAATTGCACCCTATCCTCTTCTCTAGATCGATCGATGAAATATCTCTCCACTTCGGTTCCAATCTAATTACATGTATGTTTCCCCTTCTTATGTGCGTTTATATCTCCGGCAGTAGTAAGAAATCAGACCCTACCCCTTCTTCTAAATCGAGTGTGTTTGTTATATGCTTATACTAACAGTTGATAAAATTGGATATAACTAGATATCACTGTTGATTAAATTAGATACAAATGTTGATTCACTCAATAAGTTTGATTGGTGTTGTCAAAATCGGATGGTGCTGCTACGTACATGTAAGACATTGGATGGATACACTTGGATTTGTTTGACCACAATACCTTTGTTACGATTATGCCCCTACAATTGATGTGCCCTGTGATATATCACAAAGTTTCTGGTAATTATCTTGATTTGGACAATTTTGCCCCTACACAAGTTTTATCTGGAAAAGCCTTTTGCTCCCCTGTTTAGCAGAGTTTGGTTATATTATTTTGATTTTTCATCATGTCGAATCTGGTTTTTATTTGTCTATTTGTTTTTGTTGTTGTACTCCTTTAAGTGATTCCTCAATGAAACCAATCCACCAAATAGAAAATGTATATGTTTGGAATGCTTGAATCTGTTTGCCTTTTGCTGAAATACGTACCTTATGGAGTGTGGACTTCTATTCCTTTTGTTGTTATTAAAATTATATTTCTTCTTTTGTTATACACAAAATATAGATAATTATGTATATTATGTGTGTTGGTGAAGCTGTATATTATGTATGTTGGACCTTTGTTGCTGTTATTGCATTATTCCGTATATGTTTGGTTTGAAATCAAGTGTCTGATTAGATGTACAATCAAGTAGCAGAGTAAAATGGTCATTTTTCATCGGTCAGCACATTCAGTCAGACGTACAATCAAACAATATGGTTTCTTACTCGGTCGGTATTCCTTACCCAGACCTTTCCTAGTCAGCACTTTCTCAGTCAGCAATTATCAAACGAGACCTAACTCTAGAGGTGACAATCGTGTCGTGTCGTGTCGGGTTCGTGTCGTGTCGAAACACTAAACGGGTTGAAAGTGCTTGACCCTAACCCGACCCATTTAATTAACGTGTTGTGTCGTGTTAACCCGTTTATTTTCGTGTCGAGTTCGTGTCGGGTTTCGGGTTAGGGCTATACCTTGAAATATGTCGTGTCATGTGAGGTTAAAAGGTTGAGCATGTTGAAAGAGTAAGAGTTTGGTAGGTGGAAATGAAAAACTAATTGTTTTGAGGCAGAATAGATGAAGTCATAACAAGTTTAGATGACAAAATTAAAAGAGTGAGAGTTGGGGAGGCGGATGACAAGGTCATGAGGATGTAAGAGTGGTGAAAGAGACCGGGTAGTTTGGGAAAGAATGGAAAAACTGAAATGGAATCTTGATCTAGACGGCTAAGTTATTTCAATATTACAAAACAATTCAATTCGAAGGTTTTCTTTTGCTTATGTTTTTGGTTTTGTATCTTTCTAGTTTATTTAAATAATTCAAAAAACTTGCATATAAATAAACGGGTCATTTTCGAGTTGAAATTCTCAACCCTAACCTTACCCATTTAATTTTCGTGTCGTGTCGTGTCAACCCGTTTATTTAAACGGGTTGAAATATCTTACCCAAACTCGTTTATTTCGTGTCGGGTTCGTGTCGTGTCAATTTTTGCCACCTCTACCTAACTTACCATTCCTTTTTCTTTTTCATTTTCTTTTAACAATAATATATATATATATATATATATATATATATATATATATATATATATATATATATATATATATATATATATTAAAAATGTCTATACGGTTAGGAACAGTAAAGTTCCTAAGAGATTGGCAAAAATGGTCCCGTGTTTATGTATGTATTGTCAATTTCGTTTCTTTTTTTTACAAATGGGCCTTTTATGTCAAATGTCTCCACCGACTCATTTACAGTCACTACCATATCCTCCTCCGGCTTCCAACTGCAACACCCGTCGAGACCATCGTTGTCGCCATGACTACAATTGATCGGCCACCGCATTCCTCTTCTAATCGGTCAGCGCATCCCTCTTCCAAAATCGGCCTCTCATGACTTCTTCTCCACCGCCTTTGACTACAAACTCTTTTTTTCTCTTCATCCCTCTCTCTCTGCAATCGATTCGATTTTGCTTCTCTTCTACTTTAGTTTTCCTCTCTTACTCCACTTCTGTTTTAATAGAATCTTTAGAGATATAAAAATGTCGATCACTTCCACTCCTGTCGTCTTGTCTGTGCCCTTTTCTTCCAACTCGAATCTCAGGTCTCATCGGTAAGGTAAGGAAGTAACATAGCTTCAAACCTATGAGCACCGCAATGTCGGCCATTGGTTCTCTTCCACCGACCCACGACCTCTCTTTGATGCATCTGTATTAAAAATTAGGGATTGGAGACCACCGATGATGCATGTCATATGTTTCTTTGCTATCACAACATGTATTCACTTATCTTCTTATGAATTTAGCTCACACATCGATTGAATTCTTAGTTGCAGCTTTGTTGTTGGTGGTGAATACGTAATTTCTTTAATTTCAATCTATTTACTTTGAACCTTTCTTCAGTATGAAGGTGAATTCCTACTTGCCTTCAACTTTGAAGGTATGTACTCACAGTTTTGAACAAAATTTTCGAATTAAGCAAGCATCCATGTCAAAACCTAACTTCTACTCCACTTTAGATTTGATTCCTTTCCTTATTTTGATTAAAACAACCAAATGTTGAAAGAATTCACTATCTTTGACTCTGTGTAAACATTTTTTTTTTCTAATCAGACCTATATTGACCTGATGAAGAATCTGGGAAGAAGTAATCAAACAAACCTAGCCAAATCTATCAGTGCTTGGTGATTATGACTATAAATAGAAGTCGATCAACTGCTACCAATTACGTATGTCTTCCCATTATAATAACACTAATAGGAATTTGAACATTGACTTTAAAATATTACTCCATTTACTATAGACTAGAGTGTAGACAAAATTTTAACATTGACTTTAAAAGATGATTGAATGTTTCAGCGATATTTGTTAAAGCTTTGAGATTAATGTTAACAAGATCTTTATGGTTGCCCTAACTACAGGTAACATATCATATTATCATATCAAATGAAATACAGTCTCTTTTTGGTTATTTTGAACTTATAAACCATATTTACAATTACAAGGTCTGTCTTTATTTGTTAAAGCTTTTAATTGTAAATTTTTTAATTGCAAATTTTTTGTTACTTTTAATTGTAAAAAGAAAGATTTTTTTTAGTTGGTATGATCTATTATTCATTAAAATTTCCAACCTTTTTCTATGCCTTTTGACAGAAAAATGCACTCATTACGCACGCTCTGAAAGTACCCTTCTGGTTTTTAAGTAAACAATCACCAATAACTTAGTTCTTAGAATAATTTTTTATAATAATATGTGATTTTTTAGTTTAAATTTTAATATGTGATTTTTTATAATAATATCTAAGTGTTGACTATTGACTAAAGCTCTTGGGAAAAACCTCAATCTTTTATATTTTGATGCTGTTGCAGAGGTATTTTTACGCTCTAGATATTTTTATAGGTTGTTGAGTATCTTGGTGAGATAGTGGGGCTACGTTTGGTTGATAGAAGAGAAAGCAAATCAGTTGCAGGAAAGGATGAAAGAAGGCTGTTAAAATGAACATTTAATAGTTGAAAATATATTGTTATTTGAAAATAGTTCTTAGATTAACGGTTTTATGCAATGTTAGTCTAGTTTCTAATTAAAACATTACATTGTTATTTCTTGCATTTTCACAGATTTAAGTTTGTGTATATCTATCTATATGTGTTTGTATGGTATGTTTCGTTTTTGTTTTCTTTTTGAGAATAATATATTTCGTTTTTTCTTTTCTTAGGTTTCATATGGTTTCGTTTGAGAAAAGGAGTCACTGTTTTAAATAGCAATCTATGATATTGTACTTTGACTATTATGTGTTTCTAGATTGGTGACTTGTAGAGAATAGCAACATACTTTACTGTGTACTACAATTTCAAACAAAAGCGACACATTCCAACCCCGCAACACGGGTGGAACGCTTCTAGTTATTATTATTATTATTATTATTATTATTATTATTATTATATAACAACTTTATTTGTTCTTTATTTTAATAGAAGTTATATAGATTTCTTATAAAATTATTTTTATTTTTTAAATTATATATATATATATATATATATATATATATATATATATATATACACACACACACAGACACACGATTTGTGGGATATCTATAGTAAAGTTTCAATATTTTGGAGAAAGTCTTGAAAAAGTCCCAAACTTTTTTTTGAATAAAAAGCACAGAAAACTGGATAATTTCTTCAATTTAGTTTTTTTTGACATTTTCAGCAGGTCACCCATGCCACATGGCATGCCAACTACACATATGCTGATGTGGGGTGCTGACATGACATGGCATGCCACGTTAATCTTGAATATGAAAAAATCAGATTATTTTTAGGAAAAGGAGATAGTGGGATTGGAACTCACAACCTACACAAAAATCAACCAACTTTCCACTAGGCTAGAAGACAAGCTATGTATTTTCTCTCGAATGTTGATATAGAATCTATAAAAACATAAGCCTTAAATACGTTTATTATTATTATTATTATTATTATTATTATTATTTATTGTTATTATTATTATTATTATTATATTTAAAAACGTAAATAACTTTAATATATTGCAAAAATATATATTAAATATATAAACTTACTTTTTACGTATTTATATCTATTTTTATATATTGTTTTACGTATTTATGTATTTTTTTAAGTATTTTCATATATTGTTTTATGTATTTATGTATTTTTTTAAGTATTTGTATATATATTTTTTACATATCTTATGTATTTTAAATATGCAAATATATTTTGTTTGTAATTATATATATTTTTATATACATAAAAAATACTTAATAAATATAAAAACAAATATGTAAAAATTATGTTTATATATTTAATATACATAAAAATAATATATATATATATATATATATATATATATATATATATATAAACAATGTTTATACATTTAACATATATAAAAATACATAAAGTAATATTTAAATATACTTAAAAATACAAAATTACATAATATATATATATATATATATATATATATATATATATATATATATATATTTATTGAAGAAATTATCCACACATCAACACCCCACATCAACATATGTCCAGTTTGCATGCCATGTGGCATGGGTGACTTGCTGAGAAGGTAAAAAGGGACTAAATTGAAGAAATTATCTGGTTTTCTGGGCTTTTTTATTCAAAAAAAAAAACTTTAGGACTTTTAAAAACTTTTCCCAAAATATTGGAAATTTAATATACCTATCCCCACGATTTGTTCGTTGACATTATAAAACATTATATATATATATATATATATATATATATATATATATATATATATATATATATAAAAGTTTAGGTTTTATGGAAAACAAAAAACCCTAAAAATAAAAAAATGCATAAAAAAATATTTTTAAAATTTATTTATTATTTATTCATTTTAATTATTAAAAAAATTAGAGTGCCTCTCTCTCTCTCTCTCTCTCTCTCTCTCTCTCTCTATCGTCTCTTAACCTTTAGCCAAAGAAGGAGAAAAACCAGTGACCTTCACCAACGATGGCAACCCTCCTCCCCTTCCGTTCGATTTCATCAACTATGGCTACCAAACACTTCCTGTCCGGCGCAACTACTGCTGCCTTGCTTGCCTGTGTAAGTGATTACCGGAGAAGAGAAAAAGGACCCACAAGGGTCGCCGAAAAAGGGCAATAATCTTCTGCCGGCTAAGCCCTCCTCACAACTGATTAAACACCACCGCAATCACCCCGTATGACAGTTGCACCATCAAAGGTTGAGTACCGAGAGAATGAGCTCACCAGAAGAACCGAGTGCTCTTCCTTCTTCCACCGATTGAAGTCACCCTCTTACTATTTGTTGACCTTCTGTTCTGCTTCCCCTTAATTGGACCATCGATGACGAACAAATAGACCAAGGAGGTGCTTGCCGGAGCTCCTTATCCTTTTTCTCCTCTATTTGCTCATTATTTACTCCTGTTTCCCTTTCTGAAAACCTAATTTTGACAATTACGATGCACAGGGCTTGATATAAACATATCTGAGACTTGCTGAATCCATCTATCGTGAGTCTCACAGAGTTGATTTCTTCACCTAGGGCTTGATATGAACATATCTGAGAAGGGTTTCAGATGACGACAAAGATGGATATGTTTAATCAGATTCTTCGAAGACTTGATTTCATCATTGAAGAATGGTAAAAATAAATTCACATCGAGAATCAGAGTGGGTTTTGGGGGTGAAGACACCATTGAAGCATTATCTGTTAGTAAGGTGAATTGTTGAAGATGGTGAGACGAAGGTGATGATTAAAAGAGAGAGAGAGACCCTTTTTATTTTTCTAATTATTAAAAATGAATAAATTAGTATTAGATTTAAAATAAATGAAAGCAAAATGGAAAATAAATATCCCAAGGGTATTAAAGTAATTTCAATTTACCGAGGGACAAAAAACACAACAGAACGAACTCAAAATGATCATCAATCCAAAAAAGCCGTGGTTTGGACAAAACCCCCAAAAATGCATACCAAAGAGACCATTTTTGCAGTTTTGTCAAATATATATATATATATATATATATATATATATATATATATATATATATATATATATATATATATATATATATAAGTTTAGGTTATGTGTAAAACAAAAAACCCTAAAAACCAAAAAAATGCATAAAAAAAATACTTAAAGACCACAAAACTTTTTTTTTTGAATTTTTTTTTTATAAAAAATCACAGTTTTTTCTTAAAATTTGAAAAAAAAATAAAAAAATCATTTTTTTTATAAAAAAAATTCTCAATTTTTTTTTTCAGCAAATTTGTATAGAAAGCTACGATTTTTTTATAAAAAATTCAAGAAAAAGTTTTGAGATCTCTAAGTATTTTTTTATACATTTTTATGATTTTTAGGATTTTTTTTAGGGTTTTTTGTTTTCCAAATAACTTTCCCTATATATATATATATATATATATATATATATATATATATATATATATATATATATATATATAGTGCTCGAATAAACATATTATAATAGAACCTAGGATAATTATCAAACAACAAATATAATTATTTAATGTTGTTTTTTATGTGTTTTCCGTTACATCATTCATTTATATGTTTTACTTGTTTTTTATTCAACTTTAGGAGGTTTTATTGGTACTTTTCAAATGAATAATCTTAAATATTAAGATAAACAACTATCATACCGTCATAACTCATAACAACTATCAAAATAACAACTATTTGTTAAAAGAATAATCTTAAAAAAAATCTACCGCTTTTTAATACACATTAAGTATATATTATCTGAAATAATTAAAAATTCATCACATATTAAAGAGCGGTAGATTTTGTTTAATTCTATTCTTTTAGCATATAGTTTTTAAAATATGGTTGTTATTTCGATATTTATTATGATGGTATAACAATTTCTTATCATAATATTTAAAATTATTCGTTTAAAAAGTAAAAATAAAACCTCTTAAAAAAATTAAAAAAAGTAAAGCACATAAACGAATAATGTAAACGAAAAACATATAAAAAACAATATTAAATAATTATATTTGATGTTTGATAGTTATCCGAAGCTCTATTCTAAATTTTTTGTTCAAGCAACACTTAAAAAACGTTATATGATGTGAGCAAACAAAACGTAAAAACAAATATATTAATCGCATTTTTCAATAACACGTCAAAAATATTAAAAGATTTTTAAACCATAAAAACAAAGATAAATGAATAAAGCTAAGAATAAATAATAATATGATATATATATATATATATATATATATATATATATATATATATATATATATATATATATATATATAATTTAGATAATTAACTTAAAAGTAAAAATAATTTTATAAGAAATCTATATAAATTCTATTAAAATAAAGAACAAATAAAAGTATTATATAATAATAATAATAATAATAATAATAATAAATTGTTAAAAAAAGAAGAAGGGTAAGTTAGTCTTTTTATAATGTAAGAACCAAAACTGCAATATTCATAAACCATAGGATGCAACCTATTAATTTTTTAAACTTAGGGGCCAAACTATAAATCTGATCAAAACTTAGGGACCATTTGTGTAATTTACTCAAAAAATATAAATTAAAAGAAAATGACCCTTTCAAATCCAAATACTCCAAAATGACCATGATTTTTGATTGCTGAATTTATGATTTTTGAAGAGTAAGAATGTGGTCGCCGCTACTTAAACCCAAAAAATTATTTCTAACCTAGCAACATAAAAATCTTTTTCGAAAAAAGTCTTACTTTGAACACGTCAATCTACAATACCAACAATGTAGATGAATGATGGTAATTATTATCATATACTTATTTTATTGACATTACTATTAATTATTTTATTGTTTTTTGAAAAAGTAATTTTCTTTCTCTTTCTATATATATATATATATATATATATATATATATATATATATATATATATATATATATATAAAAGCTAACAACGATATGACATGTGTTGCTATTTACAGATTAAGAAAAGGAAAAAAAAATAAAAGGTCTTAAAGTTGATAATGACATGTATTGTTGTGATATTTATGTTGATAAAACTATTCTCTCAAAAAATATATATAGCAACTATTAAAAATATGTGTCCGCTATAATTAAAGAGATGGGTAGATAATGAACACAAAAGAAAAAAAAAACGAGAATTCAAATGTATCATGTTATGCTACTAAAAGAAAGATGTGAAAATTGTGAATACACAAAAGACAAAAGAAAAAGAATTCAATATAAAAAACCCAAGCCCAAAGGTTTGCGGCTCCCAAATAAATTTCATCAATTTTTTTATCCTTGTATTGTTTCCTACACTCACAAATTTAATATATATATTTTTTCATTTTTATTAACCTAATATCATTGATTGTAAGATAATATTATAATTTATAATTTTATGATTGTAAGAATATTTTAATATATTAACATGAAAGTTTGAAGATCAAAAAAATATTGAGTTAAATACATATTATATTGCAACGTTACTTTTATTGAAATGTTAAAAAAAATTGTTTATATATATATATATATATATATATATATATATATATATATATATATATATATATATATATATATATATATATAAAAGAGAGAGAAAAAAAAGAAATAAAATTATTTTTTTCAGAAAACAAAGTAACTAGCAACTTACTAATAATAATGATTTTTAATAATAATAATGATTAGGCTAGGTATATTAGATTGGGAATAAAGAATAATTCGTGAAAGGATGAAAAAACAAGTAAGATTTTTTCATTTTCTTCTTGAGCACCGTGGAAAACTTTGAAAATCAAACGATGATGTTCAAACACGTTATTGGTGTTCGCAACATTGTTTTTAGGGGCATTTCTACTTGGTTTTCGTAGATAACGGTAGATTAGGTGTTGCAACATTGGTTTAGCCTCTTCGAAAGTATAAAACTAGCTCGAAAAACTTTTTTTATCCTGTGATCCTTATCGAAAATTATATCCTTGAAAATCATTGTTTCAAAAGATTTCTCTTGGAAAATGAGATGTTATTTTTCAAAATGTAAGATTTGTTGTCTTTTATATCTAACTGGAATATACTTATCATTATCTGGTTTTTTGCAGAATCTACACACATATGACGTTAATTTGACCTTAAAATGCACAAACATACATGATGTTGCTATAAAGAACATGCTCACTCCCAAACAAGAAAACATGTTTTGATTCTTGGCTCAAGCTATCTACCACTGTCGGGGACCCATTTGTAACAAATGTGAAAGTTGTCACTAGTCGTTAATCGATAAAAAGGACAAACACCAAGTATAAAAGAGTTGGTACGTAATATTTATCAATCTAAGATAAAAATACAATATTTCGTATTAAGATGCATAAGGAAAATCAGCAAAACCGTGTGTAACCTATAAAAATAAGTGCACAAAAAGTTATGTTATTTTGAATAAATAATAACATATTCCAAAAACACACATCTTCCCGATCCCGAAAATATGAATTTCGTAAAAATTCGACTCCGTAAGAATTATATATATGATTTTTATAGAACGTAAAAAGCTACGAAGAGAAAGATTAACCTTTAGCTAAAGTCACCAAAAGGATCGTAGTACTCCTTTGAGATAAGAATTTTGAGATAATAATAAAAACAGAGTCCGTATGAGAGATATATGATTTTGCAAAATCATTTAAACATGTAAAAATAAGGACTAAAAATAAAGTCAAAATTAACCAATGCAACTTAAATGAATGTTTTAGTACTCGGTGATAACTACACGTTTATATAAAAAACATCGAAAACAGAGCTCGTATGAATAAGTTACGCAATTTACAAAAATCAACATTTTCAGCATGTGATCATCGCGGGGTGCGCGGCACACATGTTTTCTAGAAGGGCGACGCGGACCTACCAAAATCAGACAATAGGCAGCAGCAGACTGGAGTGACGTAGCAAGTGCACAGCACGCCCTAAGTTGCACGAGGTACTTCCCAAATATTTCAACTCTAAAAGGAGCAGTAGACCTCATTCCTTCCTCACTCACCTTCAACTCTCGATTGGTTCCCTTTCTCCCTCAATTTCTTTCGAAATTTCCTTCCTTTTATTTTTATTAAAATTGTTTAATAATTTCCCTCGAGCCCGAGAAATCCCGAGCCCCTGACTACTTTTCGGAAAGAAGAAAATATAGAATAAAGCACGCTACAAGGGTGAGTTCACGACCCAACTTTTACACGTTATATGTGTATGTGTGTGTGTGTGTGGGGGGGGGGATACATGTTATAATAGTATGTTATTTTATAATTACTAATTATATAACATTAGTGATATAATTATTCCGAGTACAATTAATATAATATTATGCCCGGTAGATACATTCTCTAATGTTTAGGGGTAATAGTATGCCTAGTTGTTATGCTGCACAACCGTTAGGATGATATTATACCTGATACATACTCTGCCAAAAGTCTATAATAATATTATACTAGTTGCTATGCTGATCGAATCATTAGGGTAACATAGTACCTAGTCATTACTCTAGCCTTTTCTTTAGGGTAACATAGTATCCAGTGTTGGCCCAATCTAAAAAATAGTATTATATTTAGTCATTACTCTAGCCATTTTTGTAGGGTAACATAGTACCTAGAGCTGGCCAAATCTAGTGAATACTATTGTACATAATTGTTATGCTAGGCTGTAACGCCGCAAAATCATGATAGACATTTAAGATATAATATAAGTTACGTATTAAGAAAAATATGAAAAATCAACCAAATCGTCCGTCAATTGTAAAAATAAACGAGCCAAACACACACACACACACTCACACACACACACACACACACACACACACACACATATATATATATATATATATATATATATATATATATATATATATATATATATATATATATAGGGCTAAGTTATAATGTGAGTGGACAATTATTGTGGTGAGGTGTGGACAATATTATTATATGAGAATTACTAAGAGTATAGGTTGTTTGCTAACGTGAATACGTTTAAACTTACACAACTATCATCATTTTCATGCATTCTCACTAATTCTTATTCATTTTTTGTTCTCACATATCGGTTTTTACTCATTTTCATTCTGACAGAATACGACTCAATAAACATTCTAACAAAATTCTGACATAATGAGAATAATAAAAAAAAGGTTTATAATAACCTTATTGACGATTGAATTAGTGAGAATGCGTAATTATAACAACAGTTATGTAAGATTGAACGTATTCGCATTACCAAACAACATATTTTCTGTTTTATTCTCACAGAATAGCACTGTCCACATGTCCGCACAATCGATGTCAATTCACATTTGAACCTAGCTCTCTCTGTCTCTCTCTGTCTCTCTCTCTCTCTCTCTCTCTATATATATATATATATATATATATATATATATATATATATATATATATATATATAACATGACAAATATTTCAAAATTTAATTTTCTGTTCAAAAAGGTTAAAAATTTTAAAAAATTAGTCACAACTCACAATACAAATGATAAACAGTAAACTAGTAAATAGACAAAGACATAAGATGGTAAATTTATTATTTTTTTTTCCTTTTTAAAAGAAAATCATGTGAAAGTATGCTCGGATCAAATCCCGATTCTATGATCCTACCTACGATCTTACGATCTTACATGTGATCCTTTATCAAATATGATCCGTATACAATCCAACACGTTTTTTATACCTAGGATCGTACGATTTTACATTGGATCATATGATTTTACGATCGAGATTGTCATTTTGACAGCCTTGATATCATAAGATAAAACAACCTTAATAATAATAATGATAATAATAATAATAATATAAATAAATACCGCATATACTTTTAATCTTATATTGCATATTTTGTATAAAAATTAACACCGTTGTCATTGTATTAACCGGCAAAGATATAATTAATTTAAGACTTATTTCAATGGAGAGATAATATTTTGAATATGTTCTTTTTATGTCAAAGTTATTATTGATCGACATTATAGTTTGAATATGTTGTTTTTATATATGTTAGGCTGTGTTTGGCGCGCCACAACTGATAAATTAGCTTATTTTTCGAGTTTCTTTATGTTGTCGTGTTTGGTAAGCCAAAAGTAGCTTTTAAGCTAGCTTTTTGAAAAGCTACTTAGACTAGCTTTTTAGGAGTTTTTTTTTAAAATTTTCCAAATACATCCTTTAATTAATTATAGAAACACATACTTCTACATGTCCTTTTATGTAATTTTATATATTTCAGCTAGCTTTTTAGCTAGTTTTACGAAACGTTATTTTTTATCAGCTAGCTTTTTCAGCTATCAGCTAGTTTTTTATTTAACAGCTAGCTTTTCAGCAAGTACGCCAAACATAGCCTTAATATTCACATTCATAAAGCACTGCATTTGTATATGCGATATTTAAGATATGTCATAAAGGACGTACGATCTTTTTTCCAAATTTATGATGTGCCAATTTAAGATATAGTGGTAGTTGCAAATATGTGAATCATATTTGACATATTCCTATCAATTATTCAATTAAGAAGTACGTCCTTTTGCCACATTTAAGATATGTCAATTTAATATATTGTGGTAGTTGCAAATCATAAACATTTTGGCACTTTTGGTTCCCCAAAATAATACTATGTGTGGTTTAGAGTGTTGCTCCAAAAGCTTCAACACTTTGTATTTTTGGTCTGCCGTTCAAATTTTTCAATGTTTTGTCATAAAATTTTTAACACCTAACCACTTTTGGTCACTTTTCAACTTTTTACCACACTAATTTGTGGAATTGGCATTTTTGGTCCCCTGACTTTGAAATTCTCTACTACTAGTCATAAGGTTTCAAGAGCTTGCCACTTTTGGTCCCTGACAATTACCAAATGTGAAACATCAAATTTTTGCCGAGTTGGCGCTTTTGGTCCCTCCCACCTTCAATATTCTACCATACAACCCTTCTTTACTTAAAACATTATACACACACAAAATAAAAACAACAAATGAGCAAAAAAAAAAAAAAAAAACAAAACAAAACAAAAAAAACCATAGCACTTAGGAATAATAAACTTTAGTGATTTTCGGTTTCCATGACATTTCTTTAAGGAGTTTGAAGCTTTTTGGTCCCTACACTTTGTTTTTATAATTTTCACATTAACTTTTAAACACTTTATCGCTTTTTGTCCCTTTTTAAAATTTTCAAAGTTTTTCTACAAAAATTTGAATACCTTACCACTTTTGGTCATTCTTTGACTTTTTACCACATTAGTTTGTGAAATTGGAACTTTTAGTCCCTCACTTTGATATTCTCTACTATCTTTGAGTAACTGCCCAGTTTTTGGTCCATAACTAATAGTTATAGTATAACCACAATACTTTAAGCAATTATCCGTTTTGATCCTTTTCTGTTATAGTTTGAGCAACTTTCAGTTTTTGTCCCTAACTAATAGTTAAAATTTTATTCACTCGATACTGAACAAATGCCGACATTAAGATAAAAAATTAAAGCGTTGTGACACCACATATACACACTAGTTAGTTAATAAAGGCTATGGGGGGAGAGGAACAATACATCTTCAACTCCAGCAACCAATACACATATTACAAATATAATATACTATATTAGGAATATCTAAATGGAATTGATAATAAAAAAGAATACATACAAATGCATATTCACATGCCTAAATGGTCACACACTTTTTTTTTTTAAGAAATAACCATGTCAAGGAAACCTTGTAAATTAGGCGACCTTACACACAACTTAAACGATCAATGAATGACTATTAATTTAGTGGAAAAATTAAATTTCACTTTTAAGTAATTTAAACAAATGGAGTTAAAAAATTACGTGATGAAGAGAAAGAGAAGGATGATCTTGGGTAGGACAGAGGTGATGTTGCTGCCTTGCTGGTACATTTATGGCCTTGAGTTTCTTTTGAAGCTTTTGTCAGCTTTGTGAATTTGAAGCCAACAAAAGACATTTTCGCATCATATTTTACCATAAATCGATAGTCGTGATGTGATTTGTTAAATATGAGTGGCCATTCACTTCAAGAAAAACGGTTTAGCATCGACAAAAATTGCCGCTAATGCTTATCGTAGTTGTCGCTAAAGGAAATATCGGCGACAAGTCGCCGCTAACGAGTCAGTAGCTACTAACCCATCACTATTGTCGCCGGTAATGTTTTTTGCTTTTTCTCTTAAATCAGTCATTTTCGTGTGTAGAAAAAGCGTTATGTAATGACATTAAATGCATAAAAATGATTACATAACGACATCCATTTAAGTACCAAAATTGTTATTATTTCATATATATACCAAAATAAATAACAAGTGTGTTATTAAGTTATGTCATAACATGTCTACAAAACACATGCAAACTAGTCCGACGTGTTATCATCTTGACTCCCATCGTTTCCTCTGGAATCACCTTGTGGTTTATTCCCCACAATCCATGGTAGAAGTTTCGCAGTACACGCCCAATCGTTGAGTATTGATCGAAGATTCTCTAACTACATAATAAATATAAATAATAACATATAAACTTATAAGTTAAACAACATAAACCAAACTAACAAATTAACAATTACCAAAATATAAACAAACTACAAATTACCAATATAAACCAATTACCAATTACCAAACTAACAAACTAGCAAATTACCAACTACCAAACTAACAAACTAATTAATTACCTTTTAAGTTAAACCAACAACCAAACTAATAAATACTAATTTATCAAACTATGACATAAACCAAATTATCAAAGTTTTTAACAAATAATCGTTAGAAACCAAAATTACCAAATCAACATATATATTTATTAATCAATATATATATATATATATATATATATATATATATATATATATATATATATATATATATATAATACTTCGAAATTAAATAGTCTTGTTTTACCTAAAGATGATTGTAACTGTGGTGGTGGCTGTGATGGGCGTGCAGTCGATAGAAAGGCAGAAGGTTTTCGTTCAATGTCTTTAATATGTCCATGCTGAGAAACTACTTTATAAAAAAATCCATTTCATCGATTGGTGTTAGATATCTTTCTCTATTTGACCATTGAGTTTGTTCTAGGAGCTCGTGCACTAACTGATTATGAATTTTCAGAAAACGATTAACAATTAAGTATAAATAAATACTTAATTATATGATAAAATTATAATCAAATTCTTATGTATTTCTCGTCTGCTACATCACTAACAAATACACCTTTTTTACCGGTGTAAGCAACGTGGAACAATTCAACTCTCTTTAGTTTTTTTTTAACATTAAAAATTAGATATATTTAAATAAAAATTACGTATATCGTGCTTTCCTTTCTATAACAAGCACTGCTATTCGAGCTCGACCCCCGTTTGTTTGCGTACTTTTGATGTTCACTTAATTTTTTCTTTTCAGTTGTCATTCACATTTTTCTCAATATAAATCGCATCTATGATGTGCTTCAGCTGTAGAGAAGGCCGATACTCGATTTCAAAGAATATGCTTCATTTTGAGCAGTTTAACAAGAAATCTTACTGCCTTATCATTACACTTTGAAAGTTAGGATGTTTACCCATTAAACGAGTTAGTATATGACCTAGTTGCTCTTGTACAACATCATTGCTAAAGTTTCTTGGAGCGGGTTATCTCCTCTGTCCAACCTCTTTCGTAATGGGTTATTAGTATCTAGGAAATGATGATGACGAAGATATACAACTTTATTTGTTACATGGTACTAAAGAGTCTTTTCATTGCAAGTAGGATATGCTTTGTACCCTTGCTCACTCCAACTCGATAGACTACTACGAGCTGGAAAGTTGTTTATTGTCCATAACAACATAACTCTCATTATAAAGAATGTGATTGTCTCCGTATCATTAGTACGTACACTTAAGCGCCACAAAAATTTAAGCTCTTCCATCAACAACCTAAGGAAAACATCCATGTCCTTACTAGGTGATTTAGGGTCATGAATCAACAAAGTCAACATGAATAATGACTCTTTCATACAAAGGCATGGTGGCAGATTATATATGATGAGTAAGTACAACCATGTGCAACGTGGATTACACATAAAACCAAATGGATTAAAATTATCAGCTCGAAGTCCTAGGCGTATGCTACGAGGTTCACTTGAGAAATCATGGTATTTAATATCAAAATGTTTCTATTGCGATCCATCAATGGGATGACGCATCGTAACCTCTTCTGATCATCTAGTACTATGCTAAATCATATTTTTTTTGTAGTGTACCACGAACCATACATAGGGGTCACATGAAATGTAAGGTCACACCTTATGATATGATAAGTCAAACACTATATACGCTAACTGCCAGCGCCAGCATCAAGATCAGCATCAGCGCCAACATCTCAAGTCTATCAGCATTAGAATATAGTCATATTATCTTGTGTAACCTTTGCGTATTAGGTAATGATACAGATAAGAATAGAATAGATAGCAGATTCGATATCTATGTTATGGAGATCGGTTCTTAGTATAAATTAAATACAATCCCTTCAATAAGGGACATACTTTTATAGATTATTATATAATCAACGTTAGGGTAAACACTAATGTCATGAAGTCTTGGTGACCATCTTTGTGACAACCCGTTTTCTTGGTGAAAACAAACATCTTCCTTGGTGAAATACAATTTGGTGAATCTCTTGTGTTATTTACTTTTCTGTTCTTTATTTGCTTAGTATTTTTTTTCTTGTTTGTTATAATTGAATTGTATCCGATCGATACAAATTTTCAATTGGTATCATAGCAGGTTTTTGATACACTCAAGTAATTATGTCGGCCTCTTTCAATCCAAAATCGAATGCTTGCAACAAGATCCTTCCATTTGATGAACACAACATCTCTGCTTGGAAATTAAAGGCAATGGAAGCTCTCGATTTCATAGACTTTGACATGAATGACGTCATCAACAAAGGCCCTATCACTGCTATGCATCAATCATCCAATGATGGTGCATCTGATAGTAAACTAAAAGGGAAATTTGTGTTGAGATATAACAAGGAAGAGAAAAGGGTGTTGAATCTCGATGTAAATGTGAGAGTTGCTATTTAAAACTCATTCCCTTTTTCTGTTAATCGTTTGGTTCAAAACTGCTTAATTGGTCAAGAGATGATGATCACACTATCCTCTACTTTTGAAAAGGAAAACTCCTCAGACAATGAAGGTAAGTGTCTCATGGCGTAAATTGTTGAATCTAACACCAACACATCAAATGACAACGTTGGGACTCTTGAAGCTGATAATTCTCAAGTTGCTGTAGACCTTAAGTCAGAATGGGATGCTACCTCAGCGTATCAGGTAAAAAATCTTGTTAACCACTCTTCTGTTGAAAACGTCAAAAAATATGAAACGATTGATCACTTACGCTTCGATTTATCTGTTTCAAAGAAATAAATATCATTTCTCAGTTTTGAGTTAAGATTCTCAAAGAAAAACTCTCCTTCTTTGAAAAATCTCTTTCTCTATTAAAAAACTAAAATACTTTTATATGGATGAACAATAACTTTCGTTACTCTAGAAAGAAAAAGTTGTTAACCGTGCTAACAACATTCAATTTATTTTTAAAACATGGGGTTCTTCGCACTTTAAAGTCACAAGAATTATTAATGCTTAGATTCGAGATAAGTGTGAAAAAAATTATTGAATGCAATATAGAAGGCGTTGTTTCCTTAATAAAAGGTGTTTAGACTAAACAAACCTTCTGTAATACTGATTTTTGTAAAACAATTTTAAAAATAGATTTGTGAGTTCTCATTTTATAATTCAAACTTTAATTGACACTCATTTCTCTACTAATTCTAAAGGTAACACCATATGTGTATCTTAATTATCTACTCTAGATCCTTCTCGCCAACCTCCTCATCTTGAGTATATTCTTCCCTCCATTAAGATTTCACTAAAATTTCCAATATGTAATGGTGAAGTTCACCCGGTAAACGAAATTCTTAGCATGTTTCCTCAGTGCTCCATTTGCAACTTTGAACCTGAAGATCAATTAATTTATTCTATTTCAGATGACTCCTCAATACTTCATGAGCCTCTTAACAAGGTATCATTTGAGCATGCCATCATGGACACTCCTTGTTCCAGAACTAAAACAAGAACTCTCAAATCAAATAATCAAAGTTCTTCAGATTCAACAATTGAAAAGAAATCAAAATCTAATGTTAAAGGAAAGAATCCTGGAATCGAAGTTTGTTATCGATGTGGTGATGCCTCTCACAAAGTCATCGAGTGCACTTTTGAAAAGAAATCCATTCATGCTAACAACATCATGACTTGAAACGATAAGTGGATCAAAAAGGGGAAATGTTTAAATTGTCTCCCTGATGACTGTTATAATATCTTTTCTTAAGGGACCCATTATAAGATAGGTCAGCGTATATTAATGGTATATTTTTTAGTTTCGGGGCTTATTGTATATATTTTAGTTTCAGGGTAAAGAACATATTTGGTATTTAGATAGCGGCTGCTCAAGACATATGACCGGAGTCAAGTCTCTTCTAGAAGATTTTATAAAGAATGTTGGTCCTAATGTTACATATGGAGATAATGGCACGGGAGATACAAAGGGATTTGGATCCATCAGATGCAATTTTTTTGTGTTCAAGAATGTCTCTTATGTGAAGGGTCTTCAGCATAATCTCATTTCAATCAATCAATTGTGTGATGTTAGCTATGAAGTTCTCTTCAACAAGAGAGAAGGAAATGTTGTTGATAAAAAGAATGTCATTGTTCTGACTGCAAATCGAAAGAATGACATTTATGTTTCGGACATGTTCTCTGCTGACAACTCTCTTCATTGTTGCTTCTTCTCCCGTGCTCACTCCCATCTAAATTGCTTGTGGCATAAGAGGTTATCTCATTTGAATTTCAAGAACATATCAAAGATCTCAGGGAATCAGCTTGTATGAGGAATTTGTAAGATGCAATTTGTCAAAGATAATCTTTGCTCATCGTGTGAAAAGGGAAGGAAAACCAAGTCTTAGTTCAAGCCAAAGTCATGTTCTTCTAGTATCAAACCTCTCCATATCCTCTACCTCGATCTCTTTGCACCGGTCCCGATTAATTCAAGAGTTGGGAAGAAGTATACTCTTGTTATTCTGGACGGATTTTAAAGATTTACCTGGGTAGTCTTTGTAAGAAAGAAGAGTCATTCCACTGATGAAATCATTTCTCTCTATAAGCAATGGGAATTTTTCTATGATCACAAAGTCAAGCAATTATGTAGTGATCGTGGAGCTGAGTTTAGAAACTCTTCCCTAGAAGATTTTTTCTCAAACTCAGGAATTTCCCAGAATATCTCAGTTGTTAGAAACCCTCAACAAAATGGCATTGCTGAAAGAAAGAACATAACACTCATTGAAGCTGGAAGAACTATGGTTGTTGAAGCTGGTATTCCTTTGTCTTTTTGGGCTAAAACTGTCAACACAACGTATTATACCCCAACCCATCAATCATTTTTAAGCGTCATGGGAAAACTGCCTATGAGCTACTTAAGGGAAGGAAACCAAACATCTCTTATTTTCATGTATTTGGGTGTGTTTGTTACATCCTGATTCAAAGAGATCAATGCTTAAAGTTTGAAGCTAAAGCTGATGAAGGATTGTTTCTAGGTTATTCCAGTTTATCCAAGGTTTTCAGGGTATTCAATCTTTCAAGGAAAATTGTTGAGGAAACAAGTTATGTCACTTTCGATGAAGACTCATTCATTCATGATGGGGTTGATCATCCCTCATCAATTCTTAATGAACTTACTTACAGTCCTTCAGACTCTATTCCTGATTTCTTGCCAAATGACATTGAGCCTGTTGTTCCCAATGTTGACCAAATCATCAACTCACAACCTATCTCTGAAAATCAGCATGTCATCCTTGAAGAAGCTGAACCATCTAATCAGGAAGGTTTTTCTCAAACTAATACGAATGAAAGTTTTAATCCTAGAATTCTTCGCGATCGTCTTGAGTCTCAAATCATTGGAGATGTAAATTTTAGGATTCTCACTCATAGCAGAGTCAGCAACAACTTTTGCATGTTTGTCAATTTTGTCTTGGTGATTGAACCAAAGAATGTCACTGACACCTTGAAAGAGGCTGACTAGATCAAGGCTATGCAGGATGAGCTAAATAAATTTGAGTGTCATCGTGTATGGACTCATTTTCCCAATCCTCAAGGATAAACTATCATTGGAACTTTTTGGGTATTCAGAAACAAGATGGATTAAGATGGGGTCATATGAGGAAACAAATCTAGACTTGTGGCTCAAGATTTATGTCAGCTGTAAGGGTTAGACTATGATGAAACATTTGCTCCTGTTGCTAGACTAGAAGCAATTTTTCTGTTTCTTGCTTTTGCTTCATTCAAGAACTTCAAAGTCTATCAAATGGACGTTAAGATTGCCTTCTTACATGGAGAAATTCAAGAAAATGTTTTTCTAAAGCCACCTCCAGGGTTTGAACGTGAAGAGTTTCCAAGTCATGTATATCGTCTTGATAAAGTTGTCTATGGCTTAAAGCATACACCTAGAGCATGGTATGGCACATTGGCGAGCTATCTTCTTGCAATTGGATACAAAAGAGGAAATATTGACAAAACCATGTTCACCAAGCATTCAGGATCTCACATCTTTCTTGCTCAAGTTTATGTTGATGAAATGATCTTCGGATCCACTAATTACAAACTAAGTTAAAATTCACTGAGATCATGGCTAACAAGTTTGAGATGAGCATGATTAGTGAACTAACTTTCTTTTTGGGTTTACGGGTTAAACAACTAACTGATGGAATTTTTGTTTGTCCAGCTAAATATATTGTAGACATGTTGAAGAAGTATGTTTTCTCTTACTTCAAGCTAGCAAAGACTCTCATGTCCTCATCAGCGTTTATTGGCACTGATCTAAATGTCGTTGATGTGAATGCAACTCTGTATCGAGGAATGATAGGCTCTCTTGTAACACTCACATATTCGGGCTAGTCAATTTAGAGATATTAAGCGTTAAAAATGAATTTTTAATAGAAGATTATTTAGGACAAATAATCTTAACCAACGTTATAGTATATGTCACAAGGATTCTTTACATATAAAGAACGCTAAAATCCGACTTATAACGAAGAAGTTATGACCCATTGAAGTTTCACGATTTAAACTGGCACGACTCTACGTAACATAAAAAGTAAATTTTTGATAAAATACATTTTATCCATAGTGATCTAAACAAAATTCATAGTAGTTGTCAAACCGAGAGCGTTCATATAGAGAATGTTTAAATCTGGCTTCAGTAGAGGAAGTTATGATTTTTCTAAGATTTGACATAGTAGTATACAACTTAGAAATTGAATTTTAGATTGGTCGATTTTTAGCCGAGATGATCTAAACAAGAATTGAAGATCTCGTTAATAGGAGTTTAGCGATAAAAAGGCAATCGAAAACGGAGTCCGTATGAAGAAGTTATGAATTTTACACGGTCATTAACAATGTAATCTTCTTAGACTGTTAAATTTAAGATCGTTCAAGAATTAGCCGACAGTGCCAAAAGTAAAGTTGTAGTACTCGAAAATACCTACGTGTGGATATAAATAACGTCAAAAACAGAGATTGTATGCAAAAGTTATGAATTTTTGAAGATCTATAGTTTTACCTATGTCCGGTGCCACGTTTTAGCACCAAAGGCGAAGCCTGGGTGCCTACACAAGCTCACGACGTGATAGGCATGTCTCACGATGTGAGAGGCCCCTAAGGTGGGCTAAATTTCTTATATGAGGTGAAATTGTATATTGTGAGTTCTAATATATATATATATATATATATATATATATATATATATATATATATTATAACATTGCGGGATTGAAATCCCTATGTACTCACCAGGTTTCCCAACCTGACCCACTAAATTTATTGTATCACAGTTAGTGATATGGAAGATACATTCTGCTGAGAGATTCGAGGAGTATTAGGCCATTAGTTTAATTACAGTAAGGCTTGTAATATTTCCTTATGTTTATGTTTTTGTATTGACGATGACATCCCAATGTGTTAATATAAATAGAATACATTTATTCGGAAATGGTTGGATAATATCATTATCATGTCTTATGGGAACAAATTCCGCAATATTATTCCTCAAAAAGGATACTCTAATTTTAAATAAGAATAAACAAATCGATCTTTTTTTGCCGTGAAATTGGGGATGTCAAAGTTGGTATCAGAGCATTAGTTTAAGCGAACTAGAAATTTGTAGGATTTCTAGACTTAAACTTATAATGCTAAGTGATGATCTTGAGGAGTATGTCTATTATATTTTAGGCAGTACACCTAAATTGACACAAGCACTAGATTACTTTAGGATTAGATCCCTAATTTGCTTATTGTGCTAAATAACTTTTGCGTGTTATATCTATAAGATGCATTGAGATGCCTTAGGTAGCCTATCTAAATTGATTTAAGGTCTGTTGCCGACCTAGAGTTAGGAAATTTTATGTGCTCAGGTTTCTAAACATTTAATTATGATATTAGAACTGACATGTAGCTTTTTGTAGTGATAAGGAGGATTATGCGTTTAAACCTTCCTCTATCTACATTCTCATCTCGATACATCGAACGCCTGCTTTGGTGTACAGAACCTCATGATAAGGACTCGTAGCGGATTGAGCAAATGGAGGAAATGAGAAGGCTTACGATAGTAAATGATACCTATCGGAAGATATCATAAGAGTGATTTATTTCCTTTAGAATACGTCTAATAAATAATATGTCTGGTGTGGGAGAATTACACTTTCAATTGGCAGAAAGAAAGAATTTTTGGTATAATCCCTAAATTTATCCCATCGTCTGGCATTTCCACCACCAAGTTGAAGCAGAATTACTATTGAAGATATGCATGGAAGAAGTCCTAGTGGAGTCTAGGGAATTTTTTATGATTGTTTGGACACATTTGTATGTGTTACATTGTTTTTGTGATTTTAGGAATAGAACATGGTGGATTGCGAGACCATACTTGGGATGAGTATGAGTATGTGTGAAAAGTAGTAGAGTCCTATATTACTGGAAGGACAATACTAGCACTTGGATCAGGGAAAGTCACAAAGTTACTAAGACACTAGTAGTTGAGCTATTTTGTTCATTTCCATTATTACCTTTGTTTCTGTAATGATTTATGTTCGGACACTAGTAGTCATATCGAATCGAGTCTGACTAATAAATGAAGTAAGTTCGACGTAGTGTTCGAATTTAGATTGAAGGATAAGTTAATCAAAGAGATCGATTGAGGTATCACATTCACCGTTAATATTAAACATCTTGTTTTTAGAAGTGCTACAGGCTAAAATGTGATTATATCACATTAAATCACGAATAAATGCATCTTTCGTGTTAGAGACCGACTCAAAGAGACTTGAGTCTGGCCATTGCATCATCGATGAGAGGTCATTAAGGAAATGACCCATCGATCTGTTAGAATAACCGAAGTAAAGACCTTATCTTAGGAGAAGTAGTCTCCGATAGAGACCGAATTTAGAAGGAAGAGCAAGTGAAAAATTTAGCATCGTCAACAGTCAAGAAGCTTCAGAGTCAGAAACTCAATGTAAATACATAAAGAGTTACGATTATCTCCTAGGAATGAAAGGTAATGTGAAGATTCATTGTACAAGCCTTGCTTTGATGATGATTCCGAGACGTAATCATCCTAAGGGGGGAGATAATTCTAATACACGCAGATCCGAGCTAGTTAATTTAGGGATATTAAGCGTTAAAAATGACTATTTAGTAGAATGTTATTTAGGATAAATAATCTTAACCAAAGTTATAGTATATGCCACAAGGATTGTGTACATATAAAGAACGCTGAAATCTGGATTATAACGAAGAAGTTATGACCCATTGAAGTTTCACGATTTAAACCGACACGACTCTAGGTAGCGTAAAAAGTAAATTTTTGATAAAATACCTTTTAGCCTAAGTGATCTAAACAAAATTCGTAGTAGTCTTCAAACCGAAAACGTGCATATAGAGAACATCTAAATTTGACTTCATTAAAGGAAGTTATGATTTTTCTAAGATTCAAAATAGTAGCATACAACTCAGAATCGAATTGTAGATCAGTTGATTTTTAGCCAAGATGATATAAACGAGAATTGAAGATCATGTTAATAGTAGTTCAACAATAAAAAGAAAGTTGAAAACGGAGTCTGTATGTAGAAGTTATGAAATTTACATGATCATTAACTGTAGAATCTTCTCAGACTGTTAAATTTAAGATCGGTCAAGAATTAGACGACGGGGTCAAAAGGAAAGTCGTAGTACTCGACAATACCTACATGTGGGTATAAAGAACTTAAAAACGGATCTCATATACGAATGTTATGAATTTTTTTAAGTTCTGTAGTTTTACCTACGTCCAGTGCCACGTGTTAGCACTAGAGGTGAAGTCTTGGTGCCTACGCAAGTTCACGACATGAGACGCATGTATCACGAAATGAGACGCCCCTGGGTAGCCTATAAATAGAGCTGAATTTCACTCATTTCTTCACATCTTTCAATTCTATTCTCTCCTAAACCCCCAAGGTCCCAAGACCTTCACTTCCTAAGTGTTAGCAGCAAAGCTTCGGAGCGCCAGAAATCCCTAAGAAGTTGAGCTTCGGTTTAGAAGTTCTGCCCATGCAAAATATCGCTTCTCGCAAAACCCCCTATAAGTTAAGTTATGCTTACCGTGCTTTAACTATAACTTATGTTTAAGTTCAATATCATTATTATGAACCTATAAACAAGATTTATCAGTGGCTCCAAGTCATTATACTTATTGATATACTTAAGGGGATAATGACATGGATAGATTTTGTGAGGTGTTTAAAGTGGGCCTTCCGAACAATATAGTATGTATGCCGAACGGACCCTACCTACGATATGATCTTACTTGGTTGTCCTTTATCATCTATAGACAGTAGACTTTGAATTAATGATGAATCTAGACTAGTAACTAGTCGCAAGAAACATTAGAGTAAGACATAGTGAAAATGATACTAGGTTTCGTCAAAGGAAAAGATAGTTGTTAGAAGCAAATCGATATCCAAGTTTCAAGTCATCACTTAACAAGTGAGTGCATAGTCCCTTTCATTAACATGATTTTAATACAAGTATTACTTAAAGTACTAAATCTATGTTAAAGAGTTTATGTGTGAGATATTTGATATTTCCTAGAATACATGTTAAGAACATATATGATAATATAATATAATTTAGTAATTACAGAATAGATCCAAATGAATTAAGACGAATATCAGGTAGTATCTCCTTAAGAATATGGGTGAGATATACACGGAGGGTAGAACTCTAACATTTTTCTTGGATCTGAGAACATGGATTAGACATAGTTATTCGTCCAAATAATGAGAGTATAGAGTAGGTGCAATCATTTGTCCCTAGTCCGGGAGTATGGAGTAGGTACAGTAATCTGTCCCGAGTCCGGGAGTATGGAGTACGTACAACCATTCATCTCTAGTCCGATAGTATGGATTCGGCATAGTCATTTGTCATTGATCCGAGAGAATGGATTAGAAACAGTCATTGATTCCTTATCCGTGAGTATGGATTAGGTAAAGTCATTCGTTTTAGATTTGAACATATGGATCGTGTCGTTGTGAGGGTCGACAGGGTGGAGTAAATTGCTTATATGAGCTTAAATTATGTATTGCGAGTTCTAAAATATATATGTTATAACATTGTAGGATGGAAATCCCTATGTACTCACCAGGTTTCCTAACCTAATCCACTCAGTTTATTATATCAGAGATAGCGATATGAAAGATACATTTTGCTGAGAAATTCGAGGGGTATTTGGCCATTACTTTAGTTACAGTAAGGCTTGTAATATTTCTTTATGCTTATGTTTTTGTATTGACGATGACATCTCAATGTTTTAATATAAATAAAATACATTTCTTAGGAAATGATTTGATAATATTATTATCATGTTTTCTGGGAACAAATTCCACAATATTATTCCTCAAAAAGGATATTCTGATTTTAAATAAGCATAAAGAAATCTGTCTTCTCTGACCAAGAAATTGTGGATGTCACATCTCTGCTCTATCTTACTGCTCGTCGCCCTTCTGTTATGTTTGCTACTATATTATGTGCTCGTTATCAAGCCAGTCTTAAGGAATCTCATTTTCTCACTGTAAAAAGGATTTTTCGCTACTTAAAGAATACAACCGATCATGGTGGTTGTGGCATTAATTGTAAAGTATTTCAGGATGGGCTCAAATGCTTGGAGATGGATTGGTGAGCTGGTCCAACAAGAAACAAACATCAGTGACTTGCTCTACCACTGAAGCTGAATATGTAGCTGCTGAAAGGTGTTTGCTCAGATTTTATGGATTCAAAATCAACTATTGGATGATGGTCTAAACTTATCAAAGACTCCCATCTACTGTGACAACACCAGTTCCATTTAGATAATACATAATCCAATGCATTATTCCAAGACCAAGCAAATTGATATTTGTCATCACTTCATGAGGGACATCGTTCAATAGGGAAAAGTGGAGTTGTTCTACATTCCATCCACTGATCAGCTGGATGACATTTTCACCAAGGCATTGGATAAGAAGACTCTAAACAAATTAATGGTAGATATTGGTATGCTTTCAATGACTTAATTGTTTTCTAACTTGTTTCATTTAACATTGCTTATGCTTTCTTTTTGAAAACTAAAAAAACACAAAAAAATAGTGCTTCTTTTCTTTTGATTAAAGAACTTTACATAGTTTGCTTAAGCTACACTTCTAATGTTTACGAGTATTCTCTTTTTTGTCTTTCATCTAGTTTTCAATTCTATCTAAGATTTATTTGCATCTCCTTTCTATAGATTTGCAAGAGACAGAGTCATCTAGATTTTTCTGAATGCTATTGGTGTTGAGAAAAAGAGTGGTATCATGTCCTCTTCTTCTTGATAATGCCCTCTTTCTCCTCTACTCAGTGTTATAGATGTAAGCAACAACCATCAACACAATGAGTCTTCTTTTCATCTACCAACTCATAATCTGATAAAACCTCAAATTCCCTCATGTTGATCTTGTCAACACGATGGTTTCATAGATTTGAGTCTCTTTATTCGTTGGTTACAAAGACTAGTTTCTGCTCCTCTTTTGATCTAGATGAATATGAAGCTTGGAATCAATCTGTCAAATCACAATGATTAAAGGCATTATCTCTCTTTGTTACTATCAATTGTGTTTTTGTTTGTTATGGTTGATCTTGTTTGCTCTCTTTTATAGACATTATCAAGGGGTAGATATCTTAGAAAATAGAAGATCAGTTATGGCCATTTAATTTAAAAGATTTGTTGGATCGAGTCTTTATCTTGCTTCTGAAAAAGCTGCAAAAATATTGCTTTTAGAATATTTCCTTGTTTTACTAACAGTTTTCTTGTATATTATTATTTTGTACCATTTAAAGAAAGGAATTTAATGGTGGCAATTCATGAGCCAAGTAAGTAACTATTGAAAAATCATCGTTCTCTAGAAGCATGCTGCTATATGTGCCTAAATCTCTCTAAGTGTCTCATCAGCGAGACCATCTGCTGAGAACATTGAGTCACCCCTCACGTTGATTGTCTAAAATCATCTAAACTTTCTAAGTGAGATTTCCTGGTCCAAACAAAAAAAAATTATAGAAAGTTTTGGGTGTTTATTCTTAGTGAACTATCTTACCGGACTATGTCCCTGGTAGCATGTTTGCTGTAACGCCTGCAGATTCGGGCTAGTCAATTTAGAGACAATGAGCGTTAAAAAATAATTTTTGATAGAAGATTATATAGAATAAATAATCTTAACCAAAGTTATAGCATATGTCACAAGGATTTCGTACATATAAAGAACGCTGAAATCCGACTTATAACGAAGAAGTTATGACCCGTCGAAGTTTTGCGACAAAACCGGCACAGCGTCGCGTAATGTACAAAGTGAATTTTGGATAAGCTACTTTTTAGCTGTATAAATCTAAACTAAAGTTTTAGTAGACATTAAACCAAGATGGTGCATATAGAGAACGTCGAAATCTGACTTCGTTTGAGGAAGTTATGATTTTTCTAAGATTTGGCATAACGGTATACAACTCAGAAATCGAATTTTATATCAGACAATTTTTATCCAAAATGATTTAAATAATAATTGAATATCTCATTAATAGGAGTTAAAAGATAAAAAGACAGTCGAAAACGAAATCCGTATGTAGAAGTTATGAATTTTACACGGTCGTTAACAATGTAATCTTCTCAGACTGTTAAATATAAAATCGGTTAAAAATTAGCCAACGGGGTCAAAAGGAAAGTTGTATATCTTGTCAATACCTACGCGTGGATATGAATTACGTTAAAACGGAGTTTGTATGTGAAACTTATGATTATTTAAAAATTGGCTATTTTACCTGCGTCTAACGCCATGTTTCAGCATCAGGCGAAGCCTTGGTGCCTACGCAAGGCTCACGACGTGAGAGGCATGTCTGACAACGTGAGAGGACCCCAGATAGCCTATAAATAGAGGCACAAACCTCACATTTTCTCACACCAAACCCATTCTTTCTCTCCCAATACCCCCAAACCCTCACTTCCATTCCCTATTATTTCCCAAGTGTTAGAGGCGAGTCCGGAGTGTAAGAAGGCTCCAAGAAGAAGAGCTTTCGGCTTAGAAGTTCTACCCCCGTAAAGCCCAGCTCCTAGCTAAACCCCCTTGTAAGTGAGTTATGCTTACCCTAATTTAAGTATAGCGTATGTTTAAGTTCATTATCGTTATTATGAACCTATAAACAATATATGTGCTAAGTATTATAAACTATACAAAACTGTTATTATAATACTTTTTAACTGCTTGTGGTACGGAGAATCTGGTTTAAAGGGCCGCATAGGGTTGTTGGAATTCAGAACAGCTTAAATGCCAAAATGGTCCTCCCCTTCGGTGTTTCATGTCTGGTCCCTGTCTGTACATAGTAGTTGAAAAGTATTGTTTAACACTTATATAATACAATAAAAATAATATTACCTACACTAATAATTAGCCGCAATAAATATTAGACTAAAATCTAGTGATAATGATACTAGGTTTCGTTGAATGAAAATAAATTATTAGAAGCGAAGCGCTGCCCGAGTTTGGAGTCATCACTTTAACAAGTGAGTGCACAGTTACTTTCATCTTACACATATATATATAAATTATTTAATATAAATTACATGCTATGTGTGCATATTATCTGTGTTCTCGATATCAATGTTGGATGAACAAATTATACATGTTTTACTTGATTTAAATTGTATATGTATTTTTATACCATTAAATATATCTGGTAAAGATGGGTAGATGAAAGATGAGATGAATGATGAGAGATGAAAGATGATATAGATTATGAGCGGTGAAAGATGATGAGAAGCCTTGACCCAAGCGATGATCCAGTCATCTAGTAGAGTATAAATGACGACCACAAACTATTCTACATAGTTTAGTGGAACGCTAGCAGACTCGCAACCTATAGGTGTTGTGAACGATGTGTTCAATAGATGTACTCTAAAAATCCTAGCAGCTATGGACTCAGTGCCTTATGAATGGATGTTGGTAGCTATTGATTTAGTGCCCTATAGATGATCATTAGCAACTATAGACTTAATGCCTTACAAATAAACATTGACAACTATGGATTTAGTGCCTAATAGATAACATCGACAACTATGGACTTACTACCTGTTTGATAAACCATAGCAACGATGGACTTTATGCCTATTCCTTAGGACAATCTTTAGGAATAAATATTGAGGAATAGATGATTCTTAGGGAAGATACTTAAGAATAAAGAAGATAATGTGGATGGGTAATTGGGTTAACTGTTTGATGATTAAACATAATAATTATATTATTGTGGGTTGAAAACCCTACGTACTCACCAGGTTTCCCAACCTGACACACTCAGTTTATCTGAATCATAGGTATCAATCGAAGATACATTACACTGAGAGATTAAAAGAGATGTAAATCATTAGTGTAAATGAATGTAAGGCTTGTTTATGCTTATTTTGTATTGACGATGACGTCCCAATGTTTTAATATAAATAAAATTCATTTCTTCGGAAATGCTTGATAATATTATTATCATGTTTTCTGGGAACAAATTTCGCAATATTATTCTTTAAAAGGATACTCTGATTTTAAAATAAGCATAAATAATTTTTTTTTAAAATGACCATGAATTTGGGGATGTCACAGTTTCGGTATTCATCAGGTCTCGTGTTCTACTGAAACATTGAGAATAACTCAATGGCTTACTCTGTAGTTGTAGGTATATCAATAAGGATCTTTTTAGTTCTTCACACAAAGTTATCTATGCATCCTAAAATACCCCTATGGTATTTTAATTCTTGTTTGTTTCTTATCTTTTGAGTTTCATTCTGGGATTAGTGTGGATCTCTTAGTGTTCTAAAATACTCCTATAGTATTTTAACTTTATGTTTGGCTCTAGCATTCCTAGTTGGTAAGTTTCAGACCTGCTGCACACCACTATCACTCCCGAGCACACGTTCATCGCATCTCGAATAAATGTAGTTGATCAGGTTACATTTATTCCAGCTTACGATTACATAACTGCCCAGGTTTGACGGAAATGTTCAACATCCGAAGACTTTTATTCTTGTTCTTCTTGTGATACTTTTGTTCAAGCGTTTAGATTCTGGATGTTATTATACTTTGGTAAAATATGGTTATATTTTAAAGTATAATTCTTGGTCAGAGTGTTTTATCCCATTGTATTTATAGGCTATATATCTTTTATGAATTGATATACTTAGATCACTATAAACAATGCTCTGATACCAATCTGTCACACCCCAAAACCGGAACGGCGGAAACGTTCTGGGGGTGGATGACGTCATGTCAAGTATCACAACACATGCATTATAGTAATCAAAGTACAACAAAACATTGCATTAATAGTAATAATTTTACATGGTTACTTTATAATACATCAAAGTAATACAAGTAATAGAATAAATACAGCGTGGTACTAAGCTATCTTCATCAACAGCTCCGGGGATGTACCTGTCTAATGCTAACCTGAGAATACAAGTTATTTGAAAAGCGAGTATCAACATTTTTACAAATGCTGGTGAGTTCATAAGTATTTAGTGACATTTATCCAAATAACTTTATAAAGTAGAAGTTTAAGTGTTTACTTTGTATTAGAGTTCTTTCCAGAAAATCCTATATTTTCTTTAATAAAGCAGCCTTCTACCAAGACTGGTCAGTGTTATGTGGTAAAAAGTCATTTTCCCTAAATTGCTATCATTATCAAAATACTGAATTTGATTATTGAGGAAAGAAAACGACATCAGGGAATAACATGTGCCTCAGCAGTGAGGACTGCTGACTAAGGCAAGGAATCATAGACTCCAGGAGAGTATCGAACAAACGACACGCCTGGTCCAGTCTAACAAATAGAGACTCGGACCCCAGAAGGTACCAAATGAAAGGTACAGCTGGTAAGGTCTAAAACAGTGAAAGACAGACCCTAGACAGTATCAAATGAAAGATACGTCTTGTAAGGTCAAAACAGAGATAACAAACCCCAGACAATATCAAATGAAAGATATGTCTTGTAAGGTCAAAACAGTGTGACTCTGAAAATGAATTACCAGTATACAGTGTAAATTGCCGGTGAAATACCGTTACCTTAAGGCCAAAGAATTATAAGGTAACCCGGGATACTCGTAACCATACTGACTAGAGTACCAGACGCCCTACAAGCGTCTAAAATATGACATTTGTCACCCGTTGGCTTGGTAGGCCGGGACTGTAGCTAGCAGTTTGGGTGCGGGGTTGTCAATCTCGTATAGATCTATACACACAATGTACGCTCTCCCTACAGGAGATTCTAGTTACCAACTAGACGACGGAGAAGGCCGTGTCCTGAAGATGCATCCCAAATAGTGGGTAGAGACTTTCAAATAGTGGGTAGTGTGTAAGTGCTGAACTAGAGGTAGAGACTTCCAAATAGTGGGTAGTGTGTTTCTAATGTAAGTGTAGACTAGAGGTAGAGACTCTTAACTGAACTGACTAGAGAATTCCTATATGTCCATACTCATATACATAATATATAACTAATGAATCAAACGACCTTCGGACGGCCATCCGATCCCACCAGACCACATCTCCACGAAGAAAAGGAAATAGGGCGGACGAGCCTTCCTAAGTCTTTCAATCATTACTTATATGTACCTATATAAGCACAAACATACATCTAACTACGACTGAGTGTGTATCAAGTAGAAGTGATTCTTGTGAAGTAGGAGTGTCTAACAAGTGAAGTAGGAGCGGTCGCAAGTGAAGTAGAAGTGTCGAACAAGTATAAACGTATCACGAAGTAGAGACGACAATAAGTGAAGTAAGAGCGTCTATCAGGTATAAGCGACTACAAGTATAAGTGAAATAGAGACGATAACAGGTGTAAGCGTATCAGGAAGTGAAAGCGTTATCAAGTAGGAGTTTACAATAAGTGAAAGCGAAGCAGCGGTAACTAACAAGTATAAGTATTTCGACGTGAAAGAGAAATTTGATGAAAACCTTGGAAAACCTTTATATTTAGGAAAATCGCATTTTGTATCCTTTGGTAAAATCAGTGTGAAAACATTTAGAAATCCTTGGAACCATTATAAATTGGTTTGAAATGATTTTGAATAAACAGTATAAGTAAGAGTTTGAAACAGTTTGAAAACCTTTTTGAAAGTCATCATAGTATCCTACTCGGTAAAACAGTGTACAGTGTGGTAAAATCTTGTGCATGCGGGTTATCAATCACATGTGATTGATATGATAACTGGCATGTTTAACTTGTATTCCCCCCTATAAAACATGTAAAAACATTTAAAAGGTTCATTTAGGGGTATGAACTCACCTGGTGTAAGTAGGTCCGACGAAGGTGCCGTTTGGGCGTTCAGTGTCACGTAGGGACTTAAACACCCACAATGACCTATTTAACATATGATAACATATGTTTGCATACAATTAGTATATTTAATACTAATTAAACAAGTATACGCACTCAAAGGAGCGGAAAACACTTTGGTTAAGTGTTTGGGGTGTCCCGAGTAGCATCTAAGGGATCAAATGGCTTAGGAATGGAGTTTACTCTCCGAAAGTAAACTCTCTATACCATGTTTACAGCCCAGGGACTACTCACCATGAGTTTACGACCGTAAACTCATGGTGATGGGTTCTAGGGTGTTTTAAGGCTTCTAGCTTGCTCAAGGAATTATTCTAGGTCCAAAACTATATAGTGTGAGTGAGTTTGAGGTCTTTAAGGGCATTTTAATGGAGTTTACGGCCGAGGGACAAATCCTAAGGGAGTTTACGGCCGTAAACTCTCATTTCTTGAGTTTATTGAAGTTTCAAGCCCCTAATACCTTCCTAGCAATTTATAATGAAGTGTGAGGCCATTTGGGGGGATTAAAACTATCATTTGGGTGTGTTTAGGGGTGTTTACGGCCTTGGTACATACCTGGGACGTAAACTCCTTTTGTCCCTCCATTTTTGTGTGTTTAAATGGTTTAAACCCGAAATGATAAGCCCCTAATTTATGTATGAAGCCCTAGGGTGGTTTGGGAGTGTTTTTGGGGCTTTTTGACATGTTTAAGAGGTGTTTACGACCTTGGCATATGCCTGGGCCGTAAACTCTCTTTTACCCCCTAAAATCATGTGATTTAATGTGTAAACACTCCTAGGCTAATACCTTAATTTATTTCCAAGCCTTTAGGGACATTTTGGGGTCATTTTGGCCTCATTTAGGGTGTTTACGGCCTAAGGAGGAGCTTAGGCCGTAAACTCCTTTTCAACAGCTTCTAAGTTTGATTTTTGGGCTATAAACACGAATCATAATGTTTAGAATAAGCTAGGGTAAGCGGACTTACAATTTGGAAGCGTTTGGTTGCGGATTCGGGTCAAAAACGAGTCTAGAGAGAGAGAGAGTATAAAGAGAAAGGGTGGAAAAGCTCCAAATGGAGTTTACTCCCCCTTATATATGGGTGGGAGTTGGAGCTCAGTGGTATTCTACCCGATACTGCCGTTAAACGTGGCTTTTGGTCACACCCGATTTAGTGGTCGTAATAATAAAACTTAACATTTTCCAAATAAATGGAAATGTGTGTTATGTGTTTTTATTTCCTTTTATCACGACTTAACGGCATATTAAATGTAAACAAATGGAATGTTTATTAAATTGACGACCTCTAATTAACGAAACTTTTATAAACTGGAATATTCCGTTAACGGTAACGGGCAAATGTAACGGAACAACTTGGGTTGTCACAGGACCTTAATTGAGAAAAAATTATTCATGTCCCCGACCTCCTAGTCTGAGGTATGACATGGTACCATAATGAATTGGCGGTGAATCTTTGATTCTAGACTGCAACCAACTCTATGATGCAAGGATTAAACCATTTCTTGTTGATGGGTTATCAATGTTGATGATTCACACTGATTCCACCTCAGCATGAATAAAATAATTCATTCTCTCCTTACTTTCTTCTTTAAAGTCTTATGATTTAGCGTAATGTACCATGTGCTATTAAGAGCTTGGAAAATATATGCCGATAATTTAGCTAAACACCACAGCTTATCACACACATCATACCACTCTTGGCCTTTCTTTCATTTAAAAGTGATTAATGAGTCAGCGTATGAAACCACACGCTAATGAAATGTCGCAAATGAAAACTGTTAGCCGAAAAATAAACTATGTTGTGTCGCTGCATCACGCGGGTATCCTATATATATATATATATATATATATATATATATGTATATATATATATATATATATATATATATATATATATATATATATATATATAAGTTAAAACGCTTTGCATAGCCGGTGTATTTAGGTAAAGTAACCACTAGGTACTAAGCTTATCCAAAGGTTGGCTATAGTTAACTAGATAAGCGGCGTTTCCCAGCAATTGGCCAATGTAACAAGTAGGTATGATGTTTTCAATCAGTATGAGTTAGCATAACAACTAGGCATAATATTATCCTTAAAAGTTGGGCAGAATATCTATCGGGGTATAATATTATCTTAATGTTCTAAGCATAATCATATTACTAAGGTTATACAGTTAGCAATATTTATGAAAGCGAGAGTTTATAACATGTATCCCCCCCCCCCCCCCCCCCCCCGGAACAGGTTTGAAAATAGTAAATTGGAGCCACGAAGTTAGCATTGATACGTAAAACCGCTAATGTAGGGTAGAATTTGGGAGTCCGTAACTCGGGGATCGCTTAGGAATCTAGGCACGAAAATTGAGAGAGAGTGCGGTGCGTTTTGAGGTGTGATGGATGGGAATTCTAGGACCTGCAACTTATAGGGAATTTTGGGGTGCAAGCCATATAGTACACACCGCGCATGTTTCTTGCGAACTACCCTCGAACTGATTCCAACTTTCCTTTTTATCTTGCATTTTATAACCGTTATAGGGAATTTTCGTGTAGGTCTCGACGTATACTACAACTTTCCTTTTGGTAGTTTTGGCTAATTCCAACTTTCCCTTTTATCTTGCATTTTATAACCATTATGATTTCATAAAAATCATCACTCTTCATGTGAGTTCTGAGTTAGGTATTCAGTGTCTCTAAATTCATACTTTCAGCAGCGCTACATTTCATCTTTTAGCGACTTCTGTTAAAAGTCAACCGTTCTTTTCGTAGTTTTTGACGTTGTAACTTTTTTGTATGTGGTAGATTTTTATTTTCCAATAAAAATCATATCTCTTTCGCATTAATTTGGATATTTACGAAATTCATATTTTTGGGTTTGCGGTAATATTTACACTTTTAAAATGTTAACCAGCTCATAAGATGACACGATTTGTCGTGCACTAAGTTTTGAGCCTTAATATAGATGTGTTTAGGGACGAAAATAGGATACATTTGTTCGTATATTGAATGGTTACGGAGTGGTTTAATTACATGTTGTTGACAACGTTAAATCCTAACGGCGGTTGATGACATATTTTCAGGTTTTCACACAGAACAAGATCATAAAAGATTTATCAAAAAAGTGAAGGGATTTCCGATTAATATACCATTCATTGAAGTCATAACAAAAATGCCCAAATATGCGAAATTTATTAAGACCTTCTCGACACTCATCAAGAATTAGAAAAGATGTCTAAAGTTGTTCTTAATGAAAAATATCCAACAATTGTAATGTAAGTAATATAAACCAAGATGGCAGATCCAAGACGCTTCAATTTTCCATGTGAGTTTGGAAATGCAGCAAAGACTTATGCTTGGGCAGATTCTGGAGCAAGTATTAAGTTGATGTCATATTCATTCTACCAAAAGCTTAAGTTACCAGAAATGAAAAATACAAAAATGGAGATCCATTTGGAAAATTGATTGGTTACTTATCCTCGGGGCATTGATGAAGATTTATTGGTGAAAATTAGAAAATTTGTTTTTCAAATTGATTTTATTGTTTTGGATATGAAAGAAGATGACGAGGTGCCTATTATTCTTGGACATCCACTACTTAATATCGCAAGAGCTTTAGTCGATATTCGCGAGTCTAAACTTAAACTACAATTTGAAAAAGAAAAAATAACCTTTGGAGTTAACAAAATGATACTGAGCTTGAAGATTTGGAGAAATTAATGGAGGAGGTGTTAAAAGCTTGGGACAATCCTACAATGCAAGAAGATTTCAAACTTACAAATCCTAGAGCCTCAACTCCAATGACCTTTGAAGTATTTGCATTCATAATTCCAAAGGTGGAATCCAAAGGAACACATAATAAAGAAGATCTTAGTGACGAGGAAGATGAACAAGATAAAGGAGAGACCACACTTGTCAAGATGGATGTGTAAATAAAAGAACCGGGTAAAGAGAAAACTAAGAGCAAGATGACTGAACAAATTCAAGGAGTTAAGTGCAAACAAGATCCAAGTAACAACCCAAAGAAGAAAGAAAAATTGAAGAAATCTTATAGAAAACATTTTCCATGTTATAAAAGGAAATGACTCAAGATGAATGAGAACAATGAGATTCCGCTCCCAACCGGCAGAACATAGAACGAGAAGGTGTCCAGCTCACAACTCCAACAAAAGAAGTGCTTATTGAGAGGAAACCCGAGTTTGGTTTTCATTTTTCACCCCTTTTCTTTTTAGTTTTATTACTTCCTTTTTATTTTTCCTTCTTAGGATTAATCACTCTTTCATTCTCTATTTTAATCAAGTGTGGGGCCATACGCAAATGTAGTTAAATATTTTTTATAAATTTTTGAAGAAAAATTGGGTTTTTTGAAATTAAACTGTACCCATGATTTGAACATCATATAGTCATGACATGGGCTTCGAAAAGACTCCCGATGTCTAGCATTAACACTCACGGCGTGACACATATCTGGTCACGATGTGAGGAAAGGGGGACCGGTTCACTTTTTATACCCTAAAAAAACATAATTGTTGACTACAACTTTTATACCTCTTCTTTACGATGTGCACTCCACTCTTGGTCCCTACTTCAATTTTCAACTGTCTTCGTTTGTGCCTTTCCATTTTTGTGTTTTATTATACTTGAAAGGTAAGATTCATCCATCTAATTCCCTTAATTTTTCTAAATTTGTGTATTTTGAACCATAGGGTGTGATTAGCGTTTGATATGCTCAAAATTTTGACTTTTGATTGAGCAATAGGAATTGCATGTTTGATTACTAGGTTTAAAATTACATTTTACCAAAATCCTATGCATAATGTTTGATTAATTTTTTTAAAGCAAGGACCAATTTTCATAAGTGTTGTCACTCTGAGGTCAACACGTGAGCCCCAAGGTTCACGATGTGAAAACTAGGTTCACATATTAATATTTTTATGTTTTGCTTAACTATTGTTAAATGTTTACGATTTGTCTCTGTGATGTTTTAAAGAATCATGGGACCAATAAAGGATACTCAAAAACCTCAAGATGAAGTCTCACACTTGTACCATTTTTATCAATTCGCACGACATATTCCGAGTGATATTTTAAGAAGCTATAAAAACCGATTGGGTGGCTCCATAACTGAGACTTTGTTGTTTCTCCTACAATCGACTGAGAATGGTTAGGAGGAGTTGGGATTATAGAGCAAGTGGAGCGATATTAGATTAAGAGATATATCAGGAATGGGTTTTCTTTCACGTGCAACACATTTTGTAACATATTTACTATCCAAGAACCAATTTAGTGCAAGCTATCAGTGGAATTATTTGCCACCATCTATTTTAACGAAAGCACGGTGGACCCGACTTATACAATGGCGCTTGCGTTTCGACTGGTTGGTGAATACAAGGGGTGTAGCTTGATAAACTTTGCTTTGAGGATGGGTTTGTACCTCGAACATTAAGCCATGTTTCCTCATTTTCCTTTGTTTTTGCAAGACACTTGCCCATATTTTACATCGGGGACCCAATATCTTGAGTTTTGGAGAACTATTGCAAATTATCAATATGACTCAAAGGATGTGCAAGAAACTTACATTCGGTCTCCGATTCATAGGTTTTTGAACCGCCTTATTACATTCAGTATCAATCATAAAAGGCATGGTGACAAGGTTCCAACAAAGAAGTTGTTTTTATCTTTGGAGCATTATCACACCGGGTGTGTTTTGCAACGTCTCATACATGTTGGCGAGTTTTCTTAGCAGGAAAAATAGTTAGTTCTAGAGCGGGAATTCCAATCACGGGTGGACATTTTGTGACCTGCCTTGCTAGGTCAAATGGGATATTGGTTACATGCACGATTCAGTCTTTGGTTCATATTCGGACTAATGACCTCATCATTAATTTCTTGGAGACTATGTGAGTAGTGTAAATTGGGGAGCTACTTTTGGGATGCCGGCAGATGATTTGGAGATATCGGTTGAGAAAATAGAGGAGAAAATACTGAGGTGAATAAAGAACCTGAGAAAACGAGGAGAAAGAGTACAACCACTCCCACAAGATATACCCACGGGTGAAGTCCCTATGGACCCGTTTTGAAAACCGGGTTGGCACTTACTTGAACCATCTTCGTGTAGGAGTTAGTTACATCTATTACTCTATGGATAACTTATACTCGTATTTCTACATAGAGCGCCTAGAGAATACGCTACCTCAGTTGCCACACATTCCTACTTAGGAAGAATTATGGGTTACCAGTGATTTTGTGGCCGGAACGAGTGGTGCATGAATTGATGAGGATGAGTGATTATCCTTTTTAATTTTTCTTGGTTTGATTTCTTTTGTTTTTTTTGTTGTGTTGTATTAGTTTTTTATTTGTTCTTAAAACTTGTAACCGAATGCTTATGTTTGTTTCCTTGTTTCATCTCCAGGATCTCTTTTCTTTTGTGTTTGTCGCAGATTCTTTGATTTTCGAGAAAAAGCCATGAGAGTTTGAAAGTTAACATCAAATACCAGTTTTTACAACATGGCCACTATTATGTCACATTGTGTGTAACATCGCGAAATTCAGGTAAAGCTATTTAACCCTTCTCTTTTGTCTAGTTGTCAAGATTAGCCCTTGAGTGGAAATTGTAGCAAATGAGTATGTTGGGCGTACAGGAGAGTATGCTGCGCGTACTCATGCGATTAATTTAGACACGGACTCGCCTAGGTAAGCTGGGCGTAGCGGGCCCAGATGCAAACCCTAATATTTGGCTTGTGCACTATATAAGGAATGCTAAGTCTTTATCCTCTGCCACCATATCAGAGAGTGAAACCCTAAGAGAGCATTTCCTTCATCCTAAAGCTTATGTGTGAGTGTTTTGAGCTAAAAGTGCCTTTGTGTGTTAGTGAAGAAGAAGGAGAGGAGCTTGTGGAGGCTTGAGTTTGAAGTTCAACTTTGGATCTGAGTTCTTTAGAGGGAGGAGCTTCATCTAGAGGTAAAAAGCTCAAAACTTTCCTCTTTATTTTGGTTTGGTGTTGCATGGACCATTTCTAGGGTTAAAGTCCCAAAGGTGGAGACGTTATGAGCATAAAGGCTCCATGGACCTAGATCTGTCCAATTTCAGTGATATATGCGTTGTAGATCCGTAAAAATCCCAACTTGGTCGTTGTTATGGGGTCATGCTTGAGTTATGAGCTTTTCTAGGGTTGGAAATGGAATGTTATGGGTGTTGGTGACTATTACAGCCATGCAAATGCTTAAAGTCACCAACTTTATGGATTAAGAGGCTTAGGGATGGTCGGATTTGAAAGTTGGACGTTTGTCTTAACTGTTTAAGACCCGAAAAGCTAAGGAGTCTTAAACTGAGAGTTACACGAGGCGTAATCCCAGTATGCGCGACATAAGGGGTCGCGTACCCCGTTTCTGTGAGGTCGCCGGGTACGCGCAGCGTAACCCAGAGAGTTGACTTTTGTTGACTTTTAGGGTTTGGTCAACTTTAGGGTCTTTGAGCCATAAGAGGGGTAAAATGGTCTTTTACCCTTCTGAGAGTGCTAAGAGAGGGAATAGTCTAGCCTTGAGAGTTGTATTGATTAGAGTGATGGGTTTTGAGCATTCTAACAATCATATGGTGTACATGCAACCCTAGAAACCTTGGATCTATGTTTGACTAAGATACATGCAAATAATTATTTTTCCAAGGTTCTTATCCTATCTAGCATGGCATGGGGAACTTGAATCAAATAAAGCTAGTAGAATTACTTACATTGTAGTTGTAGTTGATTGCTTGGAGTTTTAGAGCCTAGCACCAATAGTGTGGATGCCTCAAATGGAAATCACAAATCACCACAAACTTTGAAACCTTGAGAGAATAGTCACAACCATCTTGAAATCAGCCCTCTTACTTTACTCACCACAACTAGTGTGATTTCAAGAACCAAAGCCTCCTTTATATAGTGTGGTGGATTAGGGTTACATCCATGTAAACCCTAATACCCATGTCTCTTCATTTCCATGAGATCCATGGGTTAAATCTCCATGGAGTATCCATGGACTTTCCAAGCAAGCCTAGCCCATTCCAAATAAGCATTATCCCACACTATATAAATATAAGAGCCCATATTTAATTAGTAATACTTTTGATCTCTAAATTAATCCTAGATTAATTACAGATCAATACTAATTAAATAATATGATTTTATATTAATATATTAGAACTTATAATATATTAATAAATCATAACTTATACTATTCTCAAAAGATTATCCATAAATTTTTCGGGTGAAGTGCAACCCAAATGGACCATGCCGGGTCGGGTCAAGTACATATCAAATATAGTTATGGACTTAGACACTATATCCAACATAGAGTGCTTATTCCATGTGATTAGGCGAAGGCTAGACCAGATTTTACCGAGTTCGAGATTACCGAGTTACCTAAGGTGAGTCTTCTCACTATACTTTACCTAGAGTGGTAATTAGAGTATATGACAGAGTATCTTGTATGTTATTTATGTGATGGTGATGCACTGCATTTTTTCTATGTGATTCATGTCGTGTATGTTCCATAGTTTATAGAGTTAGAATCGGAAGGTTCACAGAGTTAGGACCAGAGGGTCGATAGAGTTAGGACCGGAGGGTCCACATAGTTATAGCCTCGAGTGGCTATTATGTGTTATATGTGCTATTTTGGGGAACTCACTAAGCATTTATGCTTACAATGTTGTGTTACGTGTTTCAGGTACCAGTGAGGATCGCGGGAAGGCGCCGACATGATCAGTACACACATGAGGAGTTTTTATATGATACGATCTTGGGATGTGTTACTATGGATTGATATGTGATACATTGACATTTTTATAATATTTATGAATGAAAGTATGTTTTTGTAATTATGAAAAATTGGTTGAAAATTTTGGGCGTTACAAGTTGGTATCAGAACCTTGGTTTGAGGGATTCGGGTGCACCTTCGGGCGTATCTGAACTCAAACTGAGGATTTGAGAGATCTTTAAAATAAAATCACAAATTTTTTTCTCAAAGAGTAAAAAGTTTTTGAAAGAGCAGACCAGAGCAGTGTGTACGATCAGCCAGCGCCCGAACAGTGATTTCCCAAAAATACCCTTACATTATAAGTTATGAGATATGTTATGATATGATATGCATGCTAGAGTAGGCTAGGTATTCTTATTAGGACTAGAGTGGCCTGATTTGTGATGCCTTAGCCTAGGGGTTTTGTTGCAAGGAGATGCTTGAGAGTGAATAAATAGCAGCAAGGAGCTTATGAGAGATCTGCTAGAGAGTAGACTATGCATAGAGAGAGTAGAGTACTTGGGACTTGGGATCCTAGGAGGAGGACTTAGGGTGAATACTGATGTGGTGTGGACAGTAGTATTGGGCCCGTACTCCCGAAGGCACCGGATCAGTGCGCAGCCCAAGTAAGAATCCTTAGGGTACCAGGAAGCGAGTAGGAATGGGATCTCGAGTGTGTGTAGACTCAAGCGAGTCTCTGCTATTTTGTATTGTATTTTAGAGATACATCATGGTTGGTACACGCCACACATCTGAGAGCAGTGGTGTTAGCGATGAGGAGATCTGCAGATTGATTCACGATGAGGTGGCTGCTGCTATCCAAGCCGAGATACCAGAGATGTTTGGGTCTATCAAGACCACCTTGATCGAGACTTTTGACGAGCGTTACACTGCTCTTACTGCTGTTGTTTTTGCTGTGGCCACCACAACCGTCGTTGCTGCGAGGCCGCAGGGGGGTGACCCGTTGCTGTACCGAGAGTTCAGCAACACGAAGCCACCCGAGTTTGATGGGATGCAGGACCCGATCACTACGATGAGATGGATTTATGATATTCAGGGATGCTTCTATACGTGTTCTTGTCAGGAGCATCTGAGAGTTCAGTTCGTGCTGAACCAGCTTCGCTTGGGAGCGAAGGACTAGTGGAAGTTTGTGACAATGCACTATTCTTCTGCAAAGCTTGCTGCGGTGACCGGGGAGAGGTTCACGGCTATGTTTCGTGATGAGTATGTTCCCCCGGTGGAAAAGGAACATTTAGCCCAGGAGTTCTTGACCCTCAAGCACGGTACCAAGTTTGTTACAGTGATCAGCAGGATGTTCCATGAGAGGGCGATGTTCTGCCCTGAGCACGTGTCTTCCAAGCAGGCACACATGAGTCGATATTTGAGCAGTTTGAGGTGAGATATCCGCGAGTTCATGGCAAACTCGGCTTACCGAACATTTGTTGAGCTTTAGGCAAATGCCTGGAAGAGGGAGATTGAGCTCGAGACCCAGGCCAGGGAGGAGGCGGAGTCTCAGGGTAGGGATCGGTGACCTGCACAGTCCCAACCGGCAGCCAAACGAGCCAGGCCCGCTGCTTCGAGATCAGGGAACCAGAAGGGCCGCACTTGTGGCAAGTGCGGCAAGATTCATGAGGGGGTTTGTAGATCAAGGTCTTGCTACAAGTGTGTCAAGGAGGGACACATGGCCAAGGATTGACCCAAGGGGTTTTCTGTCTGTTTTCACTGCAACCAAACCCAACACCGGAAGGCCGAGTGTTCGCAGTTGTGGGGATCAGCACAGGGAGCATCATAGAGATCTGCCCCTTCTGCCGTACGAGCTACGGAGAGTTGGCAAGTGAAGGCCTAGGCGCCAAAGGCTCATGGGAGAGCCTTCCAGTTGACAACGGAGGAGGTCCGCGTAGCGCCCGATGTTGTGGCTGGTATGTATTCTTTCATCAATTTATTTTGAGTTTGTGGTGTTATGCATACATTACGTTATGCGTACATACATTTCTTGTGAGTTATGTACCTTCTTTGGTGTTATTTGACTCGGGTGCGAGTCGGTCTTTTGTGTCGTTGGCCTTTAGTCAGCACATCAGTATCTTTCGAGAGGCATTGAGACGACCTTTGCGAGTTTAGATTAGCTGAAGAGAGAGTGGTGTATGCCATTGATGTGATTCGTGGATGAGTACTCGAGATCTTCAGCGTTGAGTTTCCGATTGATTTGGTCCCGATTGCAATGGAAGATGTCTGTGTCATCGTAGGCATGGACTGGTTGAGCAGATTTGGAGCGATTATCGACTGCGAGCGACAGCTGGTGACCATACGAGACCCTAGTGGGGGAGTTCTTTTGGTTTATGGTGAGGGTACCCGTTCTGGGTTAGCATTTTGTTCGGCCGCTAGAGCGAGGCAGAGTCTACAGCAAGACTGTAGCGGGTTTGTGGCTTATGTGGTGGATATGAGAGTAGGTGTAGAGAGACTGAGGTCGGTCGATGAGGTCCCGATAGTACGTGACTTCCCGGATGTTTTCCCCGAGGAGTTGTCGGGTGTGCCTCCTGAGAGGCAGGTGGAGTTCCGTATCGATTTGTGTAGTAGTGTTGATTATGATGGCATGTGCGGAATAGAAAAGATCTAGTGAATCATCATGTAAAATCAAGAACACAAGGAGTAAATAATTCTGTGTAAGCTCATATTAGATCTAGAAAGAATATACAAATGGGTTTGTACAAAATTTCTCTCTCTAGTCTAACACTCCAAAATGGTTCTTTTTATAATGGGAGTCACTCACTTCCTATTTATAGGAAAGACTCAACCCATTTACACATACAAGAGAGTAAGCCTAAAACACTACATCCAAGAGTGACTTTGCACCCTAACATTCTCCCCCTCAAAGTTAGGATTGGATGTCCGGCTTTAATCTCCAACGAGCTAGCGCGATCAAGACCAAACTCCCCCTCGAAGTAACACCGGTCTTCAAATCCGCAAATGAATATTCGACAAACTCGAGAAGCTTCGAATACCCATCATTCTCCCCCTTTTTATAATCAAAAAATGATTATAAAACCCACTAAGGATGAGAAGCGCCCGAGGAATAGTCTTCACAATACTCCCCCTTGATGTGTACCAAAAATGAATCACCAAAAATCTTGCACGGAAAAACAATCACGAAAAAACCACAAAAAATTTTCAATTTATGAAAATTTTGACTTTTTGGGTGAAAGTTGCAAGATTTTTCAAAATCCGGGTAGAAATTGTCACTTTCTGAAACTTGCAGAGACCCGTTGCGTCCAAAACAGCCAAATATGCAAAACTCTCCCCCTTTTTCAAATCTGGGTAGAAAGCGTCAATTTGCACAAACTGCAGGGACCAGAAATGCACAATCTTCAATTTTCAGCAAAAAATAGTCCTTTTTCGAATTTGGGTGAAAACTGCCAAAAATTCGAAGCCTTAGGGACCATTTTCAAAAATTCTGCCCTTTTTCTCAAACATACGAAGCATGCCCACAAAATTCGAAGCTTTCAAAAAATTTCGAATTTGGGCGAAAAGTGTCAAACATTCGAAACATGTGTTAATTTTCGAAGTGTCAACAAATCGAAGGTTCAGAGGCTGTTTTCGAAACTTTGTCATTTGCTTAATTCTTTCGAAGACCCCAATTCACGAAGATTCAAAACATCTTACAAACACTCTTCGTCAATTCACCTAAACCAACCCTTCGATTTTTACAATAGATCCTTCGTTTCTTATTGATCATCCCAAGCATGTACCCTTCGAATCTTCAACCTATACCCTTCGTTTTTCCCAATTAAAATACACTTTCAATCCAAATCACAAACACACCTTTGATCATTCGAATATCAAACCATGAAGACCCTTCGAAAGCAAACTTAAATCAATTCCCCTTATCTAACAACCCAGTATTCGCATTCTATCATTCAACCACTGAAAATCAATTCACAAATCTTCGTTAATTCAATTTCTTCGTTTTTCCCAAATCAAACCCAAGAACAAACGAACAGTGACCCTTCGTTCTTGACCTCAAGATCTCCAAAATCAAATTTTTCTTTCTTGCTGTCTTCGTTTTTCGTTCGTTCCTTACAGTTCTTCCAGTTCGTTTTTCAGTTAATCATCATCGAGTTCCTGAGCGTACCCTTCAAACGTCGACTGTCTATGCCAATTTCAAAATCAAATTGAATGGCTTCGCAAATCAACAAATATATGTCGATTCTAAAATCAACAATCACCAACCGAGATTAACTTCCAAGAACGAAATCGATTTCAAAGCCTTTTGTTTCATTTCAAAGTATCAACATCAAACATTTGATTTCAAAATCATCTTCCCTATTAATGAACATATGTTCGATTTCAAAGCCTTCAACCATCGATTCAATTTCGTTTCCAATCAAACCGCTGACCATCGAACCTTAGAACTTCAATCAACTCAGGCTTTGAAAATCGACACCCCAATCAATTTCTCAAAATCAAACTTTCGTTACTCAACAATCAAGCCTTCGAAATTAGAATCAAAATCACAGGCTTCGATCAAAATCCAATTCTCAATATCGATTTGATAAGATACGCTTTTGAGCAGATGCGATTTTTTTAAAAAAAAAATCAATCGAGAGATGTGAATAATGGATTCAAGAACAGACTCAATCAACAAACTCGATTTGTATACAATTGATGCTTCATCGATTTGAAATCTCAGCATTATCCTTTTTCATATGCAACAAAATTGTACGACTTCAAGAACCAACAACGATTTTGATCAAACGACTCAGGAATCAAGATATTATGAAGTAGCATTTCATCGGATCTAGCTTAATGTGTACAAGCAATTTGAATTTGGACTCAATGATCCGATATGAATAGTAACAGTTCAATTAACTGGGCTTCTAATTGGATGAACAGTAAATGATCATATAAGTTGGGCTTTAGAAATGATCGATGAACAGTAAGTGATTTAGCATTTGGGCTCAAACAGATCACGAATAGTAATAAGTACTGAATTGAATATTGGGCTTAAATCGGACATGAACAGTGACTTCAAACTTTTGAAAAAAATTTTGAAATATGATTTTGATTTTTGGAATTTTGATCTTAACAAGAATAATTGGATCAACGATGAGGTTGAAACGGATTAGATCCAATGAGGCAAATCGATCAAAAATGAAAAACGCTAAATACGAATAGAAATCATGGACGTTTTGGAATCCATTTGAGAATTTGAGATACCTTTTTGACGAATCGAGATCAATTTTCAACAAACGAATCAAATTTGGAAGATCTTGGTTCTTTTGTCGGAATGAGAAAATCTCCAAATTGAACATTGTACCACCCACCATGCGAGATGTACAACTCGTTCTTCGTGTTCTTCGTCGATCCAAGAACATCTTCAAAAGAACCACCAACACTTTTGGGTTTTAACTTCAAATTCAATTCAACACTTGGAGATTGTTGCTTTGGAACCCAAATTTGCTTCACGGATTTTGGCTTCACAACATATGACGATTTTTGTGAGTAAACCCGCTTATTCTTCCGATTCATCTTCTTCTTCTTTTTCTTTCTCAACTTTTTTCATCTTGAAGACTTGACTTCATGAACAAACCCACTTTCAACAACATGAACATTTTGAGTTTGAATCAAATCTTTTGGAGTTTGATATTTGTGATTTTCTTGGATCACCGGCTTCCGATAAGGAATCATTCCTTCAAACGAATCACAAGAACACAAAATATCATCGGTTTGAACTCCAATCGAGCAAAACACTTTTTCATATTGAGAATCAACTTGAACTCCTTTTTCTTGAACATCAAGAACATCACATTGAACTCCATTATCAAGAACTTCAAGAAATTTAAGAGCACGAAGATCATTTGGGTCTTCAATAAGAGAAACATATTTCTTATTGAACAAATCTCTTTCTTCTCCTTCCTTTTGATTTATACTACGAACTAATATGGACAAGGAAATTTTATTCAACCATGCAATCTTACAAATTGGTTGAAATACCAAGCTTCCATGATCATCCTTCAAACCTCCATAAGAAACCAAATTACCCTATGAAATCAATTTGCTTAACAACAACCCATAAAATTGATCTTCATTGACTTTGTATTTCACATCTTTAACGATCACAATCCAAGAATCATATGGCAAACCCACCATGATCACAAAAACTTGATGAATTCTAGAGAGAGAAAGTGATTTTGAATGGGTTTTCTAGAGAGATAAAGTGATACAAACAAGTATTCTAGAGAGAGAAAGTCGAATTATGGATCAAATCAAAGAAAAATTCGACTTCTAGAACACAAAAACACTCTCTAAACACGAAGATCAATGAACAATAAGAATCACCAAATCAAAATAGCCATCAAGGATCAATTCTTGATGAAAATCAAGAACACCCGCTCTGATACCAATTGTAGTAGTGTTGATTATGATGGCATGTGCGGAATAGAAAAGATCTAGTGAATCATCATGTAAAATCAAGAACACAAGGAGTAAATAATTCTGTGTAAGCTCATATTAGATCTAGAAAGAATATACAAATGGGTTTGTACAAAATTTCTCTCTCTAGTCTAACACTCCAAAATGGTTCTTTTTATAATGGGAGTCACTCACTTCCTATTTATAGGAAAGACTCAACCCATTTACACATACAAGAGAGTAAGCCTAAAACACTACATCCAAGAGTGACTTTGCACCCTAACATTCTCCCCCTCAAAGTTAGGATTGGATGTCCGGCTTTAATCTCCAACGAGCTAGCGCGATCAAGACCAAACTCCCCCTCGAAGTAACACCGGTCTTCAAGGCGCCCTATCGCCTTACGCCTCCATAGATGCATGAGTTATCCTCGCCGCTTCAGGAGTTGTTGGGAAAGGGGTTTATACAGCCGAGTAGCTCGTCGTGGGGAGCGCCGAACCTTTTTGTCAAGATGAAGGATGGCTCACACCAGATGTGCATTGATTACCGGGAGTTGAACAAGTTGACGGTCAAGAACCGTTACCCCTTACCGAGGATCGACGATTTGTTCGATTAGTTACAGGGAGCGACTTAGTTCTCCAAGATTGATTTGAGGTCTGGATATCATCAGATGAGAGTGCGTGATGAGGATATCCAGAAGACAGCGTTCAGGACTTGTTAAGGGCATTACGAGTTCGTGGTGATGCCTTTCAGGCTCACCAATGCACCGGCGGCATTCATGGATCTCATGAACAGGGTGTGCAGGCCGATGTTGGATCATTCGGTGATCGTGTTCATTGATGATATTTTGGTGTATTCGAGATCCAGATAACAACATGAGGAACATTTGAGGGAGATCCTCAGAGTTCTAAGATCGGAGAGGCTTTACGCCAAATTCTCCAAGTGCGATTTCTGGTTACGAGAGGTCCAGTTCCTAGGACACCTCGTCAACCAGAATGGGATATTGGTCGACCCCGCCAAGATTGAGGCAGTGATGAGTTGGGAGGTGCTGAAATCCCCTTCAGAGATCAAGAGTTTTTTTTAGGGTTGGTCGGTTATTATCGGAGATTTATCAAGGATTTCTCCAGGATTGTTGTTCCTCTCACTAGGCTAACCCGTAAGAGCGTGACTTTCAGTTGAGGCCCTGAGTAGCAGGCCTCATTCGAGATACTTCGCCAAAGATTATGTGAAGCCCCAGTATTAGCCCTTCTGGAAGGGATGGAGGATTTTGTGGTATATTGTGACGCGTCGATATCAGGGTTGGCTGCAGTGCTAATGCAGAGAGGGCATGTGATAGCATATGCATCGAGGCAGCTGAAGCCTCATGAGACGAGGTATCCTACTCACGATCTGGAGTTGGGGGCTGTAGTGTTCTCCCTCAAGATCTGGCATCACTATTTGTATGGGGTTCGATGTACCATATACACGGACCACAAGAGCTTGAAGTATTTGATGGATCAGCCCAACTTGAACATGCACCATAGGAGATGGTTGGACGTGGTAAAGGATTATGAGTGTGAGATCCTGTACCACCCGGGCAAGGCTAACGTGGTAGCCGATGCCTTGGGTTGTAGGGTAGAGAGTGCCCCGATACGGGATGTTTGTATGAGGTTGACAGTGATAACTCCAGTGTTGGACACCATTCGGGAGGCCCAGGTAGTGGCCATGAGACCGGAGAACCGTAAGAGAGAGCGGGTGATCGGGAAAGTATCCGAGTTCATTGTCAATAGCCGAGGGCTTATGACCTTCCAGGGCCGGATTTGGGTGCCATTTGAGGGCAGGGCACGTACCATTTTGATGGAGGGGGCGCACAGGTTGAGGTTTTCGATCCATCCCAGGACCACTAAGATGTATTTGGACCTGAAGAAAGACTATTGGTGGCCATGTATGAAGAGGGATGTGGCGTGGTTTGTAGAGAGGTGATTGACCTATCGCAGGGTTAAAGCCGAGCACCAGTGTCCACATCGCAAGTTGCAGCCACTTGAGGTTCCCAGTGGAAGTGGGAACAAATTTCCATGGATTTTATCACCAAATTGCCAAGGACTGTGAGAGGTGTCGATGCAATTTGGGTGATCGTTAACCGGCTGACAAAGAGCGATCATTTTCTTGCTATCAGTGAGAGCTTTTCCGCAGAGAGGCTGGCGACGGTGTATGTGAGGGAGGTGGTATCGCGGCATGGTGTGCCGATCTCGATTGTGTCAGCTTGAGATGTGCGTTTCACTTCCAGGTTCTAGAATAAGTTCCATGAGGAGTTGGGTACTAGGCTGCATTTCAGTACCGCTTACCACCCACAGACGGACGGACAGAGTGAGCGGACGATTCAAACGCTCGAGGACAGGCTTCATGCATGTGTGTTGGACTTCGGTGGGAGTTGGGACACGTATTTGCCATTGGTTGAGTTTTCCTATAACAACAGTCACCATTCCAACATTTGTATGCCTCCCTTCGAGTTGTTCTATGGGAGGAGGTGTCAGACTCCCATCTGTTGGGGAGAGGTAGGGCAGCGAGTGATGATAGTGCTTCAGACGACATAGCAAATTCAGCAGGTTAGACAAAGGTTGTTGACGGCTCAGAGTCGCCAGAAGAGTTATTCGGATAGGCGACGATCCGAGCTTGAGTTCCTGGTGGGAGACCTCGTGCTCCTAAAAGTGTCTCCTTGGAAAGGAGTGATTCAATTCAGAAAGAGAGGCAAGCCGAGGCCCCAGTATAGTGGGTCATTTAAAGTGATCGCGAGCGTGAGCAGGGTAGCATATCGTTTGGAGCTACCTACGGAGTTGAGCCAGATTCATGATACCTTCCACGTATCTCAACTGAGGAAGTGTATAGCCGACGAGTCGGTAGTGGTGCCGTTGGAGGATATCCAGGTGCACACGAGTCTGAATTATGTTGAGAGACCGATCGCGATCTTGGACCGGAAGGTCAAGGTTCAAAGAAACAAGGAGGTGCCTCTGGTTCAGGTCCAGTGACAAAATCGGAGGGGGTCCGAGCTAACTTGGGAGCCGGAGTCAGAGATGCGGGAGCAGCATCCGGAGTTGTTTTTGGCATGAGACTTCGAGGGTGAAGTATGGTTCTAGTGGGGGAGAATTGTAACATCCCGAAATTCAGGTAAAGCTATTTAACCCTTCACTTTTGTCAAGTTGTCAAGATTAGCCCTTGAGTGGAAATTGTAGCAAATGAGTACGCTGGGCGTACTGGAGAGTACGATGTGCGTACTCATGCACTTAATTTGGAAGCAGACTCGCCTAGGTACTAATATTCGGCTTGTGCACTATATAAGGAATGCTAAGGCGAGGCGCGCACCACTTTGATGGAGGAGGCGCATAGATCGAGATTATCGATCCATCTCGGGGCCACTAAGATGTATTTGGATCCGAAGAAAAATTATTGGTGGCCTTGTATGAAGAGGGATGTAGCATGGTTTGTTGAGAAGTGCTTGACCTGTCGCTGAGTTAAGGCCAAGCAACAGCGTCCGCATGGCAAGTTGCAGCCACTTGAGGTTCCCCAATGGAAGTGGGAACAAATTTCTATGGATTTCATCACAAAATTGTCAAGGACCGCAAGGGGTGTCGATGCAATTTGGGTGATCGTCGACCGGCTGACGAAGAGCGCTCACTTTCTTGCTATCAGTGAGAGCTATTCTGCAGAGAGGCTGGCAGAGTTGTATATGAGGTAGGTGGTATCGCGGCATGGAGGGTCGATCTCGATTGTGTCAGATCGGGATGTATGTTTCACTTCCAGGTTCTGGAAGAAGTTCCACGAGGAGTTAGGCACGAGGCTGCATTTCAGTACCGCTTACCACCCACAGACAGACGGACAGAGTGAGCGGACGATTCAGAGACTCGAGGACATGCTTCGGGCATGTGTGTTGGACTTCGTAGGGAGTTGGGAAAAGTATTTTTCGTTGGCTGAGTTTTCCTATAACAACAGTCACCATTCGAGCATTGGTATGCCTCCCTTCGAGTTGTTGTATGGGAGGAGGCATCAGACTCCTATCTGTTGGGTAGAGGTAGGCCAACGAGTGATGGGCAGCACTTAGATAGTGCTTCAGACGACAAAGCAGATGCAACAAGTCAGGCAGAGGTTGTTGACAGTTGAGAGTCACCAGAAGAGTTATGCAGATAGGCGACGATCCGAGCTCGAGTTTCAGGTCGGAGACTTCGTTCTCCTGAAAGTGTCTCCTTGGAAATGAGTGATTCGATTCAGGAAGAGGGGCAAGCTGGGGCCCCGGTATATTGGGTCATTTAGGGTGACCGCGAGGGTGGGCAGGGTTGCATATCGGTTGGAGCTACCTGTGGAGTTGAGTCAGATACATGATACCTTCCACGTGTCTCAGCTGAGGAAGTGTATAGTCGACGAGTCGGTGGTTGTGCCGCTGGAGGATATTCAGGTGGATGTGGGCCTGAATTATGTTGAGAGACCGATTGCAATCTTGGATCGGAAGATCAAGGTTCTGAGGAACAAGGAGGTGCCCTTGGTTCAGGTCTAGTGGCAACATTGGATGGGGTCCGAGCTGACTTAGGAGCCGGAGTCTGAGATGCGGGAGCAGCATCCGGAGTTGTTTTCAGCATGAGACTTCGAGGGTGAAGTCTGGCTCTAGTAGTGGAGAATTGTAACATCCCGAAATTCAGGTACAACTATTTAACCCTTTTCTTTTTGTCAAGTTGTCAAAATTAGCCCTTGAGTGGAAAATGTTGCAAATGAGTACGCTGGGCGTACTGGAGAGTACGCTGCGCGTACTCATGCGCTTAAGTTGGACGCATACTCGCCTAGGTACGCTAGGCATACCCAGGGTTACGTTGGGCGTAGCGGGCCTAGAAGCAAACCCTAATATTTGGCTTGTGCACTATATAAGGAATGCTAAGTCTTTATCCTCTGCCACCATATCAGAGAGTGAAACCCTAAGAGAGCATTTCCTTCGTCCTAAAGCTTATGTGTGAGTGTTTTGAGCTAAAAGTGCCTTTGTATGTTGGTGAAGAAGAAGGAGAGGAGCTTGTGGAGGCTAGAGTTTGAAGTTCAACTTTGGATCTGAGTTCTTTAGAGGGAGGAGCTTCATCTAGAGGTAAAAAGCTCAAAACTTTCCTCTTTATTTTGGTTTGGTGTTGCATGGACCATTTCTAGGGTTAAATTCCCAAAGGTGGAGACTTTATGAGCATAAGGGACTCCATGGACCTAGATCTGTCCCATTTCAGTGATATATGTGTTGTAGATCCATAAAAATCCCAACTTGGACGTTGTTATGGTGTCATGCTTGAGTTATGAGCTTTTCTAGGGTTGGAAATGGAATGTTATGGGTGTTGGTGACTATTACAGCCATGAAAAGGATTAAAGTCACCAACTTTATGGATTAAGAGGCTTAGGGATGGTCAGATCTGAAAGTTGGATGTTTGTCTTAACTGTTTAAGACCCCAAGAGCTAAGGAGTCTGAAACTGGGAGTTACGCGGGGCGTAATCCCAGTACGCGCGGCGTAGGGGGTCGCGTACCCCGTATCTCTGAGGTCGCCGGGTACGCCCAGCGTAACCCGGAGAGTTGACTTTTGTTGGCTTTTAGGGTTTGGTCAACTTTAGGGTCTTTGAGCCATGAGAGGGGTAAAATGGTCTTTTGCCCTTCTGAGAGTGCTAAGAGAGGGAAAATGTGACACCCCCAAACCAAGGATGGCGGAAACGTCCAGGGGTGGAGGACTTCATGTACAGTATCACAACAACGTGTATAATAGTGCTCAAAGTAAATACAACCATCATAAATATAATTGAAAAATTTACATCAAAGTATATGTTTACATGTTTCAAAATCAATTACAATATGATGACAAAAATAAATTGTTGACGGTTTAACGTCCCATCCTCAAAGCGCTGAAGTTTTCCTGTTTCACTGATTTCCTGAGAATACAAGTAGTTTTGAAAAGTGTCAACAATTAAGTTGGTGAGTTCATAAGAGTTTTGTTTGGATTAGAAACCGTTTTCCTTTCTAAAATCAATAGAGTTTGATCTCCAGAAAATCCAATATTTTCTTAGTTAAGTGTAAACAGAATAATCCTATATGATGCGTTGATGTATTCTAGATTGACCCGCAGATTTCCCCTATAATCGTCCAGCATATATAAGTTATATAAGATTTAGGTTAGATAAAACGTCGAATATAATGGGTCCGCCCTAGGTCCACAACCAAACAAGGAACAGGAGATGAGGCGGGCACCACCAATTCCAAGCCAATCCAGACTAAATTCTTGTATGACTCAAGCATATACGCTCAACGATTATAGTTGAAGTCTAACGATACGAAAATCTATTGTGAATATAACCTATACATATCATAGTTCACCGGGGAGTAATAGGGATTAGTGAACCTGAACTATGCATATGATAGCTTATCAAAGTGGTGGTGATGGTGAGTGTAACCTATACATATCATAGTTCACCGGGGAGTGATAGAGATTAGTGAACCTGAACTATGCATATGAATAGCTTATCAAAGTGATGGTGATGGTGAGTGTAACCTAAACATATCATAGTTCACCGGGGAGTGATAGAGATTAGTGAACCTGAAATATGCATATGAATAGCTTATCAAAGTGATGGTGATGGTGAGTGTAACCTATACATATCATAGTTCACCGGGGAGTGATAGAGATTAGTGAACCTGAACTATGCATATGAATAGCTTATCAAAGTGATGGTGATGGTGAGTGTAACCTATACATATCATAGTTCACCGGGGAGTGATAGAGATTAGTGAACCTGAACTATGCATATGAATAGCTTATCAAGGTGATGGTGAATTCCTTTCTTGTAATTAAGTTCCTAGGGTAGATGAAACATAAACTATACCTATTATAGTTTATTACTTTGTTTGTGATATGTATTTACCATAACTATACCGACTATAACTAGTGCGTTCGTTTACGGGGGTATAATGGCTTAACTATACTTATTATAGTTTATCTTAATTGTCCATAGTGGCAGTAAATCTTTTGTATGTGTAAAACCTTTAATAATGTGTTCGTTATATAAGTAACCCTAAACTATACCTATTATAGTTTATCATTTGTTTGTATGGGTAGTGAGCATAGGCCCTTTTTGTCATAATTTACCAATGTTTATATTTATAATGGATATAGCCTCGTAATGTCATTTATATATTTCCCATGCTTGTGGAGGTGTAAATCCATTTGTTTTCTGATGTATGTCTATGTAAGAATACAAAATTTGTCATATATTGCAACTACACATAACCACATAACGATGTATACCTTGCTCAACATGTTACAAGGTGAAATGAAATTTATAGTGTTTTTCTGTTAATAACATTTTCTGTAACTGTTATTAGAAAAATTGTAGAAAAATCATAAAATGTCCAAATCAAGTTCTGTAACTTCTGAGAGTTTGGAAAATGAGTCTAGTATATTCATAATTTTTATTATAATTTTTAATGACCTCTAACTTGGGTGAAAAAGTCCATAATCACAGACTGGTCCGGATTGATGTTTGAAATGATAGGCAGTTTTGTAAAAATCACCATAAATTGTAGAAAAATCGTATGGAGATGTGCAAGTAGTCATTTTAAAGCTAAGAAGTGGAACTACATGCACCTAAAACAGTCTTGAAAACAAAAATGTTTAAGATGTCCAAAACAGTCCGTGAATGGAGTGAAACTTTTCTGATGAAAGCTGTTAGAAAAATGTAGTTATGTTCTAAGTATTTTAACTTGTATTCCCCCCCTAAAAACTTGAGAAAACATGAAAATGTAGGGGTATGAACTCACCTTAAGTGTTTTCAGTAGGTAAGTGTTGAAGAAGAGAAGTGTTCAACCCAAGAACACTTGAAGAATCACTTGAAGATTCGAAGCTCTAACACAAATATATTGGAGTTTGTGTAAGATATCCATGATTTGAGTGGAAATAATTGAGATAATCATAAAGAGAATGGATTATGCTTACCAAATGTGGAGGAAAGACTCAAGATCAGCCCTTGAATCTCGAATTTCTAGAGAGAGAAAGTGAGAGAGAAAAGAGTTTGATCTTCTTGTGAAATGAGAGCAAATGAGAGAAAATGAGGAGAGAGGATGATTATCCAGCTCTCAAAAACATGGGGATGGCTTGTGAGGGAGGTAAAAGGTACAAGGTATGGTGGAAAGGAGTGTGGGTTGTTATGGAGTGGGTATGGGGGTTGCTTGCATCATAAAATAAGGTAAAGTCAACACTCTACCTTTGTACTTTACCTACTCTTATTTGGATAAGATTTTACCCTTAAAATATGATTAAATCATTAATTTAGGGGTCTTATATTTTAAAATAAAGTTTTGGGTGAAAATCCCATGTTAAAACAATTAAAAACGGGTCTTAAACGCAAAATTACGCGAAACCGGGTGAAAAATGGGCTTTCCAGCGAGACCCTTCGGACCTAGGCCGAGGTTCGGTCCCTAGGCCGAAGTTCGGTCAGATGGGTGCAGGGTTCGGAGGCGAGAGACGCGAGCCAGAAGCGAGAAGCGAAGCAAGGATTGGTCCGAGGCTCGGTCCGAAGAGAAGTCAGGAGCGAAGTCAGGCGGTTCGGTCCGAAGGGAAGCCAGAACCGAAGGAACTGTTGTGAACAGTACCTTCGGGTTCGGTTCTTCCTCTTATGCGATGTTCGGCTCGGATGAACAGTAGTCTCGGTTCGGCTCATAAGTCAACACCTCGGTTCGGTTCATGAACAGTACTCTCGGTTCGGACCTTCATGAATAGTACTTTCGGTTCGGTTCATGAATAGTACTTTCGGTTCGGAGGGTTTGTTTCCTTAAGTTCGTTTTTCGCGTAGACTTCCGTTTTTGGGCTATTTTCGCCAAATTCGAGGGTCGGGATGCCCCGAGTGATTATAGAAAGTTGGGAGAGATTTCGAGAGAGATTTGAGAGAGATTCCACATACTCAGAGAGATTTGGGAGAGATTTGACATTCTTGGAGAGATTTCACATACAAAGAGATATGTGGGAGAGATTTCACATACTTAGAGAGATTTGGGAGAGATTTGACATACTTGGAGAGATTTCACATACAAAGAGATATGTGGGAGAGATTTCACATACTTAGAGAGATTTGGGAGAGATTTGACATACTTGGAGAGATTTCTCATACAAAGAGATATGTGGGAGAGATTTCACATACTGAGAGAGATTTGGGAGAGATTTGACATACTTGGAGAGATTTCACATACAAAGAGGTATGTGGGAGAGATTTCACATACTTAGAGAGATTTGACATAAGAAGAGATAGAGTGAAAACGATTGAGAGAGGTTTCATTGGTGCCCTTTTTGAGTGTCCGGCTACGCACTGCAAGGTCCGTAAACCCCGTTAAGCCCTGTTTAGGGATCTTGCATACTCTCGATGAGTATGTAACATTGTTTTATCGGTTTGGCTCTCCACGTACCATCGTTTTAGGTTAAGGAGATCTAGGTGTACGCACTTTTTGATTTAGGATCTCTCGTTAGAATAGAGAGTTGTTTAGGAGTTACTTATCATAAGCTCTAGCACTTATGGCAAAATGAGTGTACCGGTTTGACTTGTTGACTTTCGTTGACTTTGACTTGACTGAAAATTGACGGTTGTCACATCATCCCCCCGTTAGAGGGAATTTCGTCCCGAAATTTGAATTTAGGCAAGGAGTTTGAAAATGACTAAGGTCGGCTCTACATTATTTTGATTCTGACTAAGAGACGAGTTATCATACATGAAAACTTAGCTTATACACATTATGATATAACCAATACTGGGCAGATAGTAAAATGTGTGATTCTATTTCAGTTTCACATCCCAACGAGGAAAAGAAACTAAGTCAGAATTCTCACATTCTATTATCTACCAGGTATTCGTTATATATAACTGGGGAATGTATAAGCGAGGAAATCATAACAAATAACTTAGTAATCCTTCTTAATGAATTAGAGTTCCTAGTCAGGGCTAACATTGAACCTAGATGTATTTTAACCGCTCAAATAATACTAAAAAGCGGTAAACGCGGACTCGGAATTATAGTATAAAATAATACTAAAAAACTGAAATATTTCAGCTTTGATAGCTCTACTTTGAAGGATTGTAACTCAATGAATATAATTCCAAAATAAACAAAATTATAGTCTAAATTCATCTACAAATTGTAAACTAAATGTTGGAAAAAAACGTAGGTCAATCCGACTTAAAATGAATGAGTTATGGGTGTTTAAAAAACGTCACAGATTATAAAATCTTGCTAAAAAGCTGAATTTTTTCAACTTTGATAGCTCTACTTTAAAGGATTGTAGCTCAGTGAATATAATACCAAAATAAACAAAATTATAGTTTAAACTCATCTACAAACTGTAAACTAAATGTTGGAAAAAATCGGAGGTCAATCCGACTTAAAACGAATGAGTTATGGGTGTTTAAAAAACGTCACAGCTTACAAAATGTTGCTGAAAAGCTGAATTTTTTCAGCTTTGATAGCTCTACTTTGAAGGATTGTAACTCGGTGAATATAATACCAAAATAAACAAAATTATAGTCTAAATTCATCTAAAAACTGTAAACTAAATGTTGGAAAAAACCGCAGGTCAATCCGACTTAAAACGAATGAGTTATGTGCGTTTAAAAACGTCACAAAAATCTTAATCATGTCCAACCGGTTCTAAACCCGGTAAAAACCGGACCGGATCGGGAAAAAACCGGACCGGACCGGCGAGAAATCTTAGAACCGAGAACCGGTCCAAATGCTCACCCCTAGTCCACAGAGTTAGGACCGGAGGGTCCACAGAGTTATAGCCTCGAGTGGCTATTATGTTTTATATGTGGTATTTGGGGAACTCACTAAGCATTTATGCTTACAGTGTTGTGTTATGTGTTATAGGTACCAGTGAGGATCGCGGGAAGGCGCTGGCATGATCAGTACACACATGAGGAGTTTTTATATGTTACGATCTTGGGATGTGTTACTAAGGATTGATATGTGATACAATGACATTTTTATAATATTTATGAATGAAAGTATGTTTTTGAAATTATGAAAAATTGTTTGAAAGTTTTGGGCGTTACATTGTGGTGATATATGGAACGTGATTCAAAATTTTGACATTTTTGTTCTCACGACGTGGTGACTATATTATCATGTCGTGAAGCATCCATATGACTACGATTCTGAAACTTATTTATTCGACATCACGATGTGGTTCCTAGTATATCACGTCATGACTGAAGTATACTGCTTACTTTAGAAGATTTTAGCACCACATTTTTCAAAGTTAAAGTCTTTGGTTTATTCATCCGTCACATTCACAAGAAGCAGCAGGAGTCAAGTTTCCACCAATCTATTAGAGATGTTCAAAGCTTTCCCACCATAATAGAATTCGATCTCGCAACTACTACCTCAGTAGGGTCTATTCAATTTTCTCCTTTTTTTATTGCTTTTATATACTTTTAATTGTTTTATGCATACAATGAGAAGAGCATTATATGAACTAAGTGTGGGGTAGGGGTCTAAAAAAGTTCTTCAAGTATTAAAGTTATAACTGAAAAAATGCTAGACATTTTTAAAAAAATAATTATATAGACTTGCAAAAAAATAATTTAGCTTTGAAAATATAGTTCATTTTTTTTTGATATTATTGCATTTGGGCTAGTTTGCTAGTGTTATGGGGGATGATTCATTGCGAACTCTAAGATTTAGTTGAGCTAATATGTTATAGTTTATTTGTGGCTTCCCAGTCCTAGTGAAATCATGAGACATAAAACGCAACCTTGTGTAGTTTGAGGGACGTAATATGTTTAGCATTGTGTACTTGAAATGTATATAGGAAAGTTTATGTATTCATTGCACTTTATACTAATACATTTTACCAATAAGGGTTGAAGTTAACTTTCTTTGCTTAAGCATATGTTTTTCTTTTAGGTTTTTTGTTTTAAGTGAAAAAAAAGTGAGAGAGAAGAACAAAAAAATAGAAAAAGAAAAAAAGTTGCAAAAGTTTGTTGAGTGAATAAGAGCTTACGAAGCATGAAGATCAACAAGCATGATGAAATGTTCAAAAGTTACAAATATTGAAGATTTAAGTTGAAGAAAGTGAAGAATAAGGCAGAATTGCCAAAATCCAAAGGCTAGTATTTAAAAGTTGTAATTTTTCTTTCTATGTTATTTTATCATATTATGCTTAGGAACTTAGCCAAAAGTTACCTTGAAGTTAGGAAGTTTTTCTGGTGATGGATTCGGATGGATGCATATAATGAATATCGTTCAAAATAAGTGGGAAGCGTTTATGAGGATTGTAAGTATTTAGGGCTCGAGAACTAGTTAGGGTATTATATACATAAATACATGTATTAAGGTGATGCATTATTAGTGAGTTCAAATCGGATTATTTTGTGTGATATTAGTAGGCAATGTACTATGTAATGTATTATAATAAGTTTTGCTTGAGGGCAAACAAAAAGCAAGTGTGGGGTATTTTTATATTGTCATATTTATACACTTATTTATGATTTATTTTGACACATTTAAGCTATATTCTTGTGAAATGCAAAGATATTTGGAACTTATAATGTTTAAATACTATTTTGCAGCTAAAAATGACATTCTCAAGCAAAGGGAGCTGAAATTGAGAAAATATGGATACTTGGAGGACTGGAGCTGAATTTAGCAAGAGAAGGAAGAGAAAATCATGCAAAATGAAGTTCACACGATGTGGACATATCGTTCCCACGACGTGGCATAAAGAATCTTCTCGAATCCCAACAAAAACCATTGTCACGACGTGATACAAAACTTGTCACGACGTGACCACGTCTCGAGTCCAGAATCTTTTATGTCAATGCACTTATTACTTTGGGATTAGTATGACTCCCACGACGTGGCACCTATTTTCCATGTCGTGGCGACCAAATTTTAGAAAGTATATATATATATATATATATATATATATATATATATATATATATATATATATATATATATATATATATATATATATATAACGCCTGTAGATCCGGGCTAGTTAATTTAGAGATGATAAGCGTCAAAAATGACTTTTTGATGGAAGATTATTTAGAAGTATTAATGTTAACTAAGTTGTTGTATATGTTACAAGGATTCCGTACATATAAAGAACGCCGAAATCCGAGTTATAACGAAAAAGTTATGACCTGTCGAAGTTTCGGGACAGAACCGGCACGACACAACGTGGCGTAAATAGTGAATTTACATTAGAGCGATATTTAGCCGAAACAATCTAAACGAGAATCGAAGATCTCATCGATAGTAGTCCAACGGTGAAAAGACAGACGAAAACGGAGTTCAGATGAAGGAGTTATGAATTTCTAGCGGAGTTTTGCTGTCTCGGCCTACTAAAAATAATATAAAAATAATATAATAAAAATAAAGTCAAAATTAGCCGACGAAGTCTAAATGAAAGTTGTAGATCTTTTTTTACCTACGCATCGATATAAAGAACGTCGAAAACAGAGTTCATATGCGATGTTATGAATTTCTGAAGTTTGGGGCATGAAACCCCAAGACTGTCAGAGACCACGACGTGAAATCAGTGGTCACGACGTGGCATGTCTTCTGACGCCTTCTGGAGCCTTATAGAGAAAGTGGATGATGACGCATGCAATGACGTTCAATCCCACGACATGAAAACACTGTTCACGACGTGAAAATCGAAAAATCAGCCCTATAAATAGAATCGAAGGGCAGTCGGGTTTTGGTTGCTAATTCTTCACTCTCTCACTCCTGATACCCTCTCTAGCTGTCTTGAAGTACCCCCGAAGCCCCGGTATCATCCCGAGACCCGAAGCAATTCTCGAATCCCGATGATCCCGAGAAGAAAAGAGTTTCCGAGTCGAAGCTCTGTCCGGGAGAAACCCAGTGTGTGAAGATATCCCGGTTTCACCGAAGAGCTACTACTTAGAGAGCCGTAGTGCTATCCGATAATCGTATTATCAAGTGTGTGTGTGTGTGGTTACTTTCTTCTAACACACATATATGAAGTATTTGCTATGAAATACCTGCTAAGTGTTTATACATTGTTTGTTTACTTGAGATGGATGTTGAATGAATGTTTTATATGAGCTTTTAAATAGTTTTAAATTGTATATGTAATTTATATCTACAAATATGTTGGGTAGAACATGGGTAGATGAAATAGTTGGTGTGTGATGAAATAATGTGATAAGAGATAGGTGAGGATATAATGGTGATGATAATTAGGTGATGATAGATAGGTGATGAATTATGAGTCCAGACAATGTTGTGGCTGCGTATTCATGCGATGATAGTCTAACCCTTATTATGAATTACGAGTCCAGGCGATGTTGTGGCTGCGTATTCATGCGATGATAGTCTAACCCTTATTATCAATTACGAGTCCATACGATGTTGTGGTTGCGTATTCATGCGATGATAGTCTAACCCTTATAATGATTTACGAGTCCAGGCGGTGTTGTGGCTGCGTAATCATGCAATGATACCCTAACCCTTACTAGACACATATTGAGGGAGTGATCCCCGAATTAGTATTGTCTATGCGATATTAGCGATGACCCTTAGGAAAAGTTCTTAGGAACAAACATATAAGGAAATAAGATGTAAGGAGATGAGAGGTAAACATGATATAGGAGATGACCCTTAGGATAATATCTTTAGGGAAGATTAAACGAAGATAATGTGGATGTAATTGGGTTGATTGTTTGATGATTAAATATAATAATTATATTATTGTGGGTTGAAAACCCTATACGCTCACCAGACTCCCAAGCCTGACCCACTCAGTTTTCTTTGCATTACAGGTAATGGCACAAGAGTATAAGTTGGTGGACTTGACGAGAGATTTTGGATTATAGATCAGTAGTTATAAATAACTGTTGTAAGGTCTATCTTATATTGTTTATGCTTTTGGTCTCTATTGGAATATGACATCCCGAGATTTTATTATTTAATGAAAAGTACATTCTCTTTGAGAAATGTTTTGATAAAGTTTTATCATATTTTGTTTTGGGAACAAATTCCACAACTGCTTTCTGTAAAAGATTACTCTGATTTTAAAACAAAGCATAAACAAATCGGTCTTTTCTGGCCGTGAAATTAGGGATGTCACTATATATATATATATATATATATATATATATATATATATATATATATATATATATATATATATTATAATCGAATTCAGAGAGCAGAGAGGAGAGGGCTGCAATTGAAAAGCAAAAAAAACCTTCGAAGAACCCTTGGATAGGCCTGTCGAAATAACCCGAAACCCGTTCTACCCACCCGACCCGTTCTAAATTCGGGTAGAATGGGTCGGGTAGAACGGGTAACGGGTATGAACATTCGAGTAATAGGTTAACCCGATAATAATATAGGTCGGGTTTTAGGTATGAATATTTATTTTCGGGTATACCCGAATACTTGAATTCGTTTTTTAAATAATACCAAATATACAATGCAGTCACGTACGCACACTTCAAATAAAACAAAACTTTTCGTTTCCTTCTTATGAACGACAGCTCGACAGTCGACACAAACTTGCAAAGGGAAATGAATATGGCAACGTGAAGATGCAAGACTTTGTTTTGTTATGTTTAGACTTTTATGTTTTGAGTTGGGTTATGACTTATGAAATTTACTCTTTTGTTATGTATAAACTTTTATTTTTTAGTTGGATTGTGTTTAGACTTTTTTTTGTTGTGTTTAGACTTTAATTATTTAGACTTATTTTGTTGTGTTTAGAGCTATTATTCCATGCTAATCATATTCATGGTTTTTTTTTGTTTGATCAAAATTTGGAATGGAATTGAAAAAGCACATAACATATTATAATGATTTGTATTGTTACTATATATGTACTTGTTAATTATATGGAGTATTTTCCTACCCAATTCTTTATTAAACCAACCAACATGTAAAAAAAATATCAATAAGTGTCATTTAATAAATTTTCGGGTATACCCGATAATTACCCGACCCGATCTCAAACTCAAATGCCCGAAACCCAAAAACCCAAATTACAATATAGGTTGGCTATCGGGTATTATTTTCTTAAAGAAATACCCGTTCTACCCGAAACCCGAAAATTTTACCCGTTCGACACCCCTACCCTTGGAAGGCAAAAGAAGATTAGAGATTAAGATATTAAGCTATTAGAGCAAGATTTCACATCATTCATTCTGTTTGCCTTGATTTAAACATGTCTAGCTTAGTTTTGTATATGATTGTTTGTTTTTCATGTGTAATCATGACCTATTTCCTTAGAATTTCGTTTAGTAATGATGAATCCGAATATGTGTTAGTTTCTCTTTTTATGAATTAATTGAAGTTTGTTTAGCTTATGTTTGATATATCAATGCCTAGTATGTTAAAATTTTCGATCTCGTTGATGAATTCTAAATTGCTAGAGCTAGTGGTTAGCCAAATCCTAAAATAGGTAATAACGATAGTTGCTTTAGCTGTTCTAAAGAACATAATTAAATCATAATTTGATTTTTTGTTATTTGTCTAGATCATAGATAATTAATCTTAGATTTATCATACATATCCCAATAAACTTCATAATCAATTTAGTGTCACTTGTGTAAGACCATTTTATAGTAGTTTATAAAATTGGTGAGAACGTAAAGAGATCAGACAAAGACTTCTAATAATATTTATATTGGTAACCAGTTGCATAGAATCTATGTTTTCAAACACCATAGGAAAAAGGGTGATTCAAAGCTAAACAAAATTGTTTTAATTATTTGATTTACGATCGTCTTTTGTTAGTTGCTTGCTTTAGTTCTTAGCTGTTCATTTAAATTGAACTTGTAAAATATAATAACCCCCCCTCTCAATTTAGTTGTTTTCCATAGTTTAAGTTTTAGTAATTATTTTATTAATTAAAATATCGTTCCATGTGTTCAACACCGAACTTACTTTACAATTCTATAATTAGACTAGGTACACTGTCTGAGTGCATTTTAAATAGTTAAGCTGGTTAGGTTTGTAAATTAAAAACTAGCAAGTATAATTTTGCACATCTTTGTTGGTAGTGGATGACCTGTTGTAGATCTTCTAAGAGGCATTGTTTCATAGTATCATCATTGGTTTTAAATAGGGTATAAGTAGTATGAAAATATCATTGTAAGTATAGGTTAATATACTATAATCATTAGTCGACTTCATAACATAGTAGTTGTCTGCAACCATAATTCGTAATGATTCGCAAGTGCATGTATTTCTTAAAGTATTCATGAATATCTAATAGGAACATATGTAATGTATTATAGTTGTGTAACTAGGGTTCTATAATAAACAACGTACATGATTGATGTTTATGAGGATTTGCAATACTTATATTTCTCATGTATAATATGCTACTTGTTTTCAAGTTCCTAAGTGTTTTTCCTTGAACTATGATATTTCTTGAGTCTTCTAGAATTTCCAAGTGTTTTAGTCTATCAACCACCGCATCCAAGTTTAGTTGTTCATTGGTCTAACCAAAATTAAACATAGGTGACAAGTCTACATTTAGTGGTGGTTCGGCCCATGTTCAACAAAACTTAGCTAAACCATTTGACTTAGAACCTTGCATTGCATTCGTCTTAGGAGTTTGGGTTGTATATACATGTGTTTTCATCGCAGGACTGAGTTTTATACAAAATTATATATCTTTTTGTTTCTTGTGTTCATGGGTATTATTAATTATTGTTTCTTACTTCAGGTCTGCCTGATAAGGCATCAGAGAATTAGAATAGTTGGAGGGCAGGATCATTTTAGCGTATAGTTGTTCTGAAATCCAGTAACCCAAGCAACGTGTCTATCCTGTCACTGTTCTCGTAAGTAGTCCTTTGGTAGGATAATTAATAATACATTTTACTTGTAGGTTAAGGTATATACCTAAACCTAAGAGAGTAATCCCTAGATGATATTCGTGTTTTCCTAAGAAAGTAGTAGTTCTCTATAATCAATAGCTCTGATACCAATCTGTCACACCCCCAGGCCGCGGCAAACACATCGGGCTGTCTGACTTCATCATTGGATCAGATTTATTGAACATCATTAAACAGTACAAACATAATATTATAAAAATATAGGTTCTATTATTATCAAAAATAGAAATTACATTGTTTTTGGTTCTATAGTAATATCGTCCTCGCATGGAACCCAAAATGTGATGCATGCCTTAACGGATATACATTTATTTTATACAAAACAAATTTTCTATAGGTACATTTGGTTTGATGCTACGTAAACAAAAAAGTTGGTGAGTTCACAGGTTTTGACTTTGTGTGTACTTTTATAACCAAAAGTATGTTTATACAATATATAGAATAGTAGTTTTTATATCCATATAGTTTGTAAATACCTATATGAATTATAATTAGTTTCATTATATTGAGTGTATGTGCTACATATGATTGTTTAATTATTATATATATATATATATATATATATATATATGCTTAGGTTATTTTGTTTTTACTAAGTATTGTGTGACAGAATGCACAAATCTACACCAATGGATGAAATTAATCAATGGACATGATTTGAGAGTGTATGATATTACAATGGGGTAACATGTTCCATATAATCACACTATTTTTAGCAAAATGGTATTTTGGACAATTAACTACATTTATAAAAGGAAATTTTCGGATTTTTAGGGATGATTAATTCTCCTAATTTAAAAAAATTTGAATTTTTTAATTAATTCAATTCCAATTTTTACCGATTATATTCTGTCAGAATATTTTTTGTTAGAATGATGCTCTTTCAGAATTTTATTCTAATAGAATATTATTTTGTTAGAATGATGCTCTTTCAGAATTTTATTCTAAGAGAATATCATTGAAGAAAAACAAAATTGTTGAATCAGATGTTGAAAAATAACAAACATTCTAATATATTCTTATACATATGAACTTAAATACAAATTCATACATATTCTTACAGACTAAAATCCTTATACATTTTAATATGATTATACATATTCTAAAAGAATATCAGGGTCTTCAACGCCTTCTTCCAGCCATTCCTATCACAAATACAACAAAAACTAATAATTGTTAAAAACATGTTACTTGCAATTAACTATCACTTAATATATTCTGGTAGAATAAATAGAATATGACCGAATACATATAATACATTCTGGCATAATACATCGATTTTATTCTGGTAGAATACATAATTTCCAGCAACATATTTGATTTAGAATGCATACCACAAACAACCTAGAATCGTATTCCATAACCGAAAGAAAAAAATATGTGTCAGACCCAATAAAGCATAGAAACGTGGTTTTTATATAAGATTTGAAAACATTATTTTGTAAGAAAGAAGAGCATCCACATAAGAGAAATTGAAACTCATCAACTTGAACACATGAATAAAGAATGTTACTTACATTATAAGGCCCTGATACAAGAGCCGGAACCATACGAACTTACATCTTTTTCTATGCTTCCTTCTAACTGAAAGTGACTCATTAAGCAAGAAAGAACCAAATTTGGAATAAGTAACTGAAGTTAACTGAGACATATTAACAAACAACTGGTGTGCAAATCGGAATATTTTCAATTCCACCAACAGGTATGCCATTGTTTATGATATTCTTCTATATCTTCAAACCTAAAATCAAGAACTGGGAATTTAGAGAAAAATCGAACCATATAAAAATCTCAGCTGATTGGAATCGAGAATTGACAATTTATGGGGCTATCCTTGTCACTCTACTTTCTTCCAAATACCCAAAATAAACATGATACCTGAATAAAGAAGATAACATGATACTTGAGATGCCATTTACGGTTCGTGGAGGGAAAACGAAGTAGAAGAGTTGTTGCAAAAAAGGAGCGAACCTCTCTTCTCGCTGGTTGTCTTCTAGAACTCCGATAAGTAGAAGACAGAATAGGAAACACGGACATACTAGACTTACCAAACGAGTAATTTGCCTTAAACCTTCCAACCTTTCTTCTCTCTGGTTGTCTTCTATAACTCTGACAGGTTGCTAAAGAAGGCCGCAAAAAGAAATCGATGTGCGAGGGTTGGAATGGAACAATATGAACGCCTATAAACGAGAACACAAATGACTAGGTCAAATATATTACTTTATTACCTTAATTTCAAGATTTAAATTAAATGATCTACTTAATTAAAAGTACAAAATGTCCAAAATACCCTTTAATGATTTATTATTTCTTGAATTCTCATTGGTGCATTTAAGCACACAATACTTGCTAAAAACATTTGAACCTAGCTTTCTCTCTCTCTCTCTCTCTCTATATATATATATATATATATATATATATATATATATATATATATATATATATATCGGTTTGAATATTCTAGGTTTAAATTTGTGTGATACTTGTATATCGAACAAGTATAATGTTCCAGAGTGTAAAAGGCACTACATGAGACCATAACCACTGTTATATGGCATTTAGACCTTTTTAGACTTATAATCAATTTTATAATACCATATGTGTACTAGGTACAATTGCTTACTTATTACATAAGTTTTATACCTAGAACAGTTCATGCACTCTATGTATAAGTTTTTGTGATAATTATACAAAACATTAATACTTGTATATCGAACAAGTATAATGTTCTAGACTGTAACAGATGCTACATGAGACCATAACCGATGCTATATGACGTTCAATACCTCTTCTTGGTGTTATAAATGGTGCACCGGATCAAACACTCCTTATGTTTCATCAAGACCGGACCCTCAAACAAAAGAACAGTTCATCATTCGATCAGTTTCCTTAAACCATAGGGTGTAGCTAGCAACCACGGATAGGGGTGTTAACCCATATTGATCTATACAAAACTTCCCCTCTCACACGATATTAGAGGTTACAAGAAAGAGGATTTTACTAGGTTTTCAATCGTATTTGATGAATTGAATATCCCATGTAGACTTTTCGAGATTTAAAGGTTCCAACAGTAAATAAATATGTGTGTCTAAAACCTTAAGTTACAAGATTGTGTGTATAGTTCTATCTAGAATCGGGCAATGTAACTACTATATGTAGAGAAATATCAGGTTTCAACCAACGTAAAACCAACAATACAAAATGTACGAAGAAGCCTATATAGTTATATCATAACAATAAACTAGCTATCTAACACTTATAATTATAAAACTATCAATAACCTTTATTGATTATTATATAAATTATATTTGTTGTTTTATATAAACATCATATATATATATATATATATATATATATATATATATATATATATATATATATATATATATATATATATATATAACGAACACATATTCTCCCATGAAAAAGTTTACATATTTTTCGAAATCTTCGAAATTCATAACTTTCGCATACTAGCTCATTTTTGACGTTCTTTATATCAATGCGTACGTAATTTTGAGTACTAAAAGTATCCTTTAGGTATCATAGGTAATTCTCAATCTATTTTAAATTAATATTTTTATAGAGAGTACACAATTATAATTCGTGCAAAAATCAAAATTCCTTTATACGAAATTTTTCTCCACTGTCTTTACATCAACAGGCTCGTATTTATGAGATCTTAAAATCTCGTTTACATTGTTTTGGCTACAGAATAACCAATCTCTATTTCAATATTCAGTGTCACATATAGTTATACAACATCAGACACGAAACTTCGAAAGTTCATAAATTTTTTATAAGAAGTCGGATTTAGGTGTTATTTATATTTTCGGAATAGTGTTGACATGTAATTTTTTTAGTATGTTATCATCTAGAAATATTGAAGTACAAATTTGTATTTTCATTATATATTATATATTAAGCATATTTCATTTGATGTTTGTCAAGCTCAAAAGTGACGATTGTTGACTTAATTTCACTGTTTCCAGATCATTGTTTTGTGGGATCTTAATGAGGCTGATTTATTTCAAATAGTTTCTTTCAGATGGATCCAAAATTTATTTTTTGTGTTCTCAGATTTCCATATAAACATTTTCACTTCTTTTTTCACTCAAATCTTACTACTAATTACTTGAATTGGCTACACTGAGCATGCAAGGTTTTTCTTTCATATCACTAGACTTATGTTAAGTTGTATATATGTTTAGAAACTAGATTACCTTTACAACTAAAAAAATGTAGCCTTTTCTTAATTTCTTAACAAGGTGATGATTGTAATTTAATGGGAAACTACATTGACACTTCAAGGTCTCTCTTGACTTTAGAGGAAGAGAATCTTTTCCTGGGATCACACTACTTTTATATCAAAATTTATTTTCGATATCACACGTTCCTATCATTTTTGTTTGGTTATATATTTTTCTTCATATCACTTTTAACCTTAAAATCCTTGATGTGTCGAGTACAACCAAATTCAACCAAGAATTTAGCAATTATGGTTTATGATTCCAATCATTATTACCATTATTGTGATGAGACTTCTCTTTACCTTGTTCTAGTTAAGATATGAAATTTTCTTTAAGGTAACACTAGTTGTAATTCCAACGGATACTGTTTCAGTATTTGTTATATTGAAGGGTAGAGATCCAGTGCTTATCAAACTACTGCAAACCAAGTTGTCTTGTCTCTATATTGCTAGAAGATCTTTTGTGATTATTCTACAAAGATTTTTTTTCAAACACAATGGAAGACAATTTTTGTATTTCTTTTAAAGATATGTTGAGCTGGCAAGTTCTTATTGGACATCTTTAAAGTGATGATGGGCATGGTATTCAAGTCTGACGTGGGATTGGACGGACATTTATGGCATGACTTTGATAGTTCCTCTCTCCTATGATCCTAGACTTTTCAAATTTAAAGTAAACATTTTCCATTCTATTCCATATAAACACCCAAATTACACACAATTAACCTCCTTTCATTTTCAGACGATTCAAGAACATTGCTAGAAATTCTTCTACATTCTTCAATTCTCAGTGTGTTTCTTTTCATCGATTATCAATGGAGCCTTCTGGTGATCATATTTCCTTCATTGATGAATATGCCTCATCTATTCATCTTATTGTCAAGCCACATCAGTACATGATTGATGATGTTGATGCATCAATGTATTGGAATGATGGTCAACCTATGATTGAAAGTCAGAATCATTTAATTTTGAAGAAGTCATTGACTCATCATGAAGAAGTTCCTCTTTTAACCATAATTTTGGCATATAATATAGCAACTTATAATAAGAAGATGGATCTGATGAAATTTGATGTGCAAGGGCACAAAACTTTTATTACCAAGACGACCTTCTGTAAGTTATTAAGGTTGAGAACTAGTGATGGATACTCCAACCATGATTTATTTTCTTCTTCAAGCATTATTAAGGTTTATCATCAAATAGGGTACAAATCTGATTTGTTTGTCTTGTTGAAGTTTCACAAGTCTTATTTTCCACCTATTTGGAATGATGTTTTCACCATTCTATTCAAAGGATTTTCACAACGGATTACAAGCTCTGATAATGCCAACAAACTATTCCATACTCTGTTATACACACTATATACAAATGAGAAAATTGATTTATGTCAAATTCTATAGGTTTAGTTTACTCAAATTCCTGCTTCTTCTATGAATGATTCAAACACTTCTTGTGCTTATTTTTGGTCCATTGTTCTAAAGAATGCTTGGGATCACTTCAAAGTTCCACGAGTGGCAGATATGCAATTCGTAAAGTTCTCAATGCTGAATAAAACTACATTTGTCACAACGGATGCAAAGAACTTTCATTACATTAGGGATATTTTAATGTGATGTTAAATAAGGCTCCTTTGAATAATGAGATTGTTGCAATTTACAAACAAATTCCCAAGCATGGATTGTTATATTTCACATACTCTACAAGTTGTATTAGATGGTGGGAATGTTTCGAGAAGAGGTTGTTTATAGAGAAAGGCTACAATTATAGAGGAAAATGTTAATAAGAAGCCAATAGCTCAAAGAGAAGTGAAGAAAGTTAAGGTTTTGGTTGCTGGTGAAGAAGATGATGAGAATACTGATAGTGATCTTGGTCTTGAGGATGATGTCAACAACTAAGATACTGTGAGATCTTCTAATCCTCAAACATCGGAGCAACCATCTACCATAGATGTACAAACTCAAACTGTGAATTGTGAGAAACCAGTTCAAACTGAAAATGATATTTTTCAAAAAATCATGAATAAGGTGATTGTGAATCTTTCTCAATATCAATCACCACCTGTTCTACCTCTTTCACCACCAGCAACAACTTCTCAAGCAAAAACCACTACAATTCAAATTCCTATTCCACCAGTATCATCTACTTAAACAACAATTCCTTTTCAAACTCCTATTTTCATAGATTCTACTACTCAACAACAAATAACTATAGTTCCAACACCATATACTAAAATTCCAGTTTCTAAACCTATTCACACTTCTCCCGTTCATAATGAAGAAACTATGTTTGGTGGTAATGATGAGTTTGCAGTTCCTGATGATGAGGAAGTTGAAGTTACTAGAACTTTTTCAACCATTTGTTGAACTAGTATTAGATCCATCTCATTTAGATGATGAGAGTGATTTGGATAAACATACAACCAGTAATCCAATTACAAATAGAGAACATCAATTGATGAATCGAAAGCTTAATGCTCTTGTTCGCAGAGCAAACTCTTTTTCTCGAACAAATTTAATTTTCAAAATGTGTTGATAGTGTATGAGTCGACAATGAATTCAATCCTTTTAGTGATAAAATGTTTGTTTGATGCTCAGGAGAAGCTAAAAAGTTATACAACTGCAAAAACCAATGAAGCTCTTTCTAAGGCCAGTATAGCTCTGAGTAATGTTGATTATGTTATATCTTAAGATCAAACTCTTAAAGCTTGAATCATCTCTGAAAATTTTGGTCGTCATCAGACTACTATTGGTGTCATCAACACTCTCATTGAGCACTATGATTTTGAAGCAAAATGGTGGATCTCTTAGCAGAAAATGAGAATAAGGTGAAGTCTCTCAGGTTATAGTTAAGGTACATGAAATGGGATTTCGAGAAGAATGATGAAGAATTGTTACATGTTAAAGGATGAAATTACGAGATTAATCAATGACTCGTTCGCATTATGGAAGAAAAGGTTGATCCTCATGTAAATTATATGTCTCAGATGCTAGATGTGAAACTCATTCCTACCATTTCATAACTTTGAGCTATTACAAGTGTTACGAGTAGCGGGGCTGCTTCACAACAAGGGGGATAGGGTGTTGCTCAAGGGAATGTTGCTTAAGAAGACACTTCTCAAGTCAATATCAGAAATTCATATGTTGTTCCTTCTATGGTCAAGAAGTTTGATGCTCCAAAGGTTAGAATTACTAACAGATCACCGATAAGGATACTTGATGATATTACTCCTAAAATTCCAAATATCCGTGAAGCTGATGCGGGAACAAATTATATGAGAATTGTTTCACATAATGAAACTAATCCAAGTGATACAAAGGCTGAAAAAGCAGATCAACTGAAAAAGGATGAAGAGTTGGAAAGAATGATGCAACTTCAAATTGAGTTGGATAGACAAGATGCATACAAAAGAGAAAAATAAGCAACTGGAGCAACATCAAAAGCTCTATGGCCAGAATGGACGGTTGCAAAAAATCGAGATACGCCATTAATAATGTTGAAAAGTGTTGACTAGAAACAATATCTTCTTTTGTGATGGATAATACAAGTGATTACCAGTTAGATCGTCTGATGAATGAAAGAGATTTTCTATTTAGAGGTTTTCAGAATGGTTCTAGAATTCCTTTATCAAACAGTACTTCAAAAAAAATATTTTCAACTTTTATTCCACTTATTCGACGCCAGAATATGAAGCTTGGAGTCTGAAGAAGATTGGTGAAGCTAAAAATACTAAAGAAGTTAATATGGAAGGATATATGAACTACAAATTCATAGTGTTAATGAGATGAAATGATGAAATTTATGATGGAAAACGTAGTTTACAAAAATTCTATGCACTAACCGGAAAAACATTTAACAATTAAATGAATAGGGCACATGCAAACAATGAAGGATCTATGACTTTCAAGTCAAGTCAACATACTATGAACTATCAAAGGTACAAAACTTCTTATCTAAATCTATATTCATATGATGAAATACATACCTTATTGATTGTTTAAGCAAACAATCAAGAAACCCTTTTGTTGATCTTTTGGAACCAAACACCACAAGCAAGAAGGATATTAAGGAGAGTGGACGAAGAAGATCAGAACTTTGGCCTACACTCTCTAAGGTATGAGTGGCCGAAAATCATAGCCCTAGGGGCCTTTATATAGTGCAGTCTGGAAACCCTAAATAAGCCCAAACTCAAAATAATAATATTATCTTAAACTGGATAATATCCAGCTTCCTATTTATCCACATGGGATATTCTAGAAGCCTAAGATATCCCTTGAAACCGTCCATGGCCTCAATGAGGGTTCTAGAATGCCTCTTGTTCAAATATTGAACAATTGCACTTCAGCCCCTGCACTTTCAATTAATTCTTTTAATCGCCAAATTAATTCCAATTAATTTCTGGTTAAATATTAATTAAATATTACTATTTTTAATTAATATATTGCTTCCATAATATATAAACAAATTATTTATTTCATTTTATAAATCAAATAATAAATCATTCTCCCACTCCAAAAATATTTTGTTCATTGCTAGGTTTGAGAGCAAACCAAAAGGACTGTGTCACTATCAATTCAAGTTTATACCAATTATAGTTATAGGCTTACACACCTAATCCAACAATTTCTTCATTCACATTTGGTGATCTTTCGATCACGAATCCTTCTGATTGGATTATGATTTTTTATATGTTAAAGAACCATGAAGCAAAGTTTCCAACTCAACTTCAACACTTAAAGCGAATGATGAGATCTTTTGTCATGTAGGTATGTAAGATGGATGTTGAAGTGGCTGAGATTTTGAAAAAGAACCTAAGTCTTAAACCGTAGCGGCCCAATTTTTTTTAAATAAACTCAAGTAAAAACAATCGTTACCCTTTTTTCAAAATATAATTAAATATTTCAAGAAGATTCAAACACATTTATAAAATAATATTTCTAAAAACATTGTGGAAGCAGAAAACATCCAAGGTTCAAAAGAAAAACATAACATAGTAATTTTCATAAAAGTCTTCAAGAGAACGTCGCTTGTAGTCACACGAGTCTCTTTCCTTTAAATAAAACCTAACAATCCTGAAAATGTTAGATAAAAATGCGTAAGAATAATGCTTAGTGAGCTTACACATTACTCTACCATTATATAGATGACTAAGTTAGACATAGCATAACATTTCACATAGAACATAAGCCATTAACATAAACATTCCTAGCACATATTGTTGGCACCAACCATAACATTTTCCCCCTTTCGAGAACTACCCCCTTCCTAACTAATAGGTAATAAGAGATAAGAGTGCAGCTGGCCTCACTAAAGGACAAACCACATTCTGCCTTACCTTGTTCACTCTACTGGATTAGGGTATCCATGTACAAATACATGAAACAAGTAATGCCTACATAATAGGAGATTTAGTGTAACTCACTTCCTTGAACTTGAAACTTATCTAGTGGGAGCTAGATTGATCCTTTACTTTCGCGAACCCACACAATAATTATACATTATTTAGCTTGTGTTTTGTCGGACCCATTATTAAATTCTAATAAAATTATGTTGGTAAAGTTCCATCCCTTACCTTTCTAGATATATAAGGGACTTATCCTAGTGATTTTTGGTTGATTTTACAAGTCAGCAACTTTGAGCTATTACTTTTTGGACCCACTAGAAAATGTGGTAGCTTTTACTCTAGTAATATTAAAAGTTAAATATTAGGAAATATTCATGGTATACTAGGCATTACACCCTAATAATAGCATATGTATGTTCGTTGATTGGAGTTGTGTAGAATTAAAGTAAAATTTCAATAGCTTTCCGGACCACTCTCTTTGAATAAACTATACAAATCTACTAGGAATTAAATCAAACCCTTAATATAGATGAAAATAGAGATCAAATATTAACTATAGGCTTTTTAATTTTGGCATTTAGAGTTCTAATCAATTTATTATGATTTTTAGAATACAATGCATGAAATATGTGACAGCACAGAATAGTCTTAGAAGATTGACCATTATACCCTTCAATGATTTGAAATTAGATAAAGTGATTCAAAATTTAGAGGAACTAGACACACTAATCTTAACATAAAACCAAATCCCCTAGTTTTTAGGTATTCTGATTACCTTGTATGAATTTTAGAATTTGAAGGGAAGAATTGGAAAGATTGATCATAATAGATTTTAAGTCATTTTTAATGTCCCATTAAGGACTTAATAGTTAATATTGAGTCTTAGCACACTAAACATAATAGTTGGTTATATATGAGGTTTCCAAAGTGTATTAATCATCTTTACTCAAAATTCTTAATGCATGACTTAATGGGAGTATAAAATTAGGGTTTAACCAAGAATTATTATCTTTTGCTCAAGTTAAGGTTAAGTGTCCGACAAAACCCATTAAGCTCCTTACATCACCAAGGCTGGAAATTGATTTACACAAACCTAGAATGAAGTTAGAAGCCTTCTTTCTCTTTCTTGGTGTTCCATTCCACACTTTCTTCTCTTCGTCTCTTTCTTATTGCCGCCACAAACACACACGCATACAACGCCTAAGATGACTAGGGTTGGGTTTGATCTTAAAACACACATACAATAGGTGGAGTCGGACACAATAAAAGAGGCCAAACCTCTAATCCTGTCATTGCACAAAGGAAATAACGATTTTACATTTTCAGCCCCCTAATTTCCCATAATGACGATTTATACCCTAAAAACAATTCTTTTGACAAAATAACAATTTAAAACTTGACACTTTCAGCCCGTAGTTAAAAAAAACGTACATCATTGATATATTGTGGCTATTTGATTTGATTTATACTCACTACTTATTCATTTTATTTTATTTTCTTTATTTGTTATTTAACCACTTCCAATTTATCAAATGTCTTTTATTTGAGCATTCGTCGGTGTAATTCTTTAGAATATACATCCATGATCACATAATTATACTTATAAATTAATAAAATTGCTTTCGAAATTACTAATGAGAAAAAGGACGTTACAACTCTCCTCCACTTAAAAGAATTTCGTCGTCGAAATTACTGGTCCTTTAAAATGTCTTAGACACCAACTAGAACCTCAAGGCACATCTCTCTATGGCTCCTTATACTAATACGTTTACTCAACTATTTTTCTTGAATCTCAACTTTTCTTCGTGGTGAATCGTACCATTATTTCTGGTGCACTTAAACTCGTAACCATAGTCATCTGCCTCCTGCTAAATTTTTAAGATTGAGCTCACGATCTGTTATTGATTTGAGCTTTCTCATACGCTCAATTGTTTCATTCCCTCAAGACTGCCACTTGGGTTATCATGATGCTTAGTTTTAACTGTTTCTACATCCTGATTACTCAGATTAATTTGTACTTTCCTTCATCAAACACTAACTGACTTACTCTTCCCAAAATATAAAGATCCTTCTTTTTCTCCTGCACTAGATCTTGTAAAATTGCATATTGATAACGATTTGTTATCACACCTCAACTCTACATAGAAATTTAATTGACTCAACTACATCAAGGTCTAAGACACATGATCACAACATGTCGTCTGAAACATTCAACTACACTTCCATCTATCTAAAAGCAATATACTACTTGAACCAACATATAGCACTCTAATCATCATTTAATTTTTTTCCAAAATCATCACATTATCCGGGTATTTTTTACTGGAATAATTGTAAATTAGAACCTTGTGTCTGAATACCACCTTCCTTGACATAGTTGTCTCCTAGCCTTCGTGTAAGAACCACTCTCACATTGTCATCAAGCGAGTCTTCCTGATCAATCCACGTACATCTTATTACTTGAGGTTTCTAGGAAACATTGTTATTACATCTTTGGTTATAAGTCATTACTTCAAAATAAATTTCCATATCAATTGTTTTCTACCAAGGAGTTTATGACACTAAACCTTTGACTTGTTTTTACATTTCTCTACATAGCTATCCATGTTTCCCTTCATTCTCAGACAACACTAACCTTCCTTCACATCTATGTGTATCAAAATAATGTAGGAGTAAATTGAAAATTTTGACTTTGGAGATACCGTAATGATTTATCTAGTCCCAATGGCATATAGAAATCATATATGGTTGTATCGAGTTAGTAGTTATCAGTTATCTCTAACATGATTAGAAATCCATCCCTTGATCGGCTCCTTATCTTGTTCTTATCCTTAGCATCCTGATATCCAACCTTATTGATCCTATCAAAGAGTGCTATAAACATTGTCATTATCATGTATAAAATTGGAAGTAATCCACAACCTTACTCTAACTCATAGCATATGTTATGATGTTAGCTTTGTCTAGGTGACGAAGTATCTCATTATTATTATATCTATTCACATATGGCAATTTCCATCACCTCATAATCAGGTCCTGGTAGTCTATGAGCTATCTAAGGCTCTTACAGTCAGCATATACTATACATTCTATCTCATTCAGGTAGTGCCTTCAAATCCTTTAGAGTTAAAGACTGTCAATTCTAAGTTATGGATCATAAAACTAATCTCATGTGGTCTCCTCTTCCTTTAGGCATAAAAACTTCTCTTGTTACATAACCACACAACCTATTTCATAATGATTCAATCATAGTAACCGGTTATGTCATCTATCCTTTTCAAGCAATGTCAAGATTGAAAATTCTCTTAATTTCCTTCCCAGTACTATTGAACTTGTCTGTTTTTCATCATCTTGCTTGACATTTCATTCTAAAATCTTAGAATATTCAATCAAGTTTTTGGACCCTGCTCCAAATCCCTTAGAATAAGAGTACAACTTGCCTCACTAGGGAATAAGAGCATGCTCCAAATCCCTTCGACAAGAACATGCAAAGAGATCATCATCACAATCTTCACCCAAATTTTAAACCTTAATAACTAATAGGGAATAAGAGATAAGCGTATAACTTGCCTCACTAGAGGACAAACCACATTCTTCCTTACCTTGTTCACTTAACTGGATTAGGGTATCCGTGAACAAATACTTAAAACAAGTAATACCTACATCATATGAGAGTTAATATAACTCACCTCCTTGAACTTGAAACTTATCTAGTGGGAGCTAGATTTATCATTTCCTTTCTGAGAACCTACACATCAGTTATACATTATTTAGCTTGTTATTTGATATATTACTCTTATAAAATTCATATACATATTCTCTTATATTCTCTTTGATTTTTATGTTCTGTTCGGGACCTATTTTATTACCATTAAACTCATTATTTAATTCTAATAAAATTATTTTAGCAAAGATCATCTTTTACCTTTCCAGATATATAAGGGTATCATTCTAGTGATTTTTGGTTGATTTTATATTGATATTTACAAGTCAACAACTTTGAGTTCTTACTTTCTGGACCCACTCGCAAAGGTGGTAGCTTTTACTCTAGTAATATTAAAATTTAAGTATTAGGAACAATTCATGGTCTACTAGACATTATACCCTAACCATATCCTCTAAATGTTCATTTATTGGAGTTTTGTAGAATTAACTATGCATGTCGCTATTTGATGTAAAATTTCAATAACTTTCCAGACCACTCTTCACTCTTTGCATAAACTGTACAAATATACTATGAATTAAATAAATCCCCTAATATGTATGAAACTAGCATCCATATCTAACTACATGCTTTTGAATTTTGGCATTCAGAAATTAATTATGATTTTTAGAACACAATTCATGAAATTTGTGATAGCACAGACCAGTCAGAGAAGATTGACCATTATACCCTTTAAGGATTTGGAATTAGGTAAAGTGATTCACAGTTCGTAGGAATTAGACACACTAAGCTTTCTAAAAATCCAAGTCTCCTGGTTTTTAGGTATTATGATTTCCTTGTACGAATTTTAGAATTTGAAGGGCAGAATTGGAAAATTTGATCATAATAGCTTTTAGGTCACTTTTGATGTCCCATTAAGGACTTAATGGTTAAGATTTATGATGGTTTTTAGCCATAAGAACATCCTATGTGCTCATGCAAACCCTAATGCTTGGATCTAGGTTTCTCTATTGTACATTCAATGTATCCAATACTTACAATCTTAGATCTAACATATTATAAACTGAAATTAGGGTTTAGAGAATTACCTTTGATTGTTATGTAGCAATAACAATCTCAAATCCTCCTTGTAATGACTTTAGAAAGCTTAGAGTCACAATTGTCACTCCTCTAATGGTTCACAAACACCAAGAGCAAGAGGATGAAGAATGAGGAGAGAGGAGGCTACCCAAGAACGTCCAAAACCCTAGAGGAACTCCTAGCCACGTTTTTGGGGCTTAAGGGTACTATATATACATGTAGGCTATTAGGGCTTTCAACTAGGAAACCCTAATTTGACTGCTTAAGCCCTAAGCAACCCATGGACCCTTTTAGAGTAACCCTTGGACGATTTCTAATGGGTTTCCCCATAGAATTCGTCCAACCTATTATTCCAAGGTGATCCATAGCCCAAATGTAATTATCTTATTATTACAGTTTCAGTTCCTTATGTTTAATTAATCTCTTTTAGCCACAAAATTAATTATCAATTAATTCTTGACTCATATTAATTAAACAATATGATTTCTCCTTTAATATATTATTCTCATAAGATCATAATTAATCTTCTCTCTCCATAATTCATCCTATCAAGTTGCTTTGGTGAAGGCAACCCAAAAGGACCATACACCATCGGGTCAAGTACATACCAAAATAGTTATGGACTTAGACACTAATCCAACAATTTATTCTTAGCACTTTATACATAATAATTGGTTACATATGAGGTTTCCAAAGTGTATTAATCATCTTTACTAAAAAAGTCTTAACTCTTAATGCATGACTTGATGGGAGTTTAAAATTATGAGTTATTATCTTTTGCTCAAGTTAGGGTTAAGTGTCCGACTTAACCCATTAAGCTCCTTATATCACCATGGATGGAAATTGATTTACATAAACCTAGAACAAATATGGAAGCCTTCCTTCTCTTTCTCGGTGTTCCATTGCACACTTTTCTTCTCTCCATCTCTTGCTTATTGCCACCACAAACATATACACACGCTTATAATGCCTAGGATGACTAGGGTTGGTTTTAATCTTAAAACACATCTACAATAGGTGGAGTCGGCCCTAAGAAAAGAAGCCCAACCTTTAATCCCGTCATTGCACCAAGGAAATAACAATTTTACATTTTTAGCCTCGTACTTTCCCATAATGGCGATTTATACCCTAAAAACAATTATTTTAACAAAATGATAATTTAAAACTAGACACTTCCAATCCTTACTTGAAAAAAACGTATATCATTGATGTCTTGTGGCTATTTGATTTGATTTCTACTCATCATTTATTCATTTTATTTTATTTTATATTAATTAATTAATTTATTTATTTATTATTTAACCACTTCCGATTTATCAAATGTCTTTTATTTGAGCATTCATCGATATAATTCTTTAGAATATAAATCCATGATCACAAAATTATTCTTATAAATTAATAAAATTGCTTTCGAAATTATTAACGAGAAACAAGGCTTTACATAAACCCAATAAACAACCACTCATTCTTGTGTAACATCTGTTCCTCAGGTGCATTCTTTATGGTTTTTAAGTTTATGTTTTTTTTGGGATTTAAGGATCTATGTGGATCATAGTTATCTAACTACGTAGGGTGTAACCCTTGTTATGCAGGGAGTAACCACGCAGGGTGCAATCCCTGATTTTTAGGGGTTTTGAGCATTATTTAAGGACTTTATCCCCTTGATGTTATTCTTATTGATGTGTGTAAAACCAACTAGTTTTAATCCTACTAACTTAAACACAAAGACAAACACACGAAAGGCAGTGTACCTATCGATTAGCAGTTTAGTTCAGGTAAGTAGGGTATCGAACACAGGGAACGGTAAACAATTAAAATAAATGCTAATATTATCTAAATAAAACAAGTAATAGAAAGGGGGTTTTCTCTAGTTTTGCAAGACTAGAAACTTAAACAATTAAATAATACTCAAACTAAGCAACTAACAGCTAAGCAAACAAAATTAACTAAATCCAATAATAGAAGAGACTTATGTTTAGGTTTGAATCATTTAATCCTATGGTTGATTTTACGACGAGTGCAATGGATTAATTGGCATTGGCTACCAATAAGTGTGATTAGGTTCTCGTTCGTTATTACTAATCCTTAGAAAACATATTAATTCAAGTAGTGATCAAGTGAATACACTAATAGATTTCCTAGTTTATTAATTCAGGTTAAGTAAGACTTGTAATAAGCTAATCAAATATGCTAATTCAATTAACTCTTTGTTGATGGTTAGTCACACAAGCTCACACATTAAGTTACCCATTTTCTAGTAAACCCTAGTTTCACGTTCGTTATTCCTAGGCATATAACTATGTGTTCACATAAATCATATGAGATTAGCAATTAAGAGATGTTCATACAACTTAATTACTAATTTATTAACAGAAAATAGTTATTGTTAACATATAAGGTTCTTTTACAAGCTTAACAAAACAATATTACCAAATAAAATTAATCCTAACCATAAAATCATACCATAATCATAAAGTCATCTATCCTAAATAGAAGATAACAGTTTTTGCTCATGAATACAGTAAAACTAAGATAAAAAACGAAATCAAACAACTCATACATAGTTCAACTTTAAGAATAAGTAAGAATGGACTTGAATTTGCCTTGATTCTTCTCAAAATTGGATCTAGTGTTGATTCTCTAGCTTCCAGCACCTTAGCAGGTCTTCTAATCGTAGCTTTACCCCTAATGGTTTCTCTCCATGCTAGGGTATCGATCTGAAAGTCCCTTTATATAGATTTTCACAAAGCAGAGGTGACTCGTCGAGTCCAGTGACCGACTCGCCGAGTCCGTCACTTAAAACCCGTATTAACACCCGAGCATGTCATTGTTGCTGAAAAATGAAATTCTAAACTAATTAAGCACCTTTTTTTTCATTAAATGAAACAAAAACAACATAATGTATTAGGATAATGCATGAATTTTATAACTAAATATGCCCATATCACTTATCATCAACTTACACCCTCATTGACACCCAACTCCAAACCTTAATCTTCTTGAGCAAAATTTGAGCCTCTTGTGTAATTTGAAGAAGGATGAGCTCATCTTTGAAAATTGGTGATGCTCAAGCTTATGGATCTAGAGTCTTCATTCCATTTTCCAACTTCATAAGGTATAAAGCATTCACCTTGATGATTTATTTGATTTTGGGTTCTTCTGAGTATAAGTTACTCCAGACCTTAGAGTTCCCATTTTTTATGTTTTTAATGTTTTTAGGTCATAAAAATGGGAGCTTAGGTGCTCCCATCTATCCATGCATGAATTCTTCAGCTTTTGAGTGGTTTTGGGACTTACGGTTTGGCTTTGTTTCCTTTTGAGCCATGAAAAGGCATAAAGTTTGTGACTTTACCATTTAAGACATCCTTTAGGTCCATATATGAGAGTTAGACATTTGGTCTTAAGGTATTAAGGTCTAAATATGGAATTTGGAAAACAACATGATTACGCAGTTCGTAATCATGGCTACGCAGTGCGTAGCCTAATTTTGCCTTGTTTTTTCATCAGAAGGCTTTACCACAATATGTAGAGCAAGAGTACGCATGATGTAACCCCCAGATGTTGACTTTTTTTGTGACATCCCCCTTTCCACGGCCATAAAATACCGATTTGTTTATGCTTTGTTTTATAAAATCAGAGTAATCCTTTGATTAAAAGAGTTGCGGAATTTGTTCCCAAAACAAAATATGATAAGAATTTATCAAAACATTTCTTAAAGAAATGTATTTTCATTAAATAACAAAATCTCGGGATGTCATGTTCCAATACAAACCAAAAGAATAAACAATACTAAATAGACCTTACAACAGTTATTTACAACTACTAGTCTATATCCAAATTATCTTGATAAGTCATCCAACTTATGCACCGGTGCCACTACCTGTAATACAAAGAAAAACTGAGTAGGTCAGCCTTGGGGGCCTGGTGAGCATATAGGGTTTTCAACCCACAATAATATAATTATTACATTCAATCATCAAACAATCAACCCAATTACCCATCCCCATTATTTCATTTAATTCTTAAGAATTTACCCTAAGAATCAATCATCCTTCACTCATTCATTCCTAAGGATTAACCTAAGCAATTGGCACAAAGTTTATTGCTGCCTGAGGTTCATACAACAAACACTAAATCTATAGCTGCCAATGTTTATACAACTGGTAAACACGTAGTTTAAAACATTTGGTAAACACTCAGTTCAAAATACTTAATGAACACCTAGTGAACACTTAGTTCAAATATACCTGGTAAGCATATAGTTCAAAACATCTAGTGAACACTTAGTTCAAATATACCTTAATGAACAGTATCACTTAATGAACACATAGTTCGAAAACACCTACAGGTTACGAGCCTGTTAACTTTCCTTTGGATTGTCTAGAAAAGTGTGTGGACGTCATCTATATTCCACTAGTTAACTGGAATATCATTATCATCAAAACTTCTCATCATATTTCATCTACCCATGTTCTACCCAACATATTTGTAGATACAAATACATATACTATTTTAATCATTCTAAACAGGTATAAATCATTCAATAAACATCCATCTCAAATAAACAAATAATATAAAAACACATAGCATGTATTTTATAGAAGATACTTCATATCTATGTGTTAGATGAAAGTGACTACACACTCACTTGTTAAGATGATTGTCGGACAGCACTACGACTCTTCAAGTAGTATTCTTTGACGAAACCAATATATCTTCAGAAACCGAGCTTCTCGCGGGCAGAGCTTTGGCTTGAAACTCTTTTCTTAACGGGATCTTCGGGGCTTCGGGACTCGCTTCGGGTGTCAGGATGATACCGGGGCTTCGGGGGTACTTTAAGAGGGCCAGAGAGGGTGTAGGAAGTGAGAGAATGAAGGAATTAGCAACCATGGCCAGCTGCCCTTCGGTTTCTATTTTTAGGGCCATTTTTCTAGATTCATGTCGTGAATCTCAAATATTCATGTCATAAGTTCAGTAGTCATCTGGTGCGTCATCGCAACTTGCGTTTGTCAGGCTCCAGAAGTCATTAATATTGAGTTCACGTCGTAAACACTGTATTCACGTCGTGAACTCTGACACAATGTCAGGTAGGGGTGTCGAACGGGTAAAATTTTCAGGTTTCGGGTAGAACGGGTATTTCCTTAAGAAAATAATACCCGATACCCGACCTATATTGTAATTCAGGTTTCGGGTATTTGGGTTTGAGGTCGGGTCGGGTAATTATCGGGTATACCCGAAAATTTATTAAATGACACTTATTGATATTTTTTTTACATGCTGGTTGGTTTAATAAAGAATTGGGTAGGAAAATACTCCATATAATTAACAAGTACATATATAGTAACAATACAAATCATTATAATATTTTATGAACTTTTTCAATTCCATTCCAAAGTTTGATAAAACAAAAAAAAAACCATGAATATGATTAGCATGGAATAATAGCTCTAAACACAACAAAATAAGTCTAAATAATTAAAGTCTAAACACAACAAAAAAAGTCTAAACACAATCCAACTAAAAAATAAAAGTTTATACATAACAAAAGAGTAAAATTCATAAGTCATAACCCAACTCAAAACATAAAAGTCTAAACATAACAAAACAAAGTCTTGCATCTTCACGTTGCCATATTCATTTCCCTTTGCAAGTTTGTGTCGACTGTCGAGCCGTTGTTCATAAGAAGGAAATGAAAAGTTTTGTTTTATTTGAAGTGTGCGTACGTGACTGCATTGTATATTTGGTATTATTTAAAAAACGAATTCGGGTATTCGAGTATACCCGAAAATAAATATTCATACCTAAAACCTGACCTATATTATTATCGGGTTAACCTATTACCCGAATGTTCATACCCATTACCCGTTCTACCCGACCCATTCTACCCGAATTCGGAACGGGTCGGGTGGGTAGAACAGGTTTCAGGTTTTTTCGACAGGCCTAGTGTCGGGGTTCGAGCCCCGAACTTCAGAAATTCATATCTTTCGCATACGAGCTCCGTTTTCGACGTTCTTTATATCCACGCGTAGGTAAGATTATGCTCTACAACTCTCGTTTAGACTCTGTTGGCTAATTTTGAATTTATTTTTTATTATATTATTTTTAGTAGGCCGGGACAGGAAAACTTTGTTAGGAATTCACAACTCCTTCATCTGTCATTCGTTTTTATCTGTCTTTTTGCCATTGGATTACTATCGATGAGATCTTTGATTCTCGTTCGGATTGTTTCAGATAGAAACTACTCGATCTCATATTCGAACTTTGGGTTGCATACCGCTAAGTCGAAACTTTGAAAAATCATAATTTCCACATACGAAGTCAGATTTAGACGTTCCTTTTATGCATGCTCTCGGTTTAACGTATTCTACGACTTTTGTTTAGATCACTAATGCGTATTATTTAATGCACTGGTTTTTATTTATAATTCCTAATTTATCGCATCTAAACCACACCTTACAGGTAGTGAACCCGATCGAGTATAGTATTTCTTTGATAAGCAAGGGTGTCGAACACAAGGGGAACGGTGGTGAATTAATTCAAAATATTTGATTATAGGTTACAAAACACACGAAAGGAATAAATAAATTTTTATTAAATCTCAATGAATAACTAATTAACAAATCTCGATAAACTAACAGGAAAACAAATCTCTTCAGGTACTTTGGTTTAGATAAATTACACCTTAAAAGCATAGACAATTGCATACACAAATTCATTTATTCATGTTCACCGATTCCTAAAATGATTAGATTCGCGTTCACTATTACTAATCCTTTAGCAAACAAGTCAATTCAAACAGTGATCAGTTGATTAAACTAACATGTTTCCTAGTGTTCAGTTTGTATCAAGCAAGACTTGTAATAATAGTTAATCAAATTACTAATTCAATTTAACCTCTTGTTGATGGTTTATCACACAAGGCTCACACATTAACTTACTTATTTCCGAGTTAATCCTAGTTTCACATTCGCTATTCCTAGTCATATAATCTTGATGGTCGTCAAAATCATAAGAGACAAGCAATCAAGCAGATGTTCATACAACTCAATTTACTTGACAATTAACAGTAAATAATTATCATTAACACGTAATGATCTTTTAACAAGCTTGGCAAGATAAATTAAACATAAACAAACAATATAATCTAGCAATTAATCTATAAATCAAGGTTTCATTCAATCAGAAACACAAAGTAAAAGGTTTTTACACCTAAATTAGAAACTAAACACATAATAGTATCACAGTGGGATGCTAAACATGGTCACGTTAACAAACCACATGATTACCGACATGTATCCACTCTCTAATCCTTCCGATCTCCACTCCCGTTAGCTTAACGGCCTTCCGGTCGCCTTTTAGACCCTCAAAACAACTTAACAGAAGTTAATTGTCGAGTAAATTAGGTTAGAAATCGAATCCCCCTCCTGGCTGGCCAATAATCGCTATTTATAACCTTTGGGACCAACTTACATACGTTGGGCGTAAGTCGGTTTACGTTGGGCGTAGCAAGAATTGTATCGCGATGGGAAGTCTGGATAAACACCCAGTACGTTGGGCGTAACCTTAACTACGTTGGGCGTAGTCCGTGTTTCAGCATTACGCTTGGCGTAACTTATATTACGCTGGGTGTAATTGCAGTTTTCAACATTTTTATTCTTTTAGCTTCTAAACCCGATTTCCGCTCCAGTCTTTTCTTTTCCGCACTATCGACAACTAATAGCTGCAAATCATAATTCAATGCATTATAAGTACCTTTTAGTTCTAAAAGAGAATAATAAAGGCTAAAATATTAAGATATAATGTGTATATATATATATATATATATATATATATATATATATATATATATATATATATATATATATCAAAATACCCCACACTTAGCATTTGCTTGCCCCCAAGCAAACTTACTTTTATTTTACCAATATCGTACTAAACAACCCATTTTAAACTCAACCATTATGTCAAGACCGCAACGCATGCATTTGTGTCTAAAAATTTTCTTAAGGACCCCCCCTAATTCTAAATACTCACAATCCTCATAAACACTCGCCCACTTCTTTTGAACAATGTTCATTTTATGCAACCCTCCGAATCCATCCGCAGAAAACTTCCTAACCTCAAGGTATTTTTGTAGAGCTACCCAAGCATACATAAACTAGAGATTACAACTTTTAGAAGATACCACAACTTGGATGTGACATCCCCAGTTTCACGGCCAGAAAAGACCGATTTGTTTATGCTTTGTTTTATAAATCAGAGTGATCGTTTAAAGAAAACGGTTGCGGAATTTGTTACCAAAATAAAATATGATAACCATTTATCAAAACATTTCTCGAAAAGAATGTATTTTCATTAAATAATAAAACCTCGGGATGTCATGTTCGTTACAGACCAAGAGCATAAACAATATAAAATAGATCTTACAATAGTTATTTATAACTACTAATCTACAATCCCAAAATCTCTCGTCAAGTCCACCAACTTATACCCTTGTGCCATTACCTATAATGAAAAGAAAACTGAGTGGGTCAGGCTTGGGAGCCTGGTGAGCATATCGGGTTTTCAACCCACAATAATATAATCATTATATTTAATCAGCAAACAATCAACCCAATTACCCATCCCCATTATCTTCTTAAGGTTTTACCCTAAGAACCAACTATCCTTCATTCATTCATTCGTAAGAAATTTGGCATGAATTCCATTACTGCCAAAGCTTACTTATCAAGTACTAAATTCATAGTTATCTAGTGCTAACTCCATAGTTACCAAGGTTCACTTAACAAGCGCTAACTCCATAGTCGCCAAGGTTTACTCAACAAGCGCTAACTCCATAGTCGCCAAAGTTTACTCAACGTGCGCTAACTCCATAGTCGCCAAGGTTCATCAAATAGGCACGAAGTCACATCGTCGCCAAGGTTTATACAATAGGCGCTAACTCCATAGTCACCAACAATTTCCATCTACCTATGTTCTACCCAACAATTTTGTAGATATAAATACTTACACAGTTTAAATCATTTAACACCTGTATAAAACTCCAATTTCCATGCCCATCTCAAATAGACAAATAACATATAAACACATAGCACGTATTTCATAGCAAATACTTCATATTTATGTGTTAGAAGAAAGTAACTACACACCCACACATATAAACAACAATATACTTAATACACTCAAACCATACTTGTATTAATATCGTGTTTATGAAAGGTAGTATACACTCACTTGATCAGAAGATGATCGGACAGCACTACGACTTGCAGAAGTAGAAATCCTCAGCAGATCTGGAAGATCTCTACAAAAATTGAACTTCTCGCGGGCAGAGCTTCGACTCGGGAACCGCACTTCTCGGGATCTTCGGGATCTCGGGACTTGCCTTGGGGCTCGAGAATAATACCGGGGCTTCGGGGTATTTTTGGCACGCAAAACGATGCAAAACGGGAGAGAGAAGAGAGGAAATTAGCAAAATAGCCGGCTGCCCTAGCATCCTATTTATAGGAGGCTGGAGCCTCGGAGTACGCGGGGCGTACTGGCCTCCGAAGTCGTCACTGCATGCGTCATCCGAAGTGTCGACACTCTTCGGAGTACGCGGGGCGTACGTCGGATCGGACCGATGACTCGTCTTCGGATAATGTCGGATTAAAAGATTAAAAATAAATAAAATTTATTTAATAAACTTCGGAAATTCATATCTTCTTCATATGAACTCCGTTTTCGACGTTCTTTATATCCACGCGAAGGTGAGACTACGCTCTACAACTTTCGTTTAGACTTCGTCGGCTAATTTCGACTTTATTTTTATTATTTATTTTTAATAGGCCGCGACAGAAAAACTTCGTTATAAATTCATAACTTCTTCGTTTGACGTCCGTTCTCGCCTAACTTTTCGTCGTTTTGCTACTAACAACAAGATCTTCGATTCTTTTTAGATCGCTAAGGCTAAATATCGCTCCAACGTAAATTCACTTTTTACGTCGCGCTGTGTCGTGCCGGTTCTGTCGCGAAACTTCGACAGGTCATAACTTCTTCGTTATAACTCGGATTTTGGCGTTCTTTATATGCACGGAAACCTCGTGACATATACTACAACTTGGTTAAGATTAATCCTTCTAGATAATATTCCATCAAAAAGTCATTTTTGACGCTTATTGTCTCTAAATTGACTAGCCCTGATCTACGAGCGTTACATTGGAGCTCTTGAATTCTTCTTTTCTTTAATATTTGATCTTCAATTTCATTCAATTCACCCTTTTCTTTGATTTTTGGCATCTTCCACTTTAGAATTTTGATCTTTTGAACTTGACAACTCCAAAATTCTTCAATTTTTACTTTTCGGTAATTTCTCTCTTCTTTTGTTACATGTATCTCACTTTTTATTTTCTTTTTCTCTCAAAACCTACATGCTTAAGCAAGGGCGCTCTACTTCAACCCTTATTGTTTAAGACATTAGTGTAAGTGCAATGACTACATAAGTTTTCCTGGATACATTTCAGGTACAGGCTGCTAAACATATTGCATCCCTCAAACTAAGCAAAGTTGTGTTTTTGTCCCATGATTTCACTAGAATAAGGGAGGCCACAAATGCACTATAACGTGTATTGGCTCAACTAAACATTTGAGTTCTCATCGGATCATCCCATACAATATTAGCAAAATTTTAAAATATCACTAGATTTTTCTAAATTAAACTATTATTTCAAGTTTTTAAATTTTTAAATTTTCCTAAATCTAGCAATTTTCAAACTATTATTTCAGTTTTTAATTTACTTTTATCGACCCCCTACCCCACACTTATTTCATACAATGCCCTCATTGTATGCATAAAACTAATTAAGCACATAAAAAGGGAGAAAAAGGAACACACTCCCCTGGGGTAGTTGTGGCGAGATCGAATGGGGCTGCTACAAGTTGCTCCAAACATTGCTGAAAGACTGGAAACTGGAACTGCTGCTTCAGAATTTTCAAGAACGCTGACTTCTAAGATGTGGTGCAAAGATTGCAAATAAATGCAATATGTAGTAACGATGATGTGGGAAAGTGTCAACCATGTCGTCTCGTCGAGAAATGTGAAATCTAAACATGGCCACAATGTGAAAATTGTTGGTCACATCGTCATATCAAGAATGGCAGCCTCCTCTCGCGATGAAAACTCCCCCACGACAAAGGAAAGTGTCAACCATGTCGTGGAAGCCGAGATGATACTTCTACCTTGCGTCGAAATAAAACACTATGGTGTGGGAACACTATGAGACATCATGATCACTTGTCTTTGTCGAGATCAAACAATAATGGTTGATTAAAACCCTTGCACGCAAGAAATGGTTTGTGAAAACAACAACTTTCGGGACCCGTTAGAATATTTCCTTTGTTTTCTTCGCACCTTTAACTAAAAGTAGAACAAGAGGTGACCTAACTAGTCAAGAACAGCAAGAGCTTGGTCTTCTACTTAACCACCACAATACGCCTTGCTATGCTACGCCCCATGGATTGAGTTGGACAAATCAACAAAGTAGTAGGCTAAGCAGGTCAAAAATTCCCTGATCGCTTGCATTCTCGAAACCCATGCAAAAGCTAAAGTCAATCAATGTGTACGATCCCAAATTCCTGCAATTAACAACAAGAACCTTCCTGGCAAGTGAAATGATATCAATGAAAATAAGACGACAAATAAAATCAAAACTAACTAAAACAAATAACGAATAATCAAATAAACTAAATTAATTAAAAGTTGTTCCCCGGCAATGGCGCCAAAAACTTGATGTGTGTAAAACCAACTAGTTTTAATCCTACTAACTTAAACACAAAGACAAACACACGAAAGGCAGTGTGCCTATCGATTAGCAGTTTAGTTCAGGTAAGTAGGGTATCGAACACAGGGAACGGTAAACAATTAAAATAAATGCTAATATTATCTAAATAAAACAAGTAATAGAAAGGGGGTTTTCTCTAGTTTTGCAAGACTAGAAACTTAAACAGTTAAATAATACTCAAACTAAGCAACTAACAGCTAAGCAAACAAAAATAACTAAATCCAATAATAGAAGAGACTTCTGTTTAGGTTTGAATCATTTATTCCTATGGTTGATTTTATGACGAGTGCAATGGATTAATTGGCATTGGCTACCGATAAGCGTGATTAGGTTCACGTTCGCTATTACTAATCCTTAGAAAACATATCAATTCAAGTAGTGATCAAGTGATTAAACTAATAGATTTCCTAGTTTATTAATTCAGGTTAAGTAAGACCTATAATAAGCTAATCAAATATGCTAATTCAGTTAACTCCTTGTTGATGGTTCATCACACAAGCTCACACATTAACTTACCCATTTTCTAGTAAACCCTAGTTTCACGTTCGTTATTCCTAGGCATATAACTATGTGTTCACATAAATCATATGAGATTAGCAATTAAGAGATGTTCATACAACTTAATTACTAATTTATTAACAGAAAATAGTTATTGTTAACATATAAGGTTCTTTTACAAGCTTAACAAAACAATATTACCAAATAAAATTAATCCTAACCATAAAATCATACCATAATCATAAAGTCATCTATCCTAAACAGAAGATAACAGTTTTAGCTCATGAATACAGTAAAACTAAGATCAAAAACGAAATCAAACAACTCATACATAGTTCAACTTAAAGAATAAGTAAGAATGGATTTGAATTTGCCTTGATTCTTCTCAAAATTGGATCTAGTGTTGATTCTCTGGCTTCCAGCACCTTAGCAGGTCTTCTAACCGTAGCTTTACCCCTAAGGGTTTCTCTCCATGCCAGGGTATCGATCTGAAAGTCCCTTTATATAGATTTTTACAAAACAGAGGTGACTCGTCGAGTCCAGTGACTGACACGCCGAGTCTGTCACTTAACACCCGTGCACGGCAAGTCAGCGCGTCTAGAATCGCGAAAGTTCAATGTGACTCGTCGAGTTTATGGCCTAATCGTCGAGTCCGTTTGGTATCAGCATTTTCTTAAAACACGAAAGTCGTCCGAAATTTTGTCTAGTTTTCAGAACATTTTGAATCTCGTCAATCGGAGTTATGGTTCATGAGATATGGTCAAAACACTGACGAGGGGTCAAGCTGTCCAGCAACATCCTTCTTTATTCAAAATCCAAGATCCAAGCTTCCAATCACTAGTTTGGCTTCCTTTTCCACCCGAGAATGTCATTGTTGCTGAAAAATGAAACTCTAAACTAATTAAGGACATGACTTGGTCCATTTGGGTTGCACTTCACCGGCACAATTTATATGGATAGTCTTTTGAGAATAGTATACTAATGATTTATATTAATATATTATAAGTTCTAATATATTAATATGGAATCATATTATTTAATTAGTATTGATCAAGAATTAATTAATTAATCAATAGGAACTAATTAAATATGGACTTATATATATATATATATATATATATATATATATATATATATATGGAATGGACCAAGTTCATTTAGGTTGGGCTAAGCTATCATGGATAGTCCATGGAGTTTTAACCCATGGATCCTATGAAATGAAAGGTCATGTGTCTTAGGGTTTACATGGATGTAACCCTAATCCTCCATACTATATAAAGAGGCCTTTAGCACAAGAAATGGCACTAGTGTGTGAGGACATAAGAGTGGGCCGATTTTAGTGTGCATACATATTCTCTCAAGTTCTTCCAAGGTGCTTTGGTGATTTGTGATTCCACTTGAGGCTTCTACACTATTGGGTCTAAGCTCTTAAAGCTTGAAGACATCAAGCTACATCAAAATGTATGTCATCTAACTAGAAATCTATAGTATAAGTGCTTCATAATATGTTAGTTAGGATGAAACCTTGGAATATTTAATATTTGCATGTATAATAGCGAAAACATAGATCCAAGGTTTATAGGATTGCATGTACACCATATGAGTGTTAGAATGCTCAAAACCCAACAAAATGAGGGATGACAGTCCATATAATTATTCTTGGATTGACACCTGAAGTGTTTAAAGATGCAAGATGAAGACTGCTTTTGCAACTCAACATAAAGGGGGAGATTGTTAGGATTCATAGATTTGATATGTTGTGTTTGAGTTATGATGCGAAAGGTATTTCATATTTGTATGTTTTAAGTCTTAACTTGTATATGTGGACAACTTTGTCTTTGTTCGTATTTTTTGTACACAGGCTTCGCATGTCTTGTTAGTTTGTTTTAATAGATACAATAACTTGGGTGTCTATACGTCATTGGTTAGAATCTAAACGACTTCCTTGTACTCATTATATAAAGGTAGTTAGTTAGTTAGTTGTAGAAAGTATCTTTTTAGAAGTGTCTTACATCATTTGTAATCGTATGCCTTTTACTCTCTAAATGAAAAATCGGATCTTATTGACCTTGATGTGTTCATTCAATTTCATCATGACATTCTTTATTTCATTCTTATAAAATCTATCAATACTACACTTAAAACCTTGTGATTTGTGTTAGTATGTTTAACTGGAAATTGCTTAATCAATATTAGATTTTTCTAGTTTCATGTTATCAAGTACTTAATTATTAAGTGCTTAGTTGTTATGGAAAATGCTTGATATGTTTAGAAATGTTTAATATGTTTAGAAATGTTATATGATTTGTTTATGTTAATGTTTCATGTTAACTAGTACTTAATTATTAAATTCTTAATTGTTAAGGTAAATACTTAGATATGTTTAGAAAATGTTTAATATCTTTATAAAAAGCTATATGATGTTTTTAGAAATTATGCTATATATGATGTGTTTTTTCGAAAATACTTAATGAAAAAACTAATATTGGCTTTTTTCACACCCCTAAACCGAAACGGCGGAAACGTTCGGGGGCGGATGACTTCGTGTATAGTATCACAAAAATTGCATCATAGTAATCAAAGTAAATACAACCATTACATTGAATATATATATATATATATATATATATATATATATATATATATATATATATATATATATATAATAAGTGTTTACATCAGTTTGCTTCATATTTTTATACATCTAAAAGTAAATAAAAAGAAATACGAGACTCCATACGCTCCGTCTGCTCAAAAGTATGTCGAGGTACCTGTCTACTAATTTCCTGAGAATACAAGTAGGTTTGAAAGAGTATCAGCATAAAAGATGGTGAGTTCATAAGTATCTTTTTGTAGTGAAATCTTGTTTATGAATCAGTGAAAATGTTTGTATGTATCTAAGAAAATCCATTATTTTCTTTAGTAAAAGTGAGATATTATCAGTTTCATCTATAACCACTTAGTTCATGCTAGTCGCGTATAAACCCATATTGAACAGACAGTTGACTATGTCGATCTTCCCTAAGTCCACAACCAAACAAGGAACAGGAAATGAGGCAGAAACCACACATTCCACAATCTATCGAGCATGATTCATACGTAACCCTGATGCCTAAACTAAGGAATCTTAGAATTATATAGGAATGTTTATTACTGTATTCTGTTGTGATATCAAAAATGTTAGTTTGTATGTCTAGTTACTATCAACCGTAGTATGTGTGTATTCTTGTACAAAAAAACCTTTGTATGGTATGTTTTGTATGAAAACCCTAGTTACTATCAGTATGTATAGTAGTTTTATTTCTCATAAAGAAACTATGTATTTTCCATACCGATACTAAATAATTATTATCCATGTAATGTGCATTACTACATAAGTATATCGTTGTTATCTACTTGTGAGTTTTATGACCATATTAATCTTGATATGGTGCGAATCGGGCACCAATATCCTTTATGACTTTGTCACCCGTAAACATGTCGGTCCTACTGTAGCTAGCAACAAGGTGCAGGATAGTCAATCCCGTATAAATCTATACACAAACTCACGCTCTTCTTCGAGGAGACTCTGGATCATAAGGGTAGTATTCTACTAGTACATGTAATTGTACCCAAAGATGTGTCTCTCAAACTAGATTAAGGACATTACAAGTAATAATACGAGAAAACCTTTTGATAATTAACAAAGAGATTTATAAAGGATGTGTGTATGTATATGTATAACCATGTATTGAATTCCCAAACTATACCTACTATAGTTTGTGTGTATGTATGTATAACCTTGTATGAATCCCCAAACTATACCTACTATAGTTTGTGTGTATGTATGTATAACCTTGTATGAATCCCCAAACTATACCTACTATAGTTTGTGTATATGTATGTATAAGCTTGTATGAATTTCCAAACTATACTTACTATAGTTTGTGTGTATGTATGTATACTTAGATTTATGTATTAATATGAAAACTGTATGATTATGTTTATAAGTTGAAAACGTCCCTCATGCCCAACATGTTACAAAAGGGATAAAATATCTAAATATTTTATAAAAGTATAGAAGCTGTATGATTGTATCAATTGCATCAGTTTTAAGCTTATTGAAATCCTTTTTTATAAATTTCATAAAATCATTTATGTTTGGCTTGTATTCCCCCCTGAAAACATTAAAAACTCGGAAAAATGTAGGGGTATGAACTCACGTGTAGTAAGCGTTTCGGATGAAGGTTCACGTAAGGATGAGTAGTTCCACGAATGAATTCCTGAGACACAAACGAGTTCTAAATGACATATAATGGCACATAGACACGTAATTAGTGTTTAAAAGCAACTAACATGCAATGAAACACCCATAGGGACTAGGAAACACTTGGACTAAGTGTTAGAATCACATGTGATTGATCAAATGGGGTTTTAAGGCCATAATATGGAGTGTACGACCAGGGGTGTACAACCATGGAGTGTACGGTCGTACACACTTCAGAAATAATGACATTTGGGTCTTTATTCATATGGATTTAAAGGTTATAGAGTTCTAATGGGTAACAAGTGTCTAGGAAGTGTTATAGGTTCAAAGTTATCACCCTAATAAGGGTGTACGATCGTACACTCTTGATGATCATGAGTTTTATGGTGTTTCAAGGTCCTATCTAGCATCAAGGAAGTGTTCTTGGTCCCATGTTTAGTTATAATTCAAGTTTAAGGCCAACAATGAGCATCAAAGAGGGTTTACGGCCCTTTGAGGTGTGTACGGCCGTACAAGGGTCTACGGTCGTACACCTTCATGTTCTTGTGAAGAAGGTCGATGTTCAGATGAATAACAAGTGTTTCTAGAAGATAACAAGCATAGAAATCAGTTACTCACGATTTTGGAAGTTGGATGAGGGTTTATGGCCACCAAGAACTAGTGTGTGTTCTTGGTAAAAGATGAAGATCTAACCAAAGATGAAATACATGGAATGAGAACATAGATTCATCACTAGTTAAAGCAATGTAACAACAAACTAAGGTAGGAAACACTTAAATCTTTGGGGATTTAGGTGAGAAACTTGATGAAGCTAGAGAGAGAAAGAACCAGATTTCTTGACTTGAAGGTGTGAAAAGTGTTGAATGATGGCTAAGTATCTCTTATATAGGTGGAGGGTACGACCATGAGGGGGTGTACGGCCGTACACTCCTCTTGAAGGAGTGTTTGGCCCGAAATGCAATGTTATGACTTAGAATAACTCATTCCTAACTCAAACCTTGATGGTACTAGGCTTAGAACACTTAGACAGACTCTAAACATTGCTAAAAGATAACGGAAATGAGCCTAACTTTGATTGATTTGAATGGTTGTACAAGATAGAAATTTCGGGTTGTCACAGCTTTTTAAAAACATAATTGTTATGTACTTAGTTGTTAAAGTATTTAATTGATAAGTAATTAATGATTAAGTTAATGAATTTATGATATATATGATTTGTTTTGGAAAATACTTAATAAAAAATTGTTATTGACTTGTTAACGGCTCAAAAAATAAAAAATATAATACAAATGTCTAAAGAAAAATGTTATAATATAATAGAAAATTATTATAATATAATACAATAAACAATATAATATAATATATAAAGTAATAAAAAATATAATATGATTTCAAAATAAAAAATAAAATATAGTAATATATATATATATATATATATATATATATATATATATATATATATATATATATATATATATATAGGAATATGATCAAATGAGAACACCAAAAAGGTTGAGAACGCGAGAACAAAGTATATTTATTTGTGATTCCATGTATTTATTTGTGGAGAAATGAATAATTTTTATGCCTTTATTTTCAATTGAAGAGAAAAATCATATTCATATTGATTGTGCGTAAAAATTTATCATTTTTCCACAAATAAATATATGAAATCACAAATGAATATATATATATATATATATATATATATATATATATATATATATATATATATATATATATATATATATATATATATACTCCATTTTGAAACAACTATTCTTTTTTATTTAAAAGTATTTTTCTCTAGTTAAAATCAAGTTGAGTTTTTAAAGAACATTCAAGCAAAGATCTTTCTTTATATACAATTATAAATGTATATAGTACAACCAGCAACATAAAATCATAAACCAAAGTAGGAAACATCTAAAGAAAATTCCAAATCAAAAAATTGTTTTGTTATTCCATTTTCAAACTTGATGAAACACCGCCCATCTTCAAGCGATGCATATTCTATTATATTTTGGAAAAAGAATCAAAATAACTAAATCAACCCTTATTGTCTATATAAAGCTCCCGTTGTATTTAATTTTCAATCAATTTGATATTTTTGAAACAACAAAGTAATATATTCTTAAATTATCGCATATGTCTTGATGGAGACTTGTCTCGTGACCTCTTAATTGAGAAAGTAACTCTTTAATTGTTTTAGAGTGTAACAATAATAATAATAATAATAATAATAATAATAATAATAATAATAAATACCGGACAGATACTTTGGTCTTATATTAAAAGGTTATCACATATTTTGTATAAAAATCAACACCGTTATCCTAGCTTTAACAAAAAAAAAAAAAAAAAAAAAAAAAAAAAAAAAAAAAAAAAAAAGATATAACTAGTTTGGGATTTATTTCAATAGAGAAATAGTATTTTGAATATGTTGCTTTTATGTCAATGTTATTATTGGTCGACACTATAGTTTGAATATGTTGCTTTTATATATGTCAAACGTACCTCGTAAAGTATTAATTATTGTATTTGTATATTTGTATATGCAATATTTAAGATATGTCATAAAGGACGTACCAGTTCTTGCCAAATTTAACATACGCCCATTTAAGAAATAGTGGTATAGAGTTGCAAATGATAAACATTTTGGACGTGAACCATGCTTAACATTTTCTTATCAATTATTCAATTAAGGCTATGGGGTAGAGGAACAGTACATCCCTTCAAAACAAACACTAACAAAAAGAGTCCAAAAATGATAACAAGCAGTGGTGGCTGAGGTGGTGGTGGAAGCAGGAGATGGTATCCAACGCCGGAGCAGGTAATGTTATTAGAAGGAATGCGCTCTAAAAACACCAACGGCCACTCAGATACAGCAAATCACAGCAAGGCTATCGACTTATGGCAAAATACAAGGCAAAAATGTCTTCTGTTGCATGGGTTCAAAATCACAAAGCTCGTGACCGACAAAAGCTTCGAAAGAAACTCATGTCAATGTACCTTCCAATTCTTGATAATTGTTGATGCATCTTCAACTTCACCAACCTGTACCCATATTACAAATATAATACACTATATTAGGAATATCTAAGTGGAATTAGTATATGCTTGAAATGATATTGAAAAAGAATTAATACAAATACATATTCATATACCTAAACCTTCACACACCTTTTTTAAAAGATAATCATGTCTAGGAAACCTTGAAAATTTGGCGACCTTACAGCCAAGTTAAAAGATCAAAACATGACTAATAATTTAATGGACAACTTAAATTTCATTTTTAAGTAATTTAAACAAAAGGAGTTGAAAATTTACTTGGTGATATTGCTGGTACATGCATGCATGGCCATGAGGTTCTTTTGAAGCTTTTCTCGTTCACGAGCTTTGTGATTTTGAAGCCAACAGAAAACATTTTTGCCTCGTATTTTGCTATAAATTGATAGCCTTGGTGTGATTTGTTGTATCTGAGTGGCCTTTGTAGTTTTCAGAGCGCATTCTTTCTAACAACATCACCTGCTCCGGCATTGGACACCATCTGCTGCTTCCACCATCGTCCACTGCTTGTTGTCCCGGTCGCAGGCACCGGTGTAATTTTTCACACTCTTATGTTTTCTTTCCGGACTCTTTTTGTTGGTGTTTGTTTTGTGGAAAGTTGTGGATTGAAGGGGTATTTATAGAAAGGTGAACGAGCTGGATGACGTGGTGAATGAGTGAATTGATGACATAATGAATTAATGATCCTACGTTGTTTGTATATCTACATTTTCACACAAAGGAACATGATATTTAGCAGGTCATTATATATATATATATATATATATATATATATATATATATATATATATATATATATATATATATATATATATATATATATATATATATATATATATGATGGTTCAAATGAGAAAAAAAAAATTGAGAATGAGGACATTATTCTCAGTCACATATTTATTTTGCTACAAAACATTTAGACGTACCGACGGAAATTAGTAACGGATACACATGTCTTTCCAACCAAACATGTATCCTTAAACTATGTTATCTGAGTAAATTACATGAATGGTCCCTATGGTTTGGGGTAATTTGCATGTTTAGTCTTTAACTTATTTTTTTAACTCAGAAGGTCCTTACTGTTTGTTTTTGTTACACGTTTGGTCCCTATTGTTTGCTTTTGTTACACGTTTGGTCCCTATCTTACCTAAAAAGACTATTATTTAAATAAGGAAAAATGGTGGGGTAGGTAAGATAAGGTGAAGGAGGTGGGATTGGGGGTGTGTTAATTTAAATAAATCAAAAAATCAAAGGCAAAATAATATTTTTAGGTAAGTCAGGGACCAAGCGAGTAACAAAAACAAACAATATCAACCTTCCGAGTTAAAAAAATAAGTTAGGGACCAAACGCGCAAATTACCCTAAACCATAGGGACTATTCATGTAATTTACTCTATATACAAAACATTTTTTTGTTTTTATTTTTATTTTTAGAAAGCTATTTTTATCCAAAAATGATTTTAAATATATCAAAATTCATAATTTTTTATTCTCTATAAATAGACATCCATATTGATATAGTTTTAAGATAAAATAAAAAAAAATATTTTTTTTAGAGTTTCAGCTCTCGTTATTCATAAGTAAATAAATATATATCAGATTTTTATTACAGTACATTCGTTATTCACTCATGAATAAAACGTATGATTAACTTTTTTTATAGTTTAAGTATTAGACACTAGAACGTATAAGGGCTATGGATGTAGAATGGTTTCAGAGGATTTTGGGGTTGAGGGATGAGAGAATAAAAACAAATAACTGCTATTTATACAAATTTATGGGAGGCACCAGGGGCGGACCTAGGAGTGGTCCACGGTGGCACCGGCAACCCCTAACTTTTCCGGCCGCAATGGAAAATTTTATTTTTATACTACCGTGCAACCCTTAACTTTCCTGTGCAACCCTATTGTAAAATCTTGCGTCCGCCGCTAGGAGGCGCGCCTCACCCTAGGGTAACATCGAACCAGCCCCACGCTGCCACGTTTCGCTTGTCTGTTGGTCCACGCCTCACCTTATAGAAGCGCGTGTTGCGCAAAATGCTGATTTTCAAAATTCTGTAACTTATTCATACAAACTTCGTTTGCAGCGTTCTTTATATCCACATATAGATATTGACTAGTACTACAACTTTTATTAAGACTCCGTCGGCTAATTCTCAATTTATTTTTAATTTATTACTTATAGAAGGCTTAGACTGTTAAACTTCGTTTAAAGATCATCTCTTTCGTACGACCTCCGTTCTCAATTGTCTTTATATCGATGAGATATTTTAATCTCATTTAGATTGTTTTGCCTAACAATCAAACAAACTTAATTTTGGTTTCTATGTCGCACACTGCTATGGTGAAACTTTGAAAAATCATAACTTCCTCATACAAAGTCAAATTTGGATGTTCTCTATATGCATGCTCTTCCTTTTACGATTACTATGACTTTCGTCAAGACTATTTATTCTAAATAGTCCTCTATAAAAAAGTCTATCTACGTAGCTGATCGTTTATACCATAAGACGAAAATGAGGTATTATAACTAACGTTTAAACATTGACATTGTTGATGAAGCTCAAGAACAAAAATTCCAAATTCTTAGTAAATGTGTGTTGTTTAACACCTGTTTTGTTGACAAAGTGGCAATGGAAGAAATCGGTGTCCTTGACGGTGTATGTCAATTATTTAGCAATATTGGTTGGAAAGGACTCTTAAAGTGGGAGGATGTGGGCTATAAGCACATAATTCTCGAATTTCTAATCTCTATCATTATTCATGAGAATGAAATGTGATTTCGTTTCTTCAACAAACCATGTACTCGTATGATGCGCCAAATTTCCAATATGATACGCTTTCCCACTCATGGTACTTTCACCCCCACTCACTTCTACCCCACTCGAGTACATTACAACCGAATTTTGGAGAACCATAACTGGTGATAGATCTTATGAGTTTAGTAATGTCAAAGCATCTAAAATTATGCACCTTACCCTAAGGGTCGCCCATCGGTTACTTTCATGTATCATGTCTTCCCGCCTAAACACCAGTGGAGACAACCAACAAGAGCTCTTCCTATTATTGTGTATGATTCCCCCTCATACTACCTGCCCCAATATTGATTTTTATCTGTGTCATTAGTTGTGACAAGTATCCAATTTTATAGTAGGAAGTATCTATTTTAGCTCTATTATCACAACTATGAGCCACCACAAATACCTTCACCTTCCTCCTCTTGAAGGGTTTCACGAGTTAAAAGGATCTCGATACCTTGACATGTCTCAAATGGTTAAAATGTAGAGAACTCAATTCTTCTACTAACAGAGAGGTACCTACAACTCCCCTTGAAGCCCCCGCTTCAATCCATCCTTTTCCCGACCATTACCATGAGTATCTCGCTTGCTTCTCTACAATAGAAACTAAGCTTGTTGTTGTTCATGTCGATGATCTGCACATTGAAAGTGAACTTGTTGACCAGTGAGCCATGATTCGCATCATGTATGCTTACAAACATGAGATGAGTCACTCCTTTTCATCTGTTCATGACTCTTTGGGATGACAAGACATTCTGCCTCCCCCTCCACGTTAGTAGTTGTATCTCATACTCTCCTCTACAGATATCGAGGACGATGCTAAATCTTATATGAAAAGTGAAAGAGTTTTTAGCACAAAAATATGGAATGAGTGAAACACAATTTTTTATTTTTATTTTTCATCTTGAATTTCCTAAACCACACAATCTTTTAAATAAACAGTTAAAGCCGGTAAGTGAGTCGCATACCTTAAATTGCAACATGCTAGTGTTTATCAATTATCAAAAGCAATCCATACACACACTATCATGAATCCCAAAGCTTCCTGTGTAAAATGAAAAGTGAAAGAGTTTTTAGCACAAAAGCTTAACTTTTGGTATATGTTAGCCTTTGGAACTCGTAAGCGGTCCTATGTTTCGTGATTGCTCAACTATTATCAAATTCTAAATTAAAGGAAAACATAAAAATATAGGAAAATTTTAGTGACTCGAACTTTCCAACGCTTTAAAAGGTCTTTTTTCTGCCTATTTCCTTTTAAGTGCCCTACTTGGTGAAATAAGTTTTCATCCAAAACTATGAGTCCTTGCATGTTGACATCTGCCCCCCCCCCCCCCCCCCGAAAAATACCTTAGAAGTATCTCATAGTTATGAGTCGTGAGATGTCCCAATGGTAGAAAAAGGAAAGGACAAAAATATAAAGAATTAGGCCGAACAAATAACTTAAACATGTAGATATGTATTATTCCCTCAAAATTGTACTCCTCTGTGTATGCCAAAATAGCGCCCTCTTTGTGAACACCATCTTGGTATGTCGCGTCAATCCGACATTTAAGCATGAGTATATTTTTGGATACTTGAAAGTGTGCCCTTCCGAACAGAACTTCAAATGAGTTGTGCAGGGACAAAATATAAAGGAGTTACGAAAAAAAAAGTCGATCAAAATTTAAAAAAAAATGAAAAAAGTGTCAAAAAGAGAAAAAAAAGAAAAAAGAAAAAAAGTCAATAAGTAGACAATTTCACATCAGCATGTGTTGCATAAATAAATAAATTTAGGAAAACTGATTGGTTGTCAAAAGATTCCCTTAGACTTGGACATGAACAAAAGACATCGGGACTGATTGTTGATAACTTAGAGAAATGTAGGTGGTGTGAGGCAAGTAACCAATCTGGGTAAATACTAGGAAATCCTTAAAAAATAAATTTTAGAAAAAGATTGTTGTAATCTGGCAAAACAGTTGTGTTCAGTCACTACTACAATTTGTAAAAATAAAAATTCTTTAGGCATGTTTTTATGACATATCTTCTATATGGAAATGGGATCGCCTCTCGTTCCATTTGCTAACTGGATACCGGTAACCTTGAAGAAATGTTTTTAACTCTTGATTTTGTTTTTGGTTGTGTTAAGGAACAACTAATCTCAATCTCGAAATGCATAATTTTGTGATAAGGCTAAGTTGATTCAAGGTATGTGGCATGTTTTCATATTCCTAGCTGTTTGGCATAAACGAGGTTATTAAATTGAATAGGATCACTTTTATTTTATGTTGATTATTGTATTGTTTCTAAAAATTATAAGCATTTCCTGTGCATATTTTTAGTGTAAATTTTTATTACATACATGCACTCTTAGTATCTTTTAGGCTATTTCGGTTCTTTTTCTCTCAATTCCCTCATAGCCACTTATTATCCTTTTTAGGTTTCTATTCATCTTGTTCATTCTTGAGAACAAGAAATGTTTAAGTTTGGGGAGATTTGTTAGGAGTATTTTTTATGCATACTTTTCCATACTTTCTACATTCATTTCATGCATTTATTTCATACATTGCATATCATTTTGTGAAAAACATATTTTAATGGAACACAATCTACTTTGGGGTATTTTGGTTGTATTTGTAGGTTTGGAGCGATTACGGGTCGATTTTGGATGCTAAAGGAAGACCAAGTGATGATTTTGGGCATTGAAGTTGAAGTTGGAAATTGCAAGACAACAACTCCAAATGGTCGTGCTGAGTTTGTAAAGGGATACCACATGGTCATGCCAAGGCAGATTCTAAAGGCTTTTTATGGACCATGCGGTTGTGTTGTTTTTAGCCTATCTAGTAACATGGTTGTGTTGATGCGAAAGCTGCTTGTAACTACCTCCTTCAAACACGATTTTTGGGTCACTCTGACCACACACTTCATATTGGGGACGATTTTGGGAGAACTTATTTGGAAGAATTCATCTATTTCATGCAAAGAGCATTAATTTATTTTGATTGTAAGTTTGATTTTACATTTGTTTCTTAGATTACTTGAAGATTTAGTCATTATTGTTAATTATTATATTTGTATAGTATAGGGTCCTTTATGTTTATTGTTTATACTCTTGTATTATTTAAAGCAATGGAATACATGTAAAACCCTTACGAGTATTTTTACTAATTAACATGGTATCAAGCTAGGTTTTAATTCTCATGATCGTTCCTCTTTCCGGCCATCAAAGCAATATTTTTTCCTATCGCCGCTATCTATTACACAACGACTTCTTGATATTGCCTCATTGTGATTGTTTGTCTCCTACTGTTATCGTCACGCACCACATGATGCCTTACTATCGACCTGTTGTTTTCACTTGTTACCAGATCTTCATCTTGGAGAAGTAAGATCAGCCTGTGTTTTGCTCTCCTTCTGTTTTTCCTCTCACAACTTCAACATCAAGATTTTTTACCTGCTTGTCAGGCTATAATACTCCTGCTTCAGGTACATATCTTGATTACTGTTACGTTCTCTTTTATTTCATTTGTTTCATTTGTTTTCTGGATCTATGAGTACCATACCCGCTGGATCATCTTCTACCACTCCGACTGCCAATCAACTTGTCCATGCAGTCATTAACATTTATAATCAGTTTAGCTTCAATTTGCTTGTTGATGGGTCAAAATACAAACTATGGCGTCACATTTTTCTTGATATTTGTAAAGTTGCCAAAGTTAGTGGCCATATTATTGGCAAATCCAAGCCAAATGGTGCAGAAGATGAAGATTGGGAAGCTCTTGATTCGCGGGTGAAGTCATGGATATACTCAACGTGTGATCCCAATCTACTTCAAATAATTTTGAGTGACAATTGTACGACAAAAGACATGTCGGACAAAATTGCAGATTTTTTTTAAATAATAAGATGTCGTGTATGCTTCAACTTCAAGATCAATTTCGCAACACCAAGAAAGGTGCTTCCACCATCACCGAGTTTTGCCATACATTGAAGAATCTTACGGATGCACTTGCCGATGTTGAATCCCCCATTACCGAAATCCGACTTGTAATGCAAATCTTAAGGCAACTTCCCGCATCCTACCACAAGATTGTCGATGTAATTACAAATACCAAACAGTTTCTTCCCTTTTTAACTTTTTAGAAGCCAAAAACATGCTCTTACTCCATGAGACACGAGAAGAAAATATGGATGCTATGCTTGACTCTTCCAGCTTCGTCACTTCGGCTCTATATTCGGTGTCCTCTAAATCCGGAAAATCAAAAAATAAACGGAATAAAAACAGAAATACTAATCGGGGTACTTCTAAGGGGGAAGTCATTCTAGTATGTCAACTGGTACAAACAATTTTGCAGGTGCTCAAGCTGGAAAACAAACTCAATCTGCATGTATCTTGGGGACAAATCCTCTAGCAATACAAATTTTTTTCATGTTCAACAAAAATTTCCAGCATCACTCGACAGTCAACAACTTCCAAGAATGGCTCGGTTGCAGCCCCATTACTCTTTCAGTCCACTTACTGCTAGCCCAACTTCGATGCAACCCAGTTTCTTTTCTCCTGCCATGTTCCAGCCCACTGTACAATAGTCCAATGCATAGTAGGCTTCCTCAGCACATTTAGCCCAACAATTTTGTTTGGTCCAACTCCTTTTTCGCAAAACAGGCCACCGAGTCCAACATTTAATTCACAATAGTAACATCCCGAGTTCAGGAGTGCAAGTTCAGAGTTCAAAGTGAAAATGTGAATGGGCAACTCGACGAGTCCATGGGTGGACTCGGCGAGTAGGGTCGTGATTTTGGTCGCGTGTTAAGTGGCCAACTCGGCGAGTCGGCGGCTGGACTCGGCGAGTTGGTGTTGTGTGGAGAAAACCCTAATTTTGGGGGTTGAGCCTTATATAAAGGACATTATACCCTCTCCCCAGCCTCCTTACTCTCCCTTGAAGTCCAGAAAACCCTACTGCGCGTTTGTGAGTGATTTTGAGAGCATTTGAACCTTGGAGAAGTGTTTTTGGAAGATATCTTGGAGAGTTAAGAGGCTTGGAGTAAGGGGCTTTGCAAGGATTTGGATTTCTCTTCTGTTGGAGCTTTCTTTTGAGGTATTATTTCGTTGCTTGGGTTGATATTCATCTAGATTCATCATTTTGGAGTTTTTGGAAAGTATAGCTTGTGATATTTTGAGTTTGAAGGTTAGATCTGAGGTTGCTACCTCAAATCTGGAATGGAGAAGGTCTTGAGTGCATTAAAGTCCCTGTTCTTGAGTGATTGGTGAAGCCATCTTGTCCTAAACCCTAACCCTAGAGTGTTATATGCTTAGATCTCTTTGGATTCACGTAAAGTTTTCCATTTTACGTGATGGATGGTTTGTAGAAGGGTAGATCTATGGTTTGGATCATCTGCATGGCCTGGAAAGCCTCTGTATGGATTAAGACCTAAGGGTACTCGGCGAGTCACAAGGGTGTACTCGGCGAGTTGCATGAAGATGGGCAGGAACTCGACGAGTTGGAAGAACAACTCGGCGAGTTGGTTGAAGATAGCCTTGGACTCGGCGAGTCTGTTCTTGGACTCGGCGAGTCTGTTCTTGGACTCGGCGAGTCTGGTCGTGAGGTCCTAACCTTTTTCTGGTTAAGCTGTGAATCGATGAGTCAACGGATGACTCGGTGAGTTGAGTGAGAAAGGACTCAGAGTTTGTTGGACTCGGCGAGTCTTGGGGCGACTCGGCGAGTTGAGTCGCGGATTGGGAGTTCTGAGCATGGGGACTCGACGAGTCAGCGGGTTGACTCGGCGAGTAGAGTCAATCAGGAGGTTGACCTTGACTTGAATTTGACCAAGGGTTGACCAGCTGACTTCCAGGGGCATTTTGGTAATTATTGGCATTTGTTTTGAGTTTAGTGTTTTGGTGTTGGCTAGTGGTGGAGACCGTGTCAGTGGTCGGAGCAGCTTGGTCTTATCCTCACTATATCCAGTTGCGAGGTGAGTTATCCTCACTATATCGACAGGGTCTACGGCACCAAGGTCGGCCGTTTATCGGATTGTAATCCGGGTATCGTTATTATGTTATTGTTTTGCTATGTTGCATCCTGGTAGTTAGGATGGTATATGTTAGAGACCTGGTTAAGGTCGGTATCCTGGTATATAGGATGATGCTATCCTAGTGACCGGTTAGGTCGGTATCCTGGTTAGGATGATGATATGTTATGTGATCTGCTAGATCGGTTTGATTGGATGTGAATTGTTATATGATTGAATGTTTATGTGCACATGGTTGTTGGACTGGGGTTGGGTTGAGGCGGGTCCTGCTTTATGCTGTAGGCCAACATACCTAGGGCGGACCGGTTATCCCAAAGTCCCAGCGAGCGGTCTGGATAGGCTGTAGGCCCCAAGAGGGCAGACCAGACGTGCCGAGGCTCGGAGAGTGGACCAGGCCGACTGAAGGCCCAGTGCGGGCGGACCAGTCACATTGTAGACTCCGAGAGTGGACCAGGTGGATTAAAGGCCTAGTGCGGGTAGACCAATCCCACTGTAGACTCGATGTATATGGCTAGACTCGGAGGGTGGACCAGGTGGACTGAAGGCCTAGTACGGCGGACCAGTCACACGGTAGACCCGAAGTGCATGGTTGTTATGTGTTCTGTTATGATATGGCATGTTGTGCGTGTATGGTATATGTGGTTGGTATTTTGGGGGTATCTCACTAAGCTTTCGGGCTTACAGTTGTGGTTTAATGTTTTTCAGGTTCTTCAGGAGACCGTGGCAAGGCAAAGGCGTGATCATACCGCTCCTCATGATTATGTTTTATGATGTGGTTCTAGGAAGACTCTGATAATAATTGTATTGAAAACCTTTTTGTACTAACTTTATGAAACTGGGTTGTTTTTGAAAAGTTTAAATTGGTTGAAATCTTTAGAGTGTTACAAGTTGGTATCAAAGCCTTGGTTTGAGTGAATTGGAGGAACATTCGTGTGAATCGAGTCTCAAATCAAGGAGAGTTTTCAAAAGAGAATTTAAAATGGTTTTCAAAATAAGTAAAAGAGGACGCGGAGGTACGATCAGCCGGAGCCAGTAAGTAACCCCAAAATACCATACATGATATTTGTTTTTGAGCTATGATAGAACAGCATGCTAGTACTAGGCTAGGGATCTTCAGGATTTCATGATAATGTTGCCTGAGTTATGATGCCTGCTAGCCTAGGGTTTCTTCTGTGGGAGATTTCAAGTGTTCCTCTAGGAGTGAGGGTTGAGTTCTTGTTATATATGTTCTTCACTAGGGTTTTGTGGTGATACTTGATACAAATATGGGTAGGTGTGGAAGGTAGTATGGGCCCATACTACTGAAAGCACAGGACCCATACGCGTATCAAAGAAACCACAACCTCTAGGGTTGGGTTGGGGGTTGGTTCCCAGGTTAGTGGGAAGCATCTGAGATCTTGCGGTATTTTTCAGTATGGTGGTTACGAGGCATGCTGGGAGCGGATCCGGGTCAGGATCGGGAGCAGGAGAGGGCGGTCAGGGTGGGTCGGTACTGTCCGAGGTTATTGGTCAGATGAGCACGGACGAGTTGGATGCTAGGATTCGTGAGATCCTGCATGATGAGGTTGCTGCATTGTTCCTGGCCGAGTTGCCGGAATTGTTTGGGTCGATCAAGACCGCTATGGTTTAGTATTTTGATGAGCGTTATGCAGCTCTCACAGAGACGGCTGCCGCGACGGCTACGGCGACTGTAGCAGCGGCAGGGGGAGGAGCCGGTAGAGGTTTTCAGTATCGGGACTTCGATAATACGAAGCCCCCTACCTTCGATGGGGTTCAGGACCCGATTGTTGCTATGAGATGTTTGTCGGACGTAGAGGGGTGTTTCTTCACGTGTTCATGCCCTGCTGATCAGAGGGTGAGGTGTGCTCTGAACCTGTTGAGGCTCAGGGAGTTTGACCACGGGGTCATATTCGGATGCGCAGAGGGCTACGGTTTCATGGGATCAGTTCAGAGAGATGTTCAGCACTCGTTATCTTCCGCAAGTTGAGAGAGAGAGATTGGCTCAGGAGTTCCTTGAGCTGAAGCAGGGTTCGGAGTCAGTGACTGAGATCATCAGGATGTTCACTTAGAGAGCGATGTTCTGCCCTGAGTTCGCTTCGGAGCAGGCTCAGATGTCTCGATATCTGAGCATGCTCAAGAGGGATATCAGACAGTTTGTGTCTACGCAGAGGTGCGAGACCTTGTTAGAGTTGTAGAAGGCCGCCAAGTGGCATGAGTTGGAGATTGAGTTGCAGTTGAGAGAGCAGAGGCAGGCCTCGACACAGTCGCAGCCGGCACCGAAATGGTCCAAGACCGTTGATTCTAGATTGGGAGATCAGAGCAGCCGCGCTTGTGGGAAGGGTCACACCGGAGTTTGTAGGACCGGTGGTGCATGCCGTAAGTGCGGAAAGGAGGGGCATTATGTGAAGGATTGTCGGCAGACAGCCCCGGTTCAGGCTTTGAGGATTTGTTATCACTACCATCAGGTTGGACACTTGAGGGTCAATTGTCCACAGCTTGTTGCAGGACCGGTGCAGGCTCTAGCACCGGCCACTTTGAGGATTACGGGTGGAGGTCAGGGTGGAGCGGAGCCCCCAAGGGCTCAGGGTCGTGCTTTTCAGCTTACAGCAGAGGATGTCAGGGTAGTGCCGGATGCAGCTACGGGTATGTTTCTTTCTTGATGTCTTGTTATCTTGTGATTATTATGGAGTATTGTATTTCTTCTAGTCTCGTTGTGTGATTTCTGGTATTGTAATCGTTGTTCCTTGAGGGTTATGGTATGGTTAAGGGTTTGGTGATGGGAATTTTGTTGGTTATCATTCATGAGGATTATTAGTGGGAAATCCGTCCATTGGTCTGAATGTCGGGGAGCATCTGCAGTCTGAGGAGTGGTTAGCAGAAGGACGGGTCTCTTTCGATCCCGAGATGATCAGTGTTGATATGTAATTTTGTGAAGGTTGCTCGTTCTAATGAGAATCAGTTCGCGTGTAAGGGATTGTGTTGTGTAGGGTTGTTAAGGGAGGTCGGTGATGGCGACCGGTGGTTGATAGTCAGTGCTCTAAGTGGGGAGAATTGGAAATTCTCCGAAAGATCGATAAGCATGAGTAGTCGATTAGCTGTTTGGGGATTCAGCAGCGGTTCGGTCAGCCAAGAGCATAGGCTGGTATGAGCAAGTGACAAGCAGACGGGGCGGGATACATACCAATGGTTTTGGGAGAAAGTGTGATTGATTGTGGAAGGCCTGGGATCAGGCCGGGTTTGAGTATGTAGGATGGAGTCAGAGTTCGGAGCCCCTAGAGGGCTAGAATAGTATGCATGGGAGAGTTTTTCCTGGAGGGATAATTCGGGATGTTGGATGCTAGCTGAGCGGACCGGATAGACTGAAGGCCAGTGGGCGTACCAGTCAGGCTGAAGGCTCGGAGGACGGTCCAGACTGGCTGAAGGCCCTGGAGGGCGGTCCAGACCTGCTGAAGGTCCTGAGAGTGGTCCAGATTGGCTGAAGGCCTGGTAAGGCGGTCCAGTCATGCTGAAGACTCTGCATGTGTTGATAGATCTGTGTGAGGAGATGGAAGGAGTATGTTGTGATGTGATAGCATTAGAAGGTCTAGCCCCGGGTATTGATCATGATTAGTGAAAGGTAGTGCATGGACTCGAGAGTCTTTGCGAGCATGTGTGGTGCATGGGATAGCGGTTATGCTATAAGAGAAAGGAATGTAGCTCCGAGAGGGAGTGTAAGTTCACGGAAGTGAAATCAGTAGCGCGGAGGTATGGTTGGGGTGTTCCAATTATGGTCATTGAGCAGTGTGTTTGCGGCAGTGGTATGGAATCACATCCGGGTTGGATGTCTGCTGAGGTCACGGAAGGAATTCCGAGGGTGTAGAGCCTAGAGGCTCGGAAGGGATACATGAATGGAATCTTGGATTCCCAGTTTAATTTGATCAAGGAATTATGTATGTAGTGGTAATTCATCCTGGGGGATGTTTGGAGGTGTCGTCAGTGTGTCGGGTTTTCCCAACCCGAGGTTGCTAGAACCAGTTCAGCATGTGAATGTAATTGCGGAGGAGAACTCATGGGAGTTGCTCTGAAGCTGAAGGATGTGTCATCCTGTCAGCATGGAAGGGTTAGAGTTGGACTCAGGAAGGGAGCAGGTTACGCCTCAGCAGTGAATTCAGTGAAAGTTATGTCTGTCAAGGAGGAATGATAGCAGTGTGGTTCCGAGTCGGGATCCCGGTGGTTCGGGGTTATCTCCAGCTTGTATGAGTGAAGTGATTGTTGTGATCCGGAACGAGTGAAGTATCATGGAGTGGTACTTGGTTGTTAAGTGTGGTTATCTGAGGATGAGGCCGGTGGCCGACTTGAAGCGGTGGTCAGGACGCCGCAGGGTATTGCGAGAATAGTTCTGGTGTTGTGTGTTGTAGGCTTCGAGGATGAATCCTAATTTAAGTGGGGGAGAATTGTAAAATCCCAAGTTCAGGAGTGCAAGTTCAGGGTTCAAAGTGAAAATGTGAATGGGCAACTCGGCGAGTCCATGGGTGGACTCGGCGAGTAAGGTCGCGATTTTGGTCGCGTGTTAAGTGGCCAACTCGGCGAGTCGGCGGCTGGACTCGGCGAGTTGGTGCTGTGTGGAGAAAACCCTAATTTCGGGGGTTGAGCCCTATATAAAGGACATTATACCCTCTCCCCAGCCTCCTTACTCTCCCTTGAAGTCCAGAAAACCCTAATGCACGTTTGTGAGTGATTTTGAGAGTATTTGAACCTTGGAGAAGTGTTTTTGGAAGAGATCTTGGAGAGTTAAGAGGCTTGGAACAAGGGGATTTGCAAGGATTTGGATTTCTCTTCTGTTGGAGCTTTCTTTTGAGGTATTATTTTGTTGCTTGGGTTGATATTCATCTAGATTCATCATTTTGGAGTTTTTGGAAAGTATAGCTTGTGATATTTTGAGTTTGAAGGTTAGATCTGAGGTTGCTACCTCAGATCTAGAATGGAGAAGGTCTTGAGTGCATTAAAGTCCCTGTTCTTGAGTGATTGGTGAAGCCATCTTGTCCCAAACCCTAACCCTAGAGTGTTATTTGCTTAGATCTCTTTGGATTCATGTAAAGTTTGCCACTTTACGTGATGGATGGTTTGTAGAAGGGTAGATCTATGGTTTGGATCATCTGCATGGCCTGGAAAGCCTCTGTATGGATTAATAACTAAGGGTACTCGGCGAGTCACAAGGGTGTACTCGGCGAGTTGCATGAAGATGGGCAGGAACTCGACGAGTTGGAAGAACAACTCGGCGAGTTGGTTGAAGATAGCCTTGGACTCGGCGAGTCTGTTCTTGGACTTGGCGAGTCTCGTCGTGAGGTCCTAACCTTTTTCTGGTTAAGCTGTGAATCGATGAGTCAAGGGATGACTCGGTGAATTGAGTGAGAAAGGACTCAGAGTTTGTTGGACTCGGCGAGTCTTGGGGCGACTCGGCGAGTTGAGTCGCGGATTAGGTGTTCTGAGCATGGGGACTCGACGAGTCAGCGGGTTGACTCGGCGAGTAGAGTCAGTCAGGAGGTTGACCTTGACTTGAATTTGACCAAGGATTGACTGGTTGACTTCCAGGGGCATTTTGGTAATTGTTGGCATTTGTTTTGAGTTCAGTGTTTTGGTGTTGGCTAGTGGTGGAGACCGTGTCAGTGGTCGGAGCAGCTTGGTCTTATCTTTTCAGTCGGCAGTTGCGAGGTGAGTTATCCTCACTATATCGACAGGGTCTACGGCACCAAGGCCGGCCGTTTATCGGATTGTAATTCGGGTATCGTTGTTATGTTGTTGTTTTGCTATGTTGCATCCTGGTAGTTAGGATGGTATATGTTAGAGACCTGGTTAAGGTCGGTATCCTGGTATATAGGATGATGCTATGCTAGTGACCGGTTAGGTCGGTATCCTGGTTAGGATGATGATATGTTATGTGATCTGCTAGATCGGTTTGATTGGATGTGAATTGTTATATGATTGAATGTTTATGTGCACATGGTTGTTGGACTGGGGTTGGGTTGAGGCGGGTCCTGCTTTGTGTTGTAGGCCAACATACCTAGGGCGGACCGGTTATCTCGAAGGCCCAGCGAGCGGTCTGGATAGGCTGTAGGCCCCAAGAGGGCAGACCAGACGTGCCGAGGCTCGGAGAGTGGACCAGGCCGACTGAAGGCCCAGTGCGGGCGGACCAGTCACACCGTAGACTCCGAGAGTGGACCAGGTGGATTAAAGGCCTGGTGCGGGTAGACCAATCCCACTGTAGACTCGATGTATATGGCTAGACTCGGAGGGTGGACCAGGTGGACTGAAGGCCCAGTACGACGGACCAGTCACACAGTAGACCCGAAGTGCATGGCTGTTCTGTGTTCTATTATGATATGGCATGTTGTGTGTGTATGGTATATGTGGTTGGTATTTTGGGGGTATCTCACTAAGCTTTCGGGCTTACAGTTGTGGTTTAATGTTTTTCAGGTTCTTCAGGATACCGTGGCAAGGCAAAGGCGTGATCATACCGCTCCTCATGATTATGTTTTATGATGTGGTTCTGAGAAGACTCTGATAATAATTGTATTGAAAACCTTTTTGTAATAACTTTATGAAACTGGGTTGTTTTTGAAAATTTTAAATTGGTTTAAATCTTTAGAGTGTTACAACAACTGACTGGAATTTTTTTTGGTGGACACGGTCTAGTTTCTGATGCACCAAAATAGCCGACAGACCTTGCCTCGGTGTTCCAAGCTATGTTGTTGCAGCCCCCACTCGGCAATAATTATTACATGGATATCGGTGCTAGCTCACACATGTCCTTCAATCAAGGTCTAATGCCTTCCCTCACACTTTGTAATTCTAAATCTATTATTGTTGGAAATGGTGGTATAATTCCGGTTACTCACATTGGTCACATGTCTCTTCCACATCCTAAAAAGAATTTTTTTTTAAATAATGTTCTCGTTTCTCCTCACATTATTAAATACTTAATTTCTATTCGTAAATTCACTACTGATAATTATGTCTCACTCACATTTGATCTCTTCGGCTTTTCTATAAAGGATCTTAATTCAGGTGCTCTTATTCAACGATGTGATAGTGTTGGCGATCTATATATGGCTCTTCCATTTAATGATTCCTCCATCATCACGAAAGATCTTACATCCGTCTCTCTCCCTACTTGGCATCGTCTTTTAGGACATTCGGGCTCTTCTATTCTTCATTTTTTGAAGTCTCGTAATTTTATTTCTAGTACAACTACTAAAATTCCAATTTGTCACGGTTTTCAAATTGGAAAACATAGTCGCTTACCTTTTTCTACTTCTACGTCTAAAACTTCTAGTGTTTTTGAACTTGTTCATTCCGACTTATGAACATCACCTATTACTAGTTTAAGTGGATTCAAGTATTATATCTTGTTTCTTGATGATTTTTCTCATTTTTTGTGGGTGTTTCCTTTACGTGCAAAATCTGAAGTGTATTTTGTCTTTTGTAATTTTCGGATGTATGTTAAAAATCAATTCAAAATTGATATTAAATCGTTTCAATGTGACAATGGACGTGAGTTTAATAACCATGCTCTCCTTTCCTATCTTAGAACTCATGGTATAACCATTCGTTTCTCATTTCCTTATAACTCTCAACAAAATGGAAAAGCCAAGTGCTCTATTCGCACGATTAATAATATCATTCGCACTTCTCTTTTTCATGCTTCTCTCTCCACCAAATTTTGGACTAAAGCTCTTCTCAATGCAGTTCACACTCTAAATCTACTTCCTACCACCACTCTTTCTTTCCAAACACCTTTTGAAGTTTTGTTTGGTTTCTTTCCCTCATATAACCATCTTCGTGTCTTTGGGTGTCTTTGCTACCCTAATACATCTTCTACTACTCCTCACAAGCTCTCTCCCCGTTCTACTGCATGTGTGTATCTCGGACCCTCTCCAGATCGCAAAGGATATCGTTGTCTTGAACCCATCACCCAACGTGTCATTATCTCTCGACATGTCATATTCGATTAAAATCACTTTCCTTACTCTGATTTACGTCCCTCTCCGTCTTCGTTCCTATATAATTCCTTTCTCCCTGAAGACGAAGCTATTCCTATGATCATACCTCCTACCACCACTACCACTACTTTTGATCCTTCTCCATCCGGGTCCTCTTCTACTGACATGCATGAATCTATCCATTCTCAACCAACTCCACCTCTCTCCACTACTCCGGCTTCTAACCCTTCATCTAGTTCTAATACTCATCCCATGACCACGCGTTCTTAAATTGGTTCTCTCAGACCTCGCCACATTCTCAATCTATATGTCATGAATGATATCTCTCCTATACCTCGATCCACAGCTCAAGCCATGTGTAATGTTAACAGGAAGTCCTCCATGGACAACAAAATGTCTGCCCTTAACCATAATCACACCTGGGATCTTGTTCCAAAACCACCTAATGTCAACATCGTTGGTTGCCGTTGGCTATGTCGTCACAACTTTGATTCTTCCAGTAAACTTGATCACTACAAAAGTCATTTAGTTGCGCAAGGTTTCTCCCAACAACCTGGTCTTGACTTTGATGACACCTTTAGTCCAGTTCTAAAACTTGCCTCTATTCGCACTATTCTTAGCATTGCCATCTCGCGCAAGTGTCCCATTCATCAATTTGACATCAAAAATGCCTTTTTACATGGTGATCTAACTGAAGAGGTTTGCATGAAACAAACTCCCGGTTATGTGCACCCCAATAATCTGGATTATGTGTGTCGCCTTCGCGAATCCCTCTACGGTCTCAAACAGGCACCTCGTGCCTGGTACTAGCGCTTTGCCTCTTTCATCTCCACCATCGGTTTTTGAAGCAATCGTTATGATAACTCTCTCTTCACCTTTCATCAAGGTTCTGACACTATCTTTCTTCTTTTATATGTTGATGACATCGTTCTCACTGCCTCCAACATGTCTCTCAACTGAGTTTGCTATGACGGACTTGTTAGGTTTTAGTTCAAAAATAGTTTCATAAACTAGAAAATATGGCAAACGGAAGACTTAAAATTTCGAACATAAAATAACATTTTATTGTTGGATTAGTGTCCAAGTCCATAACTATATTTGGCAGTGGCGGACGCATAAGATTTTCGTAGGGGTGGCACTAAAAAAAATTCCAAATAAATCTATATTAGTAGTGTCACTCGTGTTTTAAGTCGGTGCACCCAATAGAAAAAACATTAAAAAAACATTAAAAATTTTTTACACTACGTGCCGGCGTCGGAGCAGTGGCCCGGGACCCCTGGGGCACCACTAAGGTCTGCCACTGATATTTGGTATGTACTTGACCCGGTTAAGCATGATCCTTTTGGGTTGCCTTCACCAAAGCAACTGGACAGGATGATTTATTAAGAAAGAGGATATTGTGGTTTATTAATATATTATAAGAATAATATATTAAAAGAGAAATCATATTTATTTAATTAATATTAGTTAGATAATTAATTAAGAATTAATTATTGTGACTAAAAGATATTGATTAAATAAAGGGGACTGGAACTACAATTATAAGATAATTGATTTTGGGCTAAGAATCCTTATGGATTAAGGCTTGGATGAAATTGAGGTGGAGTCCATCTTGAATTCGTCAAAGGGGGCCTTATTCTGGAAGGTTTTGTGGACTGCTTAAGGCCTAAGCTATCTAATTAGGGTTTTGGCTGAAACCCTAGCAGATCAAGTATAAAAGGAACCCTAAGGCATCAAAATTCAGCCACTTGATCCCTTGGAAGCTTAGAGCCGAATTCTAGCCTCTCATCCTCTCTCATAAACATCATCCTCTTGCCTTGGTGTTTGTAAGCCATTAGAGGCATCACATTTGAGGTGCTTGGTTCTCGTAAACTTTGAAGATTCAAGTTCCATACTACAATCAAGAGGTAATATTCTTATTTGGTTATTTATATAGATCTCAAGTTTTGTAGTATGCTAGATTAGGGTATTCAAGTCTTGGATGAATTGCATGTACAATAGAGAAACCTAGATCCAAGCTTTAGGGTTTTTGCATGAGCACATAGGATTGTTCTTTTGCTCTAAACCCATCATTTATACCCACCAAGTATAATCTTTCAAGTTGTAGAAAGATTAAAATATCAACCATAGAAAGGATGAAGAAATAACAACCTTTGTTTTTCTTTAGATCCTCTTGGGAGGCTTGGAAATTGATGAAGAATTTGAAACCTTTGAGACACCAACAATAACTCAACTTGATGTAGATGCTAGTCAATAAACTCTTAAACCCTCAAGCTTTAAGTTCATAACCAATATGAACTTAGAGAGGGCATGAAAGGCAAGTAATCTTCAAAGAAAGGATGAACAAGAGGGAGAGAATAACCTCCTCTAAGAAGGTAATAGTTTTAGGAAGCAAGAATGAATCAACCAATTCAAGAATGCAAGCCTCAAATTTATATTGTCTTAAAGTGAAGTCTTTAACCATTAGGTCGTTCCACTTTAGACAAGCAGGTCCCTAACGCAACTTATCCCCCATGCATGCACTATGCTTCGTTTCTTTTTAATAAACTAAGTGAAAAGCCATCCCACTTTCTTCTAACTCATTTTCGGCCATAATGAGTAAAAAAAGAGAAGAAAGAGTTTATATTTTATAAACTCAAAGTTTATAAGATATAAACTTTGTCTTTTTCTAAAAGACAAAAGGCTTACCTAGTCCAAAATGTTGTACACGACTTATTAATTCATATCATATGAATTATGTAATATTACTTGCTAATTAAAATTAGTATTTCCATGAAATAAATAATTTCCAATTTAATTATAAGAATTTTATTGAATATTTTATTAAAATCAATTTCTAATAAATAATCAATTATATCAAGTTGTTGTTAGGGTGACCCATTAGTATCATATGTTAATTAGCAATATCACTTTAATATGATTCTTTAGCATACTAGGTCCTTCAAGACTTAGGTTCCTTGTCTTTTTTCTTAGTATTAGTGCTACTCGTTCTGCTTAGGGTTTGTTTCTTTCACAAACTGCGTTTGTCAAGGAGATCCTTTCTCATGCTGACATGACCTCCTACAATCCTTGTAGCACTTCGACGGACACCTAACCAAAGCTTTCTTCCTTTGGTAATCCGCTTTCTTATCCTACCTTGTATCATAGGTTAGCATGGGCTATTCAATATCTGACCTTCACTCGTCCCGATATTGCCTACGTTGTTCAGCAGATATGCCTTTTTATGCATGATCCTCGTGCACCTCACATGCTTTCTCGTAAACGCATTCTGCGTTATCTACAGGGTACCATTGATCATAATCTCTTTATTTGTCCGTCCCATGTTGATCGTTTGGTGTCTTATACTAATCCTGATTGGGTTGGCTGTCCTACGACTCGCCAATCTACATCTAGATTTTTTGTTTACCTTGGTGATAATCTTGTGTCATGGTCTTCAAAACGTCAACACGTCATTTCTCAGTCTAGTACCAAAACTGAGTACAGGGGCGTAACTAATGTTATTGCTAAAGCTGACTAACCGCGTAATCTGCTTCTTGAACTATTATGCTCTCTTTCTCGTATGACTGTTGTTTTTTGTGACAATTTGAGTGCTATGTACTTAGCATCAAGCCCGGTTCAGCACCAAAGAACCAAACATGTGCATATAGATTTACATTTTGTTAAGGAACGCGTTGTTATTGGTCAGGTTCGCGTGTTACATGTTCCATCCGCTCATCACTTTGTTGATATCTTTACTAAAGAACTACCTACACATTTGTTCATTAATTTTCGGAATAGTTTAAACGTTCGTGAACATCCCACTCAAACTGAGGGGGAGTGTTAATTAATATATTTGTATAGTATAGGGTCCTTTATGTATATTTTATACTCTTGTGTTATTTAAAGCAATGGAATCTTACCAGTTCCAACATCATGGTTTATCTCTTGAAGTATGATTCAAAATTTTATGTGAAGTAATTATGTTAGATATTCTTGAATGTTTTTGTTTGTATGTTTTCTTGTATTCAATTAGGGATTATGTTTAGAAACATTTTAGATTGTTAATGAAATTGATCACTTTGTTAATTTTCTACTAACGTTCTAGGGAACAATTAATGATTTTTGTTTTTGTCTATGAATTCAATTCCATTATAGATTCACACACTATAATTAAAACATTTTGAACGACATGTGTACCATAAGATCATAACTGCTATAACTTAATGTTGCATATTAGGTTTAATCAATGAACTTCATTTGGTTAAATACAAATATGGAAGATTTTTAGAACGGCTAAACAACACGTGTCAATACAATTCATTCTTTATAAGATCATTGCACCATAATTATTGATGATCATAACTTGAATCATAACAATAGATAACCCTTATGTTGGAATGCTTTTATTATTTGAATTTATTTTTAATACGCTTCATACTAGTTGTAGTAGTTTCTAAAATCAAACCCACTTGCTTTTATTTGTTTTAAGTGACAATCATTCTTGTAATTGAACATCTTTGGTATAATTGGTTAATCCGTTTCCCTGACAACACAAACCTTACTTCCATTATACTAATCCTTAGTGTGTCTAAGTTGGTTCGTCTTTTATCATATTTAGATAATTTATTTTGTTGTATTCGACACCCAACATTCAGTAGCTTCATTTTGTTGTATTGTGCCATTTAATGTATTAAAAATTATTAACTTGCCCATAAATTTTTCAATGTTTTCTTAGTCACTACCAAAATGTCTCAATGTTCCTTTAAGTTTCATTTTTCAACAATTATCTATTTGATTGATAAATCCATTTTGTTTCTCCTCATTAAGTATGATCGAATTCGAAAATATTGTAGTAGAAAGTTTTAAATTATTCGTTTTTACTTTACAGATCAGTGTAGTATACGGGTTATTAAGTAATGATTTTATGTGTGTGTATACACACACACACATGATATGGTTAAAATAAACATGGTAAATAAAGTGAAGACATGAAGACATTACATTTATGTTATTATTCTACTATGAATTTTGTATATGTGTAGTATTCTAGTTATTTCTAATATAAATATTAACATATGATATATATATATATATATATATATATATATATATATATATATATATATATTCATCATATCTTGAATTTTAAAAGATATAAGTTACAAAACTTTTTGTATAAAACAATTATGTATAAAACAATTATGTATAAATAAATCATTAATATTTGTAAAAAAATATGAGCACATAAATAAGGAAGGTTATTAATAAATATAGCAAAATGAAGTCATTTATATAATTAATTTATATTTTTTTAAACTAGACATCATTATTAATTAATTTACATCAATAGTATTAATAGACAATATGAATACAAGGTCTAATAGTAAATATTTTATTTAAAACTTGTAAATTAATAACTAACAGGTTATTTGTCATCGCCGCTTTGCGCGGACACACATCTAGTGTGTGTGTGTGTGTGTGTATATATATATATATATATATATATATATATATATCTTTATCTATACTACTTATTATGCAAATTTAGTCAAATGTTGAATTTTAAGAGGTACAAAAAATAATGCAATCTATACAATAAATTTATGCATTGCAAAATAGATAAATCTTATACGGTCAACATTTTGAAAAAGTCAAACCACGTAGAATTGGTATTCCTAGCTTTCAGCAACATGAATCGGTAAACACCAACTATACTTTAAATAACATTTCCTCTCACCGTTCGGCCATCACTCCCCCTTCTCCCCTTCCATCCATCGCACAGCCAGCATACCACCAAAACAATTTGCCGCTTTCATCACCTATGGCCATCATTTTCCTCCAACAAAACTAACCCTTAAATCGACGGTCTCTCAATGTGCATCTGCTATTTCTGGGCAAGAACATGGCTAAAGAAACCTGGAAACGAAGCAAATATAGGTTTTTTTTACTTCTGATTTTGTCGATCGGATCTAAAACTCAATGTTTAGTTTTTTTGTTTCTTTTCAAGCCCTCATAATTTGTTTTCAAACCATCGATGAGAAACTTTTCATGTGACTTTTTTGGTAACTTTTCATAATCAGGTTTCTTTTGTTGTAGCATAAAATAGAGAAGACCAGCAATAAATAAAAATATTTATGTGTGTAACGATATCAAGCTCCAATCCTCACTCCCTATCTCGATTTCAATCCTTAACTTACTCTCGATCTTGATATTTTGCAGATAAGAGACAACCTACGATTTGAAGCCCTAAATTTCATTAGTGAAGCTTTTTTTTCTTATTTTTGGGTTTGTTCTTTAGTTAACGACTCACAAATAACTCATATATGATTTGGAAACTTTGATACTTGCTAGCTAGGTATGTTTCTTCTTCTTTTTATATGATTAAGAGGTATTTGTCACACCCCCGGACTAGACGGCGAAAACGTCTGAAGGTGGGTGACTTCATTGTGCAGTATCATAACAATTGAATATAAATGAAACAGAGAAATCCAAACATCATATATTGAGTTAACAAACTTACATTGTTTACATATTGTATTTGTTCTTCGAGTTACACAAAAGATACATAAGTGGAAAACTTCCAACTACAGCTAATTAGTCCTCCATCCGCGTCCCTTGTTACCTGCTTACTAGATCCCTGAGAATACAAGTCGTTTTGAAAAGCGTCAACTAAAACGTTGGTGAGTTCATAAGCATTTTGTACAAAATCGTTTACACTTGTTTAGAATCATTCTTAGTGTACTTTCAGAAAATCCAACATTTTCTATTAAATCGTTTAGAGTCTTGCCTTGAAAATCATGGATATGTGCGTGCATGTCATTACTTTTGTTCCTCCTTATAAGGAGTGATTTTGAAAAATAGTGTGATTTGTAAAAGCGAGCTGTGTACGAGGATAGTTCTTTTGAATAGTAATAGTCAAGCATTTCAAGAAAAATCCCTTATTTTCAAAAAGGAAATATGGTTGAAAATCTTGTTCCTCTTATCGAGTAAAAGTGAGTGTGCGTTCTAGTTTATCGTTATCGAAATCGTAGAAAAATCGTTTTCTCCAGAAAATCCTATATTTTCTGCTATAAAATATTCGTAAGTTCTAGTTCCAACTATGTATATGTGTGGGTTAGTTTATCGTTATCAAAACCGTTTACAAAGGTTTTCCATAGAGTCATACGCTTTTTAATTTGTAAAAATAGCAGTATTACGACTATATACTTGTTAGGAGAAAGAATTAACATGACAATTATGGACATTCTACGCGATGAAAAAGGACAGTCAACACAACAAATGCAGACCATCACCTATCAAGTGTAGGACGGTCAACACAACGTGCCAAAATTTATTTATGAGGTTTTCCTTACATAAACTTCTAGTTAATAACATATTCTAGTGAGTCGTTATAACTATACTAATCTGACGGAGTGCCTGTTTTGGCGTTTCTCAGGCGCCCTTGGTTTGGAAAAGACATTTGTCACCCTAGACTGGCCTGTCTAGCTGTAGAGAACAACGAAGGTGCGGGGTGTCAACCCCGTATAGATCTATACACAAATTCCCGCTCTCCCTCCAGGAGACTCTGGCTATAACTCCTTACAGGACTTAGACGTACACTAATATTTTTATATTTAGGTACTTTTGAGATTTGTCTGACTAGAATATTAACAACCTTTGAGCAATCGTTAGAGATCCATTATGTGTTAGATAAATAATGGAATTCGTACTTATTGAATAGAAATATCGTTCTCGTTCCATATTGTTGATTGTGCTCATGTTCGTTCCTTTTTGTTTATTGAAAAACAAGTCATTTTAGTCAAGAGAAAAAGTGTCTAGTTATAATTTGTATAAATTTATAACTGCCGATTATGACACATTTTATGTTTTACGACATATAGAACATTACTTATGTTCTTGGAGGTTTTACGACAGCAGTTTATGACATGCAAATATTTCTGTCATAAAGATTCTATTTGTATATTTTCTTGACGCAAACTTTTATATTGAATATTTATAAAATACTCCATGATAGTTTGCAAAATAGTCACAAAGCTTCCATTTTCGAAAAATCACTAGAAATAGTGTCAACTTAGGTTCCTTTTTATAAGTTTTATCTTTTGACATGAAAGCATAGATAAAGGGGTTAAGTTGGACACAACCAATAGTTGGAAGGCTCTTTTGTTCACAAAGTATCCTCTGTTCCTTATGAAGTTGTGAAATCTTACGTTCATGAGGATATTACTAAGATAATAATTTAATAATATTTCACACACACATGCAAACATACGTATACATGCAATTATTCAAGTATTTAGGCAAGATTTGACTTGTACTCTCCCCCAAAAACATTAAAATATTGAAAAAGGTGGGGTATGAAGCTCACCTTGAGTTGGTTGAGGAGTTGTTTGGGGTGATGGAGCGGAGATTCCAAGCCTAAACTTTGGCTGAGATGAGGAACTTCCGTGGGAGGGATGTTTTCCTAAGGATGATCATCACATATCATTATGAATAAAATACTCCCTCCGTCCCATAATTATTGTCTACTTTTGACTTTTGAAGTCTTTATTCGTCAACTTTAACCTTAAATATTTTTATTTGTGTTATATATTACTTTATGAAACTTATAACAATGAAAATACATTTAAAATACAATCCATTCATATATTTTGCATCAAATATTATGTATAAAAAACATAAATATTTAAGGTCAAAGTTGAAGAATAATGACTTCAAAAGTCAAAAGTGGATAATAAATATGGGACGAAGGTAGTAATATGGATTCATCTTGAAGTATTATAAAATATTAGATGAGGAGGAATTTACCTTATAATTTCCCAGGAAGAAGTTGAGAACTTCCTTTCAGCAAGATTCCTTGTTCTTGCTTTGGAGATGAGTATGTGAGAGAAGATGAGAGGAGTGAGAGGAAATGGAAAGCCCAATCTTTCCTTCTACAGTCGTTGCTTAAGAGTATAAGAAAAAGAGAGGAATCTTTGGTGCATGGGAATCTGCTGGTCCATGCATGGATATTTGGTGGGTAAAGCATGGGATATTGTGATTTGCATGAGAAATAGGAGTTTTATCAAATCACCAAGTCAAACTTCCTTGTCCTTTTCTTGATTTAGGATAAGGTTTTCCTAAAACCTAAACCTTTTAATTTTATGTAAGTATAATTTAAATAATAAAATTTGGTATAAAATAGAGGTTTCAGGGGTCTAGGATAAGAAAAATATGAGTTTGGTGTAAATCCCGACGTCAAAATGCCTTAAAATGAAGAAAAGGTCTGAAATTGCCAAAAATCTGGAGTTAAATGGTGAAATCCGGAGTTCTATGATGAATTCCGAAGCTATAGTTCAAATTCCGGAGGGGAGGGTAAATCTTGCGAGGTTCCGAAGTGGCAGCATGGGAGTTCCGGAGGTGCTGGCCAATTCCGAAGCTTCTCTCCTGATTCCGGAGTACTCCCTTCAGATGCGAGGACATCTGATCCGGACCGAAGATGCGAGGCAGGGCAAGGATTCCAAAGCAACCGAAGTGTCTGGATGAGAGGCTTATTCCAGAGAAAAGAAGATTCTGAAGCAAAGGAGATTCCGAAGTGAGAAGCTTCTTGGTTCCTTAGAAGGTATCCGGACTAAGAGGGTTTCGGACCAAGAGGAGTCCGGATCAAGAGGTTCACGACCAAGAGGGTCCATTTGGGGTTTCCTCCTCCGGTTTTGAGCTGTTTTCGACTAAGGAAGGTACTTAGGGAGATTTGAGAGAGATTTGAGATACGTTGAGAGATTTCATATACTTGGAGAGATTTGGGAGAGATTCACTATACTTGGAGAGATTTCGCATACTTAGAGAGATTTGAGAGAGATTTCACATACTTGGAGAGATTTGGGAGAAATTTCACATACTTGGAGAGATTTGGGAGAGATTCACTATACTTGGAGAGATTTGTGAGAGATTTCTCATACTTGGAGAGATTTGGGAGAGATTCACTATACTTGGAGAGATTTGGCATACTTAGAGAGATTTGGGAGAGATTTCAGATACTTTGAGAGATTTGTATTCTAACACTATATGGCTCCTTAGGAACTCATATTGTACGCTTAGGTGTGTTAGCACAAGTCTCACAATAGTCCTTGCTTAATGGAGGATGAAATTTCCTAGCCAAAAAGGCTAGTTGTGACAATATTGAATTTCTCTTGGGTTTTGTTATTGCTCATGATTAGAGTTTCAGTTTCAAACTCCATCGCTCTCTCAAAAATATAATTTTTGATGAAGATATGTATCTGTACAGTTTTTATGCCAGAAAAAATTAATAAGCTTTATTCATGATCTACATCAGGGATTTTGGTTCTTCAAATTTATGGTGTGGATTAATTATTACATTATTGTTTATGGTGATTTGAAGCATCGTATTTTTGCAAGTGGTTGGGTCTACCATTCCCCTGCAACTTCATGAAATTAGGCATGATATTCTTTTTGAGGTTAGTGAAGTTATCAATTATGATGTTTAATTATAAAATAAACATAGATTAATTGTTACGCCCAGCTGGTTGGTATTCATGGGGTTAGTACTTAAGGCTTTAAAGTTGGTTTTTTGTTCGTGCTTAAAAATAAGAAAGTCTTAATTATTGGAAATTTGTATTTGTGTGTGTATTCTGATGACATCTTTTGGAAATTTGAACACGATGAAATCCTAAAATTATGAGGAATCATGTAAGTTTCGATTTCTTCTTCAGTAATGTTTACCTTTGGTACCTCATATTGCTTGATATTTTGCATAGAAAAATACATCAACTGTGAGTAATTTTCATTTCTAAAGCATTTGGTATAAAAGGTTGATGTACAGAGAGAATAACGATTGTTAGAGGGGATTTTGAATATGTAAGCCCATGCCTTTTTTACCATTTTAATACTAACATGATATTTTACTTTTTTTATATACTTTGAGCCTAATATTTCACAATGAAATTTCAATATACCTGTAATATCAGTGTACTTTCAAACTCTACCTTGTAATATTCATGTGCTTAATGAAGCAATCTTCCCCAATAACAATGTATTTTCAAGCACCACCCAATAATAACAATGTACTTTCACATGATGCACTCCAAGAGCATTCAATAAAATCTTTATATTATTCTGATATTCACTTCCCCAGAACAATCAAGCAACTACAACATAAACTAGAAAGAAACAAAGACTCAAGGGCAAGTCCGTCTAGATAGATTTCACAACCTGATGAACCGAGAAAAGGCTTGGATGCAGGGACAAAACTCGACAATCTCCAATTACACTGGCTGATTGAATAGTTGTGATACTTGACACTCGAAATGGAAGTCCTCTCTTTTCTAAACTGTCCTTTTCAATTATAACTTCAATTTATTTATTTGATTCTTTAAAGTCGATGGAGGCTACAACCATAAAGTATTTTTTTCATCTAACAAAAAAGTTATCAGTTTAAAATATAGAGCTTTTTGATCATTTTTACCATTATTCATTTTTAGTTGTACTGTCCAACCAAAACAAAGGGATCAAGTTGCCATGAATGCGAGTAATTGTGTTACACCATTATTTTTTAGCTTTGATTGAGTTTTAAATTGTCTCTAAAATTAAAATACATCAAAAACATTATATAAATAAGATAATTCAAAAGTAGCTCAATTGCTTTCACCCGATCTTTCGGTGAGTATTTGTGTCATTCAAGCTATCATTTAAAAAAAGGGAAGCCAAATTAGCATGAAGTTTCTCCAGTTATGTTTTTTAAAATTATATTGGAAATTTTTTTCTATTATCCTTTTTCAAAATTTTTAAAATGTTTTTATTGGTTGTTTTAGTTATTGATTCAATTTTGTTTTTGCATGCCCAACAACATTATTTATTTTTATTGCAACATACAGTCAATCTGTGGTGTGCTTATATATAAAGATATGGGATGTGGTGTTTTAAATTTAAGAAGTAAATGCATGAAGGTGATTAAACAAATTCATTAACTATCAATATATGTTTTACATGCCAGAAAATGACAAAATATGATATTATAGAAGAAAAATAATAATCAAATAGCTATAACTCTTTTAAGCAAGAAATGCTGCTATTAATTTTCTAATCGCGTTATTGTATATACTTATTTTTCTAATTTATTTAATTTTTATATTATATCTTCAATATTTTAATTTATTAAATAAAATATAAAAAAAGTATTATTTATCAAAAATTACATTAGTAAGTAAGTCAATACCTTGAAAATTTGAATATATTCATTTGACTTTTGTGTGGAATTGGAAATAAAAGTAAGTATTATTTTAATTTGTTCAAAATATATAAAATAAATGCTATCTTTAAAAATTTACATAAGTGAGTAAAATTTATTCGCCCCTACAAACTAATTTCTGAACTAAACTACTCACACTCGTCGCTTGGCGCGGGTAAATTATATATATATATATATATATATATATATATATATATATATATATATAATTTAGCAAGAGACATCATTTTGATGTTTTTACATACCTAAATTATATTTGGACCGTTTCAATATTAAGGTATATATACATTAAAAAAATTCATACCAACTCCATTTGTTAGTAGACACGCACATACACTAGTGATTAGGCTTAAGTGAGTGGGAGGCACTAAGTGTGACATCCCCATTTTTACGGCCAGAAAAGACCGATTTTGTTTATGCTTTGTTTGAAAATCAAAGTAACATTTTAAATAAAAGTGTTGCGGAATTTGTCCCAAAACAAAATATGATAAAGATTTATCAAAAGCAAAATATGATAAAGATTTATCAAAAGCATTTCTAAGGAAATGTATTTCATTAAAAGACTTGGGATGTCATGTTTGATACAGATCAAAAGCATAAACAATACAATATAAGCCTTACTACATTATTTCGTATCTACATGCCTATATCCGTAATCCCTCATCCCAAAACATCACATCTATGCTCATGCGCCACTACCTGTAATACAAGAAACTGAGTGGGTCAAGCTTAGGAGCCTGGTGAGCACATAGGGTTTTCAACCCACAATAAATAAGTTTATTAATTTCATCAATCAACAATAACCCGATTACCCGTTCCCGTTATTCTCAGTTTACGTCCCTAAACACCTATCATAAAGGACCTAGCCTAAGGATCATCATCGGGATGGACACTACTACTAAGGGGATTCCTCAGCAATAAATGTCCTAAAGGCAACCATGTGGGGGATAGAGTACACCGGTGAACACATCGTTCACAAACACCTACAGGTTGCGAGCCTGCTAGTGTTCTACTGGACTGTCTAGAAGAGTCCATGGTCGTCATCCATACTCCGCTAGATGACAGAATCAACAACATCAACATCGAGGCCTCTCATCATTTTATCACACATCACCTATTACATCTACCCATGTTTTACCCCAACATTTTCGTAGATATAAAATACATATACAGTTTAAATCATTGAAAACATGTATAAAAACATTCATCCAACATAGATAGCAAGTATTCAGGTAATATGCACACATAGCACGTAATTTATATAAAATACTTCATATCTATGTGTAAGCTAAAAGTAACTATGCACTCACCTGAAAGGTGGTGACTCAGCACTCGGACAACGCTTCGATACTCTCAAAACAATTTTCCTTCGATAAAACCTAGTACCAATACCACTAGGTTTAGTCTAACGATAACCGCGACAAATTAATTAGTCTGACTATTATTATTATTATATAAGCGTTAATAACACTCAATATAACTCATAATAACAGCCCAAATAATTATTTTAAGGACCTAATAACATTCCTATAATTATTTGAAAGCTATATTAAAAATTGCGTAAGCGTAGCTCACTTACAGTGGATTTTAACGAAAACTGGAACTTAATTGGAGCAGCGTTTCGAAACCGAAAGACTCTTAGCCTTGGGGCTTCCCTCGGGAGCTAGGGGTTTTATCTAGGGCTTAGCGGGGTTTAGAGGAGCTAGAGAGAGAAAGATTTTATAAAGAGAATGAGAAATGGTGTGATAATGGAGGCAGCCCTCGCAGCTATTTATAGGCGCGAAGCCTCGGATTACGCTGGGCGTACCGAGGGTATGCAGGGCGTACTCCTCGGATAGGGATGCCAGCTGAAGCCAACTGTCTCGCACTCATCTCGGAAGGATCAAACCGAAGTTACGCGGGGAGTAACTTCTTCGTACGCGGGGCGTAATAGCGAGGGTGACGCGTCAAGATCCAAAGCGAAGCCTTGGTCAGCAAGCAACGACTGAGATTTGGCCACGTCATCTCAGTTCGCAATTTTCCTTCTTGACTTCTAAAAATCATAACTTTCGCATACGAGCTCCGTCTTTGACGTTCTTTATATCCACGCGAAGGTGGAAACGTACTTTACAACTTTCATTTAGACTTCATCGGCTAATTTTGACTCTATTTTAAATTTTATATTATTAACAGGCCGGGACAAGATTGGTCCGTTAAATCCTCATAACTTCTTCATCCGACGTCCGTTTGCGCCCATCTTTTTCTCATTATGCTACTCTTAACGAGATATTCGATTCTCGTTTAGGTCGTGTCGGCTAAAAATCACTCGATCTAATATTCGAATTTCGGGCTGTACACTGTTAATCCGAAACTTCAAAAAATCATAACTTCTTCATACGAAGTCAGATTTGGGCGTTCTTTTTGTCAATGTCCTTAGTTTAACATATTCTACAACTTTCATTTAGAGCGCTAAGGCTAAATCTCGCTCTATCGTAAATTCACTATTTATGCTTCCCGGTATCGTGCCGGTTCCGTCGCGAAACTTCGACGGGTCATAACTTCTTCGTTATAACTCGGATTTCGGTGTTCTTTATATCCCCAAAATCCTTGTTTCGACCACTACAACTTTATGTAGAGATATCGGGCTTATTTCACACTTTAAGTTTGACGCTTATTTTTATTCTTTATTAATTATACATTTATAATTAAATTTTAAGCACATAAATACACATAATTCACATAATACTCAAATATTTCATCTTTATTACTTCAGAAAGAGTTACAATAGTTGAACTAGTCTATTACATTGTTAAAAGTGCTTAGCCCTGAAACCCGGGCGTTACAATTCTCTCCCCCTTAGGATGATTCCGTCCCGGAATCATGCATCAGCAAACATATGTGGATAGCGACTCATCATGTCATCCTCTGTCTCCCAAGTGAGATTCGGCCCATTCGAATGTTTCCATCGGACTAGCACCAAGTCGACCATATTGCGTCGTAACTTCTTAGTCTTACGGTCAACAATTGCCTCGGGCTCTTCGATCAGCCTCTTATTCTCATCCATCCTTAACTCTGAGATTGGAATTATGTCGGGAACTTCTCCCGTGAACTTCCTTAAATAACACACATGGAAGGTGTTATGAATACCATCGAGTTCTTCAGGCAATTCCAGTTTGTAAGCTTGGTTCCCAACCTTCTGAAGAACTTTGAACGGTCCAATAAACCTTGGACTCAACTTTCCTCGTTTCCCGAATCGTATAAGTCCCTTCCACGGTGAGACTTTAAGCAAAACTGAATCCCCAACCTCGAAGGTCATCGGTCGTCTTTTCTTATCAGCATAACTCTTTTGACGATCTTGGGCTGCTAGCATCCTTTCCCTGATCACTTTCAACTTCTCAACAGTCTCATGGACTATCTCGGGGCCCATAAACTGCTTCTCTCCGACTTCAAGCCAACAAGACAGCGTACGACACTTTTTTCCATACAAGGCTTGATAAGGTGCCATCTTGATGCTCGAGTGGAAACTGTTGTTGTAGGAGAATTCTACCAGAGGTAAGTGCTCGTCCCAATTCCCTTGGAACTCGAGGGTACATGCTCTCAGCATATCTTCCAGTGTCTGAATCGTTCTTTCGCTCTGACCATCGGTTTGCGGATGGTAAGCAGTACTCAAACACAACTTTGTACCCAACTCCTCTTGTAGACTCCTCCAAAACCTCGACGTGAAACGACTATCATGATCTGATACAATCGTAAGAGGAACACCATGAAGTCTTACAATTTCCTTCACGTAAGCATTTGCGAGCTTATCCATAGACCACTTCTCGTTGGCTGTTATGAAGTGTGCACTCTTGGTGAAACGATCCACGACTACCCAAATCATGTCGTGTCCGTTCTTCGTTCTGGGCAGTTTAGTCACAAAATCCATGGTGATGTCTTCCCATTTACCCATGGGTACAGATAAGGGTTCTAAACTCCCATACGGTTTCTGATGTTGTGCCTTAACTCTTGCACATGTCACACACTCGGCCACATACTTCGCAACATCGAGCTTCATCGTTGGCCACCAGTAATAGGGTTTTAGGTCCCTATACATTTTAGTGTTACCGGGATGAATCGAGTACATGGTCTTGTGTGCTTCTTCCATCAGAAGGTCTCTTATTCCTCCCATCTTAGGTACCCAAATTCGATCTTGGAATACCTTCACTCCTCGACTGTTTGTACCGAACACTAACGTTTTTCCCAAACATTCTTCCTTTGGTCATTCTTCTCTAAAGCTTCTTCTTGAGCTTTCCTGATACTTTCCACAATCGTCGAGACGACTTCGATTCTCAATGCTCTTGGCCTTTTCCTTTCAAGGTTGACTTTTCGACTGAGAGCATCAGCGACAACATTTGCTTTACCGGGGTGGTAAAGTATCTCACAGTCGTAGTCCTTGAGTAACTCTAGCCAGCGTCGTTGACTCATGTTCAATTATTTCTGATTAAAGAGATACTGGAGACTCTTATGATCAGTGAAAAGCTTGCACTTCGTGCCATAGAGGTAATGCCTCCATATCTTTAAAGCGAAAACTACTGCTGCCAACTCCAAATCGTGAGTGGGGTAGTTCTTTTCGTGCTCTTTCAATTGTCGATATGCGTATGTTATCACCTTTTCTCTTTGGGTCAGTACACAACCCAAACCGACTCCAGAAGCGTCACTATAAACCGCGAAATCTTCAACTCCATCGGGTAGAGGAAGTATTGGTGCTTCACATAACTTCTTCTTTAGCTTCTCGAATGCCTCATCGTGTTTTTCACTCCACGTATACATAGCTCCTTTATGGGTCAAAGCTGTTAACGGAGCAGCTATCGAAGAAAAGCCTTGGATAAATTGTCGATAATATCCGACTAATCCCAGAAAGCTTCGAATCTCTGTGGGACTCTTTGGACGTTCCCACTTCATCACAGCCTCGATCTTTGCGGGGTCAACCATTATCCCTTCTTGGTTAACCACGTGACCCAAGAACTGGACTTCTCGTATCCAAAAGTCGCATTTGGAGAACTTAGCGTAAAGCTTCTCCTTCTTCAGTATTTCCAACACTTCTCGTAGATGCTTGCCATGCTCCTCCTGGATTTTCGAGTAGATGAGAATGTCGTCGATGAACACTATCACGGATTTATCGAGGAATGGTTTACAAACCCTGTTCATCAAATCCATGAATGCTGCTGGAGCATTGGTTAGTCCGAATGACATAACCAAGAACTCGTAGTGTCCATATCTATTTCTAAATGCAGTCTTCTCGATATAGTGCTTTCTTACCTTCAGCTGATGATATCCTGACTTAAGATCGATCCTTGAGAAGTAACTCGAACCTTGCAGTTGATCGAATAGGTCATCAATCCTCGGCAATGGATACTTATTCTTCACCGTTGCCTTATTCAGCTCTCGGTAGTCTATGCACATCCTCATGCTTCCGTCCTTCTTCTTCACGAATAACATCGGAGCTCCCCAGGGTGATGAACTAGGTCGAATGAAATCGTTGTCCAACAGCTCCTGAAGTTGCGTCATGAACTCTTTCATCTCCGTCGGTGCTAATCGGTAAGGTGCCTTTGCTATCGGTGTGGTGCCTGGTAACAAGTCTATACGAAACTCCACTTGCCTATCAGGTGGTAATCCGGGAAGATCTTCGGGAAAGACTTCTGGATAATCACACACAACCGGTATATTCTGCACCTCTTTCTTCTCCTACTTAGCATCGATTACCAATGCCAAGTATGATGCACATCCTTTGGACAAACATTTCCTGGCTTTCATCAGGGAGATGATTCCAGAATTCACTTTGCGTTTGTCCCCGTACACCATAAATGATTCCTTTCCGGGTGGGTTTACCCTTACTATTTTCTTTCGGCATTGAATCTCAGCATCCTTGGCGCTAAGCTAATCCATACCCAAAACGATGTCGAAACCGTTTAACTCTATAGGTAATAGCTCCTCATGGAATTCGTTTCCGTTTAGGTCGATGACGATGTTCCTAATATGATTACTAACAGGTACGAATTTGCCACTGACAACTTCTACAATCAGGCCATTATCAAGTTTTTCTACATGCAATGCTAATTTCCAACCAAATTCATGCGACACAAAGGAGTAGTTGGCTCTGGAATCAAATAGTATATTTGCAGGAAAACCATTTACAAGAAAGGTACCTGAAGCGACGTTTGCTGCCTCCTTTGCAGCCTCGAGCGTCATCTGGAAGGCTCTTGCCTTCGGCTTCGGTGGTATGTTGGGTCTTCCTGCCTCCTTCTTATTCGGGCAATCCTTTGAAATGTGCCCCTCCTCGTTGCACTCATAACAGACCTTCTTGGTGAACGTGCATTCGTTGGCATAGTGCCCAGGCTTTCCACACTTGAAACAAGTGACCCCTCTGTCACACTTCCTAGAGTGCTTTTTCTTGCACTTGTCACACCACTTCGCTTCTGATCCTCCTCCTCTCGAACCAGACTTCGAGAATCTACCCTTCTTACCGGACCTCGAGGATCCGTCAAATTTCCTTTTCTCTCCCACTTCCGCTCTCTCCAGACCCTTCTCTCGTATCTGGGTCTCCACATTTTTAGCAGCCCAGATGGAGGCTTTCAGAGTGGTATTTTGCTTGACCATTGGACCAAAGTCCGCTGGTAATCCGAGGGCAAATTTGTTAACCTTGGAGAGTTCAGTTGGGACGAGGTGAGGAATAAGCTTCATTTTCTCAGTAAAGCTTGCAGCGTATTCAGTAACGCTCATTTTTCCCTTCTTCAGATTCTGGAACTCGTTGTTGATCTCCAGAAGATCCTGCTCAGAGCAGTATTGCATCTTCAACTGTACCAGAAAATCCTCCCAGGACATCTTGCTTGCTTCACCTTTGGGCATTGAATCAGCTAGTAGCTTCCACCAGCTTAGTACTCCAGATTTCAATAGAGGAACCGCGAGAGCGGTCTTCTGCCTATTGCTACACTCGCAACTCTCAAACATCGTCTCCATCTCAGAGATTCAGTTCATGACTTCCACCGGCATCGGGCTTCCAGATAGACTAGGTGGTTTGGATGCCATGAAATCCTTGTATTTGCATCCACGTCCGTCATTTCCTCCATCCTGGTGGTTTTGCCTAACTATCGGTGGGTTGGCTTGACCAATAGTCCCACTGTAGTTTCCTTCCTCAGTCTGCCCTTCGTTCAACTCGAGCTATTCGATCTGAATAGTCGCTTCCTCTCGATTTTGCTGGAACAAATGTCTGGTTTCCTCCATTTGACGATCCAACATTGCCTGGATCATCGCTTGTACTCCGGCCATCGTTATTGGCTCAGCAGCGGCTTCCACAACCGGTATTTGCTCAATCACTGGGGGTTGGTTTCTGTTCCCATTTGCATTCACGTTTCCGCTACGGGTCCTTGCCATCTTGATCTATACACCGAATAAGGTGAATTTAGATCTTTATTTAAGATAGACGTTTAAATAGTCCTTATCACTCTGAAACGTTTACATGCTAGTTCTAATATCGTAGTCGTATGTTTAGAATCCTAAACACATAAGTTTTCCAGATCCAGTCGGCAACAGACCATAGATTCGAACAAATAACAACATATCATGCACAAAGCATTTAGTACATAAAAGCATTTTAGGCACAATTCCTAAAATAAGCTAGTGCTCACACCTCACAATCATCGCTTATCATTCTAAGTTTAAGTCTAGAAATCCTAAAACTTCCTAGTTCGCTTAAACTAATGCTCTGATACCAACTGTGACATCCCCATTTTTACGGCCAGAAAAGACCGATTTTGTTTATGCTTTGTTTGAAAATCAGAGTAACATTTTAAATAAAAGTGTTGCGGAATTTGTCCCAAAACAAAATATGATAAAGATTTATCAAAAGCATTTCCAAGGAAATGTAGTTCATTAAAAGACTTGGGATGTCATGTTTGATACAGATCAAAAGCATAAACAATACAATATAAGCCTTACTACATTATTTCGTATCTACAGGCCTATATCCATAATCCCTCATCCCAAAACATCACATCTATGCTCATGCGCCACTACCTGTAATACAAGAAACTGAGTGGGTCAGGCTTGGGAGCCTGGTGAGCACATAGGGTTCTCAACCCACAATAAATAAGTTTATTAATTTCATCAATCAACAATAACCCGATTACTCGTTCCCGTTATCCTCACTTTACGTCCCTGAACACCTATCATAAGGGACCTAGCCTAAGGATCATCATCGGGATGGACACTACTGCTAAGGGGATTCCTCAACAATAAATGTCCTAAAGGCAACCATGTGGGGGATGGAGTACACCGGTGAACACATCGTTCACAAACACCTACAGGTTGCGAGCTTGCTAGTGTTCCACTGGACTGTCTAGAAGAGTCCGTGGTCGTCATCTATACTCCGCTAAATGACAGAATCAACAACATCAACATCGAGGCCTCTCATCATTTTATCACACGTCACCTATTACATCTACCCATGTTTTACCCCAACATTTTCGTAGATATAAAATACATATACAGTTTAAATCATTGAAAACATGTATAAAAACGTTCATCCAGCATAGATAGCAAGTATTCAGGTAATATGCACACATAGCACGTAATTTATATAAAATACTTCATATCTATGTGTAAGCTGAAAGTAACTACGCACTCACCTGAAAGGTGGTGACTCAGCACTCGGACAGCGCTTCGATACTCTCAAAACAATTTTCCTTCGATAAAACCTAGTACCAATACCACTAGGTTTAGTCTAACGATAACCGCGACAAATTAATTAGTCTGACTATTATTATTATTATATAAGCGTTAATAACACTCAATATAACTCATAATAACAGCCCAAACAATTTTTTTAAGGACCTAATAACATTCCTATAATTATTTGAAAGCTATATTAAAAATTGCGTAAGCGTAGCTCACTTACAGTGGATTTTAACGAAAACTGGAACTTAATTGGAGCAGCGTTTCGAAACCGAAAGACTCTTAGCCTTGGGGCTTCCCTCGGGAGCTAGGGGTTTTATCTAGGGCTTAGCGGGGTTTAGAGGAGCTAGAGAGAGAAAGATTTTATAAAGAGAATGAGAAATGGTGTGAAAATGGAGGCAGCCCTCGCAGCTATTTATAGGCGCGAAGCCTCGGATTACGCTGGGCGTACCGAGGGTATGCAGGGCGTACTCCTCGGATAGGGATGCCAGCTGAAGCCAACTGTCTCGCACTCATCTCGGAAGGATCAAACCGAAGTTACGCGGGGAGTAACTTCTTCGTACGCGGGGCGTAATAGCGAGGGTGACGCGTCAAGATCCAAAGCGAAGCCTTGGTCAGCAAGCAACGACTGAGATTTGGCCACGTCATCTCAGTTCGCAATTTTCCTTCTTGACTTCTAAAAATCATAACTTTCGCATACGAGCTCCGTCTTTGACGTTCTTTATATCCACGCGAAGGTGGAAACGTACTTTACAACTTTCATTTAGACTTCATCGGCTAATTTTGACTCTATTTTAAATTTTATATTATTAACAGGCCGGGACAAGATTGGTCCGTTAAATCCTCATAACTTCTTCATCCGACGTCCGTTTGCGCCCATCTTTTTCTCATTATGCTACTCTTAACGAGATATTCGATTCTCGTTTAGGTCGTGTCGGCTAAAAATCACTCGATCTAATATTCGAATTTCGGGCTGTACACTGTTAATCCGAAACTTCAAAAAATCATAACTTCTTCATACGAAGTCAGATTTGGGCGTTCTTTTTGTCAATGTCCTTAGTTTAACATATTCTACAACTTTCATTTAGAGCGCTAAGGCTAAATCTCGCTCTATCGTAAATTCACTATTTATGCTTCCCGGTATCGTGCCGGTTCCGTCGCGAAACTTCGACGGGTCATAACTTCTTCGTTATAACTCGGATTTCGGTGTTCTTTATATCCCCGAAATCCTTGTTTCGACCACTACAACTTTATGTAGAGATATCGGGCTTATTTCACACTTTAAGTTTGACGCTTATTTGTATTCTTTATTAATTATACATTTATAATTAAATAATAAGCACGTAAATACACATAATTCACATAATACTCAAATATTTCATCTTTATTACTTCAAAATGAGTTACAATAGTTGACCTAGACTATTACATTGTTAAAAATGCTTAGCCCTGAAACCCGGACGTTACACTAAGCCTCGCCGCTACCCTCGCTAGCAACTCGCTACACCACCCCCAAGTTATGCTAAGAGCCTCACTAAGAACATTTCGCCAATGAACTAGTGTGTGTGTGAGAGAGAGAGAGACAGAGAGGTTTGCTGTCGATTGGTTCTCAATTCTTTGACTGAATTCCATTTATGATATGAGGTTTTGGTTTTTGCCACAATACTTAAAAGGGTTAGCATCTTCTTCTTCTTCTTCTTCTTGATTTAAAACACCACCGTACCACCACCGCTTTCCAGGCTTTTTGCAGCGGCAGGATAAAGCTCCACAACTTCCGTCGCCGCTGCGGGTCACTTTGTGGCCTGTTATTCTTTTGTCTGCTCCTTTCGCTCCATTTGGTTGTTCCCATCACTTCTTTCCTATTGATTGCTGAAAACCCCCTATTTTGTTTCCATAACTATCAATTTCTATGTTTTAGATTTTGGGTTTAGGTCATATGATGTAGTTTAGACCAAACCATTTCATGCTATTTCCTGCAAATATCCCTAAGATTATCCTCAAATTATGATTCCATCTAATGGGTGTGTTAATATTAGATAATATTGAATAGAAACTAAAGATTGAGATTTATTTTCCATTATGTGAATTTATTTTTTTGGAAAATGGAAAATAGGTTAGAGAAATTAAGAGAAGGTCATGAAGAAGTAGAAATTGTTCAAGAAAAAGATGCGAAACAAAATAAATTTAGTAAAATTTTGAACAAATTTGAAGTTATGTTTTCAAGAAAGATAAACAAAAGGTAATTACTTTACGTGATATTAAGTAAATAAAAAAAATGTTTGTGTAATATTAAAATAAATGTTTGTTTATTAAAATAAAGTAATTAAATTAAATTAGGAAAAAAAATTGGAGTGCTATGAGTGTTACCATTCCCTACCAAATGTTAAGATTATATGTTAAATGAAAAAAAATGTCACTCAAAAAGCTGACATGACAAGGTGTTAGAAGTGTTACCACTCCTTTTAACTTAACAAGTAAGGACGGATACAAAATACAAAATGAATACAAGAAGATGACCACTCATTTTAGTCTTAGTTCATCTTCTTGTATTCATTTTGTATTTTGTATCCGTCCTTACTTGTTAAGTTAGTCTTAGTTCATCTTCTTGTATTCATTTTGTATTTTGTATCCGTCCTTACTTGTTAAGTTAAAAGGAGTGGTAACACTTCTAACACCAATGACGGAGGGAGTACAGGGGCTGCCAGATGCATTGCCTCCACCAACAATTTAGTGTGTTCATGTATCTTAGCCCACTTATATAATTCATAAACCCAAAAATGCTACTAGCCCTCTTTATTCAAATGTCAGTAAACTAATACTAATAGGCCCAATGATTTTTATTTATTAACTAAAGATAACTCTTTATTAAGGTAATATTTGTTTTTTATCTGTAGATCTGTGTGACCTCTTCTGTCTGCGCCGCGCAAACCACGCGCAGACATTAACCTTCGCAGACTGTTTGTTTTTTTTTAAGACTGCAGACCTAAAAATGTATGCACACCTTCTTTTTAGCGTAGATGTGGATCAGAGTCTTCTAACATCTTCAGACATCTTCTAGCCTAAAAAAACAAATATATCTTTATTTTTTTAAGTTTTTTTTAATTTATATTTTTCCAACTTTATTAATGATAAACAATTTGAAAAAAAATTACAAAACTTAAAAAAAAACGTTCGACGATACAAACATGATGTTTTTGACAAATTTATAAATAAAGATTTATTACAATAATAGTCGTTGAAGTTGTTTATATAAATATGAAAAAAAACATAATATATTCTTATATTTTTTTGCCAAATTTTGTAAAACATTATTTAATATAGTATCGTCAATTTCTCGAGAAAATATTTATGGTACATTTTTAATGGATTTAATTGAAAAAATCGAAGTTTATTTCCATCTGTATCAAAGTCTTTGATCACTAATTATAATATTTAGTTATAACTTTGCAAACAAAGTTGTTGGTTTTTATCAAATATATATGTTAATTCATACCATTTTTATTTTTATTTTTTATACAAGAATACATAAAAGTTGATATAGATTCGTTAATTATTTATAACAAAGTCATAAAAATATTAAAAAATCACTTTGAAGTTTAAAAAAAATCAGTTTATTCATATTTCAGTTTATTTTAGTAGCCCGCGGATGTTAAAAAAATAAACAGTTTTTTTTTTTTCAGACTGCAGACGTTTGGTCCACCTCTTCTACTGCAGAGGTCTACAGATATGGTCTGCAGACTGCAAACATTTTGCCTCAACATATTATATATTCATTTTTTTTCTAATTTGTAATTGATAATATATATGAAGGTAACTTTAATTCATATTATATATTCAATTTTTTTCTAATTTGTAATTGATAATATTATTAAGAATGGTAATTTATATTTTTATAATAATAAGATAATCATGAGCAACAAAAACCGTAAATGATACTTCCAAATGAAAATAAAACGTGTTTATATTGTAGCAATTTTTTGTCAATAATGTTTATGGTCTTTCGAAAACTGACTTTTGCAAATGGAGGCTGATTCTTCCACTGCAACTATTAATCCATCCACTTAAATTCATATATATTTCCAGTTTTACCCTTGTCTAATTAACCATTTTAATAGCGGCTGATTCTTACTTACCATTTTTAATTAACATTAAAACTTGTAAACTATTTTTTTCCCTATATTTGCGACTCATTTAAACGATCTGAACTAGCTTTTCTTTTTATTTTTTTATTTTTTTATTTTTTCTTCTTTGTTATTCTTTACATCGCGGAGTCATTTTATATTTAATTTTTCTAGTTCTAGTACCTAATTCCTTTTAAGAAGTAAATCCACCCTCATTTGAATAAAAAGATTTTCTAATCATTTTTTGATAAATATATTAATTAGATAATTACACATCCAATCACTTAACAAAATAAATACAACTTCAAATTAATATATATTAAATCACAAATAAAATATTGTCCAATAAAAATATTTAAATTACTAATCCGACATATAACTGATTTCTTATTGTTGGAGAGTATGTTAAAGATGAATGATTGAAGAAGAAAAATTGATATGCAATCGGTCTGAATATTTTTATTGGACAATAATATATTTGCGATTTTATATATGTTAGTTTGAAGTTGTAATTTTTCGTTAAAAGAGATAATGACTTAAAAAGATAATATATTTTTTTAATTTGGACAAAAGAAATAATATTAGTGTAAATAACGACAAAGATTAAAAAGAATATTTTTTGATTTTATATACATTTATTTGAAGTTGTAATATGTTGATTCTTTTTTCTATAGAATGCTCGTTAGAAAAATAATATTTTTTGATTTTATAATCCCTCTTCAAAAATAAAGATGATAGTATAAAAATAATCAAAAAAACTAAAAGATAATTATGTATTAAAACAAATATAGATCTTTTAATATTGGTGTAAACAAATGACAAAGATGAAAAAATAAAATTAGCCTATATCATTTAAGGGGCGCTACTTGTAGGGAAAATAAGACAATTTACAAGATATTAACTTAATCCGGTATAGAACATATCTTTTATCTTTAATATAAATGCGCATAATTGACAATTAACGTAAATTTCTGTGGAAGAAGCAAGAATTAACAGTGGAAATATCAACACCCTTTGCAAATATCTATATGGGTTGTATTTAGATTATTTTGTTTTGTTAATATTTATTTCAAATTAATACATCCATTTCCACTAGCCTTACAGTGATATGAAAAAAAATGTCTCCTTTTGCATGAGATATACATGCATAAGTAAACACGAATAAATGATGAGTTTTTTTTTTTTTTTTTTTTTTTTTTTTTTTTTTTTTTTTTGTTTTTGTTGTTGTTGTATTCGTCATTATATACGACTTTGATGCCGTTTATTTTTTTCAAAAAACTCTTCAAACCACTTTTTGCTACGCGGCGCAGCATACGCATAACACTTACTCTCTCGCAACAGTTTGTTTTTTGGAAGACTTCAGACCACAAAACCTCTGCGCGTGTTCTGTGCGGCGTAACACTTGACTTGTCTATTCAAACCTCTTCAGCTTTCATTTTTCCAAGTGTTTTTGACTTTTGTCTATAATTTTGGTATAACCTTTTTTTTTTAAACTTTTTTTTAAAACTTTGATTTTTTAAAATTTTTATTTACGGATTTGATACATTTTTTTTATAGTTTCTACTATTTTTTAACTTGATTTTAAAAAAAAAACTTTGATTTTTTTAATTTTTTTTACTGTTTCTGTTAATAATATTTTCAGTTTCAGTTGTATCTTTTATAACGTGTGTAATTTTTTACGAATTTTGTAGACATCGTTTGCAATACTTTCTAAATTTTTTTATTTTCTTTTTTTATGTTTTTTAAAATTAGTTTTTTCTAGAATAAAACTAATAACTTTTTTTATATTTTTTAAGATTTTTTTTAAAAGTTTTATATTTTTGTTTTTTACATGTTTTTTAGTATTCTTTCAATGTTTTAAGACTAGAATTATTAAATTTTTGGTGTTGAAAACTATTTTCAGTTTATAAAATTAGTTTATTTAAATTTCAGTTTACTGCAACAGTCTACAGATGTTAAAAAACAAACATACTTATTATTATAGGTTGCAGCTGTTTGTTCCACCTAGAGTTGCAGAGGTGGTCCGTAGATTTCATGAACTCTTGTTTCGCAAAAACAAACAACACATTCCTTTTTGTTTTGATTTATAATATGTTGTATACTCATTTACACCTATATTAGTCGATTAAAATTGTACTTTAATATTTATCTTTATAATAAAAAATTTGATTATAACCTTTTAAATACTTATCTTATTTTAACTGTTTTATGTAAGGAATAAAAAAATAAAAATAATAGGAAAACACTACCCAACCGTCCAAACATCTCTCCGGCCGGAGGACGGCACGGGGCAACTGATACAAGTTAATTGCCAGGGTGGATTTCACGTTACTGCACTTTAATCAAATAAATGATACATTCTACCCCCTCAATTATTCACGAACATCAGCTATTGTCCTTTAATTTTGTTTTTATTTATGACTTATTTTACTTGATCCTAAATATATTATTTTTAGATGTCTCTTGGTAATAACTTACATTTAGTCCTAATGTATTTTTAGTACCTTTTGTATCTATTCCTAGACATTTTAAACGTACCATAATATTAGGAACCAATATTTTATAACTTTTATATTTAAATTTGTTAAATATCATAAAATAATTATAATTATTAAACGAATTCAAAATTCAAACTATGTAATTAAATAGTTAAACTATTCAATTAAACATACATGACAACGTAACTACTGTTATAGCCTAGAGTCATTGGCGGACCTATGTGGGGAATTGGGGGTCCCGAGCAACTACTTAATTTCCGGCTTGTAGTGTAAAAAAAATTTATTTATTTTTTTTAATTTTTTCTATTATGTGCACCCGCTTGAAATATGAGGGACATCCCTACTAAAATAGTCTGTATCTGCCACTACCTAGAGTTTAATTTGGTCAACTTTTATCTGATTCTGATTGTTGATTGTTGACGTAACAAAAAAAAAAGAATCATTGTTTTTTACTTTTTTAGGATAAAAAGTTTGTAATTGATTCTTTAAGGGCAAAAAGTGAATACTTATAAATAGTTGAGGGGAATTTTTGTAAATTCACCTAAAAAATCAAATTCTGATTCTAAAAGTGGACGGGGCCCTAAACCCAAAGGTGATAGCTGTTTCGTCGTCTGAGGACCGTTAGATATCAGGCACCATTCATTTCCTCCGAAATCATTACCAAAACGTCGGCGACTCCATTGAAGGAAAACCAAAACCTCGCCGTTACGCCTCCACTCCAAAACCCTATTCTTCCAAAATTCGTCTTTCAGTTGACCTGAGAGTCATAAAAAATTCAACATGTCCGGTGATGACTTTACGAGCGGCGTTGAAGACGGCTTAAGGCTGTCGAAACGTATATACTTTGGCAAAGACAGATCGGTGGCGCCGCCGAAGCCTATCATTGCGATGGGGAGAGCTACGAGATTGTTATACCCGGTGTCGCCTATGGTTTACGCGGTGATATCCAATCCAGGGATCGTTGATAACCCTGACGTCCCAAGTTATCAGCCGCACGTGCACGGCAGGTGCGATCCGCCGGCGTTGATTCCGCTTCAGATGAACGGGATCGGTATTGAGGTTGATTGTTATCTAGACACAGCCTTTGTCACGATGACTGGTTCATGGCGAATTCATTGTGTTATGGGGAGTGCCAAGTGTGATTGTCGTCTCGCTGTTCCGATGGGATTAGAGGTACTCCATGAAATTTCAAATTTATTCTCATTTACAGACTCATAAAAGAAGGCACTACTTTTTGTGCTTGAAATTGTTATTTGCATATATAGCTCTACCCTATAATTCGAAAAAATAAGTTGTCGGAATGTTAGATATAAAAATTTCGGACAATTTTACTAAGAAATTAGGAAGAACATAGCCTGTGATCTCTCACCTTCCATGTTTTCTATACATGAAAAGAAGCCCTATAGTTTCAATTCATATTTAACATGAATACTTCGTATCTCTAGCCTTTCGAACCCGTAAAAGCTCTCTACATCTTTCAGTTAAGCTCATATGGTATCTCCGGTATCCTTTTTATTCTGAAAACCTTGGAACAAGACATGCAATTTAAAGGAGTAACAAGATGCTATAGTTAAAGAAATGAATTGGGATTTTTATTTTGGAGTTTATCTGTTGTCCTAAAGTAATTTAAGCATCATTTGGCTAACAGGGTTCAATTCTAGGTGTAGAGGTTGAAGTAACCAACAAATCATATAAAACACAACTAGTTGTCATGGATGAAAAGGGGGAAACACAAACTTTAGCCAAACCTGAAGATGGAGGCTTTCTGAAACCTGACATTTTTACCTTGACAATACCACAGGTTATAATCTGCAACCACCTCTCATGATTTTCTTATCATTTGTAAAAGTCAAACTTAGTCTGACTTCCATGAATCTTCTCCAGGTTGATGGTGGCTCAAATCTTTCATTCAAAGTAAAATGGTCCCAGAAACTAAGCTATAAAAATGGGGATTTCAAATTGGAAGTTCCTTTCAGTTTCCCAGAGTATGTAACTCCTGCTGGAAAGAAACTCTCAAAAAAAGAAAAAATACAACTGAATGTCAACATTGGCTTGGGTACAGAAGTTGTGTGTAAGACAAACAGTCATCCATTAAAGGTTTACCTTTCATCAGCCTTCATTCTCCATAATTTATCACTATTCCCATAATAACCAAGTGATAAACTTTGCTTCATTTCAGGAGAAAAAACGTGAAGTAGGGAAACTCGAGTTTTTATATGAAGCAGATGTTCTTTCTTGGTCAAGGAATGATTTTGAGTTTACATACTCAGTAAGATTCTTGAACATTTACTTTGATGAGATAAATCATAAGAGCTTAAAAAGTTATTTTATTTTATTTTATTTTATTATTATTTTTTTTTAATGTTTTAGGTTCCTACAAGTAGTGCATTTGGTGGTGTCTTTTTGCAATCTCCATCTTCTCTCAGTGTTGACCAAAAGGAGATGTTTTCTTTGTACTTATTTCCAGGACCTGATCACAGCAAAAAGGTTTCTTTTAACATTAAATTATAAAAAAGGATTCATTTTACTTGAATATGCTAATTCTTTCTGTTTTCACATGATAGGCTATGAAGAAGGAAGTGCTTTTTGTTGTTGATATAAGTGGAAGTATGAAGGGAAGGACAATTGAAGCTACAAAAAGTGCAATTGTTACAGCATTATCAAAACTTGATCAAAAGGACTCATTTAGTATAATGGCATTTAATGATCAGACTTTTTTGTTTTCATCAACTTTGGAGTTGGCAACTAAGGAAGCTCTTGACAATGCTAATGAGTGGATTGGGATGAATTTTATTCCAGGTGGTGGGACAAATATGTCAATTGCTCTTGATAAGGTTATTTTCTTTTTGAATTTTAATTAAAAGATGTTTCAATTTTTTATGTAACATAAATAAAAAAAAGGTACTTTTTGTTTATTGTGGTTATATGTTTTGTCAGGCTGTAGAGATGTTATCTGGAAGCAAGCATTCTGTTCCTATCATTTTCTTTATAACAGATGGAGCTGTGGAAAATGAGAGAACAATTTGTGAAGTTATGATGAAGAAACTAAGAAATGAAGGATCAGATTTGTGTCCTCGCATTTATACGTTTGGTATAGGTAATGATTTTTTTTAATCTTTTTTGATCTTATATTATCATATAAAATAATATAATGCGTTAGAAATATTATAAAACGGTTATATTTAAAAGAAAAAAAAAACTGTTTCCTTAATAGATATTTTGTCAAACAAAGAAAATACCATAAGGTTGATGTAAGATAATACAATTCGTTAGACAGAAAAAATATACTGAGAATAAGATATCATTAAAAAATTAAAAATAATATATTTTAAAAAAGATCCTTATATTTTGATTTATTTGTGAAAAAATCCTCATATTTTGTCAAAATGCAAACAATTGCCCGTTTTTGGGACTTAATTGTCTAAAAAAAAAGATAAGGACTAAATCGTTAATGAGGTCAAAACATAAGGACTTTTCAATAGATTTCCATTGAAAATATGATCATATTTTTAAAAATTATCATCATGAAACAAGTTGTACGTAAAATTTTGTTGTTTTAAAAAAATTGATTGTCACAAAAATAATCATATTTGAAAGTTTAGATACCATGACACATTATACAAATTTTAACATCATGAAATAAACCATATTTTAAAAAGTTAATCTTTATGAAAATATGTCATGTTTTAGAATTTACTGTAAAAACATACTTACATTGTAAATTTCTGTCGTCAGAAATGTAGTAATAGTTATTAAAGCATTCAAATTAACAATTCTAATTAAAATAAAACAAAAGATAAATTACCTTATTATTATTATATTTCACTGTAGGTTCATTCTGCAATCAGTATTTCTTGAGAATGCTTGCAATGATTGGAAGAGGCCATTATGCATTTGCATCTGATGCAGGTAATCTTTATTTCTTCAACATAAAGGAAAACATATATTTAAAATTTTTTCTTGAATTGAAGAATATTACTCAGTTACTAATGTTTTTTTTTTTTTTGCTTAATGTCTATTTAATCAGATTTGATTGAAGCTCAAATGGACATATTGTTTTCTAGAGCTGCATCTACAGTGTTATTAAACATTGCAATCGATGGTCTAGATGATCTTGATTCCCTTGAGGTATAATTTCACACAATATCTTTTTATTTCACTTTATTCAATTTGAAAAAAAATCTTATTTTAGTTTTTATCTTTTTTTTCTTCAGGTTTATCCTTCAGTTATTCCAGACATTTGTTCTGAAGGGCCTTTGATCATATTCGGGAGTTACAGAGGTGGATTTCCAGACATGCTAAAAGTCAAAGGACTTTTTACAGATATGAGTTCCTTCACTGTTGACCTAAAGGTCCAAAGGTCAAAGGACATACCCCTTGACAAGGTATAGCTCTTCTTAAAAAAATATATAAAATATAGGGTTAATGCCATAAAAACCCTCAAGCTTTCAGGTTTTTGTCGGTTTTGCCCATAATTGAATTTTATGTCCGTTTTTACCCTCATATTTTCCAAAAAATGTTCGGTTTTACCCTTTTGTGTTTCAGGTTACCATTATATTAACTTCGTAAAAAAACCCTTAAGTTTACAGTTTTTTACGTTTTTACCCTTAAGTTTATAAGTTTTTACGCTTTTACCTCATGTATTTTTTTTTCTTCATATTATACGTATTCATGTAAGAAAATCGTATTTATACATGAAAAAAATGTTTAATTAAATATTGTATTATTTTATATATATATATATATATATATATATATATATATATATATATATATATAATTTAACATTATTTTCGTATATAAATACGATTTTTCTACATGAATACGTATAATATGAAGAAAAAAAATACTTGAGGTAAAAGCGTAAAAAATTATAAACTTAAGGGTAAAAACGTAAAAAACTGTAAACTTAAGGGTTTTTTTTACGAAGTTAATATAATGGTAACCTGAAACACAAAAGGGTAAAACCGAACATTTTTTGGAAAATATGAGGGTAAAAACGGACATAAAATTCAACTATGGGCAAAACCGACAAAAACCTGAAAACTTGAGGGTTTTTATGGCATTAACCCTAAAATATATAATTATATAATAATATAATTCAATGCTTACTACTAGATTCTGGCAAAGCAACAAGTTGAACAATACACGACACAAGCATGGTTTTCACAAGATAAAAAGCTCGAGGAGAAGGTCAGTAGTAACATCAATTAAATCTTGCATCTAAATTTTAAACACATCACATCTAATCATATTATATTTTCTTATATTTAAAAAAAAAATATAGGTAGCAAAAATCAGCATGCAGACAGGTGTTGTGAGCGAGCATACACGAATGGTCTTGTTAGAAACGGTCCAAGAAAAGCACGCCACGTCATCCAGCGTCAAACACGTAACTATTTACTATTTATTTACCTTAACTTTCACAAAAAAAAAGGAATTAAGAATTAAATTTCTGAAAATTACAAATTGTTACAGGGAAAGGCGCAGAAAACAGAAGTGGTGGAAAAAACGGAAATAATAAAAATGTTGCAGCATTTGGGAGTGGGGTATGGGGATTTGGTGGCGACGAATGAGAACACGCCACCTGGCTATGAACCGAAGCTACCGGATCAAGCGGAAATGCTTGTGAGAGCAGCAGGAAACTGCTGTGTGAATCTGTGTGGGAAGTGCTGTTGTTTGTGCTGCATTAATGTTTGTTCAAAGATGAATGATCAATGTGCGATTGTTGTGACACAGCTGTGTGGTGCATTGGCGTTTTTAGGGTGCTTTGCGTGTTGTGAGATGTGCTGTGGAGGTGATTAATGTGTGGGTGTGTGTATGTAAAGATGTGTGTGTGTGTGTGTGGGGGGTTCTATATTTTAAAGCATATTGTGATGGAAATAATTGTTATTATGGTTTGTTACATTTAAGTTATTGAATTCTAACATGGTATATTTAAGGTGTTTAGTCGTTGGCATAGATATTGTGTATTTATGTGATTGTTACTTTTTGGTACAACAATTATGCTCTAATTTTTTTTTAAAATGTTAAAGAAACGTAAAATATGGTTGCTTAGATCATTTGGTATACACTAATTAGCTGATTATCCAGGAACAATCTTATAATAGATACTTCAGACAAACAAAAACCCTCATTCAACTAATATATATCCTTAAACCAAGTATACTGGATTTTATTTATGAAAGTTGTGAAAAAGTTCTATTAGTAACATGCTAAGGGTTGTCTTGAATGAAACTTATAAACAGATTTAATAGCCAAGTTTTCTCTAACTTTTATATTTTTTGGTCTTTTTGTCGAGCACTTCTAGCCTTCTTTTAGGTATGATCATAAGTTTAAGATGTATAATTTCTTCTTTATTTAGTATGATCATAAGTTTAAGCTTGCTGTAACTTTCATCCGTATTAAATTTATAAAAATTTCAATTAATCAGGTTTTGAGTGATCAGTTTTAGGCCCCGGGTGCTATTAACATTAAGGTACATACGTTTTTGTTCATTGATTACTTTTACTTACAACATAAGTCTTTTTTCACACTACTAATAGAAACTATATTTGCTATCACAATTCACACATATCACATCTTATTATGATTTGTATTATATAGCATGTGCCACTTATGTTCCTGCTAACTTTTTCTTTAATCAATTAGTAGTCTAAGTATAGAATGTCAAAAGCTATGTCCACTTTTTCTTTAAGAGTTCACTGCTATTAGTACATACACAATCTTCTAATACTTCATATCTGAACTTAGAATACATCACATTTAAATAAAACATATCTAAGACAATAATCTCTCATGAGTAATATGAGTTTAGACTCAAAATATTTACAACATATGATAAAAATATCACTTTCATAAACTTTAAACAATTTAATAATTATGAAATGCATGTACTCACACAATGCAAAGTTATAGATTCCGTCCTATTTCATTGTTCATTTTCCTTACATTTTGGGATGTTCTACCCTTTTATATCTTAGGTTCGATGCGGACCCGATCACATCATGTGATCTCAGGTACGAGCCACATTAAGAGAACAAATCATCCTGGTATGACTCTATTATCCGAGACTCCTACTTCACGACGGGAAGTACTCTCCTGGCAGAGTCTCATTAGTCCCCTTGCGAACCGAGCTAGCCATCTTTTACATATCTTTACTATTACTATGTAATTCGTTCAACATGCATGATCACACTTTTATTTTCAAGACTTAATCACACACAATGCCATGCTTTCAAAATAAATCATAGCAATTTGCATAGTATAAAACATTTCTTATATCAAACATATACATTTTCCAACATAACTCATAAATCTTTGATCATAATTTTATCCTTTCAATTCATTTCAAAATATTTATCATTCAATCTCTACTTCACTCTTTATATAGAGTTTAACAAAATCAATTATCCATATATCTTTCAAATCATTTAACATATCATATACCGCACTTTTATAATTTGAAAACCACATAAGTGTAGCCTATACTTACTCTTGTAAATAGTACCTTAAAAGTGGCTTCTTAATTCATGTATTCCTAGCAAAAAAGCTACATAAAACTCACCTCATTAGTTTGTGAAAACTAACTATTGCATGGCTTCCAACCTTCACTTGATGTACTTGCTCATTCTTCTTTCAAATCATATTTAAACAATATATTAAGCTCTTAATAACATGACTCGTTATGTAAAAATCTTAACTCCAATATTTATTCAAAATGATCGTTCACTTGATCACATAAATTTCCAAACTTCGCAAGCAAAACTATTTAAGCTTCACATATCTCATCCATATGTATTAATTCATTAAGATATAAAATTGATTTCATATATCTCATCAAATCATTCCTACGGATTCATATACTTATCTCTATGTTAGTTTCAATACTTCGTCAAAATCAGTTATATCCCACGGCTAACTTGTCTATACGTCTTAATTCATTAATACATAAACTTAATTTCCATTAAAACCTGTTCAAACTTGCTAGAGAGGATTTTATTACCTTTTAATCCAAGGGATAGAGGTTTGGTTCTTGATTCCTTGAAATTGCTTAATTAAATCTTCAATTGTTGGAGTAAAGAGCTCTTAAATCTCCCCAAGCGTTGTCTTTTGGAGTGGCAATGACAAGTGTTTGGTTAAAAATGAACCTTTATCCCCTTTCTTTTAAAGATTGGCATAGTTACATGATCATGTAACACGGTCGCCTAAAGAGTTACACGATCATGTAACTTCACAAAGGACCCAAAATCGCATCTTGCACAATCATGTAAGTGATTACATGATCATATAATCCTTCCTGATGGCATATAATAACATTATACTTTCTTTCTTTCATATTTACATACTTTAGGAGGCTTACATGATCGTTTCATGCATTTACACAATCAAGTGATGTCCTCTACTACATATTTGGGCAATCTACTATACATCGTATACTTTAACGACCCATAACTTACTTATGGAAACTTATATTTTGACAAATTTTAAATCCACATAACCATATCAAAGTAAACAACTTTCCTACAACAAGTTCCCACATAAAAGTTTTACATTTTCAGTTATGATGAAATAAGTACAAGAAAATACATGTTTTGTGTCCAAAACATTGCACCACTTCATTATTTGATCCTACCCTCCTAAATATTCATACAAAATACATATTATAATGCTTAATTAAATTTTTAGGAACATTATAGAGGTCCATCTTTGGGTGGAGGTTGCTACTAGGGTGGAGAAGTAATTAGAATGCCCTCCATAAAATTAGTATAATGTATAAAATACTAGGTTTCGTGCTCCACCAACGCTGCTTCCATATTTCATGGAACATTATTTACCTAAAACTAAAGTGAAAACTTGTTTATATATATATATATATATATATATATATATATATATATATATATATATATATATATATATATATTGTGATATGTCTTCGTGCTTAACGCTGTCAATGGTGGTTTCATTTGAGTTAAGCCTGAGAATCACAACATAGAAAGAGACGACGTTAGTCGTCGTCCGGGAGGGGGTCCCGGAACTAGACTCCGACGGTCTAATCAGTAACGGGATGAGAGAATTAGGGTTCTGCTAGAGATAGAAAAAGAGGCGATCCCCACTTCTGGAGAAGAAGAATGTCTTTTATACATGTCGTTGAGGGAGTATGTCCCCGAAAGTACTTTTTGTCTTGTCTGGACCGTCAGGACGTGGAGGCGTCCTATTGGCGGATCATGCACCACTAGCGGTCATCTGCTATTGGTGCATAATCACTGAAGAGTAGTACTCTGAACGCTACACTTGTCTCTGTAGGGAGTGGTTGGTACTTTTTTGGCCTGTTTGTCACACCCCCAAACCGGAACGACGGAAATGTTCGGGGGTGGAGGACGTCATTTTTAGTATCACAACACATGCATCATAGTAATCAAAGTAGCAAACAACCATTGCATTAATATTAAAATGTTTACAAAGTATGTGGTTCACATAAGATAGACTCCAAAAGTAAATAACAAAACAAGACATGAAGCTACTATGCTCCATCTTCTGAATCCCAGTGCACATACCTGTCTACTAGTTTCATGAGAATACAAGTTATTTTGAAAGAGTAGATTTGTATTTAAGCTGGTGAGTTCATAAGTATTTAAGTGATGTAAAGTATGTTGTAATTTCTTTTAGAAAAGTTCGCTTGTTCCTCCAGAAAATCCTATATTTTCTGATATGATGAATGAAAGTAAAAATGACTCTACAATTCCTTCTATGAGTACTAAATGGATACAAGTTATATACAATTTGGAGTAAACAGACAATCGATTGTGTGAATCTACCCTAAGCCTACAACCAAACAAGGAACATGGAATGAGGCGGAAGTCACACATCCCATTATTTGTTAGATCTTCACTGTATATAACCCTGGCACATTCATTTGGTACTTACGGAGTTAACTGTAATAGTTCTTTATATTTGATGAAAACATTCTTTAAGAAAATCATATATTTCCTTTAGTAAAAATAGTAACCACAATAGTTCCTTCTATAATCACTTAGTTTATACAAGCTATATATAATCTAATATCGAACGGACAGTTAAATGGGTGAATCTGCCCTAAGCCCACAACCAAACAAGGAACATGAAGTAAGGCGGAAAGCATACATCCAACTGCCTATCGAATATTAATTATATATATAAACCTGATGTATAAACTAAGGTATTATAGAATTAATCACTAAAGGTCCTTTATGTTATGCTGGTTTAATAAAATGGATTAAACCCTTTCACTGATAAGTTTCTAGTTTAGCCTACTAAATGTCCTAACTGAAAAGTATGTTTTTTTTGTACTAGAAAACGGTATATTGAATTTGTGTACTATGACCTGACCCATACCTGGTACTCCTTATGATTACTTGGTGTATACGTAATATATATATATATATATATATATATATATATATATATATATATATATATATATATATATATATATATATATATATATATATATATATAGCTAAGATCGAATAGATAGTAGGCTGGGTGAATCTGCTCTAAGCCCACAACCAAACAAGGAACAAAAAATGAAGCGGAAAGCACACATCCTACTGTCTGCCGGACCCGATTAATATATATCCATGATGTATCTACCGAGGAATCATAAAGTTAGCATTATAGGCCCCTTTCTAAATGAATGTACTAAGACTCGACTGTACTGTTTGTCCTTTGTAAGTTTTCCCAAGTTTAAGACTATCTTTACTAGAAAATAGTTTGCATTACCTTTTATGTGAGAAGATCACTATATGAATGTAATGGGAAAATGAAAGTATTTAGTAATATTGTATAAGTAATTACTGAATCACTAACTACCTTAAAGCCAGTTTGTTAATTAAGGTTAATATGTGATGTGGTTATAACCATACTGATCGACAAGGGTTCAACACGACGAACTGCTGGCATCAAAACTGATGTGACATTTTTCACCCCTTGGCCTGTCAGTCAAACTGTAGCGAACAGTCGGGATGCGGGCTTGTCAGTCCCATATAGATCTATACACACAATGTCCGTTCTCCCTCCAGGAGACTCTGGTTACAAAACGCGACCTAACAAGTATATTGTTAAGCCGTGAAGTATTCTCACATAAATGTTATCTTGTTCTTGTTATTATATGTTCTTTCTGTTCTAGTTATTGTATGTTCCTCCCTGTTTCTCTTTATAGTATGTTCTTTCTGTTTCTCGTTATAGTATGTTTTGAACACCTAAACTATACCTATTATAGTTTACTAGTATGTTTGTTTTGAACTGTCTATAATTTGTAGAAAAGACTTGATTATCTACCGAGTTATGCCCGTACTTTAAAAATGGTGTTTTATAAACAATAAAGTAACATAACTTAAAAATAGTTTTTGAAATGGTTTTGATCACTTATAAAAGCATAAGAAATCCATTAACGTGATGGTTATCACAAATAACATTTACACAATTAGCATTGTATTCAACTTGTATTCCCCCCTTTAAAAGCATTTAAAACATTTAAAAGATTGATTATAGAGGTATGAACTCACCTTATGTGGGTGATTCAATTGAAGATTCGCATAAGGATGAGAAGTTCCACGAATGAAGTCCCGAGACACAAACAAGTCCTAAATGACATATATTGATACATATATGCATGCAATTAGCAAATCTAACTACAAAGGTGATTGGGAAACAACCTAGGATGCAAGGATAACTCACCAAAGAAGTGTTGGAAACAAGATAGAAGGTTGATTGGATGTTCACGACCCAAATGAAGGATGATTCATGGCCTAATGGAGTTCACGGCCCAAATGGATGGTTCACGGCCCAAGTTGGTTCACGACCCAACTTGATGAGTGGTTCATGGCCCAAGTTGGTTCACGACCTAAATCTTGAAGGGCTCACGACCCAAAGGTGAAGAACACTTGAATATTTGGGTGTTTTGGTGAGTGTTTGAAGATCCTAGTAAGTTTCTATGAAGCATCAAAGGAAAGGGGTTTTTTTAGGAGTGAAAGATGGTGAATCTAAGGTGTAAAAAAAGGGGTTTTCAAGCATAGACAAGAATAAATGTGTTACTAACCTTTTTGGGGATGATATAAGAATTCTTGGTGGATGATACTTAAGAGAGTTTGAGAGAGTTTGCGGCCAAGGGGGAAAGAAATGAAGAACAGTTAAGTGATCTTATATATGGGGGAAGAGATCACGGCTAGAAGAGAGTTCACGGCTGTGAACTAGGTTTGCGGTCGTGAACCTCAAGTGTTGGGTTCTTTGGTTCGAGTGCAACCTTCTGATCTCAAGCTAATACTTCCTAACACTCAATCCTTAAGTGTAATAGGCTTAGAACTCATTAGAATGACTCTTAACAAGGCTAAAAGGCAACAGAAACAAGGTTGACCTTTGATTGGATTGATTGGCTTTACCGGATAATTTTTTTTGGGTTGTCACACTGTTATTGACCGGAGCCAATTATTCTGAGTTGGACTTTGGCGTTAGAACATCGGTGCCTAAGTACGATGCCGCGAGTGAGAGGGCCCAAACCTAGAACTTGAGCTGAGTAGCGACCATTAGCTATGTCGTCCTTTAGATAACCGTCCCATTATCTTTGACGTATTCCTAGATGGATACGTTAACAAGTCCACTAGGCTAGTAAATGCCAACGTTAGCTTGGGGTACGTGGGTTGTTCTAGCTTAGATCTAGACATGCGTTTGGTGGGGATGGCTCTGATGTCTGTTGGTGCAACAGAGTCGTTCTGCACAGAAGGTTTTTACTACGGTAACGATTCTTTGTCTTTAAAATTCCCCTTTATTAGGGGCGATTCTGTTCTTCATATCTCTTACGTTTTAACCGTCCAAACAACAATCTGTGTTTACTCTTCTCCTATCGTTTTCTGTACAATATCTACAATGACATCCATGCGATCTGGAAGTAACCCGACACCAGACGAGTTCAAGTCTCTTCAGTTACGGTTTGGGTTTATGCCTAAGCACGGAATGTAATTTTCGAAGAAAGGGGCCGGAAGGGGAAGGTTGAGGTCCCTGTGTCGATTTTCGAAGTGAGACTTCGACTGCCAATATCGGATTTTTTTGATGAGGTTATGTGCGAGTATGAATTCTCTGTGGATGACCTTACTCCTAATGATATTAATAAGATTGTTGGGTTCGATTTGGCTTGCCAGGCCTTGGGTGTACTTCCTCAACTCCATGCCTTCTAGTTTTTTCTCATCCACCCAGTCTGGCATACATACTTTCTGTCAAAAACACAATACTCATGCATTTATTGTTAACCAGAGGGCTCCTCGAAAGAACTGGCATGATTGGTAGTTGTGGGTTCATATCGACCTGATTGGTCCTTGCTATTATCGTGTGACCATCTCTTCAGACCGGTCACCTCAGTTGTTGGACGCTAGTTTTTCTATGGCCCAAGCGTTGAAGGCGATCTACTTTAATGGGGAAGATTGGCAGGATTGCATCCTGGCGGCAACAGGAATGACTTCTTCTTGGCGAGCCCATCAGATGATGCCTCGATTTTACATGGAGAAAGACGACCAATGCCATTTCCCATCCCCCCCCCCCTTTTTTTTTCTTTGAGAATCTTCCCTTAGGGAGGGGGTTGGTAATATAATAATTGTTGTTTCATTTCCAGGTCATGAGAGGGTTTTGTCCCTCAAGAGAGTGTTGCGTGGGAAGTTTAAGGGTGACCTTTAGTATCATGAAGTCCCTTTGGTGGAGGTTCTCCCACCACCTATGGGCACTACTCTGCGCTTGTTCTGAACGTTCTTCTGGCCACTGTGCACAAAGGGCATGACGCTCAAGACGAATCTGGTCTGTCGGGTATAGGTGTGAATGGTGATTCTTATGGCGATCCTTCATTTTGTTTTTCCAGTGAGCGGTAGGAGAAGGGTGGGTCCACTGGTGGCGGTCAGACTACTGTTAAGTGGAGCACAATTTGGATGGACTCCCCGCTCGTGGGTGATGTTGGGACTAGCACGATTGGTGGTTGATTGCGCAAGAAACGTAACATTGATTTCCTGTGTGGAGGCTCGCCTAATGTGATCGACATTCTCGATGATGACACTTCACATCAGTCAGAGAAAGTGAGCGAAGAAACGACTGCACCAGATCAGCGACCGGAAAAGAGAACAAGGGATGAAGTCAATTTCAGGTGACGGTGATCTTAGTAAGAAGCCTGCAGCTGGTTCTAAATGTGCGATATCTAGCATCATTTCTATACAACTGGGAAGCCATGATGTGTATCGCCCGAAATGGAATCTCACTCCCGAGTCTCTCCTGATGCAACCTTGCATCCCATGTTGCTCCATATTTGGTGGCAATATCTGGTCACCTTCGCTTCTTGGGTTCCGACTTAGTGGAGTTGGCCGCCGTCAATCCTAAGCGTGATAAGATTGGTGAGAAGGTGTGGCCCCTTGAGGATGATAAACGCAAGTTCGAGGAGCGATATGTTGCTCTAGCCAGAGAGAAGTCTGTTACTGAAGACCAAGTAAGTATCTTGGATGGGGAAGTGAAGCATTTGTCGCAACAAGTGCAAGATCTGGTGGCGGAGAAGGAAGTGCTGGAAGTACGTGTGAGACAAAAAGGCAAGCAGTTGGCAGTCAAAGTGTAGACGAAAAGAGCTTTGGAAGAAGATTCGGCCTGGGTCCTTCAAGAGGGTATGTTTCGGGTAATTGACCGGGTCATTGTGAGAGAAGAATTTTCACTTGGAGCCCGACGCCTGAAGGCGGAATACGTGGCCACTGGTATTAAGAGTAGTAAGCAGGCGGCGCGGAAGCAGTTGGCTACCAGAATTTTTAATCCGGCGGAGCCGAGTGCTGCGGCGCAGTCAGCACAGGAGATGCATGCTACCATAAAGGAGTTCGTGGAGACAGATTTTTCCTTGTACCTCTGCCTTGATGAGTTAGACTTGGAGGGGCTCTGTCAACTCTGTTTGGATCCATCGTTGGAGGAACGTCCTCTGTTGGTCTATCCGGGGGACATCAGGCCTTCTTTTGCTCCTAGAAATTGACTCTTCTTTTTCTCCAAACCACATTTCCTTTCGTTATTAGCTTGTCTTTGGCCCTGCGTCGTCTTCATGTAAGTCCGGGGGATGTCCGGCAGACAATATATATTTATCATTTATTTTTATGGTGTTGTGCTTTTGTTCAAAAGTTGGTTTGCCTCAGTTTTCGGTGGTTTATGTTAGATTTGGGGCTTGTGTGGGCCGATAATTGAGCCATTTTCTGTATCTGTGGCATCGGAACCCTTATTTGCCTAAGTCCCCTTGAGTTCATCCCTAAGACTCGCGTTGAGAACTTGGGATATGTCCCCTTTTTCAGTCGTGGGCCTGTGGTTCTAGGCTAGAGCGTTTTAGTTAGCTTTTGGTTCTAAGCTTTGGCTAGATCTTCATGTTGGGGTGTTATTTTTAGCTAAAGTTTACTGACTACCCTTTTGGGACTTTGCTCTAAGTCCTGGGCATCTGAGGGTTGCACTTCGGCCTTAATCATCTAAGTCAAGCCAAGACAATCATTTCGAGGCCTTGAGGGCTAAGGTATTGTTTGGTTTAAGGGAGAGGTTATGAGCCTTTGAAGCCTTTATTCATGTCATGGTCGAGGCTTGTGGCCTTTTGGGCTGGATTGACATGTTTAGGGAAAGGTTATGAACCTTTGATTTATGGCTTATTCCAGGTTCCAATTTTTAATTTCCAATCTTGTAACAAAAAAAAACTAATTCTTGCTAGGGGCGGCCAAACCAGACATTTAATTTATGGCTTCAGCTGGATTCGAAGAAAAAAATTGGTGACCTATCATTTTTTGTTTTTGTTTTACGTACAAGGCGACTTCCATTTTTCTTATTTCTTTATGTTAGTTTTCTTGGAAACACACACAAAGAAAAATCAATTCTAAATATAAGTAATAAGTTGTAACATCCCAAAAATATAGCCCAAAAATTTCATTTTTAAATACGTCATTATAAAACCAACAGTGTAATAAAACATTTGTAATATCATGTCATGTCAAAACCAAAGTAGAAATAATTAAACATGTTATCATAAAACAATATCAGAGTGTAATCCCAAGATCTCATGTGCGGAAAACCATAGTGGGATGCGCTGAGATCAAGCCGGCTCCTTTCCTTTAAACACGAAGTACCTGAAACCAAAACTGAAAACTGTAAGCACGGAGCTTAGTGAGTTCCCCCATCATACCACATACCATACAATCACATATCATACATATATTGTCGGGCATATCTGGGTGCCCGACCTACCCCTTCGGTCCTCTCGACCGGATACTGCCTAGCATATCTGGGTGCTGGCCTCCCCTTCGGTCCTCACGACTGGATACTGACTAGCATATCTGGGTGCTGGTCTCCCCTTCAGTAGCATATCTGGGTGCTGGCCTCTCCTTCGGTCCTCGCGACCGGATACTGACTAGCATATCTGGGTGCTGGTCTCCCCTTCGGTCCTTACGACCGGATACTGCCTAGCATATCTGGGTGCTGGCCTCCCCTTCGGTCCTCACGACCGGATACTGACTAGCATATCTGGGTGCTGGTCTCCCCTTCGGTCCTTACGACCGGATACTGCCTAACATATCTGGGTGCTGTCCTCCCCTTCGGTCCTCACGACCGGATACTGACTAGCATATCTGGGTGCTGGTCTCCCCTTCGGTCCTTACGACCGGATACTGCCGACTATTTCACCCCTACTGCTACCACATAACACATATCACATAACATCATATCATACTAGCACATAAACATAACACAGGTAGTAGCAACCCTAGATGAATATCACAGAGACAATCATCTATCATACAACTCTTACTGGTGGGACGACATTGTGGCCGTAGACCCACCGCTACTGGAAGGTAACTCACCTCACACTGCTGAAGTCCTGTAGACACAATCCCACACTGCTGAAGTCCCGCAGACTCAACCCCAACTGTTGGCTGACAGATTCCCGATCTGTCAATATCAAAACATCACCCAATTAATAATTGGGTCACACTACATAACCATAAACACTTACTTTGGATAATTACATTACCCCAAGCTTGGCTTATTCAAGCCCAAGGCCCAATCTGTAGGCCCAAAGTCAACTAGGAATCAAAGCCCAACACATGGCCTAATTTTCCAAATTGGGCCTAGGCCTATACATGGTCTCATTCTAAGGCCCAACATCATATACTCATTAAGGCCCAAACCTTGGCCCATCTATGGCCCAATTTTCCAAATTAGGCACAAGACCCTTACATGGGCCTTACGCTAGGCCCATTAAATTACTCTAGACCATTTGCTTGATCTTGGATAGTCCATTTAATAACCCAAATCATCAAGGCCCAATAGAAAGGCCCAACAATAAACCCAAGCGAAATTAGGGTTTCACATTAAATGATGATTAGGGTTAAGTTTCCTACTTAACCCATTAAGGACTTAATCCATTAAGTCCATTATCGCTTAGATTAATCTTTGCCAAAGTTTATTATTTAATATCTCAAGTTATTAAATAATTCTTGTGTGTCACGCTTAATTCCCCAAATTAAGATTTATTGGCATTAGGGTTTTTCCAACACAAATACTATCCCATCATTAACTTGTTGGAATTTTAGGTTATTTAGGGCTTTATTGGGCCTACCAAGCCCACTAGAATATCATTGAGCCCATTAGAGTTTTCTTGGGTCAATTAGAGTCCATTAGACTCATTAGGGTTTCAGTAAGCCCATTTGGCTTCATTGGGCCCATTAAGCTAACAAGGCCCATTAGGGTTTCTAGCATCCCCAATCGAGTCAACTCACAAGACAAGCACACCACCACCCGACACGGCGGCCGGTGGCTGCAGCCACCACCTCACGGTGGTGGTTAGAGTTTCATTTCATTATTCCGATTTCTAGTTACATCTTACAAAAAAATAATCAATTAACACATACACACCCACTAAGTTAATCACACACACACATCCACCTAATGGTGGCCGGCGGTGGCCCATGGCGGTAGCCACCACCTCACGGTGGTGGCTGTGACTTCCCTTTAGATTCCGACCAAGTGTTTCACACCCACACACTACAACACACACAAAGCCCTGAAACAGTTACACCACCACCCACCTAGAGGTTCACGGTGGTGGCAGCGATAGACACGTCGTCGGCAGCAACACAAGTGAACAACGGCAGGGCGGCGAAGCAATCATGAAAACAACATCAATAGAAGGAGTAGGCGCCTGCTCGTGTCCTCCTCGACGATTAAAATAGCAACGCTGCTGGGAGGCCGACAACACACTCCGACAGCAACATTATTAGCTTGGAACGGTAGCAATACAAGCCCCGACATCGGACTTCAACTGCCTTGGTTCCTCCAGCGACAAATCGGAAGCATAGAACCTGAGATAGTGGCATCGGTAGGTTCGTTATAGCGGCTTCGGTGGTCGATGGCTCAATAGTGGTGGTGAGGCGCCCGGAGATGAAGAAGGAGGCGGCAAACAGTGGGAGGCATAAGGGGGGGGGGGGTATGGGAGTGACGGCTGTACACAAGATCCTTAGGGTTAGGGTTTGTATGGGATTTATACCCGGTCCTTACAAACTTGCGGCCATAATGGCACAAATGGTCCCTCCCTCCATAGAACAATTCGAAATAGACCCCAAATATACCCTTTAAACCCTCAGCATTAAATCCTTTACAATTCAGGTTCCGTTTTTAATAAAACAACCCCTCCTCTACAAACTCTTTTTAAATGAAGTCCCATAATTACCAAATAATCCCTGCCCTCATAATTCTTTACGGAACCCATCCGAAACTTACACTTTTAACCCCCAACTTCTAAAATATTTACAAGTTGCTCCTCGAAATCACACCTTGCTAAATAATTATAAATTTTAGGGCTACGAGTCATCCATTAATTAATTTATTTGTTTAATAAATAAACGGGGTTTTACAACTCTCCCCCACTTAAATTAGATTTCGTCCTCGAAATCATTCCTTACCATTCCTTACTCTCCCAACCACTCTAGTAGCATGGTCACCAACTTGGGCACACCCTAGCCTTCCTAGGGTAGCCATGACCAATCCTCGTAAGGCCCTAAAATCCGTAGATGAACGAATTTCTCGCAACAAGGTAACATTTACTCGATCTGAATTTGTTGTCTCGATATGGTCTGAATCCCTGGCAAACCACTCATACTGAATCATTATCGTTGGACCCAGTCCACTTTATCCTTCGACCGACTACTCAATTTCCGATAACTCGAGGTTCCCATTATAAAATAGGATCACCGACCTAATCATCTCTGTAGATCACTTGTACCTGGCCAAGGCCCAGATACTCCTGCTGTGAGTGACTTGTCACTCCGCAGTAAACAAGCTATTCCATGTGTACTTGCAACCTAAGACACAAGTACTAATATTGCCCAGACGCTGAAACTGCCCGAACACTAAATTGCCTGAAGCAATATGTTGCCACACAACTGCTTTCCAAAATTTAATGAGACCTCCCTGATCCCCATTCGTTCACTAATTATCTGAAATATCGGGTTCCTGCCCGGCTGCGGAGCCAATGGACTCCCACCCAGTCGCCTTACACGACTTCTGAACGAAATCCTTCTCTGGAACTAGTTGCCATTGAGGCTCTAACAACCCCCCGATTTAACCGATTGGGTCCATGCGTCGAATCCTGTCGTCATCAAACCCAAGGCAGAAAGTGATTGTTACCTAACCAATGGTAGCCTTATCTCACATGTCCTGAAGCAGTCCGTTGCTTTTCTGATCTCATAACTGTAGTGACGTTCCTACAGTCCTATCACTGGCTCAACCAGATCTAATCCATCTGGGTAATTCCGAAATCCAATCCGTGGATTTCCTTATCCTTACTGCTACACCCGAACTGGTGGGTACTACTGTTCCTTCTGCGTCCTAACGACGCGCTCACACTATCTACTAACCTAGTGAATGCTGCGGCTACACCCGCAGTCTCACAACACTCTATCATTATCTGACCGCTAGTGAATGCTACGGCTACCCCCCGCAGTCTTACAACACTTTCGATACCATCTGACTACTAGTGAATGCTACTGCTACCCCCGTAGTCTTACAACACTTTCCATACCATCTGACTACTAGTGAATGCTACGACTACCCCCGTAGTCTTACAACACTTTCCATACCGGGTCGAACACGCACTCGACCTAACACATCATTGAACTAAAGTGCTAATCTGGAACTCTAACCTGGTTCCCGAAACCTGATATCATGTGACCCCACTGTATCAGTACCGCACTCATGCCCATGATCAAAGCGTCACAGTAAACCACGAAATCATCTACACCCTCTGGCAGGGTGAGAATCGGTGCTTCGCACGACCGATGTCTGAGAGTCTCGAGGCTGCCTGCTGCTCAGGCCCCCAACGAAAGGTCATCGACTTCTTGATCAGTCGGGTCAAAGGAACCTCAATCTTGGAGAAGTCCCATATAAATCTCTGGTAATAACCCGCTATACCCTGGGAATTCTGAATCTCAGATGGAGACCTCGGAATCTCCCACTGCATTATGGCCCCTATCTTGGCCGGATCGACTAGAATACCCTTTGGGTTGACAAGGTGGTTAAGAGATTGCACCTTGCGCAACCAGAACTCACGAACTTTATAAAAAGTCTCTCCCCCACTTAGGTTCGCCTAAGTCTTCATTTCACGTGAGAATTGAAGGATTCCTAATCCTTCTCGCCTTCTAATATCCCACTGATGACAACCTGTGCCTGCCAATGCTGACGTTTAATCGCCGATTAAACCTTGAGATCTCCCATCCTCGGAAATCTCGATGAGTACTCTTGAAATCTGATCCAGTCTGACACCTCAATCCATCTAACATGTTGTCAGTTGAAGACCTTACTCTTCACTTTAGCGGATGAATCCTCATTCCCTCTCCCAATCTTACAATACCACTGAACTCTAACCGAACACGGCCCATGCGAAAACACAATTCTCTTGAACATCCAATGACCAACCACTTTTGCATCTAACACCAGCAACTGACACTACCCTCTTCCTGTCACCAGTTCTGTCTTAGCAACGGTAGTGCCTTGAACTCTAAAGTTGATCCATAAACAATTACCGACCGTACCTGAACAATGATAGAACCTCTGAACGCTGACTTCATTGGAGAACAATCACTCCAACCCTGATCGAGTATCCTCTAAGTAATACTCCTGCGTAGATCTCGACAAGGATCCGAAATGATAATGGTATGCGCGGAACCCACTTCTCAAGATGCGTCTCTCTTTGGGTTCATCAAGGACCTTTCGGCATGCAGGATGGCATATATGATCCTTGGTAACCCAAGCACTAGCAGAAAAACCGACCCGAGGTCTGACTTATCCAAACTCACTCACAATTCCAACGCGATACGTATCCCCAACATCCATCTAGTAGCAATAGAAGATGACATACTCACAACGTCTGGGGAAATACTGGTCACCTTCTGCAGACATAACCAACCCTGCCACACCTGTAGCAGCCTAAACCCTTGGAGTGACAAACTCCCTCGCGTACTCTCTCGTACGTATTGCACTGACTCTGGCCCTGCCGGCCTTTCACCCGATGATCAGAAGTCATGGGTCTTTTCTCGGGACCCTCTACTATACACATCTGACACGCACCTCTCTTTCTAGGGTGCTCCAAATCGATCTCGCATCTACAACCTCTTGGAAATCATATCCTTCAGGGTCTGACACCCTGTCACGCTCACTATCTCGCTTGCCAATGGCTAAGCTGCAACAACTGGAACATCATTTGTCCCCAAACTAGGTCACAAACTCTTCCCTGAAGCTTATTAGATTCTCCAAGACTCACTGATTCGAGTATGGATCCTGTGCTTTCAGTAGTATGGGCCCAATACTACCTTCCACACCTATCCATACTTTCCTCAGCCATCCTCCCGGATCCTCCAAGTCACTTCCTCAACTGGTACACCCAAGTCTAACTGAGCCTCACTACTAACTCACTGAAATATATCCTAGGCTTCCCTAGGTTCCCGAACTCACCCAGCCCTCAGCTGCTGAAAGATTCCCAGTAATGTCAACTTACCTCATGAATATAGCCACATGCAACAGAGATCAGATAATCCTTCGAGTAATAGACCTATCGCTAGAACGGTTGGAGTCAGACAAGAGTTGCACAATAGGGTCAAATCTATCACTCTGAGATTATCCAGCCTGTGCCAGATGTGACTTAGCATATTCACTTAATAGCTAACTCACATTACTAAGAGTCCCACAAAGCACAAAGCAAGCAACATTCAGACAACGGAAAATCTAACCATCATATTCCAATCAAATCATTTTATCCTCTAATCAGGAATCTGTACATGCAATTAAAAGGCTCATACAATCAGGCATAACCTAAACAGGCTATCCTATCACTGACTGATCAGTACTAGCATGCAAATCTACAAGCACATACAATAGGCATATAAGGCATCCTCCTAGATCCTTAGCCCTAATCTAGCATGCAATTTTCATAATCATACCACAACATAACATATCAAAACATGTATGGGTATCTTGGGGAAAACTTACTTGAGGTCAGATGATTGCACACATCACATACTTTGTTCTTCTCAAAGTTCTTTTCTCTTTTCAGATTCTTTTCAAACTCCTTTTTATAAAATGGTTTTACTTTTGAAAATTTTCATACCAAGCCATTAGTTTGAGTTTAGACACACCCGAGAGTATGTCCGAATCCCTCAAACCAAAGCTCTGATACCAACTTGTAACATCCCAAAAATATAGGCCAAAAATTTCATTTTTAAATACGTCATTATAAAACCAACAGTGTAATAAAACATTTGTAATATCATGTCATGTCAAAACCAAAGTAGAAATAATCAAACATGTTATCATAAAACAATATCAGAGTGTAATCCCAAAGATCTCATGTGCGGAAAACCATAGTGTGATGCGCTGCGATCAAGCCAACTCCTTTCCTTTAAACACGAAGTACCTGAAACCAAAACTGAAAACTGTAAGCACGGAGCTTAGTGAGTTCCCCCATCATACCACATACCATACAATCACATATCATACATATATTGTCGGGCATATCTGGGTGCCCGACCTACCCCTTCGGTCCTCTTGACCGGATACTGCCTAGCATATCTGGGTGCTGGCCTCCCCTTCGGTACTCACGACCGGATACTGACTAGCATATCTGGGTGCTGGTCTCCCCTTCGGTCCTTACGACCGGATACTGCCTAACATATCTGGGTGCTGTCCTCCCCTTCGGTCCTCACGACCGGATACTGACTAGCATATCTGGGTGCTGGTCTCCCCTTCGGTCCTTACGACCGGATACTGCCGACTATTTCACCCCTACTACTACCACATAACACATATCACATAACATCATATCATACTAGCACATAAACATAACACAGGTAGTAGCAACCCTAGATGAATATCACAGAGACAATCATCTATCATACAACTCCTACTGGTGGGACGGCATTGTGGCCCTAGACCCACCGCTACTGGAAGGTAACTCACCTCACACTGCTGAAGTCCCGTAGACACAATCCCACACTGCTGAAGTCCCGCAGACTCAACCCCAGCTGTTGGCTGACAGATTCCCGATCTGTCAATATCAAAACATCACCCAATTAATAATTGGGTCACACTACATAACCATAAACACTTACTTTGGATAATTACATTACCCCAAGCTTGGCTTATTCAAGCCCAAGGCCCAATCTGTAGGCCCAAAGTCAACTAGGAATCAAAGCCCAACACATGGCCTAATTTTCCAAATTGGGCCTAGGCCTATACATGGTCTCATTCTAAGGCCCAACATCATATACTCATTAAGGCCCAAACCTTGGCCCATCTATGGCCCAATTTTCCAAATTAGGCACAAGACCCTTACATGGGCCTTACGCTAGGCCCATTAAATTACTCTAGACCATTTGCTTGATCTTGGATAGTCCATTTAATAACCCAAATCATCAAGGCCCAATAGAAAGGCCCAACAATAAACCCAAGCGAAATTAGGGTTTCACATTAAATGATGATTAGGGTTAAGTTTCCTACTTAACCCATTAAGGACTTAATCCATTAAGTCCATTATCGCTTAGATTAATCTTTGCCAAAGTTTATTATTTAATATCTCAAGTTATTAAATAATTCTTGTGTGTCACGCTTAATTCCCCAAATTAAGATTTATTGGCATTAGGGTTTTTCCAACACAAATACTATCCCATTATTAACTTGATGGACTTTTAGGTTATTTAGGGCTTTATTGGGCCTACCAAGCCCACTAGAATATCATTGAGCCCATTAGGGTTTTATTGGGTCAATTAGAGTCCATTAGACTCATTAGGGTTTCAGTAAGCCCATTTGGCTTCATTGGGCCCATTAGGCTAACAAGGCCCATTAGGGTTTCTAGGATCCCCAATCGAGTCATCTCACAAGACAAGCACACTGCCACCCGACACGGCGGCCGGTGGCTGCAGCCACCACCTCACGGTGGTGGTTAGAGTTTCATTTCATTATTCCGATTTCTAGTTACATCTTACAAAAAAATAATCAATTAACACATACACACCCACTAAGTTAATCACACACACACAACCACCCTAATGGTGGCCGGCGGTGGCGCATGGCGGTAGCCACCACCTCACGGTGGTGGCTGTGACTTCCCTTCAGATTTCGACCAAGTGTTTCACACCCACACACTACGACACACACAAAGCCCTGAAACAGTTACACCACCACCCACCTAGAGTTTCACGGTGGTGGCAACGATAGACACGTCGTCGGCAGCAACACAAGCGAACAACGGCAGGGCGGCTAAGCAACCATGAAAACAACAGCAACAGAAGGAGGAGGCACCTGCTCATGTCCTCCTCGACGATTAAAATAGCAACGCTGATGGGAGGCCGACAACACACTCCGACAGCAACATTATTGGCTTGGAACGGTAGCAATACAAGCCCCGACATCGGACTTCAACTGCCTCGGTTCCTCCAGCGACAACTCGGAAGCATAGAACCTGAGATAGTGGCATCGGCAGGTTCGTTATAGCGGCTTCGGTGGTCGATGGCTCAATAGTGGTGGTGAGGCGCCCGGAGATGAAGAAGGAGGCGGCAAACAGTGGGAGGCATAAGGGGGGGGGGGTATGGGAGTGACGGCTGTACACAGGATCCTTAGGGTTAGGGTTTGTATGGGATTTATACCCGGTCCTTACAAACTTGCGGCCATAATGGCACAAATGGTCCCTCCCTCCATAGAACAATTCGAAATAGACCCCAAATATACCCTTTAAACCCTCAGCATTAAATCCTTTACAATTCAGGTTCCGTTTTTAATAAAACAACCCCTCCTCTACAAACTCTTTTTAAATGAAGTCCCATAATTACCAAATAATCCCTGCCCTCATAATTCTGTACGGAACCCATCCGAAACTTACACTTTTAACCCCCAACTTCTAAAATATTTACAAGTTGCTCCTCGAAATCACACCTTGCTAAATAATTATAAATTTTTGGACTAAGAGTCATCCATTAATTAATTTATTTGTTTAATAAATAAACGGGGTTTTACATAAGTCGATTTCAAAATCGAATTGAAGGTTAATTTTTCCTTTTCCTTTTCTTCATCCTCTCTCCCACGAAATCAAATCAAAATGTTTCTTAAAATTGTTGATTTCTACATTTGTTACTTCCCCGTCAATTGTTTAGATTGCCTTTAGTATTTATTAATTCATTGTGCTTTTGAATTGTTTAGTATTTTAGTTTATATTGATCTAATGAAATGTATAAGATCTCGATTTAGGTCTAATTGAGAATTCCACAGAGCAATATATGAAAGATATCACTTATGAAAATTAGTTTTATTATTGTCATGATCTATATTCTTTATGAAAGTTATTTTAAAAACTGGTTTTGTTCTTTGAATTTCACATTTAGATCACAAATCAAAAAAGAAGAATAAAGGTCATAGAAGAAAAAGGTTCAAAGGTCTTGTTCTTGGAAACTTCAAACATAATAGATCATATTCTTACGAGAACAAAATAGAAAAAAGAGGTTCAAATGTCAAAAATGAAGGAATAAATGTTTTGTATTACAGTTTTTGGAGAATATATCACATTCTTTATGTATTTTTTTGTTAGCAGAAATGATGAGCTTCATTCTCAAAGAACGTACTTGTCATATATACAAGAAGTAATGATGATTTTTCAGATGCAATTACCTTGTTCTTTGCAATATATATATATATATATATATATATATATATATATATATATATATATATATATATATATATATATATATATATATATATATATATATTCAATTCGCATAAGAATGTATTCATTTTGTTAGAATTCTTTCCTTCTCATGATTCATTTTTTAATTCTTACCGAAATGATTCTCAAAAAAATTATAGCAAAAATCTTAATTTCTGAAAATGTATTGTTCAATATAAAAAATCAAATTAAGAATATTTTGATTAATGAGTTTGTAAATTTCCTAAAGTTTGGTTCAAACCTGATAACAAAAGTCAAACCGAATTCATAAAATTTGAAATTTTCTAAAATGAGAATACATAAAATGTTCATAATACATTTTTAGGCATTTTATTTGAATAAAGTATTTAATAATTTTCTTTTCGTTCTCTGAAAAATTATTCTGATTTTCATTGATCTAATAGTCAAAATCGAGTTACACGTTTAATTACATAACATTTATTAGTTACAAATGAGCCTATCCTTATATATATATATATATATATATATATATATATATATATATATATATATATATATATATATATATATATATATATATATATATATATATATATAGGGGGGGGGGGGGGGGGGAGAGAGAGACAGTTAAGATCAAATGTGAATCACATGTATTATGTGAATATGTGACTAAATTTTGGTTATTGGATTAAAAGAACCAATGGTTGTGATCTTATGATACATGTTATTAGGATGTGCTATATAAATACATTTAATTAATTATAAGGGTAAGTATGATATTTTATTAAGAGAGAAATGAAGATTACCTATATTTTTGGCAACCAATTAAATTAATTATGTAAATAATAAAATAAATTATCATATTTTATTCAGCACATTTAAAATTAATCAGTTTTTTTGTGAATATGACTTTATTCAAATCATTTAAGCACATTTTTATTATTTTACCGTATAAAACTATCAAATTTATACTTAAATTAAAAACAATAGTTGTCCCATGCTCCAAGCATGTATACTATGTTTTTCTAAACACTAGTCATGTCATACACCAATTATGCACACTATGTTTTTTCCAAACATTAGTTATGCCATACATCAAGTATGCACACTAAGTTTGTCCATGATCTTTACTCTGTGAAATAGATCGATTGAACATAATTACAGTGATACTCATTTCACAATCCCAAATCCTTACCTCAAATGCAAGAATTCCAAATTTTTGCCATTTACCTAAATCTGTTAGATTCTAAACTTATATGCATTGGTCCTCTTGTAAAGATTATGCACAAAGTCACAAAGACTTGTCAACATACATTACAGAGTATTCCAATGGAGATCAACTCCATGGAAACAAAGTCTCATATTCAAACTTCATTGCTTTGAACATTCTTCTTACATTAAGTTTCCTAATCTTACACAGATTTAATGAATAACTTCCACCTATGAGAACATTTCCATATTGCCCTTTTGACTAATAATCCTGAACAAGAGCTGCCTCTTTTCATAATATGTCAATATGGTCATTCCAAAATTAACACTATACTTTCAACTGTCCCTGAGCAACTAATCTTTGGTAAACTTTAGATTGGCCTCGACAATTGCTTAATCAAATTAGTCATATCTAGTTCAAGTACTTTTTCCCTCTTACTGCTCTGGGCATTTGGAAAAATTTAGAACATATGAATATTATAGCACATGCAATCGGTCCTATATCTGAAGCATATGGGACACAATTCATAAAGACATGATACTAGACCAGTCTTTTGCTATAATATTTCTATTTCTATTTGCCAAGTTCTCATAATTCAGATTATGAAAAGGGATGTCGTAATCAGAATCGAGTTTTAGAACACAAATAATGGACCCAAATATAGAATTTCCTTATGTTGAGCCATTCCAACATAAAATTCATATATATCCTTGACTAAATATGATTAAAACCTCAATCTAAGCTTTCAGAATTGAAGTGAAGTATATTTCCTCTCCCTTAATTATAGCAAAACAACCTTTTCCCAATTGAAACCTTTTGTTTTCTATAATTAACATTGCTAACTTGCAATACTTATTATAATTATCATGCTCCCACTTGCATGATGATTATTAGCATGAAGCTTATGCTCCCACTAGCTTTGACATGTACTCAGAAATCTGCTGGACTTCTAGAAGTCAATACTTTATTGACCTTCTTACCAAAGTTCATATTTCTGATACGAGATGCTTTGATAAAACTTTATCAAAATCATACACCTTTTCCTTGGATAGCACACATGTGTGTCTAAACAATTACAGAACTATGAAAAAGGATGTCGTAATCATAGTCTCAATTGTTTAGACCTTTGCCATTTCTCACAAGTCCATGTTAGTGTGCTGGTTAACCACACATGCTCCACTAACGACTTTGAGAATGAAAATATACAATTGCTATCTATTTAAAATCTACTTAGTGAAAGCGTTTCCTCACCATCATTTTCATGAATCAGAGAGAAACCTTATGACACTTTAGATTTTATGGTGTATGTGTTCCTATCCATGTGAATTTGTCAAAACCATAATCACAAGACAAGGTTAGTGACAAACCCAAACTCTTATGGATTGAACTTATGCAGTCTTACCTTCTTGCCACCTGGCAGCACAAGGGCCTGCCATTGCTTCCAAGTTGTTATGCAACCAATTGAGAAATCTCATAACTCATATGCAAAGCCAACTTTAACTGGAATGGGCATTGAAACAGGAATATGTCAACACGATAGGTTATAAACCTCAAGTCGTGTGCTAGTGATAAACTATAGGTTTTTCTTCTTGATTAGATCTGGAAGATTTTCCAAGATCTTTAAGACTCCCACTGTCCTCTTGATATATAAGAATCACTTGCCAAATATTCAAGAGATAGTACAGATTCTTTATCAAGACAAACACTTCACACAATTGGCCTTAGTTGGTCTTTGTTTTATCCAAAACATCACAACTTACCAATTTCAAATGTACAAGAGTAGGACACATTTTACTCTTACATTTGACAAGTGTTATAAACCTTTCTTTAAGATATGTCACTCAAGTTACAATCTTGGAATATGACTCTAAGACTCGTTTTTGGAACAAAGTATGACTCATCTTCTTGATTTAACCCCTTCAACAATTCATGATTCCTGTTCTTAGCCATAAGAATGCACTAAGATGTCCTTAGAGGACCAATTGTGATATGGTTTATTAATCATTAAGATGATCACAAAACATGATACTAAAGTACACTCCCATCTTTTCAGATTTGAGTAACTTTTATCTTTCTGCCTAATTTGATTCTTCTCATTCGTCCTGCAATACATTGAAACTTTTCCAATGTTTCAGAATTATACTTAAAATGGTAAGTATAACCATATTTTACTCAACTTTAGTAAATCATGACGAATAGTCTTATTGATCTTTTGTGGTGGACTTGACCAGTGCACAAGAATGTGTACTCGATCCCTTAGTCCTTCACTTGACTCACATATAAATGTGAACAAGGAAATAGTCTTAATTTTCCAAAGCTGAAAGTTCTCATTCATCATATTATACAACTTGCATGATTCCAAGTTTCGGTCCAATTGAAACCTTGGGCGATGAGAATCTTTCCTTATTTGGTAAATGTAGACACTACCACAAATGAAAGAATCAAATTCACATTTCCATTATTGCTAGAAACATATAAACATCAATTTTCCATAAAATCCATTGCAAGGAGATATAAACTAACATAAAATCAAAATTTTATTTATTTATAAAATGCGGAAAAAACTTTTTCCTTACAATGCAGCTTTAATTGAAAGCTGTGCTATTACATATTTCCTAGCAATCTATCACAACTCCTAAGTAGTAGCTCAAGAATCCGATCTTCGAACCATGCGATTGAAATCCATCTTCGTGATCAGATTTAACATACTTTTTCTTTAAGTATCCTTCCATTTGCTTGATTATGCCAAACACCAAAATGTAACCGAGTCACATTTTGTATTAAGACTCATCAATAAGGAACTTAACAGAGTTAAATAGTGGACTTACCTGAAGCATAATCAAACTTTCTGACTAGACCTTCTCTCAGATCTTTCAGGTAGTTAGGGCAACTTTGCAACCAATGCCTCTTCCTTTTTGGCAATAAAACCATATGGACCCTTTGGGAATGGCACATAGGACTATATCAGACTTAGCCTTTCTCTTTACCATCTGGTCAATCGAGTTGACTATGGCTGATCCCTTTCCATTGGGAAGAGAAAGCTTTCAGGATTTCCAATGTCAACAATTTTTCAATGTCCGTGGTAGTTTGGGAAGTTGATCTACTAATCAAATTTGCTTTACCAGAGCTCCAAATCATTTCTGATTCAGCAGCACCAAGAAAATAAATAAGATCAATAAGGGTCATGTTATAGTCTTTTACATGGTAGTCCCAAAGGACACTCACTATGTGACTTAGAAAGTTATTTAACAACTAACTTTCTCAAGACTTTGACACCTAACTCTCCCGACTTGTCAATATGTGACTTCATCTCCAAGATGTGATCACACATAGACCTTGCTTGCCAATAGGGCTTGAGTGACCTTGAACTTGTGGTTTAGGGAGAATAATTGGAGGATGTGGAGGAATTGAAGTATGATTTCCATGATCTAGTCACAGGACATCATCTTCATTAGGAAAACTTATTCCAAGAGTTTTGGGAAGATCATAATTGTCTAAACCAGACATCTTTTAGGAGATATTCAAGATAGTTGATTTAAATTCCTTAATATAACACCCAATATGATATATTAAGGCTAGGACCCAACACAATATTTTATAACTTGGAAGAGGGATGTCGTAATCCAAACTACAAAATATTTGAAGGTAGGCGAATGACGATTCATCAATTTCCACCACGAAAAACGAAATAAATTATTATGTTTTAATTGGTTTTGAAACTCCTATATTCTTTGAGATTCATTGAACTTTTTCAATGACATGTTTCAATCTCGAGTGTGCCCTTCAGGTTTTGTGACTGGGATGCCACGGATCACAAAACAAGGTGTGAAGTAACCATGCAGATTACTTGGTACCCTTAATGTTTACCCCTCAATCGATGTGTCGGTTAACCACACGCGCTCCATCGATACTATGATAAGCATTAAGTCACCCTTTGCCTACCTTGTTAAGTCCAACTAGTGTACCGGTTAACCACACGCGCTCCACTAACCGACTTAAGCAAAGTGCAAAGTGTAATTTCATGGGTTAGCACCTTATTCACATTTTCCTAAAGTAACTAAGATTGGGAATTTATAAAAACATTTAGTTACTTATATTCATCATACTTCTAATGAAGATTTAAAGTCCTTGTCTTACCCGTTCGGATAATGATCCTCCACCGATCAAGGAAGCGGTGGGCGAGAGTGGACACCCATTAAGCTGCCATTTTATAGGCAGCAACCTTATACTCCCCTTATAGACTAGCTTCGTGAATGAGGCCTACTAACAGTAAAACGACTTTTTCTTATACGTATGTAATTATTATTAAACTTATAATATTATAAAATATATGGGTTGAATTTTAACTTTTAAAATTCTAGGGGTTGGAACTAAAGTTTTTAAAGAGACTTTACATGTTCCAAAACTTGAGGGCAAGTTTTGTAACTTTCAAAACTTTTCATCTTTCATAACTTATGAGTCAAATGGTTTATTAAAATGAGTGAATTTTCATTTTATGTAACCTATGTGTTTCATAATGGACTTTAAAAGAATGACTTTTGGTAATCCATAACTTGAGGACAAATTATGGATTCCATTAAAACACATAATGATCAAGAATTAAACTAACAAGCAAGTTACAAATAATTCCTATGATCTTCTAAACTCATAAGTTCATGAACATGCATATCAACAATTTCAAGAATCATAAAATTAACCATATAAAACTTGAAATTTTGATAATAGCTAGTGCAACTGGATTATCATAACCATTACACCATCTAAAACAAGTTTTATAAGACCAAAACAGTTTAGGGTAATGTTTCTAGTCCATTTCCAACAACAAAAGTCGAAAAACTGCAGTCTGACAAGCCAACTCGCCGAGTGCATGAACTGACTCGTTGAGTTGGTTGAATATAGGCATGGACTCGTTGAGTCCCCCATGGACTCGGTGAGTCCACTATCCAGACAATCGATTTTTCGAGTTTTTCAGCAAGTTTGCATCAAATATCAAGAAAACAAGCCTAGGCTCTGATACCACTGTTGGGTTTTGAGTACTCTAACATTCCTATGGTGTACATGCAACCGTAGAAACCTTGGATCTATGTTTTATCTATGATACATGCAAATTTGTTTTTCCAAGGTTCATAACCTATCTAGCATACATGGGGAACTTTTAAAAATAAAAGATAGTAAGAAATACATACCTTTAGTTGCTTGAATTCCTTGAGAACCTTGTGAGCCTAGCACCTCAAGTGTAATGCCTCAAATGTCTCACACAACACCATATACACTTGGAATAACCTTCAGAGAAATGTAACACTTCTAAAATCGGCTATGCCCTCTTGTTCTCACTAGTCTCGATTTTGGTTGCTCACATATTCCTTTTATAGTGTGTCATAAGTAGGGTTACACCATGTAAACCATAACTTTACATAGCTCTTCATTTCCATGATCCATGGGTTCAAAGACACCATGGACCATCCATGGAGCATCCTATGGGTTTTAGCCCAACTTGATAATCCATGGAGCATTAGCCCACTATACAAGTAATGGGTGATTTACACAATCAACCCATATATTTAATTAGTCTTCTTTTGATCACTTAATTCATTCCAAATTAATTCTTGATCAATACTAATCAAATAATATTATTAATATATTAGAACTTATAATATATTAATAAACCTTAAGTGTTATTTCTCTCATTTTAGTCTATCCAAATGCATGATGCCATGCAACCAAATGGACCATGCCAACCAGGTCAAGTACATCCCAAAAATAGTTATGAACTTAGACACCTAATCCAACAAGGTCAACACAAAATCATCGAGGGGCCCAAATATCGCTTCTAATCCTTGAAGGAACAGATAAACTTCGACTCATATGCTTGTTCTACTACTTGTTGAATCATACACAAATGCACGTTTTATAACATCGAGTTACCAATGCGTTTTCGTATAATCAATGTATAACCAACTCATAGTCAACAACTCATATCTCTAGGTTTGAAGACTTATATGATATTACCGTCTCACGATCACTCGAGATAAATTCCATGAAGTGATACAAGTGAGCGTTGGTTGAATCCAATACTCATAACTTATGAGAACTCATGAGTGTTGTAGCAACTCTTGCTATGTCTAACATATTAGACATCTACAAGCCAACTCATGACAGTCTTGAATCTTGATTCATATCTACTTCTAACATACGACCGACTGTGGAGAAATTTGAATAATATGAAATACCATAACATAATTATTCTGCAAGTCAAAACAAGCAAAATGAAACGATAGTAAACGATTGACAAAAGATAGCAACACTTTACTCATAAATAAACAAGAACTTTTATTCATCATCAAATGTCAATTACACTTTACAAATTTCAAAACTATCTAATTACTAAAACTAATATCATCCTTTAGCCCTATGCGCCTCAGATGCTGGAGATGCTTAACCCTACCCAGTCCCTTCGTGAGGGGATCTGCTGGGTTCTCATCCGATGATACCCTCTTTTCCATGAGGAGTCCTTCTTTTATTCGATGTATGAAGAAATGGCATTTTCTGTCGATGTGTATGGATCTCCCATGATCCCTTGGTTCCTTGGCTAAGGCAACTGCACTTTCACTATCACAGAAAATCTATGTAGGCTCCTTTATAGCTGGTACAACTCCAAGATCTCCAATGAAGTTCTTTTTCCATATAGCCTCCTTTGCTGCCTCGCTTGCCGCTATATACTCTGATTCTCAAGTTGAATCGGCCACTGTCTCCTACTTCAAACTTTTCCAAGAATTTGCTCCGCCGTTTAAGGTATAGACCCAGCCTGACTGAGAGCGGAAATTATCCCTATCAGTCTGGAATCTAGCATCACTATACCCTACTACTCTCAAGTCATCACTCCAACCGAGAGTAAGGACCCAGTCCTTAGTCCTCTGCAGGTACTTGAGAATGTTCTTTACCGCAGTCCAGTGAGCCTTGCTAGGGTTCCCCTAATATCCGCTGACCATGCTCAACGCAAAGGCCACATCAGGACGAGTACAAGTCATAGTATACATGATTGATCCTACAACGAAAGCATACGGTACTCGACTCATTTTTGCTATCTCAGCCTCTGTACTCGGGCTCTGAGTCTTACTTAATTTGGTGTTACTCTGGATCGGTAACTCTCGTTTCTTAAAATTCTGCATGCTGAATCTATTCAGCACCTTCTCCAAGTAGGTACTATGACTACGAGCAATTAGTCTTTTAGTCTTGTCTCTCAAAATCCTTATCCCTAGGATATAGGCAGCTTCTCCAAGATCCTTCATAGCAAAACACTTCCCAAGCCAGGATTTCACTTCCTGCAGAGTTGGGATGTCATTTCCTATAAGTAGTATGTCATCCACATATAGTACCAAAAATCTAACTATACTCTCACTAGCCTTGACATATACACAAGATTCATCTTCACTCCTTGAAAAGCCAAACTCTTTGACTTTCTCATTGAAACAAAGATTCCATCTGCGAGGTGCTTGTTTCAATCCATATATGGATTTCTCAGGCTTACACACTCTATTAGGGTACTCTGCGCTGACAAAACCCTTTGGCTGTCTCATGTAAACATCCTCAGCCAACTTCCCATTAAGGAAAGTGGTTTTGACATCCATTTGCCATATTTCATAGTCATGAAATGCAACAATGGCTAGCATAACCCTGATAGACTTAATCTTCACTACTGGAGAAAAGGTTTCATCATAATCAACTCCCGGAGTTTGAGAAAAGCCCTTTGCAAACATTCGCGCCTTATAAGTGTGTACATTACCATCCATGTCCGTTTTCTTCTTGAAGATCCATTTGCACCCGACTCTCTTACGTCCTGGTACATTGTCAACCAAGTTCCAAACTTGATTGTCATACATGGACTGTATCTTGCTGTCCATAGCCTCTTTTCATTTGGCAGCCTCAGGGCCTGCCATGGCTTCCAAGTAGCTGTGAGGCTCATCTAGACTTAACAGTGTGCTATCACTGATAAGTGTATCACATGCTGCAGTAATATGGAAACCATAGTAATGCTCAGGTGCATTCCTAACTCTCGTGGAATGCCTTTGAGGTATAGAATCATCTGTTGGATCAACATGAGTTTCTTCCTCAGGTTGATTGCTAGGGTTTGAGCTTCCTTCATCACTTGACTCTTTAATTTCTTCAAGGTCAATTTGCCTCCCACTGTTTCCTTGGCTTATGAATTCTCTCTCGCGAAAGACTCCCCTCCTTGATACAAAGACCACATTATCATTGGGTTTGTAGAAGAGGTAACCAAATGATTTTCATGGGTAGCCGATGAAAATACACCTCTCACTTCGAGGTTCGAGCTTATCGTGAGACTCGCGCCTCACGAAATCCTCACAACCCCAAATCTTGATGTGGTATAGATTGGGAACTTTTCCAGTCCACATCTCGTGAGGTGTTTTGGCAACCTTTTTGGTAGGGACTAGTTTAAGGATATGGGCGACAGTCTCTAAGGCATACCCCCAAAATGAGATTGGTAGCGAAGCTCGACTCATCATCGAGCGAACCATGTCCAACAAGGTTTGATTGCGCCTCTCAGCCACACCATTAAGCTGTGGTGTTCTGGGAGGTGTCTGTCGTGAGACAATCCCACATTCCTTAAGATAGTCAAGGAACTCTGTACTAAGATACTCACCACCTCGATCGGATCAAAGCTTCTTAATGTACCTGCCCAACTGATTCTCCACTTCCTGTTTAAACTCCTTGAACTTTTCAAAGGTTTATGACTTATGCTTGATTAAGTATACATATCCATATCTACTAAAATTATCAGTAAAAGTCACATAAAAGCGGTTAGCATCGCTTGTGGCAGTTCTGAAGGGTCCACACACATCAGTATGTATGAGATCCAACAAACCCCCACCCTTAGCACAAGAACCAGTGAAGGGTTACTTTGTCATTTTCCCAAGCAAAAAAGATTCAGAACTATCATATGAATTTAGGTCAAATGAATCCAAGACTCCATCCTTTTGGAGTTGGACTATGCATTTCTTGCTTACATGTCCAAGACGACAATGCCATAATGATGCTTTATCCAAGCTAGTGGAAGAATCAATACACAACACATTATTTCCTAGGTTATCTACAACCGACACAATTTCATACACACCATCACAAGGTAATGCTTTAAAATAAAGAACATTATTAAAGAAAGCATTAATACCACCACATTCATTATCAAACGAAAAGGTAAACCCTTTTTTGTACAAACCATGAAAGGAAATACTATTTCTCGCCATTTCAGACGAGTAACGACATTTATTCAAATCTAATGTAAACCCACTACTTAGCAACAAAGAGTAAACTCCAATCTTGGTGACAGGTGAAGCTTTCCTATTCCCCATGATTAAATTGTTGGAATAGTGTCTAAGCCCGTAACTATATTTGGTATGTACTTGACCCGGTTGTGCATGATACTTTTGGGTTGCCTTCTCCAAAGCAACTTAACAAGGTAATTTAAGGAGAAAGAGAGAATATTATGGTTTATTAATATATTATAAGAATAATATATTAAAGGAGAAATCATATTTATTTAATTAGTATTGGTTATAAATTAATTAGGAATTAATTTGGTGACTAAAAGAGACTAATTAAATAAAGGGGTATAAACTGTCAAATGCATGATAGTTGAGTTTTGGGCTGGAGAACCTAATGGACTAAGGGGGAACGAAATTATGATGGGGATCCATCATATTTTCGTCCAAGGGCCCTAATCTAGAAGGTTCTGTGGGCTGCTTGGTGATTAAGTTTTCCATTAGGGTTTAGGCTAAAACCCTAGCAGCCAACAGTATAAATAAGACCCCTAGGGTATTGAAATTGGCTACCACTTGATACTAAGAGAACCCTAGGCCGATTTCTAGCATCTCTCACCCTCTCTCATATTGCATTCTTGCTTGTGGGGTTTGTGAACCATTAGAGGAGTTACATTTGTGACTCTAAGCTCAAGATCAAGAAGACTACAAGGATTCAAGCCACTTGGAAGAGGTAAACTACTTAGATGTATTTTATTTATGATGATTTTGAATTATATATGATAGATCTAGGTTTGTAAGTCTTGGAATCAAAGCATGTACAATAGAGAAACCTGGATCCAAGCATTAGGGTTTGTATGAGCGCATAGGAATGTTTCTTATGCATAAAACCCATTAGTGGTATCAGAGCCTTGATTGGTTTCAATTGTATGTGATGCTTAACTGTTTTGTTTGCTAAAAATCGAGTTTTTTGCCTTTGCCCGACTCAACTCGGCGAGTCAGTATCTGGACTCGGCGAGTTGGCCCTACTCGGCGAGTCCAGGTCTGACTCGACGAGTTTGTGCGTCAGACAGAGGGTGTTTCGGGATTTAGTTGCTGTTTTGACTTGGATTTGATGCCTAAATCGTTTTTTGAAGTTAAAATCTAAATTTTATCTTAATTAAATTATTATCCTTGCCAAAACAATAGATAATTTCAAATCTTTTAAATATTGGTTGTTTATATGATAAATATGGATTATTTAAAATTATTTGGTAATTATCTAATGACTAAAATAAGATTAGGTCAAATATAGATAATTATGAAATTAATTGTTTAATTTGAATTATTTTTTATTTGATCCCTTATGTTTTGAAAAGTGCAAAACCTGCCCTCAAGTTTTGAAATTTGAATTTTGTGATTAAAAGTTTAATTTTGAATAATTTAAATTTCAAACCCTTAGAATTTTACAAGTTTAAGATTCAACCGTATACTATTATATATTATTACAAGCTTAATATATATATATATATATATATATATATATATATATATATATATATATGTATAACTTAAAATGCTAGTCTTACCGTTAGTAGGCCTCATTCACGAAGTTAGTCTATAAGGTGGGTATAAGGTTGCTTCCTATAAAATGACGCTTAATGGGTGTACACTCACACCTACCGCTTGCTTGAATGGTGGAGGGTCGTTAGCCGAACGGGTAGGATAGGGCAACCTTCTCCTCATTAAAAGTATAATGTAAGATACAAAGTAACTACATGTTTTACAAACTCCCAAGCCTAGTTACTTTAGGGTAAAATGTGAAAAAGATGCTAATCCATGGAATTACACTTCATACCCTTGTCAAACGTTGGTGGAGCGCGTGTAGTTAACCGACACACAAATTTGGGGATGACATTGGTAGCGAAGGGTGACTCGATGTTTGTCATAGATCAATGGAGCATGTGTGGTTTACCGACACATTGATTAGGTGATAGAGACATTGAGTGCACCATGTTGATTCGCGTGTTTATTCACAATTTGTTTGCGATCCTCGGTATCCCAGTCGCAAATTTGAAATGCATATCGAGATTTAAACATGCCATTGAAAAGTTCAATGAATCTCAAAGATCTAGGAGTTTTCAATACATTTAAAACCTAAATGTCTTTTTCGTTTTTCATGGTGAGAATTAGTGAATCGTCATTCACTTACCATCAAATTATTTACTTTTAGAGTACAACATTCCTTTCTAAGTTGTAAATAATGTTGTTGGATCCTAGCTCTAATTTCTCATTTGGTTGTTTAATTGGGGATTCATTTCTAATCAAACTTTGTTCCTTTCTTTTTCAGATGTCTACAAACAACAACAACAACAACAACGCTTCTGGGTCATTCTCGTTGATGAACTTGTGTCAGAAAGTGGCATTTGATGGTTCATACTTCAACGAGTGGATGAGGTATATTCGCATGATCACACGCTACGAGGACAAAGAATATGTCCTCGATGAAAAGCTTGAGAAGATCATCCCAGATGTTGCTACTCCTAAAGAGTTGGTCGCCTTTGAGGCGCACGAGCGTGATGCTATGAAAGTTCACTGCATCATGCTGGCCACCATGAACCTCGAATTCCAAAAGTCCTATGAGGACATGTATCCGTATGAAATGCATAAGGATTTGCTGGACAGGTATCACCAGAGTGCGAGGCAAGAGCGTTATGAGATCATTACTAACATGATCACCGCTAAGATGGGGAGTGGAGAATCCATAACCTCTCATTTGCAGAAAATGCAGAGGTATGTTGATCGTCTTCTTAAACTTAATGTTAAGTTTGATGAGTATTTGGCTATCGATATAATCCTCCACTCCTTACCCTCCTTCTACAACCAGTTTAGGATGACTTACCACATGAACAAGGAAGAGGTCTCCTTGAGCAAGCTCCAAGGTCTCTTGAGGACTACTGAGAGCAACCTCAAAGAAAAATCCGTTGCACCGTCCCCTGCTGTGGCCGCTCCTGTGATGGAAATAGGTCAAGGAAAGGGTAAAAAGATTTAAGGCTCCATGTAAGAGCCACCATAAGGGGAAGCCCCGAGATAGTTCATTCTCAAGTGGGACCAAAGCCGGCCCTGCTAAACCCTCTTCCGATCCCAAAGAAGCAGAGTGCTTCTATTGCTACCAAAAGGGCCACTGGAAGCGAAGCTGCCCTCAATATCTGCAAGACATAAGAGATGGGAAGATTAAGCCCACCTTTGCAGGTATGTATTCTATTAAATCTAATAACTCATCATTTTCTACTTTATGGGTTCTGATACAGGGTGTGGTTACCACATTTGTTATGATATGCTGGGCCTAAAAAGAAGTAGGGAGGTGGAACATGGAAAGATGAACCTGATTATGGGAAACAGAAGATCGTCGCCTGTGACCAAAGTTGGTGTTTATTCTTTGGTGTTGAGCAATGGGTTAGGGATAGATTTAAACAATTGCTGTTATTCGCCAGATATGGAAAGAAAAATTATTTCATTTCATGGGTTGTTTAGACAAGGTTTCAGATATTCTTTTGATAATAGTAATGGTTCTATTAACGTTTATTCGATTGGTGTCTTTTATTTCAATGCATTACCTTGTAATGGGATTTATGAATCTGTGATGGTTGTTGATAATTTAGGAAATGATGTTTTGAATATTGATTCGTCTACTATTCTAGACAAAGAATGCTTGTGGCATTGTCGCCTTGGCCATGTCAACAATAAACGCATAGCCCAACTCCAAAAGGATGGAGTGTTGGATTCATTCGACCTTAGGGACGATGACACATGTGAATCTTGTTTACTTGGGAAGATGGCCAAGTCACCCTTTACTGGCACTTGTGAAAGGGGTGAGGGTTTATTGGATCTCATACACACCGATGTGTATGGGCCCTTTAGATCCACCACAAGGGATGCTTGCCGATTCTACGTGACTTTTACAGATGATTATAGCAGATATGGATATATCTACTTAATCAAGAAAAAGTCGGAAACCTTTGAAAAGTTCAAAGAGTTTAAGAATGAAGTGGAGAATCAGCTGGGCAGGAAAATCAAGATGCTTTGGTCAGATCGAGGAGGAGAGTACCTAAGCCTTGAGTTTCCCGACTATCTAAAAGAATGCGGAATTGTTTCGCAATTGACGCCTCTGAGGACGCCACAATTGAATGGTGTGGCTGGGAGATGTAATCGGACCTTGTTGGACATGGTTCGTTCTATGATGAGTCGGACTTCATTACCAATAGCTTTCTGGGGGTATACCTTAGAGACTGCCGCTCATATCCTAAACTTAGTTCCCACCAAGAAGGTTTCCAAGACTCCTCACGAGACGTGGACAGGGAAGGCTCCCTCATTGGCACATATTAATGTTTGGGGTTGCGAGGCTTTCGTAAGATGAGAGACTCACGACATGCTCGAACCTCGTAGTGAAAAATGTTATTTCATCAGCTATCCGCAGAAGTCTTTTGGCTATCTTTTCTATAGACCGAATGACAATGTTGTCTTCGTTGCTAGAAGAGGAGTTTTCCGAGAAAGGGAATTGATAATCCAAGAAGACAGTGGGAGGAAAATTGAACTTGAAGATATTCAAGATCAAAGCGATGAAGGAACCTCTGACACTGGCACTCAACTTGAGGAAAAACTCCTGTTGAACCTGTTGACGAGTCGTTACCTCTTCGACGTTCCACTAGGGCTAGTGTTCCACCCCAGTTTTATGGTTTTCATATTACTACTGAAGGGCATACGTTGATTAGTGATAGTACACTAGTAAATTTGGACGAACCTAGCAGCTACAAGGAAGCCATGGCAGGCCTGGAGTCTGCGAAATGGAAAGAGGAGATGGACATCGAGATTCAATCCATGTACGACAACCATGTTTGGAATTTAGTTGATAATGTACTGGGTCGTAAGACAGTCGGGTGCAAGTGGATCTTCAAGAAGAAGACGGGCATGGATGGAAAAGTGCATACTTATAAAGCGCGATTGGTTGCGAAGGGCTTTACTCAAACTCCCGAAGTTGACTATGATGAAACCTTCTCGCTAGTTGCGAAGATAAAGTCTATTAGGGTAATGCTTGCAATAGCTGCATTTCATGATTATGAAATATGGAAGATGGATGTGAAAACCACTTTCCTTAATGGAAAGTTGGCTGAAGATGTTTACATGAATCAGCCAGAGGGTTTTGTCGATGCAAAGCATCCAAATAGAGTATGCAAGCTTGAGAAATCCATTTATGGATTGAAACAAGCGTCTCACAGATGGAATCTTTGTTTTGACAAGAAGGTTACAGAGTTTGGCTTTCTGCGAAGTGAAGATGAATCTTGTGTGTACGTCAAAGCCAGTGGGAGTATAGTGAGCTTCCTCATATTGTATGTCGACGACATACTACTCATAGGAAACGATGTCCAAACCTTGCAGGAGGTCAAGTCCTGGCTTGGGAAATGTTTCACTATGAAGGACCTCGGAGAGGCTGCTTATATTCTAGGAATAACGATAGTAAGAAACAGAGAAAAGAGACTGATAGGACTCAGTCAGGATACATACTTGGATAAGGTACTAAAACGTTTTAGTATGGAAAATTCCAAGAAAGGGGAGTTGCCAATCCAAAACAATACCAAGCTGAGTAAGACTCAGATCCCGAGTACAGAGGCAGAGATAGCTGATATGAGCCGAGTACCTTACGCTTCCGCAGTAGGCTCTATCATGTACGCTATGACTTGTACTCACCCTGATGTGGCCTTCGCTTTGAGCATGGTTAGCAGATATCAGGGGAACCCTGGTAGAGCCCATTGGATTGCAGTTAAGAATATTCTTAAGTACTTGCAAAGGACCAAGGAATGGTTTCTAGTCCTCGGTGGGAGTGATGACTTAAGGGTACGAGGGTACAGTGACGCTAGTTTTTAGACGGATCGGGATAATTTCCAATCGCATTCGGGCTGGGTCTTTACCCTGAATGGAGGAGCAGTGACTTGGAAAAGTTCCAAGCAGGAGACCGTAGCTGATTCAACGTGCGAATCAGAGTACATTGCGGCGAGCGAAGCGTCAAACGAGGCTATATGGTTGAATAAATTCATTGGAGACCTTGGAGTTGTGCCATCCATAAAGGAACCGATGGAAATTTTCTGTGATAATGAAGGAGCGGTTGCCTTGACCAAGGAACCGAGAGATCATGGTAGATCTCGACATATCGACAGAAAATACCATTTTATCAGACATCGGGTAGAAGAGGGACTCCTCGTTGTGAAGAAGGTATCATTAGAAGAAAACCCAGCAGATCCCCTTACGAAGGGACTGAGTAGGGTCAAACTGTAACATCCCAAAAATACGAGCCAAAAATTTCATTTTTAAAACATATACTTAGCAAAACATTTGAAATAAAACGTTCACCGATCATAACATTCTATAAAGATATCGCATGACTGGAAAAACATTTCATAAAACATAATAATGTCAGAGTACAAATCCCCAGGAAGATCTCATAGTGCGGAATGCAGGGCATGTGTGTGATGGGCCGCTACCGCGGCAGCTCTTTCCCCTTCGAAGAAGAGGTACCTGAAACCAAAACTGAAAACTGTAAGCACGAAGCCTAGTGAGTTCCCCCAACATACCACATACCATACAATCACATAACATACATATATTGTGACATCCCCTAATTTCTCGGCCAGAAAAGACCGATTTAATTTATGCTTTTTAAAATAAAATCAGAGAACTCTTTTTAAAAGATGTTGCGGAATTGGTCCCCAAACAACATATGATAAAAGTTTATCAAAACCCTTCATTAAGAAGGTATATATTTTCCATATATATCCAAAACCTCGGGATGTCATGTTCCGATACAGATCAAAAGCATAAACACGACATTATAAGCCGTTCAACAGTTATTTACAATTACTGGCCTATAATCCAAAAATCTCTCGTCGTCCTCCGACTATGCTCGGGGTCCACTACCTGTAATCATAAAAACTGAGTGGGCCAGGCTTGGGAGCGTGGTGAGCATATAGGATTTTCAACCCACAATAATAATATACTTATTAAGTTCACCAATCAATAATAACCCTGATTACCCATTCCCGTTGTCCTCACTTTACATCCCTAAACACCTATCACAAGGGACCTAGCCTAAGGATTATCATCGGGATGGACACTACTGCTAAGGGGTTTCCTCAGCCATACATGTCCTTAAGGCAACCATGAGGGGGATGGAGTACGCCAATGAACATTTAATTCATCAACACCTACAAGTTGCGAACCTGCTAGTGTTCCACTGGACTATCTAGAAAGTCTGTGGTCGTCATCTATACTCCGCTAGATGACAACAACAACAACAACAACAACAACAACAACAACAACAACAACCACAACATCGAGGCCTCTCACCATTTTAACACACATCAACTATTTCATCTACCCATGTTCTACCCAACATATTTTGTAGATAAAAAGCATATATAGTTTAAAACTTGTATGAAACATCAATTCAACAGTCACCTCGAATAAACAATTAGCATATTTACACATAACACGTATTTCAAGGTAAATACTTCATATCTATGTGTAAATTGAAAGTAACTACACACTCACGTGATTTAATGAAAACCGGCCAATAATTCGTTTCCTAAAACGATCGTTTCTAATAAAAGCGGGAGTTTTATTGAGAAACCGGGCTCTGCGAAAGGTCGGGCTTCGAAACTGAAAAGATAAATTTTCCGGGCTTCACGGGCACTTCGTGGGGTATTCCGGGCTTTACAATCGATACCGGGGCTTTGTGGGATGTTAAGATGAAAGAAATATGGGTTTAGGGGTTAAATATGGAAAAATTCCAAAATTACCCGGGAGGTCTCGCACCCTTCTATTTATAGGGGCGAAGCTTCTGATCCAAGGGCTGAGAAGCATCTGATCCGACGGCTGAGAGGGTTCGCAGGCGAAGGCTCGCACGAGGCTGCGCATGGCACGCACATGGGTCGCACCTGCGAGGGCTCGCTGGCAGCTTCTAAGTGGACCGGAGTCTACAGGCGCACATGCGAGGTTCGGAGCTAGGCTATGCGTGGCTCGGAGCACGCGGCAGGCATTGCGAGGCTCGGACGGAGAGTTGGCTGCTTCGGATTGGGCCTCCTCCTCGGTCAAATCAGGATCTGACATGTGGCTTCGCATGACTCAGCAGCTTCGGTGACTCAGCAGCCTAGTGACTCAGCAGGACACGTGGCGCATGCGAGGCGAGGGTGACGTGGCAAAGTGTGACTATGCGAATTTTCTCGATTTTCGCGCCAAAACTTCTAAAATCCATAACTTTCGCATACGAGCTCCGTTTTTGACGTTCTTTATATGCACGCGTAGCTAAAATTACGATCTACAACTTCCGTTTAGACTTCGTCGGCTAATTTTGAGTTTAAATTTTATATTATTATTTTTAACAGACCGGGACATGAAATCCGTTAAAAATTCATAACTTCTTCATCCGACGTCTGTTTTGGTCAGACTTTTTACCGTTGTGCTCCTAATGACGAGACCATCAATTCTCGTTTAGGTTGTGTCGGCTAAAAATCGCTCGATCTAAAATTCGAGTTTTTAGCTGTCTACTGCTAAGCTGAAACTTTGAAAAATCATAACTTCCTCATACGAAGTCAGATTTGGGCGTTCTTTTTATCGAACTTCTCGGTTTAACGAATACTACGACTTTTGTTTAGATTACTAAGGCTAAATAGTAGTTTATCGAAAACTCACTTTTTACGATATTCAGCACTGTGTCGGTTTTGTCACGAAACTTCGACAGGTCATAACTTCTTCGTTATAACTCGGATTTTGGTATTGTTTATATCCCCGAAATCCTTGTTTCGACCACTACAACTTTATGTAAAGATATCACGCTTATCTCACACTTTAATTTTGACGCTTATTTTTATTCTTAATTAATTAAGCCCTAATAATTAAGCATAAAACACATAATTCACATAATATTCACATAATTCCTTTTCATTTCTTCAAAATGAGTTACAAAGGTTAACCTGGACTATCAAATCAATATAAATGCCTAGGCTAGAAACACGAGTGTTACAATTCTCTCCCCCTTAGGATGATTCCGTCCCCGGAATCACATATCACCAAACTGCGGGTAGCGACTCATCATGTCACTCTCCGTTTCCCAAGTGAGATTTGGTCCATTCATATGTTTCCAACGCACAAGCACTAATTCGACCATCTTGCGTCGTAACTTCATAGTCTTAAGGTCAACGATTGCCTCAGGTTCCTAGATCAACCTCTTGTTTTCATCCAACCTTAACTCAGAAATCGGAATTATGTCGGGCACATCTCCCGTGAACTTTCTCAAATAACACACATGAAAGGTGTTATGAATACCCTCTAGTTCTTTCGGTAACTCTAGCTTGTAAGCTTGATTCCCGATCCTCTGAAGAACTTTAAATGGTCCAATAAACCTTGGACTCAACTTCCCTCTCTTACCAAATCTTATAAGTCCCTTCCACGGCGAGACTTTAAGTAAAATCGAATCTCCAACATCGAAGGATATCGGTTGTCTTTTCTTATCAGCATAACTCTTTTGTCGATCTTGAGCAGCTAACACCCTTTCCCTTATCACTTTCAACTTTTCAGCAGTCTCATGGACTATTTCAGGTCCCATAAACTGCTTTTCCCCAGCTTCCAGCCATCATGATGGCGTTCAACAATTATCCACATACAAAGCGTGATAAGGTGCCATCTTGATGCTTCAGTGGAAACTATTATTATAGGAGAATTTTACTAAAGGTAAGTGTTCATCCCAGTTACCTTGGAATTCTAGGGTACATGCTTTCAGCATATCCTCCAATGTTTGAATCGTTCGCTCGCTCTGACCATCGGTTTGCGGATGGTAAGTTGTACTCAAACACAGCTTGGTACCCATTCCCTCTTGTAGACTCCTCCAAAATCTCGAGGTAAAACGGCTATCACGATCGGACACAATTGTTAACGGAACACCGTGAAGCCTCACAATTTCCTTCACGTAAGAATTCGCAAGTTTATCCATAGACCATTTCTCTTTGGCTGCTATGAAATGCGCACTCTTAGTGAAGCGATCAACAACCACCCAAATCATGTCGTGACCGTTCCTTGTTCTGGGTAGTTTAGTCACAAAATCCATGGCGATGTCTTCTCATTTACGCATGGGTACAGGTAAAGGTTCTGAGCTCCCATATGGTTTCTGATGTTGTGCCTTAACCCTAGCACAAGTTACACACTCGGCCACATACTTAGAAACATCGAGCTTCATCGTCGGCCACCAATAATAGGGTTTTAGATCCCTATACATTTTTGTACTGCCGGGATGAATCCAGTACATGGTCTTGTGAGCTTCTTCCGTCAGAAGATCTCTTATTCCGCCCGTCTTAGGTACTCAAATCCTATCTTGGAATACCTTCAACCCTTGGTTGTTTGTACCGAATACTAACGTTTTGCTCAAACGTTCTTCCTTTAAGTCACTTTTCTCTAAAGCTTCCTTTTGATCTTTCTTTATACTTTCCACAATTGTCGAGACAACTTCAATTTTCAACACTCTTGGCCTTTTCTTTGCAAGGTTTACCTTCCGACTGAGAGCATCAGCAACAACATTTGCTTTACCAGGGTGGTAAAGTATCTCACAGTCGTAGTCCTTGAGTAGCTCTAGCCAGCGTCGTTGCCTCATGTTCAATTCCTTCTGATTAAGAGATATTGAAGACTCTTATGATCAGTGAAAACTTTACACTTTGTGCCATAAAGATAATGCCTCCATATCTTCAATGAAAATACTACCGCTGCCAACTCCAGATCATGAGTGGGTTAGTTCTTTTCATGTTCCTTCAATTGCCTCGATGCATACGTGATCACTTTATCCCTTTGGGTCAGAACACAACCTAACCCAACTCTAGATGCATCGCTATAAACTGCGAAGTCATCAACTCCTTCAGGCAATGAAAGAATCGGTGCTTCACACAATCTCTTCTTCAACTTCTCAAAGGCTTCCTTATGCTTCTCATTCCAAGAATAAGTAGCTCCTTTGTAGGTCAAAGCTGTTAATGGAGTAGCAATCGAAGAAAAGCCTTGGATAAACCTTCGGTAATATCCAGCTAATCCTAAAAAGCTTCGAATCTCCGTAGGACTTTTTGGTTGTTCCCACTTCATCACAGCTTCAATCTTTGCTGGGTCAACCATTATTCCTTCTTGGTTAACCACATGACCTAAAAATTGGACTTCTTGAATCCAAAATTCACACTTGGAGAACTTTGCATACAACTTCTCCTTTTTCAGGACTTCTAGCACTTCACGTAGATGCTTTTCATGTTCCTGCTTGCTTTTCGAATAAATCAAGATATCGTCTATGAATACTATCACGGATTTATCTAAGAATGGTTTACAAACCCTATTCATCAAATCCATGAAAGCTGCTGGGGAATTGGTTAGTCCGAACGACATAACCAAAAATTCATAGTCTCCATATCTCGTTCTAAAAGCAGTCTTTTCGATATCCTTCTCTCTCACCTTTAGTTGATGGTATCCCGACCTAAGATCGATCTTCAAGAAATAGTTCGAACCCTGCAACTGGTCGAATAGGTCATCGATCCTTGGCAACGGGTACTTGTTCTTTATCGTCGCTTTGTTCAGCTCTCTGTAATCGATGCACATTCTCATGCTCCCGTCTTTCTATTTTACAAATAACACAGGGGCTCCCCAGGGCGATGAACTAGGTCGAATGAAACCTTTGTCCCTTAACTCCTGAAGTTGTGTCATAAGTTCTTTCATTTCGTTTGGCGCTAATCGATAAGGTGCTTTTGCTATCGGCGTCGTTCCTGGTAACAAGTCAATACAAAATTCTACTTGTCGATTAGGGGGCAATCTGGGAAGATCTTCGGGAAAGACTTTCGGATACTCACACACCACCGGAATATTCTGCACCTCCTTCTTTTCCATCTTAGCATCGATCACAAACGCTAGATATGATGTACATCCCTTGGCCAAACACTGTCTGGCTTTCATTAGGGAAATGATTCCAAAATTTACTCTGCGTTTGTCTCCATACACCATAAACGACTCTTTCCCTGGCGGGTTTACTTTTACTATCTTCTTTCTACATAGTATTTCTACATCGTTGGCGCTAAGCCAATCCATTCCTAAAACTATGTCGAATCCATTTAACTCGATAGGCAATAATTCCTCTTGGAACTTATTCCCATCCAAGTCAATGAGGATGTTTTTCATACGATGGCTAACAAGTACAAACTTGCCACTAGCAATCTCGACTACTATGGCATTAACTAGCATATCTACAGGCAAAGCTAGCTTTCTACCAAATTCATGCGATATAAAGGAGTAATTGGCTCCAGAATCAAACAAATTTTGGGCAGGAAATTCGTTTACGAGAAAGGTACCTGAAGCGACATCGGCTTCTTCTTTCGCAGCTTCGAGTGTCATCTGAAAGGCTCTCGCCTTCGGCTTTGGTGGTAGATTGGGTTTTGCTGCGTCCTTCTTCTTCGGGCAGTCCCTCAAAATATGCCCTTCTTCATTGCACCCAAAACATACGTTCTTATTGAAGGTGCATTCATTGGCATAATGCCCAGGCTTTCCACATTTGTAACAAGTGACTTCCACGCTGCACTTCCCAGCATGTTTCTTCCTACACTTGTCACACCACTTGGCTTCGCTTCCTCCTCCAAACTTTCTCGAACCTGTCTTCGAGAATTTGTTCTTTTTATTGGAACCTGAAGTTCCTTCAAACTTTCTCTTTTCGCCAACTTCAACCTTGCTGGCGGCTCTCCCTTTTATCATATCTTCAACAGACTTGGCAGCCCAGATAGCTGCCTCCAAAGTAAGTGCCTGATGAACTGGCACCGCGTACTCCCATGGTAGTCCCTTTGCGTACCTGTCAATTTTTGCCAACTCATCTGGGACAATACGCAAAGCAAACTCCATTTTTTCTGTGAAGTTATTCGTATATTCGTCAACGGTCATACTCCCCTTCTGCAATGTTAGAAATTGGTTTTCTAACTCAAGTACGTTTTGGGCCGAGTAGTACTTGCGCTTGAAGTGCACTAAGAACTCTGCCCAAGTTAATTGCAGTGGCTCATTAGGGCTTAGGGTTTTCCCCAAAGTGCTCCACCAACGACCAGCACTACCCCTGAACTGACGTACTGCAAAGGTAGTTTGCAACTTGCCTTGGCAATCACAAGTCATGAAAGCCAAGTCCATTTCCGTGATCCAGTCCATTACTTCGACAAGATCTTCTTTTCCATTGAAGGTCGATGGCTTGCAAGTCATAAGTCCTTATACTTGCACCCATTTGTCTCCATTCTACCCTCATGGTTATTCCTCCCAACCACAAGCGGTTCACTATGACCAACCGATCTACTGTTGTTCCCTTCTTCAGATCGATTTAGTTCACGTTGTTCAATAGGAACTGAAGGTTCATCCCTGTCGTTCAGCAACATTTTCCTCAATTCCTCCCTCTGTTCAGCCAACATGGTCTGAATCATAGTTCGTACTCCAGCCATGGTGATGGGTTCGGGTGCAGCTCCTACTATAGGCACCGGTTCCACCACTTGGGGTTGAGGTTGTTGGTTTCTGTTTGCATTTCCAGATCCACTCCGAGTTCTTGCCATTACAATCTATATAACGAAGAAGGCGAATTTAGGTCTTTATTCTTGTTAGGTGAATTTAGGTCTTTATTCTAGAAACACGAGTGTTACATATATTGTCAGACATATCTGGGTGCCCGACCTACCCCTTCAGTCCTCTCGACCGGATACTGTCTTATATACCTGGGAGCTGACCTCCCCTTTGGTCCTCTTGACCGGATACTGACCAGTATATCTGGGAGCTTGCCTCGACTTCGGTCCTCTCGACCAGGTACTGACTAGCATATATGGGTGCTGGTCTCCCCTTCGGTCCTCTCGACCGGATACTGGGGACGATTTCACCCCTACTACTACCACATAACACATATATCTCATAATCTATCTAGCATGGCTGGGCATGACCGCCCCTTCGGCCCTATCGACCGGTATACTGGGGACTACCCCCTACTGTCACTAGCACATAACATCATATCATACTAGCACAATAACATATCACATGTAGTAGTAATCCTAGATGATTATCACAGAGACAAACATCCATCATACAATCCTACTGGTGGGCCGGCATTGTGGCCTGAGACCCACCGCTACTGTAAGGTAACTCACCTCAAAGTAGTTGCTGATCTGTGTGGGAACTGACTGTCTTCTGCTGCTGCTGCTCCGGAAATCCTTCGGCTATAACTCCCACAAAACCCTTAGTCAGATACTGCTAACTGACCCCAGGGTAAAATGACCATTTACCCCTAACCAACCACGAGTCAAAGTCAAAGTCAACTGCCAGTTGGCCCGACTCGCCGAGTTGACTTGCCAACTCGCCGAGTCCCTATCCCTTTGTCCGACCATAAACCTGTCTCTACTCGTCGAGTTAAGCATTGACTCAACGAGTTCTCCTTCTAAACTAAAGGCCAAAAGTCCTTCATCCTACTCGCCGAGTTGTATGAACAACTCGCCGAGTTCATCTTCATTCGAAGAACACTCTATGCTGAGACTCGCCGAGCTATATGAACAACTCGCCGAGTCTATTCTTGAGGCAAGAAGATTGCCTTGAACTTGCCGAGTCATGGCATTGACACGTCGAGTTACTTCATGAGTGAGTCTGGCTTCTGACCCACTGAGTCACACCCCATGACTCACTACTCCAACCCACAACACGAAAAAGGGGGAAAAATCGGGGACTCATGACTCGAATCGCCGAGTCGGCCACATGCAAATACTATACATGCGATTCTGCTTGAATCCAACTCATGCCATTCATAAATTTGGGTTTCTAGGGCCTGATTAACACGTAAAGTTTCCAACTTTACGTGTAAATAAACACCCATGAGGGTTTTAGGGCTCAAAATGAACCAAAAGAGTAGATCTAGGCTTTCATGCAATATGGCTCCATAAAGGCAGTAGATCCAAGCTCATGAAGCTCGATCATGCCTATATCTAGAGGCTAAACAACTTATTACCAACCCTAATACACAAACAAGCTTGGTAAAGGCTCAAGAAGGACTTTCATGGAGCTACAAGGGACAATAAGCATGAAAACAGAGGGAAACTGAGTTATACCTCAAGGAAATCACTGAGATAACCCAAATATGTCTGGCCTCCTTCTTCTCTTCTTGATCTATTCTCTTTCCCTCTCTAAATCTTCAAGAAAACACACCAAAATGCTTCAAACTCACAAGGAACAAAGCTTGAACGAAGTATAGAGCCCTGAGGGTGAAGGGGGAGAGCTTGGGGGCGGATAAGAGGGTTTAAATAGGGTGTAAACCCTTGAAATTTAGGGTTTCATTAGACAGCTGGGACTCGCCGAGTCTAGAATGTGGACTCGCCGAGTCGCCAACTTAAACGTGCTCCCAAACCCGTCTCTACTCGGCGAGTCGGGCCTACAACTCGCCGAGTCCAAGGCTAAAAATGAAAATACTTAGATAGATTTTACGTACCAGGAACCAGGTGCTACAAATCTCCCCACTTATTTTAGACTTCGTCCTCGAAGTCTGCTGCTCGATCCTGAAACAACTCGGGGTAATGCTCCATCATTTCTTCCACCGGCTCCCAAGTCTATTCCGAACCCTTTCGGTGCTGCCATTGCACCTTTACTAATTCCACCCTCTTGTTCCTCAGATCCTTCGACTTCCGGTCGAGGATTGCGACTGGGCGCTCAATGTAATTCAGGCTGTCATCAACCTGTATGTCCTCTAGCGGCACCACCGCTGAATCATCCACTAGGCACTTCTGCAGCTAGGAGACATGGAAGGTGTTGTGGATCTGATTGAGCTCGACTGGCAGATCTAGCCTATATGCCACCTTGCCCACCAGGGCTATAACCCTGAACGAACCAATGTATCTTGGACCCAACTTGCCCCGCTTCCTGAATCGAATGACACCTTTCCAAGGCGACACCTTCAGGAGAATCATATCCCCGACCTGGAACTCTAGGTCTAATCGACGCTTGTCAGCGTAACTTTTATGCCGACTCTGCGCAGTCTGAAGCCTGCTTCGAACCTGCCGTATTCTCTCGGTCGTCGTGAGCACCACCTCAGTGCTCCCCATGACCCTCTGGCCAACTTCACCCCAACATATCGGGGTCCTGCACCTCCGTCCGTACAACATCTCGAATAGGGGACGGTCAATACTCGCGTGGTAGCTGTTGTTGTACGAGAACTCAGCCAAGGGAAGATAGGTATCCCAGCTACCACCAAAATCTTGCACGCATGCTCGCAACATATCCTCCAAAGTCTGGATGGTCCGCTCGCTCTGACCATCCGTCTGCGGGTGAAAGGCGGTGCTAAAATGTAGACGATTGCCCAACTCATCATGAAACTTCTTCCAAAACCTGGAAGTGAACCGCACATCTTGGTCTGATATCACTAACACTGGCACCTCGTGTCGCGCCACTATCTCCCTGATATAGATATCGGCCAACTTTTCGGCCGAGATACTCTCCTGGATCGGAATAAAATGGTCGCTCTTGGTCAATCGATCCACGATGACCCAAATCGAATCTACTACTCGCGCAGTCCTGGGAAGCTTCATGATAAAATCCATCGTAATATCTTCCCATTTCCACAACGGGATGTCCAACGGCTGCATCTTGTCATGCGGTCTCTGATGTTCGGCATTGACCTTCCTGCAGGTCAAACACCGCTCGACGTACCATGCCACATTCCGCTTCATGCAGGGCCACCAATAGTCTAGACGAAGATCCCTATACATCTTCGTCGCCCCTGGATGAATAGAGAATCGGGATTTGTGCACCTCCTACATCAAGATCTGGCGCACGCCTCCGAGATACGGCACCCACACCCTACGGTGTAGTGTCAATAATCATCGGCTATAATAATCAAATGAGGTGACTTGACCCACTATTCTCTTGCTCTTCCGATGTTCCTCCTTCATAGCCTCCTGTTGAGCTTCCCGAATCTGCTCTAACAGTGGAGTCACCACCGTCATCCTCATACACACATCCCTGATCAGTGCCGCCTTAAGGCTAAGCGCATCGGCCACCACGTTGGCCTTCCCCGGGTGGTAAAGGATTTCGCAATCACAATCCTTCACCACGTCCAACCACCGACGCTGCCTCATGTTCAGATTCGGCTGATCCATGAGGTACCTCAAACTCTTATGGTCCGTGTAAATGGTACATCGAACCCCGTAGAGGTAATGCCGCCAAATCTTGAGGGCGAAGACCACCGCCCCCAACTCTAAATCATACGTCGGGTAGTTCGCCTCGTGAGGCTTCATCTTCCTCGAGGCATAAGCAATGACATGACCCCTCTGCATCAATACCGCGCCTAAACCCGAGATGGACGCATCACAGTATACCACAAAATCCTTTACGCCCTCGGGCAGGGCTAAGATTGGCGCCTCGCACAATATTTGCCTCAGAATCTCGAACGCTGCCTTCTCCTTAGGCCCCCATCGAAAGACCACGGCTTTCCTAGTCAACCGTGTCAGGGGTACGACTATCTTGGAGAAATCCTGAATGAATCTCCGATAGTAGCCTGCTAATCCTAGGAAACTCCGAATCTCGGATGGAGATTTCGGAACCTCCCATCTCATCACGGCCTCCACCTTGGCCGGGTCTACTGAAATCCCGTTCTGGTTGACGAGGTGCCCAAGAAACTGCACCTCGCGCAACCAAAACTCACATTTGGAGAACTTGGCGTACAAGCTCTCCCTCCTCAAGGTCTCCAAAACCTCTCTCAGATGGTCCTTGTGCTCCTCCTGCGTCTTGGAATAAACCAAGATGTCATCAATGAAAACTATCATAGACCGATCCAGCATCGGTCTTCACACGCGGTTCATGAGGTCCATGAACGCGGCAGGAGCATTGGTGAGCCCAAACCGCATCACCACGAACTCATAATGGCCATAACGCTTCCGAAACGTGGTCTTCTGTACATCCTCCTCTCTGACCCTCATCTGATGATAACCTGAACACAAATCGATCTTGGAGAACCAGGATGCTCCCTGCAACTGATCAAAGAGGTCATCAATCCTCGGGAGTGGGTAACGGTTCTTCACCGTTTCCTTATTCAGCTCCCGGTAATCTATACACATCCGATGCGACCCGTCCTTCTTCTTCACAAACAGGACCGGGGCTCCCCAGGGTGAACTGCTCGGTCGAATAAATCCCTTGTCCAGCAGCTCCTGCAGCTGCATAGACAACTCCTGCATCTCGGGAGGAGCCAACCGATAGGGTGCCTTGGCTATCGGAGCCGCACCAGGAACTAGGTCGATCCTGAACTCTACCTGACGCTCCGGAGGTATTCCAGGAAGCTCCTCCGGGAACACATCAATGTAGTCTCGCACCACAGGAACCTCACTCACCGTCGCCTTACCCTTCTCCTGGGTATCCAAAACATACGCGACAGATCCTGCGCAACCCTGATGAAGGTAGCGCCTAGCTATCGCTGCTGAACATAATGTAGGTCCACGCTGCGGCCTCTCGCCGTAGATCACCAACTCTCCCCCACTTGGGGTCCTGATCCGCACTAACTGCTGTGCGCAATCCATCACCGCCCCATTAGGGCTCAACCAATCCATGCCTATAATCACCTTAACCAAATACACCAAATAGCGCTCCTCAAATAACCTTAGGACACAATCCCTGAATACTACTAACGCTCGCACCGATCGATCATCAGCAGTCTCTAACTCTAAAGGGCAACCCAACATGCCCTAAGACTTAGTAAACCTCTTGCTAAGCGCAAGGGAAACAAATGATCGGGTGGCACCCGAGTCAAACAACACCTGAAAAGGAATACCGTTCACATGGAACGATCCTAAAGCATATACACAGAGCACATATCAATATCATAACATCACAAAAATAAAGTAGAGGGAAAGAATCATACCCGTCACCACATCGGGTGCGGCGCGTGCCTCCTCTGTCGTCAGCTGAAATGCCCGGCTCCTCACCACTGGAGCCTCTGCCTTGCCCTGCTGACCATCTGTAATCCGCAGGGTAGCTAGAGCTGGCGCCTTAACCGGCGCTGATGCTGTCAACTGGGGGCAATTGGCCTTCTTGTGGCCCCTCTGGTTGCAGTGAAAACATAGCAACTCCGATGTCTGAATCACAGGTGCAGGGGCGGTACAATCCCTGCTGAAGTGCCCTAACCTGTCGCACTTGTAGCATCCTGACGATCCCAACTTGCACGCTCCCTTGTGCGTCTTGCCGCATTTCCTGCAGCGACCCCGCCCCTGTTGGCCTTTCGGCCCCGCATCTGATCCATTGGGCTTCTTCCCCGAAGCCCCCATAACATGCCCCCCCTCCGCCTTCTTCTTCCGAATATGCTCCAGATCTATCTCCCTCTCCCTTTCCCTGGCAATCATAGAGTCCAGGGTAGGGCAAGCTGAAAAACTGACATGCTCCCGAATATCAGCTCGTAGCATGTCATGATAGCGGGTCCTCCTCATATCCTCGTCACCCGCGTACTGGGGCACCAGCAACACCCTCTCCCGAAACTTGGCGGTGATCTCCGCCACAGTCTCCGTCGTCTGTCTCATATCTAGGAACTCCCTGGCTAGCTGCTGAAGCTCGACAGCCGACGCAAACTCTACCCTAAACCTGGTCACGAAGTCCGACCAGGTCATAGCCTCGATAGCCGAGGCTCCCGATGAGTCACCGACGGACTCCCACCAATCCCTAGCTCGATCTCTCAAACATCCTGCTGCATATCTCACCTTCGACCCCTCAGGGCAGAAGCTAGTAAACTATGCAGACTCAATGTCTGTAATCCATCGTCTGGCAGCTATGGGTTCCTTCGCCCCGTGAAAATCCGGCGCACCACTGCCCCGAAAGTCCTTGAAGGACAGTGTGCGAGATCCTGACTGGCCAGATGCCATGTCGCTCCTGAATGCCCTGAGGTGATCCTCCATCATCTCCAATATCCCTTCCTTGATCGACCCGAAGATAATGGGGGTCGACTCAAGGATGCCTTTGGTGATCTCTGACGCGATGAACTCGCGTAGCCCCTCATCTACTGGCTCGATACCTGATCCCGAACTCGATCCCTCTCCTGTACTGCCAACTGTTGGCCTCGAGCGTAGTACCACCATTCTGAAATACAAAAGAAATAACAACTGTTAGCGATACTGATACCTCTAGAGGGATCACACCTACTACAAATTCACTGGTCTTATCTAGGCCTTCCTCGGTTCGGGTACGGATCCTCTGCTTTCAGTAGTACGAGCCCATACTACCTTCCACATCTATCCGTACCTTCTCCAAGGACTGCCTTGACTCCACCAGGTCCCTTTCACTACCGTTGATCACTGCTACTCTTATCCTAGGCTTACCCTAGGAAACGTCTGACTCCACCCAACCCAGTCCTCAGCTGCTGAAGGTCTCTTTGTGATGCCAGTTAGCTATTACCTGAATATAATCACATGCGGCGAGGCTCGGATAATCCTTTGAGTAAGGGACTCATCCCTACAACGGTTAGGACTCAAACAAGAGCTACACAATAGGGTCAAATCCAACACTCTGAGATTATTCAACCCTGATCACATGTGACTTTAACGTATTCACCTAACAGCTAACTCCCATCACTCAAAGCCCACATATCACAAAGCAAACAACATTTGGACAAAAGGAAACAATCTTAAGCAACTCTATCCTCGTAGAGAAAACTGAACTAACATACAATCATAAACTCGTACTATCAGGCATAACCTAAACAGGCTATCCTACTGCTGTCTACTCAATTCTAGCATGCAACTTTTCATACACTGAAGCACATAAAGTAGGCACATAAGGCATCACTCCTAGATCCTTAGTCCTATTCTAGCATGCTGTTCTACTGAAATTGATAAGCATAACATAAGCTTGTATGGGTACTTTGGGGAATACTTGCTTGAGCTTGGCCGGTCGCGCACATCACATACTTTGTTCTTTCTTAAAACCCTTTACTTAGCCTTTTAGAAAACATTTTCTTTATCCAAAATCTTTTAATCCCTCGATTTGAGTTCAAACACCCCCGAAGGTGTGTCCGAATCCCTCAAACGAGGGCTCTGGTACCAACTTGTAACATCCCAAAAATACGAGCCAAAAATTTCATTTTTAAAACATATACTTAGAAAAACATTTGAAATAAAACGTTCACCGATCATAACATTCTATAAAGATATCGCATGACTGGAACAACATTTCATAAAACATAATAATGTCAGAGTACAAATCCCCAGGAAGATCTCATAGTGCGGAATACAGGGCATGTGTGTGATGGGCCGCTACCACGCCATCTCTTTCCCCTTCGAAGAAGAGGTACATGAAACCAAAACTAAAAACTGTAAGCACGAAGCCTAGTGAGTTCCCCCAACATACCACATACCATACAAACACATAACATACATATATTGTCAGGCATATCTGGGTGCCTGACCTACCCCTTCGGTCCTCTCGACAGGATACTGTCTAGTATATCTGGGAGCTGACCTCCCCTTTGGTCCTCTTGACCGGATAACTGACCAGTATATCTGGGAGCTTGCCTCCCTTTCGGTCCTCTCGACCGGGTACCGACTAACATATATGGGTGCTGGTCTCCCCTTCGGTCCTCTCGACCAGATACTGGGGACTATTTCACCCCCTTACTACTACCACATAACACATATATCTCATAATCTATCTAGCATGGCTGGGCATGACCGCCCCTTCGGCCCTATCGACCGGTATACTGGGGACTATCTCCCCCTACTGTCACTAGCACATAGCATCATATCATACTAGCACAATAACATATCACAGGTAGTAGCAATCCTAGATGATTATCACAGAGACAAACATCCATCATACAATCCTACTGGTGGGCCGGCATTGTGGCCGTAGACCCACCGCTACTGGAAGGTAACTCACCTCAAAGTAGTTGTTGATCTGTGTGGGAACTGACTGTTTTCTGCTGCTGCTGCTCCGGAAATCCTTCGGCTATAACTCCCACAAAACCCTTAGTTAAATACTGCTAACTGACCCCAGGGTAAAATGACCATTTACCCCTAACCAACCACGAGTCAAAGTCAAAGTCAACTGCCAGTTGGCCCGACTCGCCGAGTTGACTTGCCAACTCGCCGAGTCCCTATCCCTTTGTCCAGCCATAAACCCGTCTCTGCTCGTCGAGTTAAGTATTGACTCGACGAGTTCTCCTTCTAAACTAAAGGCCAAAAGTCCTTCATCCTACTCGCCGAGTTGTATGAACAACTCGCCGAGTTCATCTTCATCCGAAGAACACTCTATGCTGAGACTCGTTGAGATATATGAACAACTCGCCGAGTCTGTTCTTGAGGCAAGAAGATTGCCTTGAACTCGTCGAGTCATGGAATTAACTCGCCGAGTTACTTCATGAGTGAGTCTGGCTTCCGACCCACTGAGTCACACCCCATGACTCACTACTCTAACCCGGAACACGAAAAGGGGGAAAACTCGAGGACTCGCGACTCGACTCGCCGAGTCGGCGACATGCAAATACTATACATGCGATTCTGCTTGAATCCAGCTCATGTCATTCATAGATCTGGGTTTCTAGGGCATGATTAACACGTAAAGTTTCCAACTTTACGTGTAAATAAACACCCATGAGGGTTTTAGAGCTCAAAATGCACCAAAAGAGTAGATCTAGGGCTTTCACGCAATATGGCTCCATAAAGGCAGTAGATCCAAGCTCCTGGTGCTCGATCATGCCTAGATCTAGAGGCTAAACAACTTATTACCAACCCTAATACACAAACAAGCTTGGGAATGGCTCAAGAAGGACTTTCATGGAGCTACAAGGGACAATAAGCATGAAAACAGAGGGAAACTGAGTTATACCTCAAGGAAATCACTGAGATAACCCAAATATGCCTGGCCTCCTTCTTCTCTTCTTGATCTATTCTCCTTCCCTCTCTAAATCTTCAAGAAAACACACCAAAATGCTTCAAACTCACAAGGAACAAAGCTTAAACGAAGTATAGAGCTCTGAGGGTGAAAGGGGAGAGCTTGGGGGCGGATAAGAGGGTTTAAATAGGGTGTAAACCCTTGAAATTTAGGGTTTCATCAGACAGCTGGGACTCGCCGAGTCGCCAACTTAAACGTGCTCCCAAACCCGTCTCTACTCGGCGAGTCGGGCCTACAACTCGCCGAGTCCAAGGCTAAAAATGAAAATACTTAGATAGATTTTACGTACCAGGAACCATGTGCTACACAAACACTTGTAGCACGCTAGGAGCATTGGGCTGAAGGATGATATAAGTTTGGATTAGATAGGAAACATGTAATACATAGTTTGTACTTGACATTTGATGAATAAATAAAATTGTGTTATTTATGAGTAAAGCTACTATCTTGTGTTGGTTATTTATCTATTGTTTCCATTTTGCATGTTTTGACTTCCTGAATGATAGGATTATTTAAACAGTCCACAGTCAGTCATATTTTGGAACTAGATATGAATGAAGACTATCATGAATTGTTTGTAGATTGTCTAAAAGGTTTTGGGCATAGCAAAGGTTTGCTGAAAAATTCATGAGTGCTTATGAATATGATTTGAGCATTGGAATAAACCCGAGTTTGCTGGTATCACTTCGTGGTGTTTTGCCTGAAGTGATCGCACAACGATAATATCAAATAGTCTTAAAACTTAGAGATCTGGTTGTTGTTTGCTGGTTGGTTATGCATTGATGATGTGTAAATGCATCAGTAACTTGATGTTATAAAACACATTATTGTGCATGATTCAATTAGTCAATAATAGATGCATATGAGTCGAAGTTAATCTGTTCCTTTTATTCTATGAGAATAAAAGTGATATCTTGGCCACTTGATGATTTGGTTTGACTTATGTGCTGGGCCCGGTCAGAATGAAGTTGATGTGTTCAAATAAAATTCTATGTCAACTGAATTGGAAATCGAGGAACAAATGCTGGACAATAAGCATTGTCAGCATGATATCTAGAACGGAGGATTATAAGATCCCTTATCTGAAGGACCAGTTGATCAGAGTTGACAGCGAAGTATAAGAGCTACGATTGCTAATCGGATTCTGAAGTCGTATATGAAATATAGTTACTAGACTTATCCAAGTGGGAGACTGTTGGAATAGTGTCTAAGCACGTAACTATATTTGGTATGTACTTGACCCGGTTGTGCATGGTCCTTTTGGGTTGCCTTCTCCAAAGCAACTTGACAAGGTAATTTAAGGAGAAAGAGAGAATATTATGGTTTATTAATATATTATAAGAATAATATATTAAAGGAGAAATCATATTTATTTAATTAGTATTGGTCATAAATTAATTAGGAATTAATTTGGTGACTAAAAGAGACTAATTAAATAAAGGGGTATCAACTGTCAAATGCATGATAGTTGAGTTTTGGGCTGGAGAACCTAATAGACTAAGGGGGAATGAAATTATGATGGGGATCCATCATATTTTCGTCCAAGGGCCCTAATCTAGAAGGTTCTATGGGCTGCTTGGTGATTAAGTTGTCCATTAGGGTTTAGGCCGAAACCCTAGCACCCAGCAGTATAAATAAGACCCCTAGGGTATTGAAATCGGCTACCACTTGATTCTAAGAGAACCCTAGGCCTATTTCTAGAATCTATCACCCTCTCTCATATTGCCTTCTTGCTTGTGGGGTTTGTGAACCATTAGAGGAGTTACATTTGTGACTCTGAGCTCAAGATCAAGAAGACTACAAGGATTCAAGCCACTTGGAAGAGGTAAACTACTTAGATCTGTTTTCTTTATGATGATTTTGAATTATATATGATAGATCTAGGTTTGTAAGTCTTGGAATCAAAGCATGTACAATAGAGAAACCTAGATCCAAGCATTAGGGTTTGTATGAGCACATAGGAATGTTTCTTATGCATAAAACCCATCATAAATTTATCTTCCCATGCTCCACATTCTCACGTCTTCTTATTCCCTGCAAATTAGAACATATGTGAATACCACAACCTGTATCAAGGACCCAAGAATTAGAATAGGGTGAGTCATTAGACAATATAGCGTATATACCTGCATGGTTGGGTTTTACTTTCCCATCCTTAACATCTTGCAGGTACTTTAGGCAGTTTCGCTTCCAGTGTGACTTTTCATGGCAATAGAAGCGTCCAGCCTCTTTAGGGTTGGCAGAAGGAGTGACATAACCTCTCTTGGTTCCAATTCAAGAGGATGCATTAAAGGACTTTCCTTTGGTACCCTTCGAAAGGCTCTTCCTCTTCTTCCCATTACCTTGACCGATTGCCTAGGAGTGTTCATTTGGATGGATCAGTTTAATCCGATCCGATCAAGTGAATCCAAATTAATTTCGGTTTTCAAAACGTAGATCCAAATAGTCCAACCTAAATTCAAATCTGATCCGATCCAACCAAATTATAATTCGGTTGGATCGGTTTTTTACAATTCGGTTTTCAAGAATCAAGACATTTCAACAAATATATAACTTTAGTATTAACTTACTCTATAATATAAACTAAAAAATATTGTTTAGTTAGTTGTGAACTAAAACTTATAAATAACTATCAAGAAAAATATATTATAGTTTACTACTTTATAGACAAATTTTTTTTTTGATAAGAAGTACATATTAATGTATTATAATTGATGAAAAATTTTATTATAATAAAAAAATAATTTAGTAAATTTATAATTTATTAAAGATATATATTAAAAATAACAAAATAATAAATTGTAATTCAGTTTTTTTGGACTATTCGGTTTTTATTTTATAAACCAAAACCAATCCAAAATCCAAAATAATAATTCGGTTTTGCTAAAAACCAATCCAAAAATCCGAATATCCGAACCAAATAGTCCGATTTAAATTGTCCAATTGGACAATTCGGTTTTATCCAAATAGTGAACAGTCCTACGATTGCCAAGACAAGGGCTGCGGTAGGAGTAGGAGTGGTAACAACCGATTTACTTTTAAGACCACTTTATGCGGTCTTCAAAAGTCCTTGAAGTTTGCTGAGGGTAACTTCCTCCTTGTTCATGTGGTATGTCATTCGTAATTGTTTATAACATGAAGGTAAGGAGTGAAAAATGATGTCAATTGCCAACTCCTCGGGAAAGTTCACATTCAGTTTCAGCAAACGGTCCACATACCTTTGCATTTTCTGCATGTGGCCCATGATAGGTTCACCATCCTTCATCCGGTTTGTTATCATAGAGGAGATGATTTCATACCGCTCTTGACAAGCACTCTGATGGCAGCGGTCCATCAAGTCCTGGTGCATCTCAAAAGGGTAGTAGTCCTCATAAGACTTTTGGAGCTCGACTGTCATTGTGGCCAACACGATACATGCCACTTTGGTAGCATCTCTCTCATGTGCCTAGTTTTCAGTGATCTCCTCAGGAGTAGCAGATGACTCATCAAGTTCCTTAAGCTCCTTGTCTTCATACCGAGTGACCATCCTGATGTTCCTGATCCAATCCATAAAGTTGGATCCATCGAAGATGACTCTCCCACAAAGGTTCATGAGAGAGAAGGAGCCGGTACTGTTTGAGCCAGAAGCAACATTGTTGGAAGACATTTGAAAAAGAAGAAAGACAAGTTTATATTAGATATAAAGATAGTCCTTAATAAGACACCCAAATGTAATATTAAGGTTAGGACCCAACACAATATTTTATAACATAGAAGAGGGATGCCGTAATCCAAGCTATAAAATATTTGAAGGTAGGTGAATGACGATTCGCCAATTTCCACCATGAAAATCGAAATAAATTATTAGGTTTAAATTAGTTTTGAAACTCTTAGATTCTTTGAGATTCATTGACTTTTCAATGGCATGTTTCAATCTCGAGTGTGCCCTTCAAGTTTTGTGACTGGGATGCCGAGGATCACAAAACAAGGTGTGAAGTAACCATGCAAATTACTTGGTACTCTTAATTTTTATCACTCAACCGATGTGTCGATTAATCACATGCGCTCCACCAATCTATGATAAACCTTAATCCACCCTTTTCCTACCTTGTTAAGTCCTGGTTAGTGTCTCGATTAACCACACACGCTCCACTAACGACTTAAGCAAAGTGCCAAGTGTAATTTCATGGGTTAGCACCTTATTCACATTTTCCTAAAGTAACTAATATTGGGAATTTATAAAAACATTTAGTTACTTTATAACCTTCATACTTTTAATGATGATTAAAGTCATTGTCCTACCCGTTCGGCTAATGACCCTCCACCAGTCAAGGAAGCGGTGGGTGAGAGTGGACACCCATTAAGCTACCATTTTATAGGCAACAACCTTATACCCCCCTTGTAGACCGACTTCGTGAATGAGGCCTACTAACGGTAAAACAACTTGTTCTTATACATACATACATATATATATATATATATATATATATATATATATATATTAACTTATAATATTATAAAGTATAAGGGTTGAATTTCAACTTTTAAAATTCTAGGGGTTGGACCTAAAGTTTTTAAAGTGACTTTACATGTTCCAAAACTTGAGGGAAAGTTTTGTAAGTTTCAAAACTTTTCATCTTTCATAACTTATCTTTCATAACTTATGAGTTAATGATTTATTAAAATGAAAGACTTTTCATTTTATGTAACCTATGTGTTTCTTTAATGGACTTTAAAAGAGTGACTTTCGGTAATCCATAAGTTGAGGACAAATTATGGATTCCATTAAAACACATCAAGATCAAGAATTAAACTTCCAAGCAAGTTGCAAATAATTCCTATGATCTTCTAAACTCATAAGTTCATGAACATTCATATCAACAATTTCAAGAATCATAAATAAACCATAAAAAACTTGAAATTTTGACAATAGCAATTGAAAATGGATTAGCATAACCATTACACCATCTAAAACAAGTTTTATAAGACCAAAACAGTTTAGGGTAATGTTTCTAGTCCATTTCCAACAGCAAAACTCGAAAAACTGCAAACTGGAAGACAAACTCGTCAAGTTCATGTATTAACTCATGAACTCGACAAGTTTTTGGCTAGAACTCGTCGAGTTTTCTAGTATGGGCAGTTTTTGGTTTTGAAAAACAAGTTTGCATCAAGTATCAAGTAAAAAACGAGGCTCTGATACCACTGAAGGGTTTTGAGCATTCTAACACTCCTAAGGTGTACATACAACCCTAGAAACCTTGGATCTATGTTTTACTAAGATACATGCAAATTTGAATTCCAAGGTTCTTAACCTATCTAGCATAGCAAGGGGAACTTGAATCATAAAAGCTAGTAAGAAAACATACCTTTCTTGTTGCTTGGATTCCTTGAGAACCTTGTGAGCCTAGCACCTCAAGTGTGATGCCTCAAATGTCTCACACAACACCACAACACTTGGAATAACCTTGAGAGAAGTTCACTTATCACTCAAAATTGGCTAGCCCTCTTATTCTCTTCTTAGTAGTACCGATTTTGCTAGTCATGGGGTCCTTATATAGTTGTGTCGCAAGTAGGGTTACTCCATATAAACCCTGATGTGCATGGCTTTCCATATTCCATGATCCATGGGTTTATAACCTCCATGGACTATCCATGAAGCCCCTTATGGTTTAGCCCAATTCATACAAACCATGGATCAATAGCCCACTATACAAGAATGGATGATTTACACAATTGTGACATCCCCTAATTTCTTGGCCAGAAAAGACCGATTTAATTTATGCTTTTTAAAATAAAATCAGAGAAATCTTTTTAAAAGATGTTGCGGAATTTGTTCCCAAAACAAAACATGATAAAAGTTTATCAAAACCTTCTTTAAGAAATGTATAGTTTCATTTCATATCAAAACCTCGGGATGTCATGTTCCGATACAGATCAAAAGCATAAACAAGACATTATAAGCCTTTCAACAGTTATTCACAACTACTGGCCTATAATCCAAAAATCCCTCATCGTCCTCCGATTATGCTCGGGGTCCACTATTTGTAACAGAAAATGCTAAGTGGGTTAGGCTTGAGAGCCTGGTGAGCATATAGGGTTTTCAACCCACACTAATAATAATCTTATTAAGTTCACCAATCAACAATAACCCTGATTACCCGTTCCTATTATCCTTACCTTACGTCCCTAAACACTTTTCACAAGGGACCTAACCTAAAGAATATAATCGGGATGGACACTACTGCTAATGGGTTTCCTCAGCCATACATGTCCTAAAGGCAACCGTGAGGGGGATGGAGTACAGCGAATGAACACTCTTAGTTCATTAACACCTACAGGTTGCGGACCTGCTAATGTTTCCAACTGGACTGTCTAGAAAGTCTGTGGTCGTCATCCAAACTCCGCTAGATGACTTGATCTCAAAACACATCGAGGCCTCTCATCAATTTTTATTTTATCACACGTCACTATCTACCCATGTTCTACCCAACATATTTGTAGATAAAAATACTTATACAGTTTAAAACTTGTATAAAACATCAACTCAACAGTCACCTCAAATAAACAATTAATATATTTACACATAGCACGTATTATAAGGTAAATACTTCATGTCTATGTGTAAAATGAAAGTTACTATACACTCACTTGATTTGATGATAACCAGGCAGCAATTCGTTTCCTAAAACGATCGTTTCTAATAAAACTGGGAGTTTTATTGAGAAACCGGGCTTTGCAAAGGTCGGGCTTCGAAACCGAAAAGATAAATTTTTCGGGCTTCTCGGGCACTTCGTGGAGTATTCCGGGCTTTGGAATAAGTACCGGGGCTTCGGGGGATGTGAAAATAACCAAAATAGTGAAAAAGGGCAAAAATTGCAAATTTCTAAATTCTAGCCGGGAGGGTTCGCACCCTTCTATTTATAGTGGGAGGCTTCTGATCGGACGGCTAGAAAAAGGCCACGCATTGCAGATCCGAACGCTCGCAGGGAGGGTTCGCACATGGCTCGCACCCGCGAGGGGCTCGCTGTCAGTCTGTGATTGGACCGAGGTCTAGGGTCCGAAGTCAATTCCGATGGTGGGGTCCGCAGACAAAGGTGCGCAGATGGCACCATGTGCGAGGGCCTCGGTGGCGATTGCTGATTGGACCGCAGTCTAGCAGTCCATGTGCAAGGCTCGGACTAAGGCGTGCGAGGTTTGGATTGGGCCTCCCTTCGGTCAAATCAAAATTCGACATGTGGCTTCGCATGACTCACCATTTCTCACACGTGGCACATGCGAGGCGAGGGTGACGTGGCAACTCGTGACTATGCGAATTTTCTCTATTTTCGCGCCAAAACTTCTAACATCTATAACTTTCGCATACAAGCTCCGTTTTTGACGTTCTTTATATGAACGCGTAGGTAAAATTACGCTCTACAACTTGCGTTTAGACTTCGTCGGCTAATTTTGATTTTAATTTTTATATTATTATTTTTAATAGACCGGGACAAGAAATCCGTTAACAATTCATAACTTCTTCATCCGACGTCCGTTTTCGTCAGACTTTTTACCGTTGTGCTACTAATGACAAGACCTTCAATTCTCGTTTAGGTCATGTCGGCTAAAAATCGCTCGATCTAAAATTCGAGTTTTTAGATGTCTACTGCTAAGCTGAAACTTCGAAAAATCATAACTTCCTCATACGAAGTCAGATTTGGGTGTTCCTTTTATCGAACTTCTCGGTTTAACGAATACTACGACTTTCGTTTAGATCACTAAGGCTAAAAAGTAGTTTATCAAAAACTCACTTTTTACGACATTCAGCACCGTGCCGGTTTTGTCGCGAAACTTCGACAAGTCATAACTTCTTCGTTATAACTCGGATTTTGGTATTCTTTATATCCCCGAAATCCTTGTTTCGACCACTACAATTTTATGTAAAGATATCGAGCTTATCTCACACTTTAATTTTGACGCTGATTTTTATTCTTAATTAATTAAACCCTAATAATTAAGCATAAAACACATAATTCACATAATATTCACATAATTCATTTTCATTTTTTCAAAAAGAGTTACAAAGGTTAACCTAGACTATAATGTCAATATTAATGCCTAGCCTAGAAACACGGGCATTACAATTCTCTCCCCCTTAGGATGATTTTGTCCCCGGAATCACACAACGACAAACAATTATGGGTAGCGACTCACAATGTCACTCTTCGTTTCCCAGGTGGGATTTGGCCCATTTATAACGTTCCAATGAACAAGCACTAAATCGACTATCTTACGTTGCAACTTCTTAGTCTTACGGTTAACAATTGCCTCAGGTTCTCCAATTAACCTCTTTCTCTCATCCAACCTTAATTCAGAAATGGGAATTATGTCGGGCACACCTCCCGTAAACTACCTCAAATAACACACATGAAAGGTATTGTTAATACCCTCTAGTTCTTCCGGTAATTCTAGCTTGTAAGCTTGATTTCCGATCCTCTGAAGAACTTTTAAATAGTCCAATAAACCTTGGACTCAACTTTCCCCTTCTACCAAACCTTATAAGTCCCTTCCACGACGAGACTTTGAGTAAAACCGAATCTCAAACTTCGAATGATAGCGGTTGTCTTTTCTTGTCAGCATAGCTCTTTTGAGCAGCTAACATCCTTTCCCTAATCACTTACAACTTTTCAGCAGTCTAATGGACTATTTTAAGTCCCATAAACTGTTTTTCCTTAGCTTCTAGCCAACATGACGACCTTCAACACTTTTCCCCATACAAAGCGTGATAAGGTGCCATCTTGATGCTTGAGTGGAAACTATTACCCTAGAAAAATTCTACTAAAGGTAAATGTTCATCCCAATTACCTTGGAATTCCAGGGTACATGCTCTTAGCATATCCTTCAATGTTTGAATCGTTTATTCGCTCTGACCATCGGTTTGCGGATGGTAAGTTGTATCCAAACACAACTTGGTACCTAATTCCTCTTACAGACTCCTCCAACACCTTGAGGTAAAACGATTGTCACGATCGGATACTATCGTTAACGGAACACCGTGTAACCTCATAATTTCCTTCACATAAGAATTTCGCAAGTTTATCCATAGACCATTTCTCGTTAACGACTATGAAATGTGCATTCTTAGTGAAGCGATCAACGACCACCCAAATCATGTCGTGACCGTTCCTTGTTCTGGGCAGTTTAGTCACAAAATCCATAATGATATCTTCCCATTTACCCATGGGTACAGGTAAAGGTTCTAAACTCCCATACGGTTTTTGATGTTGTTCCTTAACCCTAGCACAAGTTACACACTCGGCCACATACTTAGCAACATCGAGCTTCATCGTCGGCCACTAGTAATAGGGATTTAGGTCCCTATACATTTTCGTACTGCCGGCATGAAGCGAGTACATGGTCTAGTGAGCTTCTTACATCAGAAGATCTCTTACTCCTCCCGTCTTAGGTACCCAAATCCTATCTTCGAATGCCTTCAATCCCTGACCGTTTATATCAAACACCAATGTTTTACTCAAACGTTCCTCCTTCCGGTCATTTTTTCTCTAAAGCTTCCTCTTTAGCTTTCTTTATACTTTCCATAATTGTAGAGACAACTTCAATTCTCAATGCTCTTGGCCTTTTCTTTTCAAGGTTCACCTTCCGACTGAGAGCATCAACATCAACATTTGCTTTACCAGGGTGGTAAAGTATCTCACAATGGTAGTCCTTGAGTAACTCTAGCCAGCGTCGTTGCCTCATGTTCAATTCCTTCTGATTAAAGAGATATTGAAGAATCTTATGATCAGTGAAAAGTTTGCATTTAGTACCATAAAGATAGTGCCTCCATATCTTTTAGGTGAATACTGCCGCTGCTAATTCCAGATTATGAGTGGGGTAGTTCTTTTCATGCTCTTTCAATTGCCTCGATGTATACGCTATCACCTTATCCCTTTGGGCCAGAACACATCCTAACCCAACTCCAGAGGAATCACTATAAACTGTGAAGTCATCAACCGCTTCAGGTAACGAAAGAATCGGTGTTTCACACAACTTCTTCTTTAACTTCTCAAAGCTTCCTATGCTTCTCATTCCAAGTATAGACAGCTCCTTTGTGGGTCAAAGGTGTCAATAGAGTCGCGATCGAAGAAAAGCCTTGGATAAATCAGTGATAATATCCAGCTAATCCTAAAAAGCTTCAAATATCCATAGGAATTTCAATCGTAACCTCCGAGTTACAAAATAAATCCTTATTGAGGACTCCTTTTTCTTGGAATAAGTATTTTCCTTAATTTATTGTAACAGACCGATGGGTCATGTTCTAATGATCTCTCATTGTATACTGCACTACTTAGACTCAGATCTCCTAGGGTCAATTTTCAGAACAAACTACACCTTCCTTCATGTTCTAATGTGATACAATCACAGTTCAACATGTATCATTCCTAAATATCAACTTCTTTAACAATGAGTGCGATACTTCTGTTGATCGCTTTAATCATTTTTCACCTTAATCTTCTGGCTTAAGTCAAATGCTACATCGAACTTGGTTCTCTGAACCACATAACATACTCATCTTAGTCGGACTCGATTCGATATGACCTCTAAGGTCGGAATAACAATCATCTTCTTAGTCATTACCGAAACGATGGTAACGACAGACTAGAACAAAACGGAATCAAATAATAGCTCCTTGGTAACCTTATGAATTTCCCTGATCCAAGTACGAGTCCTGTGCTTCCAGTAGTATAGGCCTCTACTACCATTCACACCTACTCATGCTCGTCCCTAGTATTGTCTCACAGTTCTCCAAATCGCCATACAAGAATTTCACATAGTCATTCAGTTCATCATATGACAAAACCAGGGTTTATATTATTTCCTTGAAACGATTACACAAAGGTTCAAGATTACCCTATACTATGCCTCTAATAGGCTAAACCACTTGTTACTATTCACATTACTACTTTATAACTTGATCTTCTTCTTTTGCAGCCTCAAGTGTCATCTGAAAGGCTCTCGCCTTCGGCTTTAGTGGTAGATTAGGCTTTGCAGCATCCTTCCTCTTCGGACAGTCTTTAAAAACATGCCCTTCTTCATGGCACTCAAAACATACCCTCTTCGGACAGTCTTTAAAAACTAGGAGCGTATTCAGTAACGCTCATCTTTCCCTTCTTTAAATTCTGGAACTCATTGTTGATTTCCAGAAGATCCTGCTCAAAGCAGTATTGCAGTTTCAGTTGTAGTACAAAGTCTTCCCAAGACATCTTACTAGCTTCTCCCTTGGGCATCGAATTAGCTAGTAACTTCCACCAGTTCAACACACCAGACTTTAACAGAGGAATTGCAAGTGCGGTCTTTTGTTTGATGCTGCACTCACAACTTTCAAACATCGTCTCCATTTCGGAGATCCAATTCATGACTTCCACCGATGTCGGACTTCTAGATAGACACGGCGGTTTTGTTGCCATGAAATCTTTGTATTTACACCTGCGTCCATCAACTCCTCCATCCTGGTTGTCTTGTCTAACTATCGGTGGGTTGGCTTGACCAAGAGTCCCACTGTAGTTCCCTCTTACTGATTGCCCTTCATTCAATACGGGTTGTTCAACAGGCATCGTAGTCTCTTCCCTATGCTGTTGTAGTAATCGCCTTGTCTCCTCCATCTAGCGATCTAACATCATCTGCATCATTGCTTGTACCCCAGCCATCATCATTGGCTCAGGTGCAGCTCCTACAACAGGTACTTGTTCAACTTCTTGAGGTTGAGGCCGTTGATCCCTGTTTCCGTTTGCATTTGCAACTCCACTACGAGTTCTTGCCATTACAATCTATATACCATATAAGGCGAATTTAGGTCTTTACCCTCGATAGGTATTTAAATTCCATTATACCTCCAAAACGTTTACATGTTAGTTCTAATCTCGTAATCGTATGGTTAAAATCCTACACACATAAGGTTTCCAGATCCGGTCGGCAACAAACCATAGACCCGAACAAATAATGGCATATATGGCAAACATATAACATTTAGCACATAAGGGCATTTTAGGCATCTTTCCTAAAATAAACTAGTGCTCGTGTCTAAAATATGGTAGACACTCATCTCGCAATCATCACTTAGCATTCTAAGTTTACGTCTAGAAATCCTACAACTTCTTAGTTCGCTTAAACTAATGCTCTGATACCAACCGTGACATCCCCTAATTTCTCGGCCAAAAAAGACCGATTTAATTTATGTTTTTTAAAATAAAATCAGAGAAATCTTTTTAAAAGATGTTGCAGAATTTGTTCCCAAAACAAAACATGATAAAAGTTTATCAAAACCTTCTTTAAGAAATGTATAGTTTCATTTCATATCAAAACCTCGGGATGTCATGTTCCGATACAGATTAAAAGCATAAACAAGACATTATAATCCTTTCAACAGTTATTTACAACTACTGGCCTATAATCCAAAAATCCCTCATCGTCCTCTGACTATGCTCGGGGTCCACTATCTGTAACATAAAAAGCTGAGTGGGTTAGGCTTGAGAGCCTGGTGAGCATATAGGGTTTTCAACCCACACTAATAATAATCTTATTAAGTTCACCAATCAACAATAACCCTGATTACCCGTTCCTATTATCCTTACCTTACGTCCCTAAACACTTTTCACAAGGGACCTAACCTAAAGAATATAATCGGGATGGACACTACTGCTAATGGGTTTCCTCAGCCATACATGTCCTAAAGGCAACCGTGAGGGGGATGGAGTACATCGAATGAACACTCTTAGTTCATTAACACCTACAGGTTGCGGACCTGCTAATGTTTCCAACTGGACTGTCTAGAAAGTCTGTGGTCGTCATCCAAACTCCGCTAGATGACTTGATCTCAAAACACATCGAGGCCTCTCATCAATTTTTATTTTATCACACGTCACTATCTACCCATGTTCTACCCAACATATTTGTAGATAAAAATACTTATACAGTTTAAAACTTGTATAAAACATCAACTCAACAGTCACCTCAAATAAACAATTAATATATTTACACATAGCACGTATTATAAGGTAAATACTTCATGTCTATGTGTAAAATGAAAGTTACTATACACTCACTTGATTTGATGATAACCAGGCAGCAATTCGTTTCCTAAAACGATCGTTTCTAATAAAACTGGGAGTTTTATTGAGAAACCGGGCTTTGCAAAGGTCGGGCTTCGAAACCGAAAAGATAAATTTTCGGGCTTCTCAGGTACTTCGTGGAGTATTCCGGGCTTTGGAATAAGTACCGGGGCTTCGAGGGATGTGAAAATAGCCAAAATAGTGAAAAAGGGCCAAAATTGCCAATTTCTAAATTCTAGCCGGGAGGGTTCGCACCCTTCTATTTATAGGGGGAGGCTTCTGATCGGACGGCTAGAAAGAGGCCATGCGTTGCAGATCCGAAGGCTCGCAGGGAGGGTTCGCACATGCCTCGCACCCGCGAGGGGCTCGCTGTTAGTCTGTGATTGGACCGAGGTCTTAGGTCCGAAGTCGATTCCGGTGGTGGGGTCCGCAGGTGAAGGTGCGTAGATGGCAGCACGTGCGAGGGCCTCGGTGGCGATTGCTGATTGGACCGTGGTCTAGCAGTCCATGTGTGAGGCTCGGACTAAGGCGTGCGAGGTTCGGATTGGGCCTCCCTTCAGTCAAATCAGAATTCGACACGTGGCTTCGCATGACTCACCATTTCTGACATGTGGCACATGCGAGGCGAGGGTGACGTGGCAACTCGTGACTATGCGAATTTTCTTGATTTTCGCGCCAAAGCTTCTAACATCCATAACTTCCGCATACGAGCTCCGTTTGTTACGTTCTTTATATGCACGCGTAGGTAAAATTACATTCTACAACTTTCGTTTAGACTTCGTCGGCTAATTTTGATTTTAATTTTTATATTATTATTTTTAACAGACCTGGACAGGAAATCCGTTAACAATTCATAACTTCTTCATCCGACGTCCGTTTTCGTCAGACTTTTTACCGTTGTGCTACTAATGGCGAGACCTTCAATTCTCGTTTAGTTCGTGTCAGCTAAAAATCACTCGATCTAAAATTCGAGTTTTTAGTTGTCTACTGCAAAGCTGAAACTTCGAAAAATCATAACTTCCTCATACGAAGTCAGATTTGGGCGTTCTTTTTATCGAACTTCTCGGTTCAACGAATACTACGACTTTCGTTTAGATCACTAAGGCTAAAATGTAGTTTATCAAAAACTCACTTTTTATGACATTCAGCACCGTGCCAGTTTTGTCGCGAAACTTCGACATGTCATAACTTCTTCGTTATAACTCGGATTTTGGTATTCTTTATATCCCCAAAATCCTTGTTTCAACCACTACAACTTTATGTAAAGATACCGGGCTTATCTCACACTTTAATTTTGACGCTTATTTTTATTCTTAATTAATTAAACCCTAATAATTAAGCATAAAACATATAATTCACATAATATTCACATAATTCCTTTTCATTTCTTCAAAATGAGTTACAAAGGTTAACCTAGACTATAATGTCAATATTAATGCCTAGCCTAGAAACACGGGCATTACAACAATCAACCCCATATATTTAATTAGTCTCTTTTTGATCACTTAATTAATTCCAGATTAATTCTTTGATCAATACTAATTAAATAATATTATTAATATATTAGAACTTATAATATATTAATAAACCTTAAGTGTCCTTTCTCTCATTTAGTCTATCCAAGTGTTGCAATTCCATGCAACCCAAATGGACCATGCCAACTGGGTCAAGTACATTCCCAAAAAATAGTTATGAACTTAGACACCAAATCCAACATTAAGTACCACCTCGGTGCTTCTAATGACTCAGTGCCCAACTTCACCCCAACAAACCGGGGTCCTACACCTCCGACCATACAACATCTCAAACGAGGGTCGGTCGATACTAGCATGGTAACTATTGTTATATGAAAACTCTATTAGTGGGAGGTATGTATCCCAACTCCCTCCGAAGTCTAGTACACATGCACAATGCATATCCTCGAGCGTCTGGATCGTCCGCTCGTTCTGGCCGTCCGTCTGGGGGTGATATGCAGTGCTAAAGTGTAACTGTGTGCCCAATACCTCGTGGAACTTTTTCCAGAATCTGGATGTGAATCTGACATCCCGGTTAGAGACCACCGACACTGGCACCCCATGCCTCACCACCACCTCTCGCATTAAAATATCTGCTAATTTCTTAGCAGAGATGCTCTCAGAGATAGGAATAAAGTGGGCACTGTTTGTCAATCTATCCACAATAACCCATATGGCATCCATATCCCTCGCCGTCCTCGGTAACTTCGTGATGAAGTCGATGGTGATCTTTTCCCACTTCCACAAAGGAATGGGTAGCGGTTGAACCTTTTCCTGAGGCCTCTGATGTTCAGCCTTGACCTTCCTGCAGGTCAAGCAACGCTCTACAAACCACATAATCACCCGCTTCATGTAGAGCCACCAGTAAGTCAACCTCAGGTCTCTATACATCTTCGTGGCCCGTGGGTGAATAGAGAACTTGGATTTGTGTTCCTCCTCCAGAATCTTCTGTCTCACACCCCCGGTTACCGGTACCCACATCCGACCACACTGTTTCAGAAGACCTCATCCATCACGTCCAAATAAGGGAAACTGACCGTGAATCCGCTTTATCTTCCAATTATCTTTCTTTACACCCTCCACATGAGCTTGCTTAATCATATCCAATAATGGAAAGATCATTGTCATCCTCAAACAAACGTCCCTAATCAGTGCACTTGCTGCTTTGCAGCTCAAATCATCAGCCCCCACATTAGCCTTCCCTGGGTGGTATAAGATCTCATAGTTATAATCTTTCAGTACATCCAACCACCTCGTCTGTCGCATGTTGAGGTTCTGCTGATCCATCAAATATTTTAAACTCTTGTGGTCACTGTAGATGGTGCACCGCACCCTATATAAGTAATGCCTCCAGATTTTGAGGGCAAACACCACTGCTCCCAATTCCAGACTGTAAGTGGGGTAATTCGCCTCATGAGGCTTCAACTACCTCAAGGCGTACGCGATCATATGTCTACTCTGCATCAGAACCACCCCCAATCCTGAGATTGATGCATCACAATACACCACCAAATCATCCAACCCCTCGGGTAGTACTAGAATTGGGGCCTCACACAACCTCTGCCTCAAGGTCTCGAATGCCAATTGCTGATACGGCCCCCACCGAAATGTCATATTCTTCTTGGTCAAGCGGGTTAAAGGCACCGCAATCTTAGAGAAATCATGAATGAATCTCCGATAGTACCCCACTAGACCCAAGAAGCTACGAATCTCAGACGCATTCTTTAGCACTTCGCACCTCATAACTTCCTCAACCTGGGATGGATCAACCGATATACGCTCTTGGTTGATGATGTGCCCCAAAAACCTCACCTCTCGCAACCAGAAATCGCACTTTAAGAACTTGGCATAAAGCCTTTCCGTCCTCAGTGTCTTATATACCTCCCTCAGATTCTGCTCGTGCTACTCCTTGGTCTTAAAATAGACCAAGATATCATCTATAAAGATGATTACAGACCGATCCAACATTGGCCTACATACCCTGTTCATGAGATCCATGAACACTGCTGGGGCACTGGTAAGACCGAATGACATCACCACAAACTCGTAGTGACCGTACCGAGTCCTGAAAGTTGTCTTAAGTATATCCTCATCTCTAATCCTCATTTGATGGTACCCCGATCGAAGATCAATCTTGAAAAGCCAAGACACGATGTGCAGCTTATCGAACAAATCATCGATCCTCATAAGCGGATAGCAGTTTTTCACCGTTATCTTGTTCAGCTCCCTATAATCGATATACATCCTGTGTGACTCGTCCTTCTTTTTCACGAATAGGATCGGCAATCCCCATGGGGAACTGCTCGGACAAATGAACCCTCGGTCTAGCAGCTCCTGCATCTCGGGCGGAGCTAGCTGCTACAATGCCTTAGCTATCGGGGCAACACCCGATACCATATCAATGCAAAACTCTACTTGCCTCTCTGGAGGCACTCCAGGCAACTCCTCGGGAAAGACATCCTGATAATCTCGTACGACCGACACATAACCCAAATCTGTCGTGGTCTTGACCCTCGTATCCACGATATATGCTAAAAATCCCGACAACCCTGGTGGAGAATTCTCCTGGCCCTTGCGACTGAACAGAGGATTGGCCCCTGCGGGTCCCTCTCCCCATGAATAACCAATTCTCCCCCACTTGGGGTTCGAACTCTCACCAGCTGGCGCTTACAATCTATCATGGCCCCATTGGCCCCCAACCAATCCATCCCGATAGTCACCTTTAGACCTCGCAACGATATCGGTATCAGATCAACCCACAACCTCTCCCCAAACACATTCAGGACACATTCCTGATACACCCTCACAACACTTACAATGAGGTCATCCGCAATCTCAACCTTAAGCGGGGAATTTAAAGTCCCCGACACATCCTGGAACTTCTTGCTAAGCGCAAGAGATACAAACGATCGAGTAGCACCCGAATCGAATAGAAAGTGAGCCGACATACCATTGACTAGAAAGGTCCCCATACATGAGCACATATATACACATAAGCAATACAAATCAATATCAAGCAGGAAAATAAAACACGTACCAACCATGATGTCTGGCGTTGCCCGAGCCTCCTCGGTAGTTAACTGAAATGTGTGGCTCTTCACCGTTGGAGCATCCGCCTTAGCAGGGTGGCCATCGGTGATCATCATTGTGTTGGGTGCAAGCGCCGCCACTGCTCTTCCTCCTCCCTACAACCTCGGACAATCGGCTTGTTTATGGATGGTCTTGTTGCAGTGGAAACAAGTCAATCCCTTCTTAGGGAAATCCTTGCTCGTGTGGCCCAGCTGGCCACACACGTAACATCCGGAGTTTGTTGCTCGACAAGCCCCACTGTCTATTTTACCACACTTGACATACCGGCCATGACCCTACTGGCCCCTACTAGAAGAATCTGAGGTCTTAGGCTTTTTAGCCTGACCTAATGTTGCCTGTGCCTACTCTGGCTTCTGCTTGGTGCGGAAGTCCAACTCCATCTCCCACTCACGAGCCTTCTCCACCATCTCATTTAGGGTTTTGCACCCTGTAAAGCTCACAAACTCTCTGATATCATCCCTTAGCATGGAATGATACCTCGTCCTCCTCATGTCCTAATTTTTAGCATACTAGGGGATCAACAGTGCTCGTTCCCGAAACGTGGCGGTGATCTCCGCCACAGTCTCGGTGGTCTGCTGGAGTTCCTGGAACTCCCTTACTAATCCTTGTACCTCAATGGGTAGTGAAAACTCTAGATTAAAAAGTCTGAAAAACTCTGCCCATGTCTTCTCAGCCACACCAACTGCCCCCACCTAACTGGTTACCTCTCCTTACCAGTCTTGGGCTCAATCCCTCTGTATACACGAAGAAAATCCCACCTTTGCCACATCAGGGCAAGAGCTCATGCGCTGAGAGTTCTCCATGCCTGCCACCCAGCGTCAGATGACTATGGGGTCCCTGACCCCCAAGAACTCTGGCGCCCCGCATGCCTTAAAGTCACGGAATGAGGGAGTTTGGGCCCCGACCTGACCCGCATCAATCTCGAATCTGAACGACCTGAGCTGCTTCTCCATGATCTCTATCATCCCTTCCTTGACTTTCCCAAAAATCATTGGGGTGGCCTCAAGGATTCCCTCGTAAACTAGGCTGCTATGAGCTCGCGCAACCTCTCATCAATGGGTACTGTACCGTCGCCCGACCCATATCTAGATCCTGATCTGATCCTAGTCCCCCTGCTCTAAATCGTGTCACCACTATCTTGATAAGACAAAATGATCAAGATAATCAAAAAGGGGTCCTCCCACACCGGTTCTCCTTAGAGCTTCCAGATCTAACGTCAGTTCGGGTATAGGTCCTTTGCTTCCAGTAGTACGGGCCCAATACTACATTCCACACCTACCTATACCTTCTCCAAGGCTCTACCTGGTAACTCTAATTCGTCCCAGAACAAATCATATCTCACACGCTACCACATAGCTCAAACCATACGTTATCCTAAGATTTGCTCCATCTATGTCAAACCATAACTCAATCATAACAGGTTGCCCTGTACATGCAAATTATACACAAAACCGGATCAAATAGACTTTCGAATAATAGATTCTACCCTAGGACCACAACCAGACAAGCAACGGGAAATAAGGCCAAATTATTCATTCTAAGGCTATAAGATCCTAACCGTATACAATTTTTAAAGCATACACATAGCAAAGTCCATCCGACTATCATAATCCAAATATCAGTATAACATGGCTAACATTTTGGGGAACTACTTACTTGAGCTTGGTCGATCACACACATTGCACTCTCCCCTTTTTCTATTTTAAGAAGTTGCATGTTAACTTTTGATTTTTTTTTAAAACAATTTTATCATTTCCTTAGTTTGAATCCTGACACATGTAAATCCCCAAATCTGCTTGTGTATCAATCAGATCCAATTGATGGTGTGGAATCCAAATCAATTGGATGATGTCAGATGAAAATAGAAGAGAATGAGAAGAAGAATAACTTGAATCTATGATGTATTTAATGTTGGAATGAATCTCCTTACACATAGATTCATACACACACACACACACACTCTTCTCTCTAACTTTCTCTCACACCTTACGAACACACACTTAAGCACTTGGAGAGTACTTCATCACCTCACCCACCTAACACCTATATATACATGGGCCACAAACTCAAGGCCGGACCGAAAACCCAATGCTAGACCGAAAACTCATGGGTTTTCGGTCCAAGCTACAACTAATCCCAATATTAGTTTTCGGCCCAAATGATAAAACAATAAATGCTTAGAAAAGCAAAGTATAAGCCAATTTTAGACCCAACAACACACCCGAGAGTATGCCCGAATCCCTCAAACTAAGGTTCTGATACCAACTTGTAACGAACGAATTTTTCTTTTTCTTTTTCTTTTTTCAAATAATTTTTCATTTTTAAAATAATCAAAACATTCCCATAAACCATAAAAATCCCAATGATAATTGTTTTCAAATTCAAAACATCAACATTTTATTTCAAATAGCAAAGTGTCCCCATAAAAATGCGTTAGAGAGTGTGTGCCACGCCATTAAACCTTGCCCTTTCCCTTAGGCTCCGAAGTACCTGAAAACAATCATTAAACTGTAAGCTAATGCTTAGTGAGTTCCCCAGAGAATACCCCACACAATCCACATAATCACATAATCCATACTTCCTATAATAACTACATATACCACAAACCATGCATACAAACATATAAGGATGTCGTGGGCTCCTCCCAGGGTCTTACTCCAGGACGTCATGGGCTCCTCCACTTGGTCTTACACCTAGGTGTCATGGGCTCCCCCATGGTATTTAATTCGGAAAGCCATGGGCTCCTCCATATGTTATGACATCCGGGTGTCATGGGCTGCCCCATGGTCTTCACCTGAAAGCCATGTGCTCCCCCACATAGTCTTACATCCAAGCGTCATGGGCACCCCCATGGTCTTTCATGAAAGTATACCACATATACATCTAGCATACGACCTAGCATATAACCAACTAACATGCCACATATCACTATATCAACTAGTGTAACACATATCATAAAATGGGTCGGCCTTGGTGCCTTCGACCCATTGGTATAGTGAGGAGACTCACCTTTCAAGAACTGTTGAACTGATAAGATATGGTAGGTCCCAACGCGCAACTCCAACTCAACTACCTAAAATCATCATGTGAGTAGCTTTGTCAAAATCTCGAGATACCAAATACCCTCAAAGTCAAACTTAGCCAACCCTGGTCAAAGTCCAAGTCAACAGTCAAGGTCAACGGCCCATGTTGACCCTAACTCGTCGAGTGCATCTAGTAACTCGTCGAGTTCCTTCCGAGTCCATAAAACCGAATTTCGAGTGAACTCGTCGAGTTACCTGTGTAACTCATCGAGTTCTTTAGTGTCCAGGAGACCGAAAACCCGAGTCAGGAGACTGAAAACTCGAGTCAAGAGACCGAAAACCCTAATCAATTCACCGAGATCCTTGAGGATCCCGAAAACGGGTCAACCCTGCCCAACTCGTCGAGTTGGCTAAGTAACTCGTCGAGGTCCTTCAGCCATTTTCATGTTCAGTCCTTTCCAGTTGAATCTAAGGCTCTAAACTACAAATCCAACCTCTTATGGTGTAGTTATCACGTAAAGTTGTAAACTTTACGTGCATGCAAGGCCTTAAGGGGCTAAACACCTAAAGCTAAGGTTCATACAAGGTTTAGGGCATGAAATAGGACCTATACTATAAAAGTGAGCAATTTTATGTCCATGGAGGCCTAGAGGTGTCCAGATCTGAAACCATATCCTCATGACAAGCTCAAACCCGAGATTGACTCCATTTTGCACTAGAAATGACCATATTCTTACATAAGGGAAGATCTAAGAAATGGAAAGCCAAGGTAAAGACATTTTACCTCAAAAAGGTTGCTAACACAAAGTAGATGTTGGATCTATTGCCTCTCCCTTTTCTCCAACCTCTTCAAGCTCCAAATTCCTTCACAACCACACCAAAATCACTCTCCAAGGCTCTCACACACACTCAAGAAGGTGCAAAGCTCGAACTAGGGTTCTTCTGGGCTGTAAAGACGATGAGGGAGGCCATAATGAAACATAAGTTCTTTATATAGGGTGCAAATCCCTGCAAATTAGGGTTTTCCTGTACAACGTCTACTCGTCGAGTTGGGCCTTCCAACTTGTCGAGTAGACCTTAAGTATTGCGTCCAAAATGATTTCTACTCGACGAGTTGGAGTTCCCCAACTCGTTGAGTTCCAGTCTAAAACCCTAAAATCTTGAGAAATAATTGATTCCTGGAATGAGCGTTACATCTAGACAGTCTAATGGAATGCTAGCAGACTCGCAACCTGTAGGTGTTTGTGAACGATGTGTTCACTGATGTACTCTATCTCCCTCATGGTTGCTTTACTGACATATATTGTTGAGGAATCCCTTAAGCAGTGTTGTCTTCCCGATGATGATACTTAGGCTAGGTCCCTTGAATTAGATACTTTAGGGACAGAAAGTGAGGATAATGGCAACAGGTTATCAGGTTGAATGATTTGATGAAATTAAAGAACTTAATTATTGTAGGTTGAAAACCCCATGCGTTCACCAGACTCCCAAGCCTGACCTACTCAATTTCTTGTATTACAGGTAGTGGCAAAAGAGCACATAAATCTTGATCTGATGAGAGATCTATGGATTATAGATCATTAGAATAATAGATGTTGTAAGGTCTATACTATTTCTGTTTATGCTTATGTACTGTATTAACAATGACATCCCAACGTTTTTAATATAATTAAAAATATATTTTTTCGGAAATGCTTTGATAATTACTTTATCATATTTTTTGAAACAAATTCCGCAACATATTTTTTCAAAAGGATACTCTGATTTTCAAATAATGCATAAACAAATCGGTATTTTCTGGCTATGAAATTTGGAATGTCACAATTAACACAAAATATAATAATCATGTAATTTATCTATTATTCAATAAATTAACATGTATCCTTTTATTATCGGTACAGTATTTGTTGTCATATTTATAAAACTTCTTGCATTTATTAAGTCATGCCTTAAAATAAGTTGTGGCCTATTGGTTCCGTAACTTTGCCCTCACCACAACATCAGAAATCTTGGTTGTGGTTGATACCAAAACTTGGGAGTTGTTTGCTATGATTACTTTTTTCTGCATTATAGAAATATATAGATAAATTAATATCCACTGCTAATCCAACACTTATACAACAGAAAATATGGGTCATCTCTATTAGTACCATCGTCAATCTGTCGCTAAATATTCGTTCGCTAATTCGAAGCATCGAAGCATTCTGTAAACTTCCTATGCAGATTTGTTCGAATCCTTCATTTTCTGGTTATTTAAATTTTGGTTTCAAAGTTGATGAAAAGTAAAGTTTGTTGGATTAGCCACCATAGAACACGACGACTTCTTGTTGCTAATCCGTCGCTAAGCTAATTCACACAAAGTATAGCGTCAGATTTTTTCACATGTTAAAATCTGTTTTGTGATAGTGAAAAACGAGTTGCTAATTTGTAATAGATCCTAAGAAATAGTCAAGCGTTGCCCCTTTTGAAACTTTAGTGATTACTGCATAACCATTTTCTAAATGATACTTGAGTTTTATTTGGAGACAAATGTATGCATGCATGCACGTGGCGACATGATTAATGGGTCCTTCCTAGTTTTTATTTTATTTTATTGAACAGCGGCCATTCCTAGATGGTTTACTTCCTGAATTCCTGTGGGTGGAAGTTGGGATGGGGTGGTGTGTCTTCTCTACTACTGTTCTACAGCTATTTTGGCGTTTACCCTTACTAAGCTTTATGACGTGGGTTTGCGTGATCAAGCGTTTATTTTTGACTGGAGTTTCTTGATTCAACTTGAGACATGTATTTTCATTTCCAAAGCCATTTGGTCTAAATCTCGAGAAATTTGGCTGGGAAATCTTTGGCATATGCATGTTTTAGACTTTAATTAGGCTGTGAGATTAATTTTGTATCACGATTTTAATATTCATTAATTAATTAATCTTGCTGATTTTATTATATATAGAGGATGTTCGATGATCAAATATTACATTTATGGTGATAAATGCTATATACGCCTCTGGAATTATTTATCGATGGGATCATGTGCACACGTGAAGCATTGGACATAATGTTTCCAAAATGAGCATGCATGATCTTACGATACTAGACTTGCTTGTGGACCATTGTTGTTATGACCCATCTCTAAGCTAGATTAGTATTTGAATAACTTGCAGATGGCACTTTTACTCTAAAAAGAGAAATAGTTGATGGACCACAGGCTCTAGATGGAATGTTTCAACATAACCCAGGAGACTAAAGAGACCAATATATTCAAAGATTAATGCTGCAACTAACATATGCCGGATTATGATTGGGCTACTAGTTTAGTTGAAATGTGATTGGATGAAAAGATAAATTAAGAAATACTTAGAGTTAGCATTAACTTTGGGATGGGTGCTCATTGGTGCACTGTTTTTATGGGATTGGGAGACATAGATAATCTACAATATTGATTGGAAACCGTAAAAGATGTATCCAAATCATATTTTGACCAATAGGAGTGAAAGAGAGGTGTTGTTATCCATGGGTTTTGGGTACCCGTTCTCTTTGGAACAAAAGGGTACAGTGAAATATGTTATAAAATTCCGATTGACACAGGTGTTGGTCAGACATTGTACGATGAACATAAATCAGAATGTTGTCAGCTGGATACGCATAGCAAATTAATTAGCTCGATCTATCAACCAAGTTGCATGGGTGATAGCAGAAATAGGAATGTCGAGAAGAACCTGTAGATGCATGTGTGTATGGACAGCTTCACGTGCCTCTTAGTTGTTATTCCTTGTCTTGTGGTATATGAAAGATTATCGGCAACGCTATTGATATTTATTGGACTTTGAGGCATTGATCAACACATACATATGACGATGTCACGTCTGTGCAAGTAAAAGTCAATTAAACTTTTTGATATATATATATTTCATTTAATTAAATTAATAATGGTAGGGTTTTCTGCAGCTGTTCTTATACATAAAAGAAAAAAAATCGGCCGACTAATGAGGCCGAGGGACATCTTCATATGGGAATCTAAAGTGTTACATATATTCTGTATAATAAACTCATAGTCCCATGCTTTTTCCTTGTGAAGTGGTGGTGTTATAATTGTTTTTCTTTTGGATTCTAGTTTCTTGTCTGTCGTACGTAGCGCATGCGTTACATCACCTTGTGAGCCCATTCCCTTTCTTCCTATCCAATGGCAAATGTTTATTTCATCAACAATTAATAATCCAAAGCAAATGCATGCTGGTGTTTGACATATTATCCATATGGATGCATGTATAGCTTTTCTAAGGGCACATGGCTCGACTCAGGTACATGTCAATTCTGCTATTAGATTTCTTTTTCTTTTTGCATTTTCGTATCAAAATGCATGTGTCAAGATACATACATGATCATTTTCAGGTCTTGATGATCTTGTTTCCGGATCCTAGTTCTTTTTTATTTATAAAATCTAATATTAATCTTCTTTAATCTTATAATGAGATATTGAGTAAAGAAATAGATCATGTTGGTCATATGTGCTTGTATATATATTATTACACTTGGACGAAGATACTGTGTATGCTATATGTGTGACCAGAACCATACTAAAAGAGTAGTTGAAAATGTGGGTTCAAATAAAGTGAGAAGATAAATTAAAAAAAAGGGCGGCAAAAAGCGATGTATGGGAACTTGAACCGGTGGAAACCAACCAGCTTGGAGTGCAGTGAAACTTGTCCTTAATCCTACCAATATATAAACAATCTCAAGCTTCATGCTTTAGTTGTGGTTGTTCAACTTGATTCATTGAATCTTTCCTATAATCTGAAGTACCACCTTTTTTAGCTTGAAAGAGCTCGTTAACAATGAAGGTAATTAGGGTAATAACTTTCTGGGTAGTGCTTATTGTATTCAGTTAAAACTTATATGCATTTCTTTTCAGATATTCAGTTGGATGCAAAGCAAGTTGAACGTCAAGCAAGTTGCGAGGAAGCCAAATGCAGTAGTGGCTAGTTGTAAGCATTCCCTCATTTAAGTTTTTTTGCTCGTTTTTGATGAGTGTATATGCATGCAGATAATTATATGACATTGCATGAAAGAGACAGATGGCAACAATGTATGGTTTTTCTGAACTAATTGTTGATAATTTTGGGTATAGATAATATGGGGCAAGCTACTTTGAAAGAAGAATTTAGTGATTGGCCTCAATCATTGCTGGCGATTGGGACATTTGGAATTAGTACCTTGAAAGCAGATCCAGAGAGGGAAAGTTCCGAAGAAGTTGGTGAACTCATCCAAGAAGAACTAATCTCTTTTTTGGACGTTGAAGAATCTGAATCAGTTAAAGAATCAGAAGCTCATGAAGCTCCATGTGAGGAGCTTGTGAATAGAGACATATGTGTGCAACGTAGCATCTCTGGCATGTCATCTAGAGGGATGAAGGGTATTTTAGTGGATCATAAAAATGTCATCAGAAAGAAGTCGCTGACCTTTCTCCTTAAGAAATTCTTCACATCCAGGAATAGGTTTAACCATATAAATGACTCCTTGCACCCAACCATCGACAAGTCAAGAATGGAGAAGGTATATATATATATATATATATATATATATATATATATATATATATATATATATATATATATATATATATATATATATATATATATATATATATATATATATATATATATATATATAGACCAACAATCTGTAATTCTGTTTTACACCTTTAAATGCACAAAAAATGATCGAAGTGTTTGGAACATTAACCTGATCTTCTTGCAGATATTGAGAGCTGTACTGAACAAGAAGATACATCCCCAAAGTTCTGCTTCCAAGCCATTGCCAAACAAGTACTTGGTCAGTCAAGACACATCCATGGATGATGAAATCTCTGAGACAGAGGATGATTATGAAGGAAGCAGCACATGGGTTAAGACAGATTCTGAATGTAAGCAAGCTTTTCCTACTTCTTGAGTTCTTGTACCTTAAGATTTTAATGGTGGAGTTGATTCTCTATTATATTATGTCATGGGTGCAGATATTGTTTTGGAGATTTGATTGGAACCAGCAATGTGAACATTAATCTTAATTTTCATGTACAAATTGAACAAGTTTGGATCTCAGATGAAGAAAAAAAGCTTACAAGGATGTCCTATGGTGAACAAATGTGTTACTTGCACCTGTGATGGTTTTTTTTGTAACAACATATTGATATTTCTTTCCTATAAGGAATTTTTATCCTTGAGGCTTCTCAACATGTCAATGTCATGGTGATAAGGATCAATTAATAAATATGTGATTCATAAGCTCTAAGCTACTTGCTACTACCAAATCATATGCCCATCTTTCATCATACAAACATATCAGTATATAATTTTCAGGGTTTTACTAACCCTCCTGATCAAAGAGAAGCCTCATGTAAACATGGGAATCCAAGAAAGGATGCATAATTGTTGTGTCATGTGCCATATGCTGCTAGACTTCGTTGCAATAAGTTTGTAGTTGTTACTAGCAATTGCAACAACATTGTCCTCGTCGTTGTAGATAACCCAATTGCGACGACATTTCGTTGCAGTAACATTTAAACTAACAAACTAAAAATTCTTTAGTAACGAATGCAAGTCGTCATTATAGGTCTTAATTCCAAATATAGAAGCACTAGTACAGAAACGATTTGTTGATGCTCTTAAAATAATTATTTGATGCGGTTATTGAACCACACTAACAAAAATCGCATAAAAAAATACCCTTATTTAATGGTGTGGTTATAAAACCATCTCAAAAATAGTCAAAATTGCAGCAAAAAATAGTACAGGAAAAATACAAATCACACTAAAAAATAATGAAAATCGCCCCAAAAAATGCAAAAAACACCAAAAAAAAAAAAAGAAATCATCCCACCGGAAACCACCTTTAAACCACCATCATATCTACCACGTGTTTGCTGCCGATAACACAAGAATCACCAAGTCACACCACTTTTATCGTCATTAACCACCGTCGAGCATCTCTACATTGACCTTCTTTACAACCGAGCATAAACCACCATCAGTTGACACCATTACATCCACGAAGAACACCCAACATCCCCAGTTACCATCATTTTTTTATAGCCCTTACCGTCTTCATTTCTTGAAAACAACTCCTAAATCTTCATGAGTATGCTTCTCTTTTAGTTAAACATCTTGCCACCTCGGATCACCCTTATACTTATACCACCTGCCATCTCCACTAAGAACCACCGAGAACACCATCAATAGAGTTACGCCTTTGCGGGGAACCATCCACGCACCACCATCTCCTACATACTTCCGATCCATCATCCTTATTCCACCTTAAACAAACCAAACATAAATCAGTAAAAAGTAAAAAAAGAAAGAAGAACATAAATTAGTTTATCTGTGTACCTGCCATCTCCACCACTAACCACCTTGAACACCGGCCACAAATGTTGTGCCATTGGCGAGAATCATCCAAGCACCACCATCTCCTACATATTTCCGATCAACCAACTTATTTCACCTTAAACAAACTAAACATTAATTAGAAAAAAATAAGGAAGAAGAAAAGAGATAAGCTTCTTGTGTTGTCTGTAAAAGGGGGAAAAGCACACGCAGGGCACACATACTTTTTGAGGGAAATGAAAATATAGGTGGAAAACGAAAATATATGAGGGAAATGAAAATTTCGAAGGATCAACCAACTTGTAGCTTGCTTGAACATGAAAATTTTGAACGAAATTTGGAAGGATCTTGCGTAAAATGAAAAATTCGAATGAACTTTTTAGAGGAAAGATTAGGGGTGTTGTTCAATGTTTTTTAGTGCAAATTGTTTTTTGCTGTGGTTCAATGTTTTATAGTTCGAATTATTTTTTGAGGCGGTTGTAATTGTTTTTTGGTGCGGTTTCCACATTATTTTTTGGTGTGGTTTTGGGAAACCGCATCAGAAAATTTTTCAATGGTGCGACTTTGGGAGACCGCACTAAAAAACTATTTTTTGAGGCGGTTGTAATTGTTTTTTTGGTGCGGTTTTGAGAAATCGCATCAGAAAATGCTTTAATGGTGCGATTTTATGAAACCGCACTAACAAAGCTATTTTATGGTGCAGTTCTCTTAGTTTTTGATGTTGCAGATATTTAATAAGGCGATTTTTAGAAAGGACCGCATCAAAAAATAAAAACCACTCGCACTATTAAATGACTTGTGTACCGGTGAAGGTGGCCGATTGTGAGGAATTGTAGTCGCTATAGAGTTAACTATAGAAAAGTTTTTCGACACCTACAATGACATGTTGTTGCACTAGGCTAGACCTAATTTTGGACAATAGTTTTTGTTTTTTATTAGTATTTTAGAAAATATATAAAGCAATACAAAAGTTATAGAAAAATATAAAAAACAATATTGTCTTTTCAAAGTTTAGAGTATTCACAATTGAAAGTTCAATAAAAGAGTGGTATAAAGTGTAACATCCAAAAATATGGTCCCAAAAATTTTTAATTTAATAATAAATAAATAGTATTTTCCATAACATCCAAACATTCGAAATAAACCAATGTATCAATTTGTCATAAATCAGAGTAAAACATCATAGCATAATCTCAATTGTGTGTGCAATGTAGTCATCCTGAGCTCTTCCCTTTACAACTGGAAATACCATAAACATAAACTAAAAACTGTAAGCATAAAGCTTAGTGAGTTCCCCCAAAATACCGCATACCAAACATATCATGCAATAATGAGATACGGGCCTCGCCCACACTCGGATAACGGGCCCCATCCACACTCGGAAAGAAATGAGATACGATCCCCACCTACACTCATATAACGGGCCCCACCCAATAGACATACATATACAAGCACATACAAGTATCACACAGACAACAAGTATAACAACATGATCAAACAAGGGTCGACCTTGGTGCCTTAGACTCGCAGAACCTAGTGAGGAAACTCACCTCAAAAGCTGAACGGATCCCGACTCTGAATATTGATTCTACTAAACCCCTAAACATAAAAGATTTCCTTAAGTACAACAAAAATGCCCATTACCCTTTATAGGAAAAACTTGGTCAAAGACTAAAGTCAAAGTCAAAGTCAACAATCCGAGTTGACCCAACTCGCCGAGTTCCTCCATAAACTCGTTGAGTTTATCCATCAGTCTGCGAAGTTGGGAGAAATCGATCCAAATCGTCGAGTTCCTCCATCAACTTGTCGAGTTTGCTAGAAATTCAACATCTTATTCCATTAAGTCGACCTTAACGAAACTAAGAGCTTCATGACTTAGATCTTAACTGAAATGGCCTCAAGAAGGGTCCAAAAGAGGTTCAAAACCCAAACCCTAGGCTTAAGAGGGTAAGGAATTAATTATTAAGCACTAAACCACCAATGCATAACTCCAAACTGTAGATCTGGCCCTAAAAGCTGAAATACCACGTAAAGTTTCCAACTTTACCTTCAAGTATTCTTAGATGAAGCCCAAATGTTCAAAAGAAGCCATAAGGTGGACTTAATGCATGCATGGAGCCCTTAAGACCATAAAGTTGGCACCATTATGCCAAAAGAGCTCATGAGGATCATATAACTGAAAGAATAGCACATGGGACGTCTTATCTGAAGGGTTTTGAGCATTCTAACACTCCTATGGTGTACATGCAACCCTAGAAACATTGGATCTATGTTTTCTCTATTATACATGCAAATTTGATTTTCCAAGGTTCTCAACCTAACTAGCATGTTATGAGGTAATTATAATATAAAAACCTTAGTAGAATAACATACATTTTCTTGTGGTTGATTGCTTGGAGTCTTGAGAGCCTAGCACCAATAATGTGGATGCCTCAAGTGGAATCACAAATCACCAAATCAACTTGGAAACTTGAGAGAATAGTATGCACTAGAGAAATCGGCCCACTCTTGTTCACTCACACACTAGTGCCATTTCATGTGCCAAAGACCTCTTTATATAGTATGGAGGATTAGGGTTACATCCATGTGAACCCTAATACCCATGACCTTTCATTTCCATAGGATCCATGGGTTAAAAACTCCATGGACTATCCATGCAAGCTTAGCCCATCCTAAATGAACTTTGGCCCATTCAATATATATATATAAGAGTCCATATCTAATTAATCCCTTTTGAACACTAAATTAATTCCAAATTAATTCTTGATCAATACTAATTAAAAAAAATATGATTTCATATTAATATATTATAACTTATAATATATTAATAAATCATAACAATATTATTCTCAAAATATTACCCATACAAATTGTTTCGGTGAAGTGCAACCCAAATGGATCATACCGGGTCAGGTCAAGTACATACCAAATATAGTTACGGACTTACACACCTTATCCAACAGTCTCCCACTTGGATAAGTCTGGTAACTATAGTTGAAAGTATGACTTCAGGAACCGACCAACAATCGTAGCTCTTAAAACTCTGTTGAACTATGAAGTTCCATTTTAGATAAGTGATCATATAATCTTATGTTCTAGATATCAGCCGAACAAATACATGGAACAACGTTGTACTTATTGTCCAGCAGTTTGTTTCCCGATTTCCGATTTTTTTTGACATAGAACTAAACTGAACACATCAATTTCATTCTGAACGGGCCCGACACATAGGTCAAAACAAAATCATCGAGGGGCCTAGATATCAGTTTTAATCCTCCAAGGATTAAAGGAACAGATAAACTTCAACTCATATGCTTGTTCTAATACTTGTTGAATCATACACAAAGGCATGTTTTATAACATTAAGTTACTGATGTGTTTTCGTACAATCAATGCACAACCAACTCATAGGCAACAACTCATATATCTAGTTTTGAAGACTTATATGATATTACCATCTCACGATCACTCGAGATAAATTCCATGAAGTGATACAAGTGAGCGTGGGTTTAATCCAATACTCAGAACTTATGAGCACTTATGAATGTTGTAGCAACTTTTGCTGTGTCTAACCACCTTAGACATCTACAATCCCAATTCATGACATTCTTGATTCATACATACTTTCAACATATGATTGACTGTGGAGAGTTTGAATAAAGTAATTATTCTGGAAGTCAAAACATGCAAAGTTGAAACAATAGTAAATGATTGACACAAGATAGCAACACCTTACTTATAAATAAACAACAACTTTTATTTAATCATCAAATGTCAATTACATTTTTACAGGTTTCAGAAACTACCTATCTAATCTATAAAACTAATATCATCCTTCATTCTGATGCGCCTCGCATGCTGCAAATGCCTAACCATGGTCAGTCCCTTCGTGAGGGGATTTGTTGGGTTCTCTTCTGACGATACCCTCTTTGCCACGCGGAGTCCTTCTATATTGTGTCTTATGAAGTGATATTTTCTGTCATTGTGTCTGGATCTTCCATGATCTCTCGGTTCCTTAGCTAAGGCAACCGCACTATTGCTATCACAGAAAATCTCATTAGGATCCTTTATAGATAATACAACTTCAAGGTCTCCGATGAAGCTCCTCAGCCATATCGCCTCCTTCGCCACTTCACTCACTGCTATGTACTCTGATTCACACGTCGAATAAGCTACCGTCTCCTGCTTGGAACTTTTCCAAGTAATCTCTCCTCTATTCATGGTAAAGACCAAGCCCAACTGAGAGCAGAAATTATCCCTATCATTCTGAAAGCTAGTGTCACTATACCCCACTACTCTCAAGTCATCACTCCCACCAAGGGTAAGGACCCAACCCTTAGTCCTCCGCAGGTACTTGAGAATGTTCTTCACCGCAGTCCAATGAGCCTTGCCAGGGTTCCCCTGATATCTGCTAACCATGCTCAAAGCAAAGGCTACATCAGGGCAGATACAAATCATAGCATACATGATCGAGCCAACAACGGAAGCATATGGTAATCTACTTGGACTCTGAGCCTTGTTCAGTTTGGCATTGCTTTGCATCGGTAAATCACCTTTCTTGGAATTCTGCATGTTAAACCTTTTCAACACCTTGTCCAAGTAGGTGGCTTGACTAAGTCCAATTAGTCTTTTACTCCTTTCTCTCAATATCCTTATCCCTAGGATATATGTAGCTTCTCCAAGGTCCTTCATAGCGAAACACTTCCCAAGCCAGGACTTAATCTCATACAAAGTTGGGATGTCATTTCCCATGAGTAGTATGCCATCCACATACAATACCAAAAAGCTAACTATACTCCCACTGGCTCTGACATATACACCTGACTCGTCTTCTCTTCTCGAAAAACCAAACTCTTTGACTTTCTCATCAAAACAAAGATTCCAGCTGCGAAATGCTTGTTTCAATCCATAAATGGATTTCTCAAGGTTTCACACTCTATCAGGGTACTCTGCACCGACAAAACTCTCTGGCTAACTCATGTAAACATCCTCAGCCAACTTTCCATTAAGGAAAGTGGTTTTGACATCCATTTTCCATATTTCATAATCATGAAATGCAGCAGTGACTAGAATAACCCTAATAGACTTAATCTTTGCTACTAGTGAGAAGGTTTCATCATAGTTAACTCCTTGAGTTTGAGTGAAGCCCTTCGCAACCAGTTGCGCCTTATAAGTGTGCACTTTCCCATCCATGTCGGTCTTCTTCTTGAAGATCCATTTGCACCCGACCGTCATACGACCCGGTACATTGTCAACCAAGTTCCAAACTTGATTCTCATACATGGATTGAATCTCGCTGTCCATAGCCTCTTTCCATTTAGCAGGCTCAAGGCCTGCCACGGCCTCCCTATAGCTGTTAGGTTCATCCAAATTTACCAATGTACTATCATTGATAAATGTATCACCTTCCGCAGTAATATGGAAACCATAGTAATGCTCAGGTGGATTCCTAACTCTAGTGGAACGCCTCAAAGGTACAACCTCGTCAGATGGTTCAACAGGAGTTTCCTCGTCAGATGCTAGGTTTTGAGGTTCCTTCACCACTTGACTCTTGAAGCTCTTCAAGGTTAATTTGTCTCTCACTGTTTCCTTGGCTTATAAATTATCTCTCGCGAAAGACCCCTCTCCTTGCCACAAAGACCACATTATCACTGGGTCTGTAGAAGAGGTAACCAAAGGATTTTTTGTGGGTAGCCGATGAAAATATACCTCTCACTTCGAGGTTCGAGCTTGTCGTGAGTCTCGCGCCTCACGAAAGCCTCGCAACCCCAAATATTGATGTGGTCTATGTTGGGAACTTTCCCAGTCCACATCTCGCGATGTGTTTTGGCAACCTTCTTGGTAAGGACTACATTAAGGATATGGGCGGCAGTCTCTAAGGCATACCCCCATAATGAGATTAGTAACGAAGCTCAGCTGATCATGGAACGAACCATGTCCAACAGGGTTCGATTGTGCCTCTCAGCCACATCATTAAGTTATGGTGTTCTGGGAGGTGTCAATTGTGAAACAATTCCACATTCCTTAAGATAGTCAAGGAACTCTATACTAAGATACTCTCCACCTCGATCGGATCGAACCATCTTAATGTTCCTGCCCAGTTGATTCTCCACTTCCTTTTTAAACTCTTTGAACTTTTCAAAGGTTTCTGACTTATGCTTAATTAAGTAGACATAACCATATCTACTCTAATCATCAGTAAGAGTCACATAGAAGCAGTTAGCATCCTTTATGGCGGTTCTGAAGGGTCCACACACATATGTATGTATGAGGTCCAACAAACCTTCACCTCTAGCACAAGTACCAATGAAGGGTGACTTAGTCATTTTTCCAAGTAAACAAGATTCACAACTATCATCTGACATTAAGTCAAATGACTCCAAGACTCCATCCTTTTGGAGTTGGCCTATGCGCTTGTTGTTGACATGTCCAAGACGACAATGCCACAAGGATGCCTCATCCAAACTACTGGAAGGATCGATATGCAATACATTATTTCCTAAGTTGTCTAGAACCGACATAGTTTCATAAACACCATCACAAGGTAATGCTTTAAAATAAAAAACATTATTATAAAATGATTAATACCACCACATTCATTATCAAATGAAAAAGTAAACCCTTGTTTGTACAAATTGTGAAAAGAAATAATATTTCTCGCCATTTCAGACGAGTAACAACACTTATTCAAATCTAACATTAACCCATTACTTAGCAACAAAGAATAAACTTCAATCTTGGTGACATGTGAAACTTTCCTATTCCCCATGATCAAGTTTATCTTTCCATGCTCCACATCCTCACTTCTTCTTAGGCCCTACAAATCAAAACATATATGAATAGCACAACCTGTGTCAAGGACCCAAGAATTAGTATGCGGTGAGTTATTAGACAATATAGTGTAAATACCTGCATGGGTAGGTTTGACCTCCCCATCCTTAACATCTTGCAGGTACTTGGGGCAGTTTTGTTTCCAGTGCCCCTTATCATGACAATAGAAGCATTCAGCTTCCTTTGGGTTGGAAGAAGGAGTGACAGAACCACCTTTGGTTCCACTCAAAGAGGAGCCATCAAGAGACTTTCCCTTGGTACCCTTCGAAGGGGTCTTCCTCTTTTTCCCTCTACTTTGCCCGATTTCCAGAACAGGGGCAGTGTTAGGAGTAGGAGTAGTAACAACCGATTTACCTTTTAGACCACTTTTGGCGGTCTTCAAAAGTCCTTGAAGCTTGTTCATGTGAAAGGTCTTTCGGAACTGGTCATAACAAGTAGGTAAGAAGTGCAGTATGATGTCAATAGCCAACTCCTCAGGGAATTTCACATTCAACTTCAGCAAACGGTCCACAAACCTTTGCATTTTTTGTATGTGGCTCGTGATGGATTCAACATCCTTCATTCGGGTTGTTATCATGGAAGAGATGATTTCATACTTCTCTTGACGAACACTCTGATGGTATCTGTCGATCAGGTCCATGTGCATCTCAAAAGGGTAAAAGTCCTCATAGGACTTCTGGAGTTTAGCTGTCATTTTCGCCAACATGATACATGCCACCTTGGTGACATCTCTCTTATGAGTCCTAAAGTCAGCGATCTCTTGTGGAGTAGAAGTAGACTCATCAATTTCTTTCAGCTCCTTGTCAAGGACATATTCATTCTCCTTGAAACGTGTGACCATCCTGATCTTCCTGATCCAATCATTAAAATTAGAACCATCAAAGATGACTCCCACAAAGGTTCATGAGAGAGAAGGAGTCTGTTGGGTTTGATCCAGAAGCAGCATTGTTGGAAGACATCTGAAAAAGAAGAAAGACAAGTTTAGATTAGATATAGAATCCATAATAAGACACCCAAATGTAATATTAAGGCTAGGACCCAACACAATACTTTATAACTTGGAAGAGGGATGTCGTAATCCAAGCTATAAAATATTTGAAGGTAGGTGAATGATGATTCACCAATTTCCACCATGAAAAATGAAATAGGTATTAGGTTTTAATTGGATTGAAGCTCCTAGATCTTTTGATATTCATTGAACTTTTCAATGGCATGTTTAAATCTCGATTGTGCCATCTCAAGTTTGCGACTAGGATGTCGAGGATCACAAACAAGTTGTGAATAACCATGCAAATTAACTTGGTACCCTTAACTTTATCACCTAATCAATGTGTCGGTTAACCACATGTGCTCCACTGATCTATGATAAACATTAAGTCACCCTTTGCCACTCTTACTAGTCCATATTAGTGTGCTGGTTAACCACACGCGCTCCACTAACGACTTGGTAAGGTATAAAGTGTAATTTCATGAGTTAGCACCAATTTCACATTTTCCGAAAGTAACTATGATTGGGAATTTATAAAAGGTTTAGTTACTTTATCATCATTATTATACTTTTAATGAGAATTATAGTCCTTGTCCTACCCGTTCGGCTAACGACCCTCCACCGGTCAAGGAAGCGGTGGGTGAGAGTGGACACACATTAAGCTTCCATTTTATAGGCAACAACCTTATACCCCCCTTATAGACCGACTTCGTGAATGAGGCCTACTAACGGTAAGACTGACTTGAGCTTTTATATATATATATATATATATATATATATATATATATATATATATATATATATATATATATATAGGGCTAGGTTATTATGTGGATGGACAACTATTGTGTGGACGTGTGGATAATACTATTTTATGAAAATTACTAAGAGAATATGTTGTTTAGTAATGTGAATACGTTCAATCTCACAGAATTATTGTTATTTTAATGATTTCTCATCAATTCTAGATCATTTTTGTTATCATTCATCGTTTTTTTATTTATTTTAATTTTTACAGAATACGACTCAATAAACATCCTAATAACATTTTGACAGAATGAAAATAATAATAAAAAAAATTGTATAATAACCTTATAGACGATTTAATTAGTTAAAATGATTAATAATTAAAATAATTATATAAGATTGAACGTATTCATATTATCAAACAACATATTTTCTTTGTAATTCTCACAAAATAGCATTATCTTCACGTCCACACAATAGATGTCAATCCACATTTAAACCTAGCTATATATATACATACATACATACATACATACATATATATATATATATATATATATATATATATATATATATATATATATATATAATTAACTTATAATACTATAAAGTATAAGGGTTGAATTTTAACTTTTAAAACTCCAGGGTTTGGAATTAAAGTGTGTGTGTGAGACTTTAAAAATTCCAAAACTTGAGGTCAAGTTTTGAAACTATTCAAAAACTTTTCATTTCTATAACTTACGAGTTTTAATGGATTTAAAGAAAAGACTTTTGGAATTCCATAACTTGAGGACAAATTATGGAGTCCACTAGTTGGCATTTAGATCAAGAATTACACTAACAAACAATTTGCAAGTAATTCCTATGATCTACTAAAATTCATAAGCAATAACATTCATATCAATAATTTCAAGAATCATATAAACATAATATAAAACTTGAAATTTTGATAATAACCCTTGAAAATGGATTAGCATAATCATTACCACATCAAAAACAGGTTTTACAAGTCCAAACAGTTTATGGTAATGATTGTAGTCCATTTCCAGCAACAAAACTCAAAAATCAGCACTCTGGGACTCCTACTCACCGAGTGCAAGAACCTACTCGACGAGTAGGATGAGTTTACACTTGGACTCGTCGATTCCCCCCATGGACTCGGAGAGTCCACTAAACAGTGAGCAGATTTTTTACTTTTTCAAGCAATTTGCATCAAGTATAATGAAAACAAGCCTAAGCTCTAATACCACTGAAGGGTTTTGAGCATTCTAACACTCCTATAGTGTACATGAAACCCTAGAAACCTTGGATATGTTTTCATATTATACATGCAAATTTGATTTTCCAAGGTTCTCAACCTAACTAGCATGTTATGAGTTACTTGTAATATAAAAACCTTAGTAGAATAACATACATTTTCTTGTGGTTGATTGCTTGGAGTCTTGAGAGCCTAGCACCAATAATGTGGATGCCTCAAGTGGAATCACAAATCACCAAATCAACTTGGAAACTTGAGAGAATAGTATGCACTAGAGAAATCGGCCCACTCTTGTTCACTCACACACTAGTTCCATTTCATGTGCCAAAGACCTCTTTATATAGTATGGAGGATTAGGGTTACATCCATGTGAACCCTAATACCCATGACCTTTCATTTCCATAGGATCCATGGGTTAAAAACTCCATGGACTATCCATGCAAGCTTAGCCCATCCTAAATGAACTTTGGCCCATTCAATATATATAAGAGTCCATATCTAATTAATCTCTTTTGATCACTAAATTAATTCCAAATTAATTATTGATCAATACTAATTAAAAAATATGATTTCATATTAATATATTATAACTTATAATATATTAATAAATCATAACAATACTATTCTGAAAATATTATCCATACAAATTGTTTCGGTGAAGTGCAACCCAAATGGATAATACCGGATGGGGTCAAGTACATACCAAATATAGTTACGGACTTAGACACCTTATCCAACACTATCACCCCATCAACCACCCAAACATGACTAAAAACATCTAAACTAACCCAAAAGAGATATCTAATCAAATATTAAGCAAGGTTAAAACTTTATACCTGAAATATGCTGGAAAGGTTGCAACGAACTAAGGTCTAAAGGCTCCTACTTGAATCACCACCTTGCACCAAGATTCTCCTCCTTTAATGACCTTAAAACACACCAAAACACACCCACAATAAGCTCATAACACTCAAGACGGCTCTAGGGTTTCGATATTAGGGTTAGAGGTTATGGAGGCTAGAAATGAGGCCAACACCTGGGACTTAAGGTGTTTAAATAGGGCGCAAAACCCTAAAATTAGGGTTTCCTCCCCTGCTGCCAACTCGTTGAGTTGAGGCACCTCAACTCGTCAAGTTGAATCATTAAATTATGCGGCCAAAAAAACTTAAACACGTCGAGTTGAGGCTTCCAACTTGACGAGTTTCCCAGGAAAATTGCAATAATTGAAATAAAATCATACCATAAACCAGGCTTTACAATTCTCCCCCACTTAAATCAGACTTCATCCTCAAAGTTCGTTGTCTCGAACAATCCTGGGTAATGCTCCCTCATCTCCTCCTTGAGCTCCCAAGTCCACTCCGACCCCTTGCGATAAGCCATTGCACCTTCACTAGCTCCACTACCTTGTTCCTCAAGGTTTTTGTCTTCCGATCTAGTATCGCTACGGGTTTCTCAATATAATTCAGACGGTCGTCCACCTGAATATCCTGCAAGGGTACAACTATGGAATCATCCACCAAACACTTCCGTAGCTGAGAGACATGGAATGTGCTATGAATCTGGCTGAACTCGGCTGGAAGATCTAGACGATACGCAACCGGCCCACCCGATCCAAAACCCTAAATAAACTGATATATCTAGGGCCTAGCTTGTCCCGCTTCCTAAACCGGATGACACCTTTCCAAGGTGACACCTTCAGGAGAATCATATCTCCCACCTGTAACTCTAAATCTGACCGGCACTTGTCGGCATAGCTCTTCTGCCGACTCTGAGCTGTTTGGAGCCTACTTCGAACCTGTTGAATTATCTCGGTAGTCTTGAGTACCACCTGGGTACTCCCCATGACTCGTTGACCGACCTTGCCCCAATAAATTAGGGTCCTACATTTCCTCCCGTAGAGTATCTCGAAAGGAGGTCGATCAATGCTAGTGTGATAGTTGTTGTTATACCATAATTCCGCTGACGGAAGATACGTATCCCAACTCCCACCAAAATCTAATATGCACGCACACACCATATCCTCAAGAGTCTGAATTGTCCACTCACTTTTCATATCGGTCTGTGGATGAATAGTTGTACTGAAATGGAGACGAGTTCCCATCTCATCGTGAAACCACTTCCAAAACCTATAAGTAAAGTGAACATCTCAGTTGGAGACCACCGACACCGGCAAGCCATGACGTGCCACCATCTCACGAACATAAATCTCAGCTAGCTTCTCTACAGAAATACTCTCTTGGATCAGGATGAAGTGCACGCTTTTGGTCAATCGATCCACAATGACCCAAATAGAATTCACTCTGCGCGTTGTCCTATGAAGCTTCGTGATAAAATCCATCGTGATGTCTTCCCATTTCCAAACGGGAATCTCCAACGACTGCATCTTGCCTTAAGGTCGCTGATTCTCGGCTTTGACTTTCTTGCAAGTCAAGCACTGCTCTATAAACCATGCTATATCCCGCTTCATACATGGCCACCAGTAATCAGGGCGAAGATCCCTATACATCTTCGTCGCCCGGGGATGAATGGAGAATCTCGAATTGTAAGCCTCCTCCATCAGAACTTGGGGTACCCCGCCCCAATATGGAACCCAGACCCTCTGATGCAAATTCAACAGGCCCCCGCTATCATAATAGAAAGAAGCCACCTGACCCACTATCTGCTCATACTTCCAGCGCTCTTCCTTCATAGCCTCAACCTATGCCTCTCGAATCCATTCCAACAATGGAGTAATCACTGTCATCCTCAGGTATATCCCACGAATCAGAGTTGTGACCACCTTGCGGCTGAGAGCATCATCCACCATATTAGCCTTCCCTAGGTGGTACAAGATCTCACAATCATAATCCTTCACCACATCCAACCAACGACGCCGCCTCATATTCAGGTTCGGCTGATCCATCAAATACCTCAAGCTCTTGTGGTCCGTGTAAATAGTATAACGAACTCCATAGAGGTAATTCCGCCAAATCTTGAGGGTGAAAACCACAACCCCCAACTCTAAATCATGTTTCGAATAATTCGCCTCATGAGGCTTCAGCTTCCTTGAAGCATAAGCGATCACGCGATCCCACTGCATCAAAACTGCACCCAAACCCATGATTGATGCGTCACAATAGACCATAAAATCATCGACACCCTTTGGCAAAGTAAGAATCAGTGTCTCACATGGCTGCTGTCTAAGAGTCTCGAAAGCTACCTGCTGCTCAGGCCCCTAACGAAATGTCACTAACTTCTTGGTCAACTGGGTCAACGGAATAACAATCTTGGATAAATCCTGGATGAATCTCCAATAATAACCAGCCAAACCAAGAAAACTCCGAATCTCAGATGGAGACCTCGGAACCTCCCACTGTATCATGACCTCGACCTTGGCCGGATTGACCAGAATACCCTTCTGATTGACAAGGTGCCCCAGGAACTGCGCTCGTGCAACCAGAACTCGCACTTGGAGAACTTTGCAAAAAGTCTCTCTCTCCTCAATGTTTCAAGCATCTCCCGCAAGTGTTCCCCATGTTGCTCCTGCGTCTTGGAATAGACCAAGATATCATAAATGAAGACTATCACATACCGATCTAACATTGGTCTTCACACACAGTTCATGAGATCTATGAACACGGAAGGAACATTGGTGAGCCCAAATGGCATCATCACAAAATCATAATGGTCATAGCGAATCTGGAAAGTTGTCTTCTGCATATCCTCTTCCCTGACTCACATCTAATGATAACCCGATCGCAGATCAATCTTGGAGAACCAAGATGCACCCTAAAGCTGGTCGAAAATATCATCAATCCTCGGGAGGGGATAGCGGTTCTTCACCGTTACCTTATTCAACTCCCTATAGTCGATACACATCCGATGGGATCCGTCCTTCTTCTTCACAAACAGAATCGGGGCTCCTCAAGGCGAACTGTTCAGTCTAATGAATCCCTTGTCTAACAGATCCTGCAGCTGTGTAGACAACTCTTGCATATCGGGAGGAGCCAACCGACACGGTGCTTTCGCTATCAGATCCACACCTAGAATCGAATCGATCCTGAACTCCACTTGCCTCTCCGGAGGTACCCTAGGAAAATCCTCTAGGAATACATCCAGATACTCACACATAATCGGCACATCATCCACGTTCTCCTTACCCTTAACCCGGGTATCCATGACATAGGCGAAAAAAACCCACACAGCCCTGATGAAGGTAGTGTTTGGCCCTCGCTGCAGAACACATAATCGGCCCACGCTGTGGTCTCTCACCCTGAATCCCCAACTCTTCCGCACTTGGGTTCTGAACCCGAACTAACTGTTGCTCACATTCTATCACTGCCCCTTTAGGGCTCAACCAATCCATGCCCACGATAACCTTGTTCCCACGCAAAGGAATGGGAACCAGATCCACCGGATACTGCTCGCTGAATAACTGAAGGGTACACCCTCGATGAACCCTCGCAACCCGAATAGACCTATCATCAGCAATCTCCACATCAAGAGGACAAATAGACCTATCATCAGCGAGGCTTTCATGAGACACAAGACTCACGACAAGTTCAAACCTCGTAGCGAGCAGTGTATTTTCATCGGTTACCCATAGAAATTCTTTGGATATATCTTTTATAGACCGAGTGACAATGTTGTCTTCGTTGCGAGGAGAGGAGTCTTTCGCGAGAGTGAACTTATAGGCCAAGGGGACAGTGGGAGGCAATTTGACCTTGAATAGCTTCAAGAGTCAAGCAGTGAAGGAACCTCGAACACTAGTAATCAACCTGAGGAGGAAACTCCTGTTGAATCGGTTGACAAATTTGTACCTTTGAGGCGCTCCAGTAGAGTTAGTGTTCCACCTGTGTTATATGGTTTTCATATAACATCTGAGGGTGATACATTTATCAGTGATAGCACACTGGTAAATTTGGATGAACCTAACAATTACAAGGAAGCCATGGAAGGCCCTGAGTCTACAAAGTGGAAAGAGGCTATGGACAACGAGATTCAGCCCATGTATGACAATCAAGTTTGGAACTTGGTTGACAATGTACCGGGTCGTAAGACAGTCGGGTGCAAATGGATCTTCAAGAAGAAGACTGACATGGATGGGAAAGTACACACATATAAGGCGCGACTGGTTGCGAAGGGCTTTACTCAAACTCATGGAGTTGACTATGATGAGACCTTCTCACCAGTAGCAAAGATTAAATCTATTAGGGTTATGTTAGCCATAGATGCATTTCATGACTATGAAATATGGAAAATGGATGTCAAAACCGCTTTCCTTAATGGGATGTTGGCTGAAGATGTTTACATGAGTCGGCCAAAAGGTTTTGTTAATGTAAAGTACCCTAATAGAGTGTGTAAGCTTGAGAAATCCATTTATGGATTGAAACAAACATCTTGCAGATGGAATCTTTGTTTCGATGAGAAAGTCAAAGAGTTTAGATTTTCGAGAAGCGAGGATGAGTCCTGTGTGTATGTCAAGGCTAGTGGGAGTACAGTTAGCTTTCTGGTGCTATATGCAGATGACATACTACTCATAGGAAATGACATTCCAACCTTGCAAGAGGTTAAGTCCTGGCTTGGGAAGCGTTTCGCTATGAAGGACCTCGGAGAAGCTGCTTACATCCTAGGGATAAGGATATTGAGAAACAGGAGTAAAAGACTAATTGGACTTAGTCAAAGTACATACTTGGACAAGTTGTTGAAATGGTTCAGCAAGGAGAATTTCAAGAAAGGTGACTTGCCCATCAAAGGCAATACCAAACTGAGTAGGACTCAGAGTCCAAGTACAGAGGTTGAATTTGCTGAGATGAGTCGAGTACCATATGCTTCCGCAGTTGGCTTGATCATGTATGTTATAATTATACTCGCCCTGATGTGGCCTTTTCTTTGAGCATTGTGAGCAGATATCAAGGGAATCCTGGTAAAGCTCACTGAACTGCGGTAAAGAATATTCTTAAGTACCTACGCAGGACTAAGGACTGGGTCCTTACTCTTGGTGGGAGTGATGACTTAAGAGTCACAGGGTATAGTGACCCCAGTTTTCATACCGACATATATAACTTCCGCTCTTAGTCGGGCTGAGTTGTTACCCTGAATGGAGGAGCAATAACTTGAAAACGTTTCAAATAGGAGACTGTAGCTAATTCAACTTGCGAATCAGAGTACATAACAGCAAGCGAAGCGTCGAAGGAGGCGATATGGCTGAAGAACTTCATCGGAGACCTTGAAGTTGTATCGGCTATAAAGGAGCCTATGGAGATTTTCTGTGACAATAAGGGTGCGGTTGCCTTAACCAACGAACCAACGGATCATGGCAGATTCAGGCACATCGACAAGAAATATCACTTCATAAGACATCGGGTGTAAGAAGGACTCCTCATGGTAAAGAGGGTATGATCAGATGAGAACCCAACAGATCCCCTCACGAAGGGACTGAGTATGCTTAAGCATTTGAAACATGCGAGGAGCATTGGGCTGAAGGATGATATTAGTTTTAATGATTAGATAGCCATTTTGAAACTTGTAATAGATAAAATGTAATTGACATTTGATGATTAAATAAAAGGTGTTTTATTTATGAGTAAAGTTACAATCATGTGTCAATTGTTTACTATTGTTTCATTTTGCATGTTTTGACTTCCAGAATAATTATATTATTCAAAATGTCCACAGTCGATTATACTTTGGAAGTAGGTATTGAGTCAAGACTGTCATGAATTTGGATTGTAGATTGTCCAAAGTGTTTTAGACATAGCAAGACATTGCTACAACATTCATGAGTGCTCATAAGGTCTGAGTATTGGATTAAACCCACACTCACTTGAATCACTTCATGGAATTCATCATGAGTGATTGTGAGACGATAATATCATATAAGGCCCTATTTGATATCCGTCTGACCGAGTTGGGTAAGATATTTTTGGCTGACTCGGTCAACCAATGTTGTTTGGTAAATCAAATTTGGGTGTCTAACTGGGAAAGAAATTTCTGGCTCAGTAAGAAGAAAGCAGCCGACTGACTAAGAAAGAGAGAAGATTTTCCAATTGCGTCCTTGCCTACATTCCTCTTTCACACCTCCAATCGACTGTCAAACGATTTGTGCCTCCTCTTCCCCCGGATCGACTCCTTGTCCACTTCTCATCAGGTATGCATCCAATTCTTCTCATTTGATTTTACAGTTCCGTTTTTTCTCATCAAGGTTCCGATTCTTCTCATGAAAGTTCCGATTTTGCTGCATTGTTCATGTTTGTTGTTCTCAATTGGTTTTTGTTGTTATGTTCCCTCATAAAAGTACAAACCACACACCATATCAATTGGGTTTCTGCCACACTAATCACTAAAATTGAATACTTTTGCATATTATGTAATGAGGTCATACCTCTGATGATCTGTGTTAAAATTTATTAATTTTGTAGATTATGTAATTAGGGCATGCCTCTGATTGCTTTTCATATGAGAAGAAGTTAAGATCGACATTTGTTCAACCAATGTCATAACCTAGGGTTAATTTTTTGATGATTTGTTTTTATTTATATTTTATTTGATTTTTGATTTTGATGTTGATGGTTTGTTAAGAAGCTCTCTGGTCATTGCTATGCTTTTACTCTAGAGATGGATAAAAGCTCCATATGTTTTGTATATTTATTATGTGTATATAAATTACAAGGTAACATTGCTTTTTTTACTGTTCATTTTCAGATGGATTCATCAATATAAAAAGGTAATCCTAATATGCTTATATAAGATCCATTACTCTTTGATATAATTTACACTAATAACATACCTCTTTTGGTGCAATTTTATAGCAGGAAAAGATGTGGTGGGTTCATCATTGTACTAACCTTTTAAGAAGACCATGCTTCTTTTGACAGCAATGAACAAGCACAACAAGTTTTTGACATATTATTTCCAAAAAAGGAGAGGTTTAATATCGAAGGTTTAGTTGCATAAATTGATGATTTGTAGTGAAAATTTGTGGTTAGACTTTCAGAATTTGTAACATAATGTAATTAGAACTATGTAAAGTCAAAAACTTTGAGTTTGTTTGGTAAAATTCTTTAACATGAGGTTTTTGCATTTAGGCATGAAATGTCATATTGCAGTAGTTTTTCTATTTAATATGTATGTTTACCATCTAATACGTGGTGTCAATTTTCATAGTGGCTTAATAATAAAACGAGAAAAATGTAAAGTGAAGATATATTTTTATAAAATGTAAAATATGGAATTTTTTTATAGGTATAAGAATGAATTTATTTATAACTTTATAAAACCTTTTATAACTTTTATTTAGATTTTTAAATGATTTGTGTGTAATTTACATTTTGTATGACACTTTGTATATTTTTATAACTCTTCAGCAGGGTAAAATAGTCATTTTCATCAGGCAACACATTCAGTCAGATATATAATCAAACATCATGGTTTCTTACTCGGTCAGAATTTTTTACCCAGACAGATATTTCCCAGTCAACACTTTCTCAGTCAGCAACTATCAAACGGGACCTAAGTCTTCAAACCAAGATATATGAGTTGTTGACTATGAGTTGATTGTACATTGATAGTGTGAAAATGCATCAGTAACTTGATGTTATAAAACGCACTATTGTGTATGATTTAACGAATAGTTAGTACAAGCATATAATGTTGAAGTTTATCTATTCCTTTTAATTCTTGGAGGATTAAATGCGAAATCTTGAGCCCCTCGATGATTTTGTTTTGACTTATGTGTCGAGCCCGGTCGGGACTAAATTAATGTGTTCAATTAAGATCTCTGTCAAACAAATTGGAAATCAAGAAACAAATTGTTGGACAATAAGTATGACATTGTTCCATGTATTTTTCCGACTGATATCTTAAAGAACAAAGGATTATATGATCACTTATCTAAAGGACGTGTCACTGACAGGATCAGAGTTCGACAGCGGCTTTTAAGAGCTACGATTGCTAGTCGGTTAGTTAAGTCGTACTTGAAATTATAGTTATTAGATTTATCCAAGTGGGAGACAGTTGGATTAGGTGTCTAAGCCCAAAACTACAATTGGTATGTACTTGACCCGAGAGTAGCATGGTCCTTTTGGGTTGCCTTCACCAATGCAATTTGATAGGAAGGAGTTTTGAGATTAAGGTTATTTGTGATTTGTTAATATATTACAAGTATAATATATTAATATGAAATCATATTATTTAATTAGTATTGATCAAGAATTAATTTGGAATTAATTTATTGATCAAAAGAGACTAATTAAATATACGGGGACTGATTTGGTAAATCAATGATTCTTATAGTGTGGGCCAATGATCCATGGTTAATTAGGATGGGCTAAACCAACATGGATAGTCCATAGAGGTTTAACCCATGGAGCCTAAGTAATATGAAGGGTCATGGTGCATTAGGGTTTGCATGGATGTAACCCTAGCACTTGTCACACTGTAAAAGGAACTCCCTAGAGCTAAAATCGGTTGGCAATACATTCTTGGAGAGTGAGAATCGATTTTGTGCTAAATAACTTATTCTCTCAAGCCTCCTTTTACACTTGGTGTTTGTGACACATTAGAGGCATCACATTTGAGGTGCTAAAGCTTTTGAAGACCAAGAACTACAAGTTCGACTAATAGGTAAGTTATCTAACTAGTTATATTGTGTCAAATTGTATGCTAGTTAGGATGTGTGCTTTGGAAAATCAAATTGCATGTATAACTAGAGAAAAAATAGATCCAAAGCATCTAGGGTTGCATGTGCACCATAAGGTTGTTGGAGTGCTTAAAACCCTTCAATAAATATCATGCAATAATGAGATACGGGCCCCGCCTACACTCTGATAATAGTGAGATATAGGTCGTGCCCACACTTCGATAACGGGCCCTGCCCAGTGAGATATAGGCATCGCCTACACTCAGATCGAAAGGAGATATAGGCCCCGCCCACACTCATATAACGGTCCTCACGTAATAGACATACATATACAAGCACATACAAGTATCACACATACAACAAGTATAACAAAATGATCAAACAAGGTTCGGCTTTGGTTCCTTAGACTCATAGAACCTGGTGAGGAAACTCACCTCGAATGCAAAAAGGTAGTTGAACGAATCTCGGCTCCAAATATCGACTCTACTCAACCCCTAAACATAAAAGATTTCCTTAAGTACAACACAAAATGACCACAACCCCTTATAGGTCAAACTTGGTCAAAGACTAAAGTCAAATCAATGTCAACAATCCGAGTTGACCCAACTCACCGAGTTCCTACATAAACTAGCCGAGTTTATCCATCAGTCTATGAAGTCGGAAGAAATCGATCCAACTCGTCGATTTCCTCCATCAACTCGTTGAGTTTGCTAGAAATTCAACATCTTAATCCATTAAGCCAACCTTAACGAAACTAAGAGCATCATGACTCAGATTGAAACGACCCAAAAATTTTGTTTTTCAACATAACCAAAAACCATAATCTGAGTGTCATATCATAAAACCATACATGATGTATCTCAAAATAATAATAAAACACTGTGCGGAAAACTGTATCAAATCCATGTCATATAAAATCAAGAACTAAATCAACTCCCAGGATAAAAGCTGAAGCTGTGGTGTGTGCGATGCCATCATCCCGAGCTCTTCCCTCTGCTTGCGGAAGTACCTGAAACCAAAACTGAAACTGTAAGCACGAAACTTAGTGAGCTCCCCCAAACTACCACATACCATACGATACATATATAAAGCACATACTGGGCCTTGCCCACTGCATCAGACCGAAGTCTGGAACTAGCTGCATTGGACCGAAATCCGGAACTGACTGGGACCTTGTCCCCTGCATCGGACCAGAGTCCGGAACTAACTGCATCGGACCGAAGTCCGGAACTGACTGCATCGGACCGGAGTCCGGAACTAACTGCATCGGACCGAAGTCCGGAACTAACTGCATTGGACCGAAGTCCGGAACTGACCGATCATGGCATAGCATAAAACATAACAACTATTATAAACACATAAACTGCATACTGCATCGGAACAGAGTCCGGAACACATAACACAAATATGCTTGAGTCACAAAGACATCAAGCACTCTAGCTACTACATTAGACCAAAGTCCGGAACTACTGATAATTAAACGGGCCGGCATTGTGGCCGTAGACTCGTTCCTACTGAAGGGAAACTCACCTCGTGAACTGGCTGCTGAGTGAATAGCTCTGAGGGCTAACTGCTGCTGCTCCGGTAACTCCCCGGCTACAAGTCCATAAACACACTCAATCAAATACTAAACACTGCATTGGGTAAAATGACTCTTTTACCCTTGGTCAAGGTCAACTCTTAGACAAAGTCAACTCTCGGTCAAAGTCAACCTACAGTTGACCTGACTCGCCGAGTTGGGCCGCCAACTCGCCGAGTCCCTATTCTCACTCCTCGACTCTACTCGCTGCTACTCGTCGAGTATGGCATTGACTCGACGAGTACTCTCCCGATCCAAGAACTCAGACAATCTTCATCCGACTCGCCGAGTCCTAAGAACAACTCGACGAGTTGTTCTTGAGCTTAAGAAGATTGCCTTGGACTCGCCGAGTTGTATGAACAACTCGTCGAGTCCCCCGATTACTGAGTCTACCCTCAAACTCGCTGAGTCCACACCACTACTCACTGGTCCCACTCGACACCGCTCGAAAAGAAAGAAATCGGGGACTCACGACTCGACTCGCCGAGTCGTTCTTCCGACTCGCCGAGTCACCGCCATGCAACTAATCTACACTCGACTCTGCTCGAATCCATTACATCCAAATGATAGATCTGAGTCCAATAAGCTGATTTACCATGTAAAGTTTCCAACTTTACGTGTACAAACGCATGAACAAGGGAATAAAGGCTACAAGATGCTTAAAAAGGGGGTAGATCTAGGGTTAATATGCAAAAAAGCTCCATAAAGGTAATAGATCTGGGCTCTACAACTCCTAAAGGAACAGATCTAAGGTTATCTCGGCATAAGAGAGCTTTCATATCAACATAAAGCTTTGAGAAAGGCATTAACAAGATCTAGAAAGGGTTTTAAGGCATAAAAGAGAGGGAAACTGAAGAATACCTCAAAGAGCTCTTGCTTTCCCTTGAATCTCTGCTTTGGAATCCTTCTCCTTGCTCCTTTCTTCTTCTCCTTCTTCAAGCCTTCACAAATGCCCACAAGATCACTAAAACAAACACTCAAGATCGAAATAGGGTTTTCTCATAGCTTTAGAGGGTGAAGGAGGCGAGATTGGGGGCTATAAGGTGGCTTAAATAGTGGGCAACCCGGGGATTTAGGGTTTCTCCCAGACGGACAGACTCGCCGAGTCCAGAATATGGACTCGCCGAGTCGCCAGCTAATCACGTGCTCGAAATCCCGACCCTACTCGGCGAGTCAGGCTATGAACTCGCCGAGTCCCTCTTGCAAAACTTCAAGATAAATACCAAGGAATTATCATACCGGAGACGGGTCGTTACAATTCTCCCCCACTTATCTCAGACTTCGTCCTCGAAGTCTGCTACGGCTGAATCTGCAAATATCTCTGGGTAGTGCTCCCTCATCTCCTCCTCAGCCTCCCACGTCCACTCAGACCCTTTCTGGTGCTGCCATTGCACCTTCACTAACTGAATTTCCTTGTTCCTCAAGGTCTTGGTCTTCCGGTCCAGAATTGCGACCGGTCTCTCAATATAATTCAGGCTGCTATCAACCTGAATATCCTCTAGGGGAACGACTGCTGACTCATCCACCAGACACTTCCTCAATTGAGACACATGGAAAGTGTTGTGGATCTGACTAAGCTCCTCAGGAAGATCTAACCGATAAGCAACCCGACCCACCCGGGCCAAAACCCTGAAAGGACCAATAAATCTGGGGCCCAACTTGCCCCTCTTCCGGAATCTGATGACACCCTTCCAAGGTGAGACCTTCAGAAGGACCATATCTCCCACCTGGAACTCCAAATCCGAACGCCTCCTGTCGGCGTAACTCTTCTGCCGACTCTGCGCAGTCTGCAGTCTACTACGGACCTGCTGGATCAACTTGATCGTCTTGAGCACCACCTCTGTGCTCCCAATGACTCGCTGACCGACCTCCCCCCAACAAATCGGGGTCCTACACTTCCTCCCATACAGCATCTCAAAGGGAGGTCGATCAATGCTTGCATGATAACTGTTGTTATACGAGAATTCCGCTAACGGAAGATACGTATCCCAACTGCCACCGAAATCTAGGACACACGCCCTCAGCATGTCTTCGAGAGTCTGAATCGTCCTCTCGCTCTGCCCGTCTGTCTGAGGGTGGAAAGCGGTGCTGAAAAGGAGACGAGTACCCATCTCGTCGTGGAACCGCTTCCAGAACCTGGATGTGAAACGGACATCTCGGTCTGACACCACCGATACCGGCACTCCATGACGTGCCACAATCTCCCGTACATAGATATCGGCTAACTTCTCCGCCGATATACTCTCCTGGATCGGGATAAAATGGGCACTCTTCGTCAACCGATCCACTACCACCCATATCGAATCCACTCCTCGTGCGGTCCTGGGAAGCTTGGTGACAAAATCCATGGTGATGTCCACCCATTTCCACACGGGAATGTCTAACGGCTGCATCTTGCCGTGAGGTCTCTGGTGCTCCGCCTTGACCTTCCGGCAGGTCAGGCATCTCTCGACATACCAGGCGACGTCCCGCTTCATGCAGGGCCACCAATAATCAGGTCGAAGATCTCGATACATCTTCGTCGCCCCTGGGTGGATAGAAAACCGAGACTTATGAGCCTCATCCATCAACACCTGCCGTACTCCACCCCAGTACGGTACCCACACTCTCCCATGAAGCGTCAGCAAACCACGACTATCATAATCAAACGAGGCTACTCGGCCCACGATCCTCTCACACTTCTGTCTCTCCTCCTTGAGGCCCTCCACCTGAGCCTCCTTGATCCGCTCCAACAACGGAGTGATCACTGTCATCCTCAAACATAGATCCCTGATAGGGGCCGCCGACACTTTGCGGCTTAGGGCGTCGGCCACCACGTTGGCCTTCCCTGGATGGTAAAGGATCTCACAATCGTAATCCTTTAGCACATCCAACCACCTCCTCTGCCTCATGTTCAGACTCGGCTGATCCATAAGGTACCTCAAACTCTTGTGATCCGTGTAAATAGTACAATGGACCCCATAGAGGTAATGCCTCCAAATCTTGAGGGCAAACACAACTGCCCCCAGCTCCAAATCATGGGTAGGATAATTAGCCTCGTGAGGCTTCAACTGTCTCGAGGCATAAGCTATCACATGGCCTCGCTGCATCAATACTGCTCCCATACCTGTGATCGAGGCATCACAGTAGACTACGAAGTCCTCTACTCCCTCTGGCAAGGTAAGGATCGGAGCCTCGCACAATCTCTGCCTGAGGGTCTCAAACGCTGACTGCTGCTCAGGACCCCAATGAAATACCACTGACTTCCTGGTCAGTCGGGTGAGCGGCACTGCTATCTTGGAGAAATCCTGAATAAATCTTTGATAATACCCTGCCAACCCCAGGAAGCTCCGAATCTCAGATGGAGACTTCGGGACCTCCCACTGCATCACGGCCTCAATCTTGGCCGGATCTACCAAAATACCCTTCTGGTTGACGAGGTGACCAAGGAACTGCACCTCGCGCAACCAGAACTCACATTTGGAGAACTTTGCGAAAAGTCTCTCCCTCCTCAAAGCCTCCAGCACCTCCCTCAGGTGCTTCTCGTGCTGCTCCTGCGTCTTGGAATATACCAAGATATCATCTATGAACACTATCACTGACCGATCCAGCATCGGCCTACACACGCGGTTCATGAGATCCATGAACGCGGCTGGAGCATTGGTGAGCCCAAATGGCATCACCACAAACTCATAATGACCATACCTGGTCCTGAAAGCAGTCTTCTGTACATCCTCATCTCTAACCCGCATCTGATGATAACTGGAGCGTAGATCGACCTTGGAGAACCAAGACGCTCCCTGAAGCTGATCAAACAAATCATCTATCCTCGGAAGTGGGTAACGGTTCTTCACCGTTACCTTATTCAACTCCCGATAATCAATACACATACGATGCGACCCATCCTTCTTCCTCACAAACAGGATCGGCGCTCCCCAAGGCGAACTGCTCAGCCGAATGAAACCCTTGTCTAACAGTTCCTGCAGCTGTGTAGACAACTCCTGCATCTCAGGGGGAGCTAATCGATATGGTGCCTTGGCTATCGGAGCCGCACCAGGAATTAGGTCGATCCTGAACTCGACCTGCCTCTCAGGAGGTATCCCCGGCAAATCCTCGGGAAACACGTCCGGGTAGTCTCGAACAATAGGAACATCATCAACTGTCGTCTTGCCCTTCTCCCGGGCATCCAAGACGTAAGCTACAAAACCGGCGCAACCCTGCTGGACATAGCGCCTCGCCCTTGCGGCAGAACAAAAAGTCGGTCCCCGCTGTGGCCTCTCGCCCTGAATCACTAACTCTCCCCCACTGGGAGTGCGGACCCTCACTAGCTGAAGCTCACAATCAATCACTGCCCCATTGGGGCTTAACCAATCCATGCCCACAATAACCTTATTCCCTCGCAGAGGGATAAGTACCAGATCCACTTAAAACTGCTCGCCAAATAACTGAAGAGAACACCCTCTATGCACTCTATCGACCCTCACGGTCCTATCATCTGCTATCTCAACCTCTAATGGACCATCCAGCTCCCCTGGAGCTCTACTAAATCTCTTGCTAAGCGCAAGTGATACGAATGATCGGGTAGCCCCCGAATCGAATAATACCAAAGCAGAAATGCCGTTCACAGAGAACGACCCTGAATAAAACATACAATCATAAGCAATATTCAATCAATAATAATAAAGAGATAAAGGGAAAATACATACCCGTCACCACATCAGGAGTCGCCCGCGCCTCCTCTGTTGTCATCTGAAACGCCCTGCTCTTCGCCACCGGCGTCTCGGCTCGGCCCTGCCGGCCATCTATAATCCTCAAGGTAGCAGGGGCAGGTGCAGCCACCTTCCCTGCTGCAGCTAAACTCGGACACTGGGACTTTTTATGTCCCCTCTGATTGCACTGAAAGCAAATCAGATCTGTTGCTGCGACGGCAGTAGCAGGGGCCGTGCAATCCCTACTCAAATGTCCAATCCGACCGCACTTGTAGCAGCCGGAACTCCCTGCCTTGCACGCTCCCTCGTGCAATCTCCCACACTTGCCACATCGACCGTGGCTCTGCTGACTCCTAGATCTGTGATCCGAAACCTTGGGCTTTTTGCCCGAACCGCCTGAACCCGAAACCGCCTCCGGTTTCCTCTTCTTCTCCATCTCGAGATCAATCTCCCTCTCCCGAGCCCTAGCAATCATATCTTCCAGCGTTTTACAGCTGGACCGGCTCACAAACTAGCGGATATCACTCCGCAACATCTCATGATAACGGGCCTTCTTCATTTCCTCATCAGCCACGTACTGAGGAACGAGAAGAGCCCTCTCCCTGAACTTGGCGGTGATCTCTGCCACTGTCTCTGTAGTCTGGGTGAGGTCCTGAAACTCCCTAGCTAACTGCTGCACCTCAATAACCGGTGCGAACTCCGCCCTGAACCTGGTAGAGAAATCAGCCCAAGTCATGGCGTCCAATGCTGCGTCATCTCCAATGGAGTGTCCGACCTCCTCCCACCAATCCCGTGCCCTGTCCTTCAGAAGACAGGATGCCAATCTGACCTTGTCCCCCTCGGGACACCTGCTAGTGCGGAAAGCGTTGGCCACATCCGCCAACCATCTGGTACTCGCTATGGGGTCCCGTGCCCCATGATAGTCCGGAGCTCCACATGCCCTGAACTCCCTGAAAGTAAGGGTGCGCGACCTCATCATGGCCGCCACCTCGGCACGGAAGGTGCCCAATCTCTCATCCATCAGCTCTAGAATTCCCTCCTTGATCGAACCGAAGATCACAGGAGTCTGCTCTATAATGATGCGCGTAATCTCCGAAGAAAGAAACTCCCGGGTCTGCTCATCAATGCGCTCACCCCCCGAGCCTGAACCTGATCCCTCCCCGGCACCTCCACTGCCGGCTGCTGGTCTCGAACATAAAACCACCATTCTGAAACATATCACAACTACATCAGAAAACCGAAATATCTCAAGGGATCATTAATTACTACAACTAGCTTCCTGGTCTTGTCTCAGCCTTTCTTGATTCGAGTACGGATCCTCTGCTTTCAGTAGTACGGGCCCATACTACCTTCCTCATCTATCCGTACTTTCTTCAAGAACTGCCTTGACTCCACCAAGTCACTTTTACTACTACTGATCTCTGCTACTCTCATCCTAGGCTTAACCTAGGGGAACCTCAGACTCAACTCAACTAGTCCTCAGCTGCTGAAGGTCTCCTTATAATGCTAATTAGCCACCACCTGAACACCATCACATGTGACGAGGATCAGATAATCCTTCAAGTAAAAGACTCGTCCCTATAACGGTTGGACTCAAACAAGAGCTGCGTAATAGGGCCAAATCCAGCACTCTGAGATTACTCAACCCTGATCACATGTGATGTGGCGTATTCACCTAATGGCTAACTCCCACCACTCAGAGTCCCACAAAGCACAAAGCAAGCAGCATTCGGATAAGGGAAACATACTCAGGCAAAACTATTCTCATAACGAGAAGCTACTCTAGCATACAATGCTAAGCTCGCGCTACCAGGCATAACCTAAACAGGCTATCCTACTGCTGTTTACTTATTACTAGCATGCAATTCTCATAAAACTGTAACACATAAAGCAGGCACATAAGGCATCCTCCTAGATCCTTAGTCCTATACTAGCATGTTGTTCTACTGAAACTGGAACAATTAATCATAATAATAAAACTTGTATTGGTAATTTGGGAGTACTTACTTGAGCTCGGCCGATCGCATGCACCACACCCTTATCTCGTTTTAAAAAAAAAATTCTTTCTTTCTAAGTGCATTCAAAATTCTTTTATAAACATTTTTTTTTAAAAATCTTTTTATTCCCCCTTAGTTTGAGTTCAGATACACCCGGAAGTGTATCCGAATCCCTCAAACCAGGGCTCTGATACCAACTTGAAACGACCCAAAAATTTCGTTTTTCAACATAACCAAAAACCATAATCTGAGTGTCATATCATAAAACCATACATGATGTATCTCAAAATAATAATAAAACACTGTGCGGAAAACTGTATCAAATCCATGTCATATAAAATCAAGAACTAAATCAACTCCCAGGATAAAAGCTGAAGCTGTGGTGTGTGCGATGCCATCATCCCGAGCTCTTCCCTCTGCTTGCGGAAGTACCTGAAACCAAAACTGAAACTGTAAGCACGAAACTTAGTGAGCTCCCCCAAACTACCACATACCATACGATACATATATAAAGCACATACTGGGCCTTGCCCACTGCATCAGACCGAAGTCTGGAACTAGCTGCATCGGACCGAAATCCGGAACTGACTGGGACCTTGTCCCCTGCATCGGACCAGAGTCCAGAACTAACTGCATCGAACCGAAGTCCGGAACTGACTGCATCGGACCGGAGTCCAGAACTAACTGCATCGGACCGAAGTCCGGAACTAACTGCATCGGACCGAAGTCCGGAACTGACCGATCATGGCATAACATAAAACATAACAACTATTATAAACACATAAACTGCATACTGCATCGGAACAGAGTCCGGAACACATAACACAAATATGCTTGAGTCACAAAGACATCAAGCACTCTAGCTACTGCATTAGACCAAAGTCCGGAACTACTGATAATTAAACGGGCCGGCATTGTGGCCGTAGACCCGTTCCTACTGAAGGGAAACTCACCTCGTGAACTGGCTGCTGAGTGAATAGCTCTGAGGGCTAACTGCTGCTGCTCCGGTATCTCCCCGGCTACAAGTCCATAAACACACTCAATCAAATACTAAACACTGCATTGGGTAAAATGACTCTTTTACCCTTGGTCAAGGTCAACTCTTAGACAAAGTCAACTCTCGGTCAAAGTCAACCCACAGTTGACCTGACTCGCCGAGTTGGGCCGCCAACTCGTCGAGTCCCTATTCTCACTCCTCGACTCTACTCGCTGCTACTCGTCGAGTATGGCATTGACTCGACGAGTACTCTCCCGATCCAAGAACTCAGACAATCTTCATCCGACTCGCAGAGTCCTAAGAACAACTCGACGAGTTGTTCTTGAGCTTAAGAAGATTGCCTTGGACTCGCCGAGTTGTATGAACAACTCGCCGAGTCCCCCGATTACTGAGTCTACCCTCAAACTCGCTGAGTCCACACCACTACTCATTGGTCCCACTCGACACCGCTCGAAAAGAAAGAAATCGGGGACTCACAACTCGACTCGCCGAGTCGTTCTTCCGACTCGCCGAGTCACCGCCATGCAACTAATCTACACTCGACTCTACTCGAATCCATTACATCCAAATGATAGATCTGAGTCTACTAAGCTGATTTACCACGTAAAGTTTCCAACTTTACGTGTACAAACGCAGGAACAAGGGAATAAAGGCTAAAAGATGCTTAAAAAGGGGGTAGATCTAGGGTTAATATGCAAAATAGCTCCATAAAGGCAATAGATCTGGGCTCTACAACTCCTAAAGGAACAGATCTAAGGTTATCTCGGCATAAGAGAGCTTTCATATCAACATAAAGCTTTGAGAAAGGCATTAACAAGATCTAGAAAGGGTTTTAAGGCATAAAAGAGAGGGAAAACTGAAGAATACCTCAAAGAGCTCTTGCTTTCCCTTGAATCTCTGCTCTGGAATCCTTCTCCTTGCTCCTTTCTTCTTCTCCTTCTTCAAGCCTTCACAAATGCCCACAAGATCACTAAAACAAACACTCAAGATCGAAATAGGGTTTTCTCACAGCTTTAGAGGGTGAAGGAGGCGAGATTGGGGGCTATAAGGTGGCTTAAATAGTGGGCAAACCGGGGATTTAGGGTTTCTCCCAGACGGACAGACTCGCCGAGTCTAGAATATGGACTCGCCGAGTCGCCAGCTAATCACGTGCTCGAAATCCCGACCCTACTCGGCGAGTCAGGCTATGAACTCGCCGAGTCCCTCTTGCAAAACTTCAAAATAAATACCAAGGAATTATCATACCGGAGACGGGTCGTTACACAGATCTTAACTGAAATGGCCTCAAGAAGGGTCCAAAAGGGGTTCAAAACCCAAACGCTAGGCTTAAGAGGGTAAGGACTTAATTATTAAGCACTAAATCACCAAGGCATAACTCTAAACTGTAGATCTATCCCTAAAAGCTAAAAATCCACGTAAAGTTTCCAACTTTACCTTCAAGTATTCTTAAAAGTAGCTCAAATGTTCAAAAGAATCCATAAGATGGACTTAATGCATGCATGGAGCCCTTAAGACGATAAAGTTGGCACCCTTATGCCAAAAGATCTCATGAGGATCATAGATCTGAAAGAATAGCACCTGGGACGTCCTATCACCCTATCAACCACCCAAACATGACTAAAAGCATCTAAAGTAACCCAAAAAAGAGATCTAATCAAATATTAAGCAAGGTTAAAACTTTATACCCGAAATATGCTGGAAAGAGTGCAAAGAACCAAGATCTGAAGCTCCTACTTGAATCAGCACCTTGCGCTAAGATTCTCCTCCTTCAATGAGCTTAAAACACACCAAAACACACCCACAATAATCTCATAACACTCAAGAAGGCTATAGGGTTTCGATATTAGGGTTAGAGGCTGGAAATGAGGTCAACACCCGGACTTAAGGTGTTTAAATAAGTTGCAAACCCCTAAATATAAGGTTTCCACCCCTACTGCCAACTCGTCGAGTTGAGGCACCTCAACTCGTCGACTTGACTCATTAAATTACGCGGCCAAACCAACTTCAACACATCGAGTTGAGGCTTCCAACTCGATGAGTTCCCCAGGAAAAATGCAATAATTGAAATAAAATAATACCAGAAACCAAGCGTTACATGAAGTGTAGTTGTCATTCAATGGATGGAATGCTTCCACTGTCAGATGCCATTAGCATTCAATGGACTTTGAGTTCAATAATCATTGAATTCTTCAATTGGAAAAAATATGTTTTCTAACTCTGAAGTATATATTATAAATTAGTTTTGAATGTTTCATTGAACTTTATAGAGTTCAATGTATTGTATAAATTTGTTTTGATAGAGTTGTATGGAATGTAGAATAATGATATGACAATCTATTAAACTTTATAGAGTTCAATGCATTATGGATACCCTTAATAGCAACCAACTAAAAGTTAAAAAGAAAAAAAATGCAAAGTTTAATTATATACTAACTAATCACTTTTTGAGTACCTCAACATTATTCTCCTCACACAACAAGAAATAAGCTCTTTAGCGACGACATTAGATAATGTCGTCGCTAAAGGTTATTGTCGTCGCTATAGATGTCGTCGCTAAAGGGCTTCCACCGGCGATCCTCTTGTGCCACATGCCATTTGATCGTGACCATATGCTGCTATATTGATCCATCGGTTAGGGTTTCATCTTGTGGGAAGTAATAGCAGCAACACCAATTGCGACGACATGACGCCGCTATTGATGGCGTTCTGCGTGAGTGTCATCGTGATCGTTCGATTAATTTTGGATCGGACAGCTAATAATCACCACAGAATGATGCGTGTTTTTCCCTCCAACTTGTCGCTGCTATTGCCTCGGTGTCGCCAGTGAAGATAACGCCCTTTTGACCCCCCCCCCTCATTCGTCCCAGTTTCTGCGTATTATTCTCCGGTGACCAACATTCTCTGGTGCATTTTTCGATGTAATACACCACCACTAACCATAGATTGCTTCTAGGCCTTCATTTTCCGGTGATTTCCGGCGTTTTCCGACAAATTCCGAGTTTTTCCGGCGACAATAGACCTCCGGTAACGTGCGTTTTCTCTTCCCTTTTCTCTTTCTCTTGTTTTTTTACCAATATTTAACTCTAATTTCAATTTTTTGGTGCTTTAAAGTAATCTCCAGTGGTGACCACCACCACAGCACCACCGTTGTCACCATTTTCCGGTGACTGGTCGAATTTTCCGTCGACATCTCTCATTTTCCGGCAACAACAGGTTCCTCTATTTTGTTATGTTCTTAATGTATATGAAATGTATGTGAAATGTGTATATTTTGGTATGTGAAATTTATATGAAATGTATGAATATGTATGTAAAAATATATATGCAAATGTGTATGTGTGAATTTGTATGAAAAAATGTATGTGTATGTGTATGTGTATGTGTACGTATGAAAAGTGTATGTGAAAATATGTGTATAAGTGTATTTCTATGTGAAATGTATGTATATGTGTATATATATGAAAAAATGTATGTGAAAAAATGTGTGTATATGAAATGCAGACATTTTTATGTGAAAATGTAGGTGTTTGTATGTGAAATGTATCTATGTATTTCTATATGAAATTTATTTGTATGTATGAAAAAATATATGTGAAAAAATATGTATAAGTGCATTTTTATGTGTGTATATTGTATGTTATGATAAAATATGTGTATATTGGATGTATATGTATGTTATGATCGGATGTTATAATTGAAAAACAAAGAATGTTATAATTTACAATGTCTTTTTAAAGTATTATAATATAAAAAAAAAACAAAATAACTAAGATAATTTAAATAAAACTAAATACAAAAATATATAATGCCATGATAGAAAAATAAAAACAAAAATAAGTTGATATTAAAAATCAAAATATGGAAAAAAGATGATATAAATAACAAATATATAATATCGTTTAAAGTACAATGTTATAACAAAAAATAAAAATGAAAAATTACGACGCTAAATCAACTAAGTTATAATTTACTCAAAATAGAAAAATAAAAACAAAAATAAGTTGATATTAAAAATCAAAATATGGAAAAAAAAAGATAATATAAATAACAAATATATAATATCGTTTAAAGTACAATGTTATAATAAAAAATAAAAATGAAAAATTAAGATGTTAAATCTACTAAGTTATAGCTTACTCAAAATAGAAAAATAAAAACAAAAATAAGTTGATATTAAAAATCAAAATATGGAAAAAAAAAAAAAAAGATGATATAGATAACAAATATATACTATCGTTTAGAGTAGAATGCTATAATAAAAAATCAAAATAAAAAATTAATACGATAAATCAACTAAGTTATAATTTAATAATTGAATTATTAAAAGTACAACGCTATAATAAAAAAGTAAGTTTTTTTTAGTTTAAGTCTCTTCTTTTTAAATCATCAAAAGCCTAGAAATACCCGCCCAAAACTGATTTAGAAATTAATTTTCGGTTGTCCCCGCTTTGGGACTTCTTTTTGAATACCTTACCTCATTTAGGATGTAAATGTGTATTACATGATTGATTGTTTAAAAAATATGCGGTTGTTATTTTCTCTTTGCTCCTTGGGTGTATATTTTTATATATACTTAGGAGCTAAGGGGAAATGCTGCCGAATTTTTCTTAAACGGACAATCATATAATACACAATTGCATATGAGCTAAGGTATTAAAAAGTGGGTTTAGAAGCCTACCCTTGTGAATACTTTTCCGTTGTATGATTTTCTATTCCATCTGATTGAGCGGTTACTCTATCCATATAAATATTTAATCATAATTGTAGTTCTTGTAGAGTAAACACTAAAACCTAACTTATGTTTCAGTTGCAACATATCTATTGATAAAACGTGAACTACTATAAAAAATCGTAACTCTACCTTGTTCCAACAAGGACTCGAATCTTTTCTCGAGAGGTCCAAACCACACGTCGATAATAAAGGTCAAATCAGATGCTTGTGTAACAAATGTAATGTCAATAAATTTATACTACTAGCCATAATGAAATTCCATATACTTCAACATGGTTTTAATCCACATTATATTATATGGTAGTCTCACGGAGAAAATACAATTCACCCGGTTGTCGAAGACATAACGTGTAGTAACGAGATGACCGATGTTATTGTTGATGTTATGGGGTGTGATTGAAAATGATACCAACCGCGACGAAGGGAACCCGGATACAGACGGTAGCAGTGTCGATGATGGATTTCAAAAGTTGTTAGAGGAAGTCCAATTAGAATTATATTATGGATGTTCGTATTCGTCCCTTGAATTTTTAGCAAAGCTGATGTATATCAAGGTGATCAATAAATGGACTGATAGTTCATTCGACCAGCTTCTTGAGTTTTCTCAAACTGCATTTCCTCAAGGAAATAGCTCCCCCTGGTCACATTATGAAGCAAAAAAGACACTTAAAAAAATCGGCTTGGGTTATGAGTCGATACACGTATGTAAAAACGACCGCTTTCTTTTCAGGAAAGAACACAAGTTGTTGCAAAAGTGTCCACTTTGTAATGAGAGTCGGTGGGTTGATGAAAATACAAAGGGTAAGAAGGTGGCTCAGAAGGTGTTACGATACTTTCCCGTGACCCCCAGACTACAACGTTTGTACTGTTCTTGACACATAGCTAAATATATGATTTGGCATAGTACCGGATGATCCAAAGATGGTACGATGCTTCATCTCGTTGATGGTACTCCAAACTTTAACAAGGAGTTATTGACTCTTTCAATTGGTGCGCATGTGAATGCCTTTACTTATACCGCTTGCATAGTGAATGGTGTTGGGATTATGGTACTTATGCATGACGTCCAACGATCAACACAAAACTCGGGGGTTCTAACTGAGGGAGAGAATAAGTAGAAATATTATGGTAAGCTAGAAGAAATTATCAAGTTGCATTATCCTCATAAATATTCCACTGTACTTTTTCGTTGAAAGTGGTTCAATACTGCAGGAGTTAAATCTGATAATAATTTCACCAGTATCGACCCACAACGCGAATTGAGTAGTGAAGATCAATTCATATTTTCTACACAGACGAAGCAAGTATTTTACATCCAAGAACCTTCTCGAAGTGACGAAAATGACAACCAACGGTGGGTTGTTGAAAATGTTAATCATAGAAGAATTTGGGATCTACCGATGAACGATGTCGACCATGATCCCATTGAAAATGTTGATAATGGTTCAACTGATGTCGTTCATAGTAATGCTTCTTCTAATTTTACTCTTTTAATCGACTTTTGCCAGTACTTTCAAAATTCTTAATAGGTTGAATATCATATTGAAGTTGGTCCACCAACGGGTATCATCAATAATGTATCTGATTGCGAGACTGATTATGATGAGGAGGATTCCGATTATTATAGTGATGTGTCAGCAGACGCAGACACTGAAGTGTCTGAGGGCGAGAATGATTAAAAAATCTTTATATTTGACTAGTAAAATAAGGTTTGTATTTGTTGTAATCATATCATATTATATGTATGTATGTGTGTGTGTGTGTGTATATATATATATATATATTCATATTGTGTTATAATTTTTCAGGATCTCATTTTTTGGATTGCATTGCTCCATCTCATTCCTGATGTGATGGGCCATGGAGGTAACGGTGGTGACGAACCACCACATCCGTTCGGTGAAGGTTTTGGTGATCACCGGATCGATGGTAATTAAGATTTATTCTAATTCATTGTATTTCATATTGTATGTATATAAAATATTATTTTGACTAATATCTTTTTATGCAGCGGTGCCTCCAAAATGAAGAGGCATGGCAATAAATAAAACAAATGTATAAGTTATTTGCAGCTAACGGAAACCGACCTCTGAAGATAGTATTTGACATAAATACTCACATGATAATTGAGGAAGTATACGAATGTTTCATTCGGGAGGTTGGGAGCTATATGTGGCGCTGCATCGGTTTCGATAAGGACACATAGACAGACGTTTCTGTAGCCGAATAGGTTAGCATGTTCCAGTATCTTTTGGTAAATTATTTATAAAGTTATATATTTAATATATTTAATTTTGATTTATTTTTAATTTCTCTATTTTTTGTATACATGGTTTGATTTTGGAGCGATTACAAACGATCCTTTAGCTTCAGTTTATTGGGCGTCACTGAAAAATCGGATATGTGTGTGGTATAGAGGCTGCAAAAATGTTGCAAAAACTCGTTTGACTGGTTTTGAAGGGGGTGCGGAGGCAGCAAGGGCTCAAGCCCCTATGTGTATGGATCTATAGCATTGGAATGCTACTATTGACCACTTCTTAATAGAAAAGCATCAAAAACGATCCACTGGAAACAAAGAATGTCAGAAGAAGCAAGTCGTTAAGAATCGTGGAGGGACGTGTAGCTACGGTAGTGCTTGTTTTAAGATAGTAACTTGTAATAATGCTTATTCAGTTATAACATATTTTTTAATGTTTACTCAAATATAACATATTTTGTAATGTTAAACAGAATTTGAATAGACTTGAAGCATTTCCTTGTGGGCATGTAAATAAAAAAGGGGGAATTTGTTAATCCTTTGGTTGAAGACCAATATGTAAGTTATTATTACTTAAAAATGAAGCATATTGTTTTTTTTTGTTAGTTTTAACGTATATTGACAATCTTTGTGAAATATAGAATGTGTTAGTTGTTGAGGTTGCTCTACAGACTCATCACATAGCTAAATTCGGTGGTGATCTAGACACCATTGATTGGATCACAATATTTGAGAAGGTGTTGGGTACTCTAAGGGGGCATGTGAGAGGCATTGGGTCTAAACCTTCTTCAACAGCGGGTACAAGTGCCCCATTCCACCGTAGCAGCCCCATTCTTAAGTGAGCCTGTTGTTGCTATTCCCCTATCCGTTCTCCTTTCTAGAAGAGGCCTGCAAATGATCCTTTAGAACATTCCTCCTCAAAAAGGTTAAAAAAGAATGTTGATGGTTTTCTAAATGATGATGATATTCTCACTATTGCAGCCGAGCATGGTTGTTTCATTGAAGAATCTTCTTTCTTTGTTAAGGAGCAAAACATTAAAACAGTGAATGACCTTGCCTTGAAACAAAATGAAGATTTTGGATAAGATATAATGTGACATCCTGAAATTTAGGTCTAAAACTATAGATAGTCAATTCACCGTGAATTTCTTTATAACTTGACCTATTAGGTTTTAATGCATATTTTGAAAAATAAATAGTGTCATTACAATGATAATAAGATATGAAATGGTGTATTACTTCCAATTATGGAAAATCTCAAATGAATCAAAAAGCACAAACTGCAACCCTAGTTAATACGTCTGAAAAATTGAAATTTCGTATTAAGCGGTTGTGAGCAAAGAAAACACTCTAGTCTCATATTACATGTTCACTTGTTTCTGACAATATAAATAACGTCAAAAACGGAGTTCGTATGCAAAAGATACGACTGTTATAAGAAACCAAACAGGTATAATAGTGATTTTCTTAAAACTGCATAAACTGTTTTGTTCTGTTGAGGCACTTGCACACCTCATATGGAAATTATGAGAACATTTATGGACTCAAATCATGATCTATTACTTCATTTCATTCTTGAAATTTTTTTAGCAAAAATATTTGCAAAAGTTCACAAATCAGATGTTTTTGGTCAATTAGACGTGAAACTTTAAGCGCAATTTCTCGGGGTTCTATGACTCGAAAAATTAATCCGTTCGGGTTTTTGGAATCCTTGAAATCGGCTCTATCATTTGCCAGTTTTGAAAAAACTAGTGGGTGTCAGGATTTTGTCACATAAAACAAGGATTGTTTTAGGGACTTTTTGAGAAAGTGACATCACTAGGTCCCACCCTTGCTTGCATGCATAGAAAAAATCATCCATGAACCCCCTCCCCTCTTACCCAAGTGACTAGGCCCTCTCCCCTTCCTTCACATTACCTCTTTATCTACAAACTTCTTCGGAAGGTACAAAGCATGGGAGTGTTGGGTGTTTGACTTTCCAAGAAGGTATGGTCTTGCATAGCCTTATGAGACACCCTTAAGGTTATAAATAGAACTCATATATTCCCAATTTCCATCATCAATTCAGCCACAAACAGTCTCAGTCTCCCTCTTACTCTCTTGCTCTTTCTCTCGGCTAGAACTCCCCACCGGAGCAGCCCCATTCCACCGCCAAAAACCACCAACCCTCCACCACTGTTTTGTCGAGAAACCACCCCCCCCCCTCAACACCCCCTGCCACCTATTGTCACCTTCTCCCTCCTCCCCTTCGTCGTAACTGCTGGCAAAAAGAAAGAAAGAAGCAGCCAAGAGGTTGTATGAGCCCCTTACCGCCACTGTTGCCGCCGTTAGGCTACCATCGACCACCACCACCTTGTCACCTTTGTGTCACCTCTTGCTACCATTTTTCTGTGGTATTTTTCAAATCCAAGCCTCAATATTTAGTGTTATTTGTGGTGATATTTCGGGTCTAAACCGGGTTAAAAAGTCGTTGCTACTTTGATGTTATCTCGTGATGTCTCTCGATCTCGATCATATTCTTGAATCTAAACCGAGTTCATGCTTCAAAGGTGAGTGATTACAACCCCATTTCACGTTCTTATACATTTCGAGGGGGGGATACATGTGCTCGTATATTTGGTTTATGCAAAACATAATACAAACAATGTTATCACCTTATGTGAGAACTTTTAACTAGTTTATAAAATGATATTTTGACAAGTAACATGTTATGTTGTTAAAATAAAACAAATAGTCATAAGAACATATGCCAATCACTACATAATGTTGTGATTTTATGTGACAATGTATGTCATAAAACATTACAACCTTTGTAGTATTTCAAAGAACAAAAACTTATGCCATGCATGAATGTGTGTGTGTGTGTATATATATATATATATATATATAAGGTATAAATACTATAACTTGAAACTTATACATGTACTTATAAGATTTACCGGTTATTTTAAGTGAGTATCGTACACTTTCACGTATCGAACATACTCGGCTTATACCTTATTCAATGTAAATCACTTTTCCTGGTGAGTTATCCATGTATAAGTTAGATTTACTGACTCTCAAACATTACGTCCGGATGCTTACCCATGTATAAGATAAGGCGGGTTAACATATTCATTAGTTAATGGATTTTATAGTGAGACACAATTTATTATCTAAGTTTAAAAATTAATCATACTGACACTACTATATACGTTAATCCTCGGAGCGAGATAAGTATGTATAGATCTATACAAGGTTGACATCCCCATCTGTGGTTGCTAGCTACAACCTCGAACGATCAATCCAAGCGGGTGGTTACTATCTACAGTCATTCTATGACATCCAACGAAGGGTTGTAGGGGTTACTTCAGTTAGCTCAGTTATAGGACTCACTATAACCATTAACTAGATCTCTATCTCTCTCTCTCTCTCTCTCTCTCTCTACAAACCATGGACTTGGTTTCTTTATCAATAAAACTTTTGATGTATGAATTTACTTATGGTTACTCTCTCTAAAAAACTTTTGAAGTATGGATTTACTTATGGTTTCTCTCTCTACAAAACATTTTAGGTGTGGATTTACTTACGGTTTCTCTCACTACAAAACATTTTCAAGTATGGTTTTACTTGCATGGAAAAATAATTTTTAAACATTTTAAAAGTACCATTATTGTACTAGCAGAAAACTTGTAACTCTCACCAACCTTATGTTGACCCTCAAACTACATGTATTCTCAGGGAATCACTAAACAAGCATTTTAGACAACGGAATAGTCATGGATTTCAGACAACCTAGTTTTCTAGTTTTGTTATATTTGCTTACATGTTTAAGGCAATTCATGTACTATACTATTAAATGTAAGAACCTTGTATTTAAACTTCAAGATGGAATACAACTACTATTTTGTTCATTTTTGTACTTGTGCTATATAATAAGTTTACCTATGATCCATAAACTAAGTTGCACAGCTCGACATGTTCCGCCGCCTCGGATGGGGGTGTGACATATAATCACTCCCAAGGCTAACTAGATTATGAAAATCAAGTGCTCCAAGCCCAATAACAATAGAGTTATAACATTGAGAATAACAAGAGAGGGTGGTCCTAATCTCTTTCCTAAGAAAATTCATGTCTTAGAACTTACCAAGTATGGCTATTCAGGATAGGAGGAAATAATGCAATTCATCTCTAACAGTAAGAGCAACTTGTATAAAAAATTGAGAACTGATAGGGTAAAATCATGGAAAAGGTTTAGAAGTTAACCTTCATTTCTCCACCTCCTCCTAAACCTTCTTACATACAAAGAAGAAGAAGAAGAAGATGAAGACAAAAGTATGAAGATCAAGACATGAAGGGTCTTATTCCCTTTGGTTCCAGACTAATAACAACAACTTGCCCCAAAACACTGTTCCTGAGTGTTATAAAACTGTTTATAGACCATCTATGAGGTATTTCTCAAGATAAGAATGGGAGGATGTGCTTTCAAAGGCATGTTGATTTACACAGGGCTACAACACATCATCTAGTATGTCTGAGAGATTTTATCAAGGGCAAGCCACTTGCTAAACATTATCATCTTATGATATCAGTGAAATGGAACAAGAGAAAATATGAGCTACTAAGAGACTTATCCTTTTTTTAAGCCTTAGATTATGTATGAAGCTGTCGAATATGAAAATAGAATTGCTAGTATTCTTCCTTAAAAGTTCGTAGTTCATTTTGTATACTTTATACTTAAATATTATGTAAATTATAAAGAGTTATTAGTTAGTATAGTTAGTATTGACGTTATAAAATAAAGGAAGATTGTTAGGACCCTTGTGATTTGATAAGCCAAAAGATGTGTGTCAACTGTTGTTGCCACTGATGATCATCATGGGTTACATCCCATGATGACATCAGGAAGCATCATGAAGATCCGACAGTAGATGAAGCCCTAGCATTTGAAGTTAAGTTTCTTATGGTTTAAGGATAGTAATATAGATCAGGCTTTCCATATAATAAAATAGTCTATGGATGAGCAACAGGCCGAACCCGAACCGGACCAGCCTGAAGACCGAAAATCGTGAATTACCTTACCCGAAAATCGGACTGTTTTTGGGTGTAGCGGGTTTGGGTTCGGTCCAGTCTGGTACCGGGTACTAAACCGGCTTTCGGGTTTTAGGTTGAATTAGACTTTGGTAGTGTTGTTTACGGTTTTGGTCCAATCTTGTTCTTGATACCAAACTAGGTTTCGTATGTTTGTTGTTTACGGTTTACGATTTTGTTTGTCTTCTTACTCTCTAGCATACTATTTCAAATTAGAATCTTATTACGTAACATCGATCATTCGTATCTTTGTTGTTTGCACAATTCGACTAAAAGAATACATAAAATAATATTAATACAACGGTATGTTGTGGGACTCTAATTAGAACACGTTCAAATGACATTTATGCAAATAAATACAAACGTTATTAAACAACTACATCATTTATATATAAAAAAACTATTTTTATAAAACAAAACTACACTATTTTTATAAAAAAATTGCACTGAACAACATTATTTTTATTAGAAAAATTTTCGTTATTAAAAAAAATTGCACTATTTTTATTTTAAAAAAATTGTATTAGGAAATAACTTTTGGTTTTTCGAGAAAAAAAAAATCGACACCATAATGCAATCAAGAGAAGAGGCCGAAACCAAAAAGAAATTGACTCTATAATGTGATCTACAGCAGAGGCCGAATCAATTCAATCAAACAACATTTTTTTTATTTTGGTAATTCTCGTATACTATTTGTTGATCAAAACAAAGAAAAAAAAACTTTTGGTTTTCCGGTCAGGTCCAGGTTAAATCCTTTAATTCGGATACGGTTTGGTCCAAACCCAAAACCAAATTATTGATAAAAACCAAACCTGAAAACCGGCATACTAATATGATAATCCGGTTCGGTCTGGGTCTGGTCCGGTCTCACGGTCGTATGTTCATCCCTAAAATAGTCCATTTTAGGAAGGGATTGTGTTGCCTTTTTGTCTATCTTGTAGGTTAAGATAGAATTTTATTCTTTTGTTATATATATATATATATATATATATATATATATATATATATATATATATATATATATATATATAGTGAGGTTCAATACAGAATCATAATTAACTAAGAAACCAAGGAACCAATTTTTTTATCAAAGGGTGTTCACAGCCGCAAACTAGGTTCACGGCCGTGAACCCATGTTTGGTTGTGAACCCCTCTCCATATATATATATATATATATATATATATATATATATATATATATATATATATATATATATATATATATATACACATACACACACATTTCCTTCATTTATTCCTCATTTATTCCATCCTTGGTCGAAAACCTCTTAAGATTCTCTCAAATATCATCCAACAAAGGCTCTCATTTTACCCCCACAAACGTAAGTGATTCATCCTTTTTCTTGTTATACATCTTATTCACGTGAAGTGCTTCGATTTCATCCATTGATTCATCACTTTCATCTCCATCTTTACGATCTTCAAGAGTTCACGACTGTAAACCCTTCATAGGGCTGTGAACTCTTCATAAGTGGGTCGTAAACCCTTCAAATTTTCATGTGTGTACCGTGAACCCTTCATATGTTCATGGGCCGTGAACACATCTTGGGTCGTGAACCCATGGTGGTTGGCCGTGAACTCCTTTATGTCCCTCATTTTTGGTTGTAACACTTCGTTGTAAGTGTTTCATACACCCTAAGGTTGTTTCCTATGCTTGTTAGTTGTTATAGACACTAATTGTAAGCCTCTACATGTTATTATGTTCTTAATAGGACCTTATTGTGCTCTGGACTTCACTTAACATAACAAGCATCCTATCTTTGTCATTCATCTAAGTCACTCACAATCAGGTGAGTTCATACCCCTATACTTTTATGATTTTTGATGTTTTCAGGGGGAGAATACAAGCCAAACACAAATGATTTGTGAATTTATACAAAAGGATTTCAAAACACTTAAAACTGATGCAATGGATATAGTCATATGATTTCCACATTTCCTAAATATATTTAGATATTTTATCCCTTTTGTATTATGCTGAGCATAAGGGACGTTTTCGACTTACTGCCAAATTGCATAGTTTTCAGATCAATTCATGAACCAAATACATAATATTCATGCAAACTATAATAGCTATAGTTTAGGGTTTCAATATACAATGTTACAAATTCATATCTTATACATTACTAAACATATAAACTATAACAGACTTAGTTTATGATATTCTCGGGTAACAAGGATACTTTATTACATAGTTATTTAAGTATAATTATTACTCTATAAAGTATACACACGGGTGCAAATACAATAGATCAATACATAACTGCACCTAAACTAGATAATACAGAATTGTGAGACTCTACTTCAAAATTGTACCCTTTGGTGTACTGAACTAAATCCTAGCATAGGATAACCAGAGTCTCCTGGAGGGAGAGCGTGAGATTTGTGAATAGATTGCGACTGACAATCCCACACTTGAACCACTAGCTACAGTTAGGCAGGCATGCCTGAGGTGACAAATGTCATATATCCGACACTTGAAGAACGTCGTAAAGGTCACTAGGTCATATCAAGCATGGTTATACAACTCACAATAGTATAAACTAACCTTTTTGTTTTCTGGATTTCATTCTTCTTTAGTTTTATTTTCATTAATAGAACTATTTCATAATACAACTGGAGGATTCCAGGGATTTCAACTCATAGTTTTGTTTTCAGTAATGATACTAGTATACATACCGGTGATAGTCTGGGTTTTTCATACAAAAAGGGTTTTACATTCAAAACAGTCTTATACAATTCATCCGGTGGTAAACAGGAAATCAAACTAGTACTTTATGGAACGTTGTAACAAACTCGTATGTTAGAAATATTGGATTTTCTTTGAAACATGTAAACATTTTTCACTGATTCATTTATAGAATTTCAATACAAAAACATGCTTATGAACTCACCAGCTTAATGTTGATTGTAACGTCCCAAAAATACGAGCCAAAAATTTTATTTTTAAAACATATACTTAGCAAAACATTAGAAATAAAACGTTCACCGATCATATCATTTCATAAAAGATATCGCGTGTCTGGAAAAACATTTTATAAAACATAATAATGTCAGAGTACAAATCCCCAGGAAGATCTCATAGTGCGGAATACAAAGCATGTATGTGATGTGTCGCTACCGCGCCAGCTCCTTCCCCTTCGAAGAAGAGGTACCTGAAACCAAAACTGAAAACTGTAAGCACGAAGCTTAGTGAGTTCCCCCATCATACCACATACCATACAATTACATAACATACATATATTGTCAGACATATCTGGGTGCCCGACCTACCCCTTCGGTCCTCTCGACCGGATACTGACTAGTATATCTGGGAGCTGGCCTCCCCTTCGGTCCTCTCGACCGGATACTGACTAGCATATCTGGGTGCTGGTCTCCCCTTCGATCCTCTCGACCGGGTGTTGGGGACTATTTCACCGCCTACTACTACCACATAACACATATATCACATAATCTATCTAGCATGGCTGGGCATGACGCCCCTTCGGCCCTATCGACCGGTAATCTGGGGGACTATATCCCCCTACTGTCACTAGCACATAGCATCATATCATACTAGCACAATAACATATCACATGGAGTAGCAACCCTAGATGAATATCACAGAGACAATCATCTATCATGCAATTCCTACTGGTGGGCCGGCATTGTGGCCGTAGACTTACTGCTACTGGAAGGTAACTCACCTCAAAGTAGCTGCTGATCTATATGGGAACTGACTGTCTTCTGTTGCTGCTGCCCCGGAAATCCTCCGGCTATAATTCCCACAAAACACTCAGTCAAATACTGCTAACCGACCTCAGGGTAAAATGACCATTTACCCCTAACCAAGCCAAGAGTCAAAGTCAAAGTCAACTTCCAGTTGACCCGACTCACCGAGTTGGCTTGCCAACTCCCCGAGTCCCTATCCATTCGATTGACCATAATCCCGTCTCTACTCGTCGAGTTAGGCATTGACTCGATGAGTTTTCCTTCTAAACCGATGTCCAATAGTCCTTCATCCTACTCGCCGAATTGTATGAACAACTCATCGAGTTCATCTTCATCCGAAGAACACTCTATGCTAAGACTCGCCGAGTTGTATGAACAACTTGCCGAGTCTGTTCTTGAGGCAAGAAGATTGCCTTGGACTCGCCGAGTCAGGGCATTGACTCGCCGAGTTCCTTCATGGGTGAGTCTGGCTTCCGACTTACTGAGTCACACCCCATGACTCACTACTCCACTCAGCAAACACGAAAAGGGGGAAAACTCGGGGACTCGCGACTCGACTTGCCGATTCTAATGAACGACTCGCCGAGTCTTTCACATACAAATACTATATACTCGATTTTGCTTGAATCCAGCTCATGCCCTACATAGATTTGGGTTCTTAGGGCTTGATTAACACGTAAAGTTTCCAACTTTACGTGTAAATAAACACCAATGAAGGTTTTAGGGCTCAAAATGCACCAAAATAGTAGATCTGGTGCTTTTATGCAATATGGCTCCATAAAGGCAGTAGATCTGAGCTCCTGGAGCTCAATCATGCCTAGATCTAAAGGTTAATCAACTTATTACAAACCCTAATTCATAATCAAGCTTGGAAATGGCTCAAGAAGGACTTTAATGGAGCTTTAAGGGACTATAAGCATGAAAACAGAGGGAAACTGAGTTATACCTCAAGGAAATCACTGAAGTAACACCAAGATGTATGGCCTCCTTCTTCTCCTCTTGATCTACTCTCCTTTTTCTCTCAAAATCTTCAAGAAAACACACCAAAGCACTTCAATCTCACAAGGAACAAGGTTTGGACGATATAGGGAGCTCTAAGGGTGAAGGGGGCGAGCTTGGGGCGCATAAGATGATTTAAATAGGGTGCAAACCCTTGAAATTAGGGTTTCATCAGACAGGGGGGACTCACTGAGACCAGAATATGGACTCGCCGAGTCGCCAACTTAAACGTGTTCCATATCCCGGATCTACTCGGCGAGTCGAGCCTACAACTCGCTGAGTCCAAGGCTAAAAATGCAAAACACTTAGATAAATTTTACATACCAGGAACCAGGTGCTACAAATCTCCCCCACTTATTTTAGACTTCGTCCTCGAAGTCTGCTACTCGATCCTGAAACAGCTCGGGGTAATGCTCCATCATTTCTTCCACCGGCTCCCAAGTCCACTCTGAACCCTTTCGGTGTTGCCATTGCACCTTCACTAATTCCACCCTTTTGTTCCTCAGATCCTTCGACTTCCGGTCGAGGATTGCGACTGCGCGCTCAATGTAATTCAGGTTGTCATCAACCTGGATATCCTCTAACGGCACCACTGCTGAATCATCCACTAGGCATTGTGGATCTAAGTTCGGCTGGCAGATCCAGCCTATATGCCACCTTGCCCACCCGGGCTACAACTCTGAACGGACCAATGTATCTCGGGCCCAACTTGCCCCGCTTCCTGAATCGAATGACGCCCTTCCAAGGCGACACCTTCAGGAGAACCATATCCCCGACCTGGAACTCCAGGTCTAATCAACGCTTGTCGGCGTAACTTTTCTGTCGACCCTGCGCAGTCTGAAGCCTGCTTCGAACCTGCCGTATTCTCTCGGTCGTTGTGAGCACCACCTCAGTGCTCCCCATGACCCTCTGGCCAACTTCACCCCAACATATCGGGGTCCTGCACCTCCGTCCGTACAACATCTCGAATGGAGGGCGATCGATACTCGCGTGGTAGCTATTGTTGTACGAGAACTCAGCCACGGGGAGATAGGTATCCCAACTACCACCGAAATCTAGCACGCATGCCTGCAACATATCCTTCAAAGTCTGGATGGTCCGCTCGCTCTGACCATCCGTCTGCGGGTGAAAGGCGGTGATAAAATGCAGACGAGTGCCCAACTCATCATGAAACTTCTCGGTCTGATATCACTGACACTGGCACCCCGTGTCACGCCACTATCTCCCTGATATAGATATCGGCCAACTTTTCGGCCGAGATACTCTCCTGGATCGGAATAAAATGGTCGCTCTTGGTCAATCGATCGACGATGACCCAAATCGAATCTACTCCTCGCGCAGTCTTGGGAAGCTTCATGATAAAATCCATCGTAATATCTTCCCATTTCCACAACGGGATGTCCAACAGCTGCATCTTGTCATGCGGTCTCTGATGTTCGGCCTTGACCTTCATGCAGGTCAAACACCGCTCGACGTACCATGCCACATCCCGCTTCATGCAGGGCCACCAATAGTCTAGACGAAGATCCCTATACATCTTCGTCGCCCCTGGATGAATAGAGAATCGGGACTTGTGCGCCTCCCCCATCAAGACTTGGCGCACGCCTCCGTGATACGGTACCCACACCCTACGGTGTAGTGTCAATAATCCTCGGCTATCATAATCGAAGGAGGTGACTTGACCCACTATTTGCTCGCTCTTCCGATGTTCCTCCTTCATAGCCTCCTGCTGAGCTTCCCGAATCTGCTCTAACAGTGGAGTCACCACCGTTATCCTCATACACACATCCCTGATCGGTTCCGCCTTACGGCTAAGCGCATCGGCCACCACATTGGCCTTCCCCGGGTGATAAAGGATCTCGCAATCATAATCCTTCACCACGTCCAACCACCGACGCTGTCTCATGTTCAGATTCAGCTGATCCATGAGGTACCTCAAATTCTTGTGGTCCGTGTAAATGGTACATCGAACCCCGTAAAGGTAATGCCGCCAAATCTTGAGGGCGAAGACCACCGCCCCTAACTCTAAATCATGCGTCGGGTAGTTCGCCTCGTGAGGCTTCAGCTGCATCGAGGCATAAGCAATGACATGTCCCCTCTGCATTAATACTGCGCCTAAGCCCGAGATAGACGCATCACAGTATACCACAAAATCCTTTACGGCCTCGGGCAGGGCTAAGATTGGCGCCTCGCACAATCTCTGCCTCAGAATCTCGAACGTTGCCTGCTACTCAGGCCCCCATCAAAAGACCACGACTTTCACTATCTTGGAGAAATCCTGAATGAATCTCCGATAGTAGCCTGCTAATCCTAGGAAACTCCGAATCTCGGATGGAGACTTCGGAACCCCCCATCTCATCACGGCCTCTACCTTGGCCGGGTCTACTAAAATCTCGTTATGGTTAACGAGGTGCCCAAGAAACTGCACCTCGCGCAACCAAAACTCACATTTGGAGAACTTGGCGTACAAGCTCTCCCTCCTCAAGGTCTCCAAAACCTCTCTCAGATGCTCCTTGTGCTCCTCCTGCGTCTTGGAATAAACCAAGATGTCATCAATGAAAACTATCACAGACCGATCCAGCATCGGTCTACATACGCGGTTCATGAGGTCCATGAACACGGCAGGAGCATTGGTGAGCCCAAACGGCATCACCACGAACTCATAATGGATGTAACGCGTCTGAAACGCGGTCTTTTGCACATCCTCCTCTCTGACCCTCATCTGATGATAACCTGAACGCAAATCGATCTTGGAGAACCAAGATGCTCCCTGTAACTAATCAAAGAGGTCATCAATACTTGGGAGTGGGTAACGGTTCTTCACTGTTACCTTATTCAGCTCCCGGTAATCTATACACATCCGATGCGACCCGTCCTTCTTCTTCACAGACAGGATCGGGGCTCCCTAGGGTGAACTGTTCGGTCGAATAAATCCCTTGTCTAGCAGCTCCTGCAGCTACGTAGACAACTCCTGCATCTCGGGAGTAGCCAACCGATAGGGTGCCTTGGCTATCGGAGCCGCACCAGGAACTAGGTCGATCCTGAACTCTACCTGACGCTCCGGAGGTATTCCAGTAAGCTCCTCTGGGAACACATCAGCGTAGTCTCGCACCATTGGAACCTCGTTCACTGTCGCCTTACTCGCCTCCCGAGTATCCATAACGTACGCGACATATCCTGTGCAACCCTGCTGAAAGTAGCGCCTAGCCCTTGCTGCTGAACATACTGTGGGTCCACGTTGTGGCCTCTCACCGTTAATTACCAACTCTCCTCCACTCGGGGTCCTGATCCGCACTACCTGTTTTGCGCAATCTATCACCACCCCATTATGGCTCAACCAATCCATGCCTATAATCACTTTGTTCCCACGCAACAGAATGGGAACCAAATCCACCAAGTAGCGCTCCTCAAATAACCTGAGGACACAATCTCTGAACACTGATGATGCCTGCACCGATCGATCATCAGCAATCTCAACTTCTAAAAGGCAATCCAACATGCCTGAGGACTCAGTAAACTTCTTGCTAAGCACAAGAGAAATAAACGATCGGGTGGCACCCGAGTCAAACAACATCTGAACAGGGATACCGTTCACATGGAACGATCCTAACGCATATACAGAGAGCACATATCAATATCATAACATCATAAAAATAAAATAGAGGGAAAGAATCATACTCGTTACCACATTGGGTGCGGCGCGTGCCTCCTCGGTAGTCAGCTGAAATGCCCGGCTCCTCACCACTGGAGCCTCTGCCTTGACCTGCCGGCCATCAGTAATCTGCAGGGTAGCTGGAGCTGGCGCCTTGACTGGTGCTGATGCTGTCAACTGGGAGCAATTGGCCTTCTTGTGGCCCCTCTGGTTGCAGTGGAAACATAGCAACTCGGACGTATGTATCACAGGTGTAGGGGCGGTACAATCCCTGTTGAAGTGCCCTAACTTGCCGCACTTGTAGCAGCCTAATGATCCCAACTTGCACGCTCCCTCGTGCGTCTTGTCGCATTTCCTGCAGCGGCTCCGCCCGTGTTGGCCTTTCGGCCCCGCATCTGGTCCCTTGGACTTCTTCCCCGAAGCCCTCATAACATGCCCCTCTTCCGCCTTCCTCTTCCGGATGTGCTCCAGATCTATCTCCCTCTCCCTTGCCCTGGCAATCATAGAGTCCAGGGTAGGGCAAGCTGAAAAATTGACATGCTCCCGAATATCAGCTCGTAGCATGTCATGATAGCAGGTCCTCCTCATATCCTCATCACCCGCGTACTGGGGCACCAGCAACGCCCTCTCCCGGAACTTGGCAGTGATCTCCGCCACAGTCTCTGTCTTCTGTCTCATATCTAGGAACTCCATGGCCAGCTGCTGAAGCTCGACAGCCGGCGCAAACTCTGCCCTGAACCTGGTCACGAAGTCCAACCAGGTCATAGCCTCGACAGCCGAGGCTCCTAAAGAGTCACCAACGGATTCCCACCAATCCCTAGCTCGATCTCTCAAACATCCTGCTACAAATCTCACCTTTGACTCCTCAGGCAGAAGCTAGTCGACTGTGCAGAATCAATGCCTGCAATCCATCGCCTGGCAGCGATGGGGTCCTTCTCCCAGGGAAAATTTGGCGCACTACTGCCCCGGAAGTCCTTGAAGGACAGTGTGCGAGATCCCGACTGACCAGATGCCATGTCACTCCTGAATGCCCTGAGGCGATCCTCCATCAAATCCATTATCCCTTCCTTGATCTACTCGAAGATAATGGGGGTCGACTCAAGGATGCCTCTGGTGATCTCTGACGCGATGAACTCGCGTAGCCCCTCATCTACTGGCTCGGAACCTGATCCCGAACCCGATCCCTGTCCTGAACTGCCAACTATTGGCCTCGAGCGTAGTACCACCATTCTGAAATACATAAATAATAATCATTCGCGATATTGATACCTCTGGAGGGATCACACCTACTACAAGTTCCCTGGTCTTATCTTGGCCTTCGTCGGTTCGGGTACGGATCCTCTGCTTTCAGTAGTACGGTCCCATACTACCTTCCACATCTATTTGTACCTTCTCCAAGGACTGCCTTGACTCCACCAGGTCCCTTTCACTACCGCTAATCACTGATATACTCATCCTAGGCTTGCCCTAGGAAAATGTAACGCCCGGGTTTTCAGGGCTAAGCATTTTTGTCAATGTAATAGTCTAGGTCAACTATTGTAACTCTTTTTGAAGTAATAAATATAAAATATTTGAGTATTATGTGAATTATGTGTGTTTATGTGTTTATTATTTAATTATAAATGTATAATTAATAAAGAATAAAAATGAGCGTCAACATTAAAGTGTGAGATAATCCTGATATCTCTACATAAAGTTGTAGAATACGTCTCAAGGTTTCCGTACATATAAAGAATGCCGAAATCCAAGCTATAACGAAGAAGTTATGGCCCGCCGAAGTTTTACGGCAAAACCGGCACGACACCGGGAGACGTAAATAGTGAATTTACGATAGAAGACTTTTTAGCCTTATCAATCTAAACAAAAGTCGTAGAATATGTTAAACTAAGAACATCGATAAAAAGAACGCCCAAATCTGACTTCGTATGAAGAAGTTATGATTTTTCTAAGATTCGGCTTAGTATTGCACGGCCTGAAACTCGAATTTTAGTTCGAGCGGTTTTTGGCTTACGCAACGTAAATGAGAGTTGAAGATCTCATTAATAAGAAATCAACGGTAAAAAGACAGACAAAAACAGAGTCCGTATGAAGAAGTTATTAATTTTACGCAGACGTTTAACAGTATAATCTCCTTGTACTGTTAAATTTAAGATCGATCGAGAATTGGCTGACGGTGTCAAAATGAAAGTTGTAGATCTTATTATTACCTACGCGTGGATATAAAGAACGTCAAAAACGGAGGTCGTATGTGAAAGTTACGGGTTTTAGAAGTCGGAAGTGTGCTGTGCGAAAATGGGTGATGTGGCACAATCTTGGCCATTGCTTTCTCCCCAAGGCTTGCCACCACATGGTGACATGTGGCACCAAGTTCAGCCACATTTCACCCTATAAATACCACCTCTCCCACCCTCATTTTCTTCACACCTTTCCCATTCTTTCTTCTCTTTACTCTCTCTCTCTCTCTAGAACCTCTCTCTAGCCCCGAAATCCCCCGAAAAGCCTAGGGAACCTCCCTAGCACGAGGCGGAAGCCCCGGAGTGCTCGAAGGCTCCGAGAAGAAGAGCTTTTCGGCTCGGGAACGCTGCTCCAAGCAAAGCCCGGTTTTCTATAAAACCCGCTGTAAGTGAGCTACGCCTACGCTATTTTTAATATAGCTTTTATTTAATTATAGTAACGTTATTAGGAACTTATAATAAATACTTGGGCTATTATTATGGGTTATATAAGTATTTTTTTGACGCTTATATAATAATAATAATAATAGCTAGACTATTAATTAGTCTCGACGAATAATAAACTAAACTCTAGTGGTAATAATACTAGGTTTCGTCGAAGAAAATTCTTTTTAAGAAGCGAAGCGCTGTCTGAGTTCGGAATCACCACCTTTTCAGGTGAGTGCATATTTATTTTCAACTTACACATAGATATGAAGTATTTAATATAAATTACGTGCTATTTGTGCATATTATCTGAATACTTGCTATCTATGCTGGATGAACGTTTTATACATGTTTTCAAAGATTTAAACTGTATATGTATTTTATATCTACAAAATGTGTTGGGTAAAACATGGGTAGATGTAATAGTTGCTGTGTGACAAAATAAAATAATGAGAGGCCTCGTTATAGATGTTATTGATGATCCAGTCATCTAGCGGAGTATAGATGACGACCACAGACTATTCTAGACAGTCCAGTGGAACACTAGCAGGCTCGCAACCTGTAGGTGTTTATTTGAACTGTGTGTTTATTTGAACTGTGTGCTCACCAGATGTACTCCATCCCCCACATGGTTGCCTATTAGGACATTTATTGCTGAGGAATCCCCTTAGTAGTAGTGTCCGTCCCGATGATGATCCTTAGGCTAGGTCCCTTATGATAGGTGTTTAGGGACGTAAAGTGAGGATAACGGGAACGGGTAATCGGGTTATTGTTGATTGATGAAATTAATAAACTATTTATTGTGGGTTGAAAACCCTATGTGCTCACCAGGCTCCCAAGCCTGACCCACTCAGTTTTATGTATTACAGGTAGTGGCGCTTGAGCATATATATGATGTTTGGACGAGGGATTACGGATATAGGCCTGTAGATATGAAATAATGTAGTAAGGCTTGTATTGTACTGTTTATGCTTTTGATCTGTACGAACATGACATCCCGAGTCTTTTAATGAAATACATTTCTATGGAAATGCTTTTGATAAATCTTTATCATATTATTGTTTTGGGACAAATTCCGCAACACTTTTATTTAAAATGTTACTCTGATTTTTAAACAAAGCATAAACAAACCGGTCTTTTCTGGCCGTGATTTTGGGGATGTCACAGTTGGTATCAGAGCATTAGTTTAAGCGAACTAGGAATTTGTAGGATTTCTAGACTTAAACTTAGAATGCTAAGTGATGATTGTGAGGTGTGAGCACTAGCCTATTTTAGGAATTGTGCGTAAAATGCTTTTATGTGCTAAATGCTTTGTGCATAATATGCTGTTAATTGTTCGGATCTATGGTCTGTTGCCGACCGGATCTGGAAACTTTATGTGCTTAGGATTCTAAACGTACGACTACGCTATTAGAACTAGCATGTAAATGTTTCGGAGTGATAAGGACGATTTAAAACGTCTCTCCTAAATAAAGATCTAAATTCACCTTATTCGGTGTATAGATCAAGATGGTAAGGACCCGTAGCGGAAACGTAAACGCAAATGGGAACAGACACCAACCCCCCGTGATCGAGCAAATACCAGTTGTGGAAGTCGCTGCCGGACCAATAACGATGGCCGGAGTGCAAGCGATGATCCAGGCTATGTTGGATCGTCAAATGGAGGAAACTAGACGTTTGCTCCAGCAAAATCGAGAGGAAGGCACTATTCAAATCGAACAGCCCGAGTTGAACGAAGGGCAGACTGAGGAAGGAGACTACAGTGGAACTGTTGGTCAAGTCAACCAACCAATAGTTCAAGAAAATAACCAAGATGACGGATTCGAGAGAAATGGATGCAAGTACAAGGATTTTCAGACTTGCAAGCCATCGACTTTCACGGGAAAGGAAGATCCAATCGGAGTCATGGATTGGATCTCGGAGATGGAGTTAGCTTTCATGACATGCGGTTGCAGAGGAAAGCTACAGACCACATTTGCAGTACGTCAGTTTCGAGGAGGCACTGTACGTTGGTGGAATACCTTGGGGAAGACTTTAAGCCCCAACAAGCCCCTGCAACTGACATGGGCAGAATTTCTGGTGCAATTCAAACGAAAATACTGCTCGGCTCAAAACCTGTTAGAGTTAGAGAACCAGTTTCTAACCTTGAAGAAGGGAAGCATGTCAATCGATGAATACACGAACAACTTCACAGAAAAGATGGAGTTTGCCTTGCGTCTTGTTCCGGATGAGCTGACGAAAATTGATAAGTACGCAAAGGGACTTCCATGGGAGTACGCGGTGCCAGTACGTCAGGCACCTACTTTGGAGGCAGCTATCTGGGCTGCCAAGTCTGTGGAGGACATGATTAAGGGAAGAGCTGCCAGCAAAATCGAGGTTGGCGAGAAGAGGAAATTTGAAGGGTCTGCTAAACCCAACAAAAAGAAGAGCAAGTTCGGTTCAAAAAAATTCGGGGGAGGAAACAAATTTAAATGGTGCGAGAAGTGCAAGAAGAAGCACTCGGGAAAATGTGGCGATGAAGTAACCTGCTACAAGTGTGGGAAAACAGGGCACTATGCCAATGAGTGCACCACCAACAAGAAGGTGTGCTACGAGTGTCGTGAAGAAGGGCATATTGCTAAGGATTGCCCAAGGAAGAAAGATGCGGGAAGGCCCAACATACCACCAAAGCCAAAGGCGAGAGCCTTTCAGATGACGCTCGAGGCTGCGAAGGAGGCAGCAGACGTCGCTTCAGGTACCTTTCTTGTAAATGGTTTGCCTGCAAATATACTATTTGATTCCGGAGCCAATTACTCCTTTGTGTCGCATAAATTTGGTGGAAGATTAGCATTGCCTGTAGAAAAACTAGATAATGCTCTGATTGTAGAAGTTGTCAGTGGCAAACTCGTACCTGTTAGTAATCGTATTAGGAACATCGTCATTGACCTAAACGGAAACGAATTCCATGAGGAACTATTACCCATAGAGTTAAACGGTTTCGACATCGTTTTGGGTATGGATTGGCTTAGCGCCAACGATGCCGAAATATTATGCCAAAAGAAGATAGTTAGGATAAACCCACCCGGAAAGGAATCATTTATGGTGTACGGGGACAAACGCAGAGTAACTTCTGGAATCATCTCCCTGATGAAAGCCAGGAAATGTTTGTCCAAAGGATGTGCATCATACTTGGCATTCGTAATCGATGCTAAGAAAGAAAAGAAAGAGGTGCAGAATATACCGGTTGTGTGCGATTATCCGGAAGTCTTTCCCGAAGATCTTCCCGGATTACCACCTGATAGACAAGTGGAGTTTCGTATAGACTTGTTACCAGGAACAACACCGATAGCAAAGCCACCTTACCGATTAGCACCGACGGAGATGAAGGAGCTCATGACACAACTTCAGGAGTTGTTGGACAGCGGATTCATTCGACCTAGTTCATCACCCTGGGGAGCTCCGGTGTTATTCGTGAAGAAGAAGGACGGAAGCATAAGGATGTGCATAGACTACCGAGAGCTGAATAAGGCAACGGTGAAGAACAAGTATCCATTGCCGAGGATTGATGACCTATTCGATCAGCTGCAAGGTTCGAGCTACTTCTCAAAGATCGATCTTAGGTCAGGATATCATCAGCTGAAGGTGAGAGAGCAGGATATTGAGAAGACTGCATTCAGAACAAGATATGGACACTACGAGTTCTTGGTTATGTCATTCGGACTAACCAATGCTCCCGCATCATTCATGGATTTGATGAATAGGGTCTGTAAACCATTCCTCGATAAATCTGTGATAGTGTTCATCGACGACATTCTTATTTACTCGAAAAGCCAGGAGGAGCATGGCAAGCATCTACGAGAAGTGTTGGAGGTGTTAAAGAAGGAGAAGCTTTTTGCGAAGTTCTCCAAATGCGACTTCTGGATACGGGAAGTCCAATTCTTGGGTCATGTTGTTAACCAAGAAGGAATAATGGTTGACCCCGCCAAGATCGAGGCTGTAATGAAGTGGGAACGTCCGAAGAGTCCCACGGAGGTTCGAAGCTTTCTAGGATTAGCCGGATATTACTGACGATTTATCCAAGGCTTTTCTTCGATAGTTGCTCCATTAACAGCTTTGACCCATAAAGGAGCTACGTATACATGGAGTGAGAAACACGATGAGGCGTTCGAGAAGCTAAAGAAGAAGTTATGTGAAGCACCGATACTTTCTCTACCCGATGGAGTTGAAGATTTCGCGGTTTATAGTGATGCATCTGGAGTCGGGTTGGGTTGTGTTCTGACCCAAAGAGAAAAGGTGATAGCATACGCATCTCGACAATTGAAAGAGCACGAAAAGAACTACCCCACTCATGATCTGGAGTTGGCAGCGGTAGTATTTGCCTTAAAGATATGGAGGCATTACCTCTATGGCACGAAGTGTAAGCTCTTCACTGATCATAAGAGTCTCCAGTATCTCTTTAATCAGAAGGAGTTGAACATGAGGCAACGACGCTGGCTAGAGCTTCTCAAGGACTACGACTATGAGATACTTTACCACCCAGGTAAAGCAAATATTGTTGCTGATGCTCTCAGTCGGAAAGTCAATCTTGAAAGAAAAAGGCCAAGAGCGTTAAGAATTGAAGTCGTCTCGACGATTGTGGAAAGTATCAGGAAAGCTCAAGAAGAAGCCTTAGAAAAGAATGACCGAAAGGAAGAACGTTTGGGAAAAACGTTAGTGTTCGGTACAAACAGTCGAGGACTGAAGGTATTCCAAGATCGAATCTGGGTACCTAAGATGGGAGGAATAAGAGATCTTCTAATGGAAGAAGCACACAAGACCATGTACTCGATTCATCCCGGTAGCACTAAAATGTATAGGGACCTAAAACCCTACTACTGGTGGCCGACGATTAAGCTCGATGTTGCGAAGTATGTGGCCGAGTGCGTAACATGCGCGAGGGTTAAGGCACAACATCAGAAACCGTATGGGAGTTTAGAACCTTTACCTGTACCCATGGGTAAATGGGAAGACATCACCATGGATTTTGTGACTAAACTGCCCAGAACGAAGAACGGACACGACATGATTTGGGTAGTCGTGGATCGTTTCACCAAGAGTGCACACTTCATAGCCGCCAACGAGAAGTGGTCTATGGATAAGCTCGCAAACGCTTACGTGAAGGAAATTGTAAGACTTCACGGTGTCCCTCTTACGATTGTGTCAGATCGTGATAGTCGTTTCACGTCAAGGTTTTGGAGGAGTCTACAAGAGGAGTTGGGTACAAAGTTGTGTTTGAGTACTGCTTACCATCCACAAACTGATGGTCAGAGCGAAAGAACAATTCAGACGCTGGAAGATATGTTGAGAGCATGTACCCTCGAATTCCAAGGGAATTGGGACGAGCACTTACCTCTGGTAGAATTTTCCTACAACAATAGTTTTCACTCGAGCATCAAGATAGCACCTTATCAGGCCTTGTATGGACAGAAGTGTCGTACGCCGTCTTGTTGGCTTGAAGCCGGAGAGAAGCAGTTTATGGGCCCCGAGATAGTCCATGAGACTGCTGAGAAATTGAAGGTGATTAGGGAAAGAATGTTAGCAGCTCAGGATCGTCAGAAGAGCTATGCTGACAAGAAAAGACGACCGATAACCTTCGAAGTTGGGGATTCCGTTTTACTTAAAGTCTCACCGTGGAAGGGACTTATACGATTTGGGAAACGAGGAAAGTTGAGTCCAAGGTTTATTGGACCGTTCAAAGTTCTTCAGAAGATTGGGAACCAAGCTTACAAGCTGGAATTGCCCGAAGAACTCAATGGTATTCATAACACCTTCCATGTGTGTTATTTGAGGAAATTCATGGGAGATGTTCCCGACATAATTCCAATCTCGGAATTAAGGATGGATGAGAATAAAAGGCTGATCGAAGAGCCTGAGGCAATTATTGACCGTAAGACTAAGAAGCTACGACGCAAGATGGTCAACTTGGTGCTAGTCCGATGGAAACATTCGAATGGGCCGAATCTCACTTGGGAAACAGAGGATGACATGATGAGTCGCTATCCACATCTGTTTGCTGATGCATGATTCCGGGACGGAATCATCCTAAGGGGGAGAGAATTGTAACGCCCGGGTTTTCAGGGCTAAACATTTTTGTCAATGTAATAGTCTAGGTCAACTATTGTAACTCTTTTTGAAGTAATAAATATAAAATATTTGAGTATTATGTGAATTATGTGTGTTTATGTGTTTATTATTTAATTATAAATGTATAATTAATAAAGAATAAAAATGAGCGTCAAAATTAAAGTGTGAGATAATCCTGATATCTCTACATAAAGTTGTAGAATACGTCTCAAGGTTTCCGTACATATAAAGAATGCCAAAATCCGAGCTATAACGAAGAAGTTATGGCCCGCCAAAGTTTTACGGCAAAACCGGCACGACACCGGGAGACGTAAATAGTGAATTTACGATAGAAGACTTTTTAGCCTTATCAATCTAAACAAAAGTCGTAGAATATGTTAAACTAAGAACATCGATAAAAAGAACGCCCAAATCTGACTTCGTATGAAGAAGTTATGATTTTTCTAAGATTCGGCTTAGTATTGCACGGCCTGAAACTCGAATTTTAGTTCGAGCGGTTTTTGGCTTACGCAACGTAAATGAGAGTTGAAGATCTCATTAATAAGAAATCAACGGTAAAAAGACAGACAAAAACAGAGTCCGTATGAAGAAGTTATTAATTTTACGCAGACGTTTAACAGTATAATCTCCTTGTACTGTTAAATTTAAGATCGATCGAGAATTGGCTGACGGTGTCAAAATGAAAGTTGTAGATCTTATTATTACCTACGCGTGGATATAAAGAACGTCAAAAACGGAGGTCGTATGTGAAAGTTACGGGTTTTAGAAGTCGGAAGTGTGCTGTGCGAAAATGGGTGATGTGGCACAATCTTGGCCATTGCTTTCTCCCCAAGGCTTGCCACCACATGGTGACATGTGGCACCAAGTTCAGCCACATTTCACCCTATAAATACCACCTCTCCCACCCTCATTTTCTTCACACCTTTCCCATTCTTTCTTCTCTTTACTCTCTCTCTCTCTCTAGAACCTCTCTCTAGCCCCGAAATCCCCCGAAAAGCCTAGGGAACCTCCCTAGCACGAGGCGGAAGCCCCGGAGTGCTCGAAGGCTCCGAGAAGAAGAGCTTTTCGGCTCGGGAACGCTGCTCCAAGCAAAGCCCGGTTTTCTATAAAACCCGCTGTAAGTGAGCTACGCCTACGCTATTTTTAATATAGCTTTTATTTAATTATAGTAACGTTATTAGGAACTTATAATAAATACTTGGGCTATTATTATGGGTTATATAAGTATTTTTTTGACGCTTATATAATAATAATAATAGCTAGACTATTAATTAGTCTCGACGAATAATAAACTAAACTCTAGTGGTAATAATACTAGGTTTCGTCGAAGAAAATTCTTTTTAAGAAGCGAAGCGCTGTCTGAGTTCGGAATCACCACCTTTTCAGGTGAGTGCATATTTACTTTCAACTTACACATAGATATGAAGTATTTAATATAAATTACGTGCTATTTGTGCATATTATCTGAATACTTGCTATCTATGCTGGATGAACGTTTTATACATGTTTTCAAAGATTTAAAATGTATATGTATTTTATATCTACAAAATGTGTTGGGTAAAACATGGGTAGATGTAATAGTTGCTGTGTGACAAAATAAAATAATGAGAGGCCTCGTTATAGATGTTATTGATGATCCAGTCATCTAGCGGAGTATAGATGACGACCACAGACTATTCTAGACAGTCCAGTGGAACACTAGCAGGCTCGCAACCTGTAGGTGTTTATTTGAACTGTGTGTTTATTTGAACTGTGTGCTCACCAGATGTACTCCATCCCCCACATGGTTGCCTATTAGGACATTTATTGCTGAGGAATCCCCTTAGTAGTAGTGTCCGTCCCGATGATGATCCTTAGGCTAGGTCCCTTATGATAGGTGTTTAGGGACGTAAAGTGAGGATAACGGGAACGGGTAATCGGGTTATTGTTGATTGATGAAATTAATAAACTATTTATTGTGGGTTGAAAACCCTATGTGCTCACCAGGCTCCCAAGCCTGACCCACTCAGTTTTATGTATTACAGGTAGTGGCGCTTGAGCATATATATGATGTTTGGACGAGGGATTACGGATATAGGCCTGTAGATATGAAATAATGTAGTAAGGCTTGTATTGTACTGTTTATGCTTTTGATCTGTACGAACATGACATCCCGAGTCTTTTAATGAAATACATTTCTATGGAAATGCTTTTGATAAATCTTTATCATATTATTGTTTTGGGACAAATTCCGCAACACTTTTATTTAAAATGTTACTCTGATTTTTAAACAAAGCATAAACAAACCGGTCTTTTCTGGCCGTGATTTTGGGGATGTCACAGAAAATCTCTAACTCCACCCTACCCGGTCCTCAGCTGCTGAAGGCCCCCTTGTAATGCCAATTAGTCATTACCTGAATACCATCACATGTGGTGAGGCTCAGATAATCCTTTGAGTAACAGACTCGGCTCTACAACGGTTAGACTCAAACAAGAGCTGCGCAATATGGCCAAATCCCGCACTCTAAGATTATTCAACCTTGATCACATGTGACGTGACGTATTCACCTAATGTCTAACTCCCCATCACTCAGAGTCCCACGAAGCACAAAGCAAGCAGCATTCAGACAACATGAAATAATCTCAAGCAAATCCGTCCTCATAAAGAGAAACTGAACTAGCATACAATGCTAAACTCATACTATCAGGCATAACCTAAATAGGTTATCCTACTGTTGTCTACTCAATTCTAGCATGCAGTTTTTCATACACTGAAGCACATAAAGCAGGCACATAAGGCATCACTCCTAGATCCTTAGTCCTATTCTAGCATGTTGTTCTACTGAAACTGATAAACATAACGTAAGCTTGTATGGGTACTTTGGGGAATACTTACTTGAGCTCGGCCGGTCGCGCACATCACACACTTTGTTCCTTCTTAAAACTCTTTACTTAGCTTTTTAGAAAATATTTTCTTCTTTAAAATCTTTTAATCCCTCGATTTGAGTTCAAACACCCCCGAAGGTGTGTCCGAATCCCTCAATCCAGGGCTCTGATACCAACTTGTAATGTCCCAAAAATACGAGCCAAAAATTTCATTTTTAAAACACATACTTAGCAAAACATTAGAAATAAAACGTTCACCGATCATATCATTTCATAAAAGATATCGCGTGTCTGGAAAAACATTTTATAAAACATAATAATGTCAGAGTACAAATCCGGAGGAAGATCTCATAGTGCGGAATACAAAGCATGTATGTGATGTGCCGCTACCGCGCCAGCTCCTCCCCCTTCGAAGAAGAGGTACCTGAAACCAAAACTAAAAACTATAAGCACGAAGCTTAGTGAGTTCCCCCATCATACCACATACCATACAATTATGGACTCGCCGAGTCGCCAACTTAAACGTGTTCCATATCTCGGCTCTACTCGGCGAGTCAGGCCTACAACTCGCCGATTCCAAGGCTAAAAATGCAAAACACTTAGATAAATTTTACATACCAGGAACCAGGTGCTACATTGATACTCTTTTCAAAACCGTTTGTATTTTCAGGGAATCGGTAGACAGGTACCTCAACAGACTTTTGAGAAGACAGAGCATATAAAGTCACGTCTTTGTCTTGTTGCTTTTGATGTATATAAATATGAATCAAATAGATGTAAATACCTTTATATATTCAATGTAATGGTTGTGTTTACTTTTATTATTATGATGCAATTGTTGTGATACTACATATGACGCCATCCACCCCCGAACGTTTCCGTCATTCTGGTTTGGGGGTGTGACAAAGTTGTCGAATATGAAAATAGAACTGCTAATATTCTTCCTTAAAAGTTTGTAATTTATTTTGTATACTTTATACTTCAATACTATGTAAATTATAAAGAGTTATTAGTTAGTATAGTTAGTATTGACATTATCAAATAAAGGGAGATTGTTAGGACCCTCGTGATTTGATAAGTCAAAAGATGTGTGTCAACTGTTGTTGCCACTGATGATCATCATGGGTTACATCCCATGATGACATCAGGAAGCTTCATGAAGATCAGACAGTAGATGAAGCCCTATCATTTGAAGTTAAGTTTCTTATGGTTTAAGGATAGTAATAAAGATCAGGCTTTCCATATAATAAAATAGCCTAGGGATGAGCAACAGGCCAAACCCGGACCGAACCAGCCCGAAGACCGAAAATCGTGAATTACCTTACCTGAAAACCGGATTGTTTTTGGGTGTAGTGGGTCTGGGTTCGGTCTGGTCTGGTTCCGGGTACTAAATTGAGTTTCGGGTTTTGGGCCGAATTAGACTTTGGTAGTGTTGTTTACGGTTTCGGTCCAATCTTGTTCTTGATACCAAACTGGTTTCGTATGTTTGTTGTTTATGGTTTCAGGTTTTGTTTGTCTTGTTATTCTCTAGCATATTATTTCAAATTATAATCTTATTACGTAATATTCATCATTCGTATCTTTGTTGTTCGCACAATTCGACTAAAAGAATACATAAAATAATATGAATACAACGGTATGTTGTGGACTCTAATCAAATGACATGTATGCAAATAAATACAAACGTTATTAAACAACTACATTATTTTTATATTAAAAAAAAAAAAAAAAAAAAACAATTATTTTTATAAAACAAAACTACACTATTTTTATAAAAAAAATACACTTAGTAACATTATTTTTATTAGAAAATATTGTATTATTAAAAAAGAATTGGACTATTTTTATTAAAAAAAATTGTATTAGGAAATAACTTTTGGTTTTTCAAAAAAAAAAATCAACACCATAATTCGATCAAGAGAAGAGGCCGAAACCAAAATAAAAAAAATTAACACTATAATGTGATTTACAGGAGAGGTCGAATCAATTCAATCAGACAACATTTTTTTATTTTGGTAATTCTCGCTTACTGTTTGTCGATTAAAAAAATGAAAAAAAAAACTTTTGGTTTTCCGGACAGGTCCAGGTTAAATCATTGAACTCAGGTACGGTCCGGTCCAAAACCAAAGCCAAATTATTGATAAAAACCAAACCCGAAAACTGGCTCACTAATATAATAATCCGGTTCGATCTAGGTCCGGTCCGGTCTCATGGGTCGAATGTTCATCTCTAAAATAGTCACTTTGGATTATGTTGCCTTTTGTTTCTATCTTGTAGGTTAAGATAGAATTTTATTCTTTTATATATATATATATATATATATATATATATATATATATATATATATATATATATATATATAGTGTGAGGTTCAATACAGAATCATAATTAACTAAGAAATCAAGAAACCAATTTTTTATCAACATTTAGAGTTTGTTATTTTATTTAAAAAAAATCTTAAAATATAGAAATTCATAACTTTTTATTCTTTTTCCAATGATATCAAATTCGATAAAAAAAAAAAAAAAAAAAAAAAAGTCATATTCACAGTGTGAATTCAGTCTGAATTCACACGGTGAACTCAAAAATTATATAATTTATTTTTTAGCATTCACAATGTGAATTTATTAATTTAGAATTTTTTTTTTCGATAAACAAAAAACTCTAAAACTTTAAAAAAAAAATAAAAATAAAAATAAAAAAAAAAAATTGGTTCCTTGGAAAACCAATAATTATTGTTCTCTCTCTCAGTGTATATGTATGTGTATATATATATATATATATATATATATATATATATATATATATATATATATATATATATATATATATATATTGTGTAAAGGGTTATCGATCAAGAGTGTACGTAATTAGTGTGTTTTTTATTAGCTCTTGGTTATTTAAACTATTCTTATCAATATAGTTTGGTTTCACTGTTCTTGTTTGCATTCGTGTTATTTGATGTGCATGGATTACCTCTTGGCAATGACTTTCGTTGATAGCAGAAGAAGATACACTTCCTTCTAACTATTCTGAAAGTTGTTCATGTTTTAAGGACTCATGCACCAGAACCGATAGAAGATGAAACCATAAAACATACCAAAAGAATATGCAAGTGGGACAATGGTAAATTACATATGTCGTTGGCACATCGTGAATGGTATGTGTGACTCTCTTTGATCTCTATCAAAACCACAACTCTACAAAAGATCTTTGGGATGCATTTGAATCCAAATACATTGATGCTTTATTGTTATTTTCTCACCATCCAAATACAAAAGATGAAACCATAGAACATACAATCGCTACTTCATTTTTGGAATCCGAATTTTAACATTTTAATCAATAGCATCAATAGAAGGATGTTTAGCCTCAAAAGTACCAATAATACCCTCACTCACAATGTACTCATCATCATGTTCGGAATCCCCACCATCATCACTCTCATTTTCTGAACTTTCATCAAAATCATCTTGACCTTCACCCTTAGCATCAGTTATCTCATCGTCATCATTCACTATCTTAGGAACCCACTCGGATATCTCTTGTACCTTCACTCCATACTTTAGCCCCTTGATATTTACCATTATCATAACCAATATCTTTGATTTTACGTGGCCACAAGCAATATTTTCCTCTTGATTTTCATCTTGAAATAAGAAAGCACTCATTCACTTGCCACGTTTTTTTAAAAGCACTAATCATCCATGCACACAAGGTGTCTTTTTAGCCAACCCTAATGTTAATCACATATTGGCACCGGTTATTCCTCCCCCATTCCTATTATAGGCCTTTTAAGCATATTTTTTTAAATTTTAAACGACTTGAAATGAGAAAAAAATGGCTATAAAAATGACTTTTTGTGTAAATCTATGTGAAGTCAAGCGACTATAAAATGGTATTTGAAATTGTAGGGTAATTATTTGCAATTGCCCCATTTACAATCTAACAACTCACAAAGAAAGCATATAACTTTATTTTTTAGGGTCACATAAATGATAAGCAATAGTTAAAAAAGAACCTTCAAACATCAAATTCTCAATCCTTAACAACCTTTCTTCATAAACCCTTGAAATGACCCTCCCACCCCTGCCCCCACTGCTTCTGCAAAATATTTCACCTGAAAAACTTACCCAACAAAATAGTTAAAAAAACAAAATACTCAAATGTGAAAATGCATTTAGATTCAAGTTTTCGCATTGAAAAAATGAACAAACCTCTTGAAATGTCTTCTTTAGATCAAATGCATCTCTAACTCTCTCATTTAAGAATACCCATGTATCATTAAAATCTGGGAATAAACAACACCATTATCAATTTATCATCAATCATTAGTTCATTACCATATTTAACAAAACTTAAACTGTAAAACAAACCTGGGGAATTATCAGTTAGCATGTATATTTCAGTTGTTGAGTAAATTCCACCAAGAACAGTGCGTTTCAGGTACCAATCCACACCATTTCCTTCATCACTTACAGCATGCCAAAACTCATCAACTAGCATTGCTCGTTGTTTAAAGCTTGTTGTGAAGTTTGATGGTTGTGCCTATGTCCATAATTGTGATTGTTTATTTACTTTAAAGGTGATTTAACAGATGTAGGAAATAGCAATAAAACTTACTTGAATGCTTAGAGCTTGAGGCCATTTTGATATGTATGGAGCTTGCAATTCTAAGCGATATCTAACCAGCTTTGCAATGCGTTCACTTGGTACCAAATCTTGTAATTGTAACTCACCAGAGTCGATTGCATCAATAAGCTTTTTCAAGCATTCGTCCATGAAATACTGTAATAAGAGTAACGGGAATGAAAAGATTAATCAAAGATGATGATGGAGAGAGATGAAAAGTGTGGAAGAAGATGTTATACCTCAACTAGGGCACCTTCTTTTTGTGAAAAAGCTCCAACAATGGAAGGGGAAACACCAACATCCCTAGCACCTGCAATCATGGCTGCTTCAGTCCATCCTAACCTAGCCTGGAAAAAGGAAAAAGAAATTAGCATTCAATTAACCAAAACAAACAAACCATTACACCGCAACCAAGCTTCTGGATCTCTTTGCACAGCATAAGATTGTAATTTAACACTGATCCAGACCAGGCATTCCAATTAATTTGAAGAAATAAGCGCGATACATACGTGTATGCTTCATTTCTCAATTAGAATCGAAAACAAGAGCGGAGATTAGTGTGGAATAACACGAACGGAAATTAGGTTGCAATCGTAAAATGAAATCAAACGTACCACGTGAAGAAGAGATGCTGCGAGGACTCGTGCTTGTTCCTCTTCGTAATTAGCCCTAGGTGGTGTTCTTCTAGAGGCACCACTATCAGAAGGGTTGTGAAATTCATCTGTTTGGGTGGACGAAGATGAGGTGGTGGTGTTGGTGTTGGTGTTAAAGCCATTCGGGAAAGGGGAGTCGGATGTCGTCGACGAGAGAAAACGAAAACGAAGACGAGGCGTTGTGATTGGCAGTCGAGAGGTTTGTAAGCAGTGTTTAACAGAGAAATATGAATAGGGAAGCAACCGCTTCGCTGCCGATCGATACATTTGCAATGGTTTGGTATGAACACAGATGGATCGAGGAAGAGAAGAGGGAGGATGCTTGATTGTTTTCTATTTCTGTGTATGTGTGCGACTGTTTTGTTTGATTTTGGGGGATTTCTTGGTTCCACGTTGCGCCATTTCCTGCAATAAAAAGCGTAGGAGACGAAGCGGTTTAAAAGCGATATTTGGGTAACTAAATGGTTAATTTGGTTTGGGTTTTTATTCGTATGGAAATTGATTTTAGTTTTCAAAAATACTATACATGTAAATAAATCAAATTAAAATCAAATCTCTTCCAGTCTAACCAAATTAGGAATGGGAATGGCAACGGGGCGGGTTCTAGACGGAGAATGGTTTCTAAACCCGTCCCGATATCTTTCGAGTCTTTTATCGGGGCGCCCTATTGGATTTCGGGTTTTTTCATCGGATTTCGGGTATCTTATCGGGTTTACAACAACTCATAACAAAATCTTTATTCCATTTTAGGGTATGCCGATGTATTATAAAAAATACATGTTCTAGCCTCCCTTTTAAATTAAGAATATATGATGCATCACTTTAATAAAATAAACTAAATGTTATATTAAAAATTATTTAATTTAAATTTACTGTAATACGTCAAAACATGAATATATATATATATATATATATATATATATATATATATATATATATATATATATATATATATATTCGGGGCGGGACGAAGGTAACCTATTCTTTGTCCCGAACCTGATAACGACACGTTATCCGACACAAAATGATCGGGTTTCGGGTTTTTCTGTCGGGTTCGGGCTTTTTTGCCATCCCTAATTAGGAAAAGTCATAACATTTTAGAACACATATAACTAGTTTTATACTCCTTCTATGGAAAGTTGACAAAGTTTGACATATATAATAAGAAAAATTATTTTATATTGTTCATTATCATCTTTATCTAATTTGTTATCATATAGAGACAAATCTACCTAAATAAACAATATAAGAATGAAAAAAAAAAACATTAAAAGACAATAAAATAAAAAATAACAATTCATTAACACACAAATAAATAAAATTAAGTTAAAATTGTATTTCATTATAAAGTTTAAAGACCAAAAACAATTGACCAAGACAACATTGAATGAATGAGATGTGTGAAATTGATTTGATGAAATTTTTTATTTTATTTTCTATTTACTTTTAATATCGGTATGGTTAAAAATATAATTATGTTGATGTTATGAGTTAAATATAAAAATATGTAGTTTGTTTGCGTTCAAAATAAGAATTGCATTCAAAATAAGAATATATTTGGATTAATTTTTTTTTAATGTATTGTAAAACTTTAATAGTTTTTCCTCAGTCTCTCTCACTCTCTAGCCTCCTGAAAAACCCTAAATTCGACCTCCTTGAGACCTTTGGCCATTGTTGGTGACCTTGAAGAGCTTATTTGGTGGTTTCTCGTCCATTGAAGTGGAAGAGGACTCTTGTGGTGCTTCATTTTGGCAATCTAGCTTCTACATCCTAGTCTTGTAGAGCTTTTGGACCTCTGTTAGTCATAAAGCTCTTACCTTTTTGCCTCTTGCATGCTAGATCTAGTTTTTGAGAGCTTTCTTTGCATGATTGGGTTGTGTAGCATGCATAGGTGATGGGTTTTAGCCATATGAACATCCCTATGTGCACATGCAACCCTAATGCTTGGATCTAGGTTTCTCTAATTGATCATACATTGAATCCAAGACTTCTAATGGCTAATATACAATAGTAACAATATGAAATCAAAGATTAGAAGTTTACCTTGAATCACTTGCTTGATCTTGTTGTCCTTGAGGCTTTAGAGTCACAATTGTCACTCCTTTAATGGCTTACAAACACCAACTAGCAAGAAGATGATTTAGGAGAGAGGAGAGGGGAGGAGGAATTCGGCCAGGGTTTCCTTAGAGACAAGTGTGTCGAATTCCCTCAACCCATAGGGTCTATTTATACTAATAAGGCTCCTAGGGTTTCACCCTTAAACCCTAATTGGATAACTTAAGCCCTAAGCAATCCAAATCCTTTCCATGATAAGCCTTGGACGAAATCTAAGCCTATCCAAAGCCCTAGAATCCGTCCCCCCCTTATCCCTAAAGGATTTATAGCCCAAAGTGCAACTATCAAACAATTGACAGTTTATACCCCTTTATTCAATTAATCTCTTTAAGTCACCAAATTAATTCCAAATTAAGTTATGACTTATATTAATCAAATAACAATATTATTATTCCTTATATTATTTTTATAATACATTAATAATATTCCTTCTCTCATTATAAATCATCCTGTCAAGTTGCTATGGTGAAGCCAACCCAAAAGGACCATGCTCAACCGGGTCAAATACTTGCATAATATAGTTGTAGTCTTAGACACTATTCCAACAGTCTCCCGCTTGGATAAGTCTAGTAACTATATGTACAAGTATATTCCGATTAGCAATCGTAGCTCTCAAAGATGCTGTCAAACTCTGATCTAATCAATCTTGTCCTTTAGATAAGGGATCGTACAGTCCTCTGTTTAGATATCATGCTGACAATTCTATGGAACAATTTGTCTAGCATTTGGTTTCTCGATCTCCGATTTATTTGACATAGAACTTAATCGAACATATCAATTCAGTTCTGACCGGGCCCGACACATAAGTCAAATCAAATCATCGAGCGGCCGAGATATCGCTTTTACCCTCTTGGGATAAAAGTAACAGATAAACTTTGACTTATATGCATTTACTTATTCATTAATCAACTATACACAATAATGTGTTTTATAACATCAAGTTACTAATGCGGTTTCGCATTATCAATGTACAACCAATTAACAAATAACAAACCATATATCTAGGTTTTAAGACTATATGATATTATCGTCTTGCGATCACCCTTTTATCATATTCCATAAGGTGATTCCAGCAAGCGCGAGTTTGTTCCAATGCTCAAAACTAGTTCATAAGCACTCATGAATGTTGCAGTAAACTTTTGCTATGTCTAATACCATTTAGACAATCTACACACCAATTCATGAAAATCTTCATTCATACCTACTTCCAACATATGAACGATTGGGGAAATTTTGAACAATTCGATTATTCTTAATAAATTCAATTATTCTGGAAGTCAAAACATGCAAAATGAAACAATAGTTAAACAATTAACATAAGACAGTAACATTACTCATAAATAATACTCTTTTATTTAATCATCAAATGTTAATTACATTTATCTATTACACGTTTCTACTACTATCTAATCTATACTAATATCATCCTTCAGCCCAATACTCCTAGCATGCTGCAAGTGCTTAACCCTACTCAGTCCCTTCGTAAGCGGATCTGTTGGGTTATCTTCTGATGATATCCTCTTTACTACGAGTTGTCCTTCTTCTACACGATGTCTAATAAAGTGATATTTTCTGTCGATATGTCTAGATCTACCATGATCCCTCGGTTCCTTGGTCAAGGCAACCGCTCCTTCATTATCACAGAAAATCTCCATGGGCTCCTTTATGGCAGGTACAACTCCAAGATCACCGATGAAGTTCTTTAACCATATTGCCTCCTTCGACGCTTCGCTCGCTGCAATGTACTCTGATTCGCACGTTGAATCAGCTACGGTTTCCTGCTTGGAACTTTTCCAAGTCACTGCTCCTCCATTTAGGGTAAAGACCCAGCCCGACTACGAACGGTAGTTGTCCCTGTCGGTCTGAAAGCTGGCGTCACTATACCCTCGCACCTTCAAGTCATCACTCCCTCCGAGGACTAAGAACCATTCCTTCGTCCTCTGAAGGTACTTAAGGATATTCTTAACCGCAATCCAATGGGCTCTACCAGGGTTCCCTTGATATCTGCTAACCATGCTCAAAGCAAAGGCTACATCAGGGCGAGTACAAGTCATAGCATACATGATTGATCCAACTGCGGAAGCGTATGGTACTCGGCACATTTCTGCTATTTCAGCTTCAGTACTCGGACTTTGAGTCTTACTCAACTTGGCATTACATTGTATCGGTAATTCTCCCTTCTTCGAGTTTTCCATACTAAAACGTTTTAGTACCTTATCTAAGTAAGTGTTCTGACTAAGTCCTATTAGTCTCTTACTTCTCTCTCTTACTATCCTTATTCCCAAAATATAGGAAGCCTCTTCGAGGTCCTTCATAGCGAAGCACTTCCCGAGCCAGGACTTAACCTCCTGCAGAGTCGGGACGTCGTTTCCTATGAGTAGTATGTCGTCGACATACAGAACGAGGAAGCTTACTATACTCCCACTGGATTTGACATATACACACGATTCATCTTCGCTTCGTACAAATCCAAACTCTTTGACTTTCTCATCGAAGCAAAGATTCCATCTGCGAGACGCTTGCTTAAGTCCATAAATGGACTTCTCAAGCTTACACACTCTATTTGGATGCTTTGGATCGACAAAACCCTCTGGCTGAGCCATGTAAACATCCTCGGCCAACTTTCCATTAAGGAAGGCGGTTTTGACATCCATTTGCCAAATCTCATAATCATGAAATGCGGCAATAGCTAGCATCAATCTAATAGATTTATCTTCGCAACTGGTGAGAAGGTCTCATCATAGTCAACTCCGGGAGTTTGAGTAAAGCCCTTCGCAACCAATCACGCCTTGTATGTGTGTATGTTTCCATCCACGTCGGTCTTCTTCTTGAAGATCCATTTGCACCCGACGGTCTTACGTCCGGGCACATTATCAACCAAATTCCAAACTTGGTTGTCATACATGGACTGGATCTCGCTGTCCATCGCCTCTTTCCATTTTATAGACTTCAGGCCTGCCATGGCTTCCTTATAGCTATTAGGTTCATCTAGATTTATTAGTGTACCATCACTATGTTGGATATAGTGTCTAAGCCCATAACTATATTTGGTATGTACTTGACCCGACCCGGCATGGTCCATTTGGGTTGCACTTCACCCGAACAATTTATGGATAATATTTGAGAATAGTACAAGTTATGATTTATTAATATATTATAAGTTCTAATATATTAATATAAGATCATATTATTTAATTAGTAGTGATCTATAATTAATCTAGGATTAATTTAGTGATCAAAGATATTACTAATTAAATATGGGCTTCTATATTTATATAGTGTGGGCTTATGCTTATTTGGAATGGGCTAGGCTTGCATGGAGAAGTCCATGGATACTCCATGGAGCTTTAACCCATGGATCTCATGGAAATGAAGAGACATGGGTATTAGGGTTTACATGGATGTAACCCTAATCCACCACACTATATAAAGGAGGCTTTGGTTCTTGAAATGATACTAGTTGACACTTGTTGAGGTGAGGGCGATTTCAAGATAGTAGTAACTATTCTCTCAAAGTTCCAAGTTTGTGGTGATTTGTGATTTCCACTTGAGGCATCCACACTATTGGTGCTAGGCTCTAAAACTCCAAGCAATCAACTACAACTTCAAGGTAAGTATTTCTACTAGCTTTATTTGATTCATGTTCCCCATGCCATGCTAGTTAGGATATGAACCTTGGAAAAATAATTATTTACATGTATCTTAGACAAACATAGATCCAAGGTTTATTAGGGTTGCATGTACACTTAGGAAGTGTTAGAATGCTCAAAACCCATCAGTGGTATCAGAGCCTAGGCTTGTTTGTTTGATACTTGTTGCAATATGCTTGAAAAAGTCGAAAAACTTGTTGTCTGACTGCTGAACTCGCCGAGTCCATGGGGGGACTCGCCGAGTTCACTTGTATCTTCAACCTACTCGCCGAGTAGGTTCATGCACTTGGCGAGTAGGGTCGACAGAGTGCAGATTTTCGACTTTAGTTGCTGGAAATGAATTAGAAACATTACCCTAAACTGTTTTGGTACTTGAAAACTTGTTTTAGATGGTGTAATGTCTTTTCTAACTCATTTACAACAACTAGTTATCAAAATTACAAAGATTAAGTGTGATTTTGATATATGAAAGTGTTCATGTTCATGATCTTGTTCTTATGATGTTTAGATGATCATAGGAATTATTTGTAACCTATGTGGTAGATTAATTCTTGATCATAATGTGATTTAATGGAGTCCATAACTTGTCCTCAAGTTATGGAAAACCAAAAGTCTCTTGGATTGAAAACCATTAAAAGAACACAAGAGTTAGAAAAGTGAAGAGTCTTCATTTTATTACTCTATTAAACTCATAAGTTACAAGAAATGAAAAGTTTTGAAAGTTTACAAAACTTGCCCTCAAGTTTTGGAACAAGTAAAGTCAAGTTAATACTTTAGTTCCAACCCTTAGAATTTTAAAAAGTTAAAATTCAATCCCTATACTTATATTATTATGATTTAATAATTATATATATATATATATATATATATATATATATATATATATATATATATATATATATATATATATATATAAGAACAAAGTCGTCTTACCGCTAGTACGCCTCATTCACGAAGCCGGTCTATAAGGTGGGTATAAGGTTGTTGCCTATAAAATGGTGACTTAATGGGTGTCCACTCTCACCCACCGCTTGCTTGATCGGTGGAGGGTCGTTAGCCGAACGGGTAAGACAAGGACTTATAAATTCTCATTAAAAGTATGATGAATATTATAAAGTAACTAAATGTTTTATTAAATTCCCAATCTTAGTTACTTTAGGAAAAATGTGAATAAGGTGCTAATCCATGAAATTACACTTTACACTTTGTTTAAGTCGTTGGTGGAGCGTGTGTGGTTAACCGGCACACTAACTTGGACTTAACAAGGTAGGTAAAGGGTGACTTAAGGTTTATTATAGTATCGATGGAGCGTGTGTGGTTTACCGGCACATCGATTGAGTGATAAACCTTAAGGGTACCAAGTGGTTTGCATGGTTACTTCACACCTCGTTTTGTGATCCTCGGCATCCCAGTCACAAAACTTGGAGGGCACACTCGAGATTGAAACATGCCTTTGAAAAGTTCATTGAATCTCAAAGAATCTAGGAATTTCTAAGAACCAATCAAAAACCTAATATTTAAACATTTCGGTTTTCGTGGTGGAAATTGGTGAATCGTCATTCACCTACCTTTCAAATATGGTATAGCTTAGATTACGGCATACCTCTTCTAAGTTATATTATATTGTGATTGGATCCTAGCCTTAATATTAAATTTGGGTGTTTTATTAAGGACTCTCTTATATCTAAACTAATCTTGTTCTCTTCTTTTCAGATGTCTTCAAACAATGCTGCTTCTGGCTCTAATCCTAATGGCTCCTTTACCCTTATGAACTTGTGTGGGAAAGTCACTTTTGATGGATCCAACTTCAATGAGTGGATCAGAAACATCAGGATGATTACCAGCTACAAGGACAAAGAATATGTCCTTGACAAGGAGCTTAAGGAGATTGATGAGACCACTGCAACTCCTCAGGAGATCGCTGACTTTCGGGCACATGAAAGGGATGCTACGAAAGTGGCTTGCATCATGATGGCCACGATGACAGCGGAACTCCAAAAGTCTTATGAGGATTTCTACCCTTATGAAATGCACCAAGATTTGATGGAAAGATACCATCAAAGTGCAAGACAAGAGAGGTATGAAATCATCTGCTCCATGATAACAATCATGATGAAGGACGGGGAATCCGTCACGAGCCACATGCAGAAAATGCAAAGGTATGTGGATTGTTTGCTGAAGCTTAATGTGCACTTCCCTGAGGATCTTGCAATAGATATCATTTTGCACTCCTTACCATCGTGTTATGATCAATTCCGCATGACATATCACATGAATAAGGAAGAGGTCACACTCAGCAAACTTCAGGGACTTCTCAAGACCGCAGAATCAGGTCTTAAGGGGAAGTCGGTTGCTATCACTCCTACTCCAAACTCAACTCCGGTTTTGGCAATTAGGAAAAGTCGAGGGAGGAAGAGAAAGAGATCCTCGAAGGGTACCAAGGCTCGGACCCTTGATGTCTCTTCTTCAAGTGGAACCAAGAAAGGTTTCATCACTCCTTCTTCTGACCCAAAAGAGGCTGAATGCTTCTATTGCCATGAAAAGGCACATTGGAAGCGGAACTGCCCAAAGTACCAGCAGGATGTGAAGGATGGGAAAGTCAAACCCAACCATGCAGGTATTTACACTATCTTATCTAATAACTCACCCCATTCTAAATCTTGGGTCCTTGATACCGGTTGTGGTATTCATATTTGTTGTGACTTGCAGGGACTAAGAAGAAGTGAGAATGTGGAGCAAGGAAGAATAAACTTGATCATGGGGAATAGGAAAGCTTCACCTGTCACCAAGATTGGAATTTATACTTTATCGCTAAGTAGTGGGTTTAATTTAGATTTGAATAAATGTTGTTATTCGCCAGGAATGGCAAGAAATATTATTTCCTTTCATGCTTTGTACAAACAAGGGTTTACCTTTTCATTTAATAATGAAGTTGGTTCTATTGATGTTTTCTTTAATAATGTTTTTTTATTTTAAAGCATTACCTTGTGATGGTGTGTATGAAGTTGTATCTGTTGTAGATAACTTAGGAAATAATGTTTTGTGTATTGATTCTACTAATCATAATAACTTGGATAAAGCATCAGTATGGCATTGTCGTCTTGGACATATAAGCAAGAAACGCATAGGCCAACTCCAAAAGGATGGAGTCTTGGAGTCGTTTGACCTAAAGTCAGATGATAGTTGCGAATCATGCTTACTTGGAAAAATGACAAAGTCACCCTTCACATGCTCGTGTGAGAGGGGTGAAGGTTTGTTGTACCTTGTACACACGGATGTGTGTGGACCATTCAAACATGCCACAAGGAATGCTAATCGTTATTATTTGACTTTTACTGATGATTACAGTAGATATGGATATGTCTACTTAATCAAGCATAAGTCAGAGACTTTCGAGAGGTTTAAGGAATTTAAACAGGAAGTCGAGAATCAATTGGGCAGGAACATTAAGATGCTTCGATCCGATCGAGGAGGTGAGTATCTTAGTTCAGAGTTCCTCGACTATCTTAGGGAATGTGGGATTGTCTCACAATTGACACCTCCCAGGACACCACAGTTGAATGGTGTGGCTGAGAGGCGTAATCGAACCTTATTGGATATGGTTCGTTCCATGATGAGTCGAGCTACGTTACCAATCTCATTCTGGGGGTATGCCTTAGAGACTGCCGCCCATATTCTTAATCTAGTCCCTACAAAGAAAGTTGCCAAAACTCCTCACGAGATGTGGACTGGTAAAGTACCTAAGCTAGACCACATCAAGATTTGGGGTTGTGAGGCTTTCGTGAGACGCGATACTCATGATAAGCTCGAACCTCGAAGCGAGAGGTGTATTTTCATCGGCTACCCACAGCAATCCTTTGGTTACCTCTTCTACAGACCTAGTGATAATGTGGTCTTCATAGCAAGAAGAGGAGTCTTTCGAGAGAGAGAATTTATAAGCCAAAGAGACAGTGGGAGGAAAATTGATCTTGAAGAAATTCAAGAGTCAAGTGGTGAAGGAACTTCGAACCCTAGCCCTCAACTTGAGGAGGAAACTCCTGTTGAGCCAGTTGATGTGCCTGTACCTCTGAGGCGTTCCACGAGAGTTAGGAATGCACCTGAGCATTATTATGGCTTCCATATTACTGCGGAAGGTGAGACACTTATTAGTGATGAGACACTAGTAGGTCTGGATGAACCTAACAGCTACACGGAAGCCATGGCAGGCCCTGAGGCTGCTAAATGGAAAGAGGCTATGGATAGCGAGATACAATCCATGTATGACAATCAAGTTTGGAATTTGGTTGAGAATGTACCTGGTCGTAAGACTGTAGGGTGCAAATGGATCTTCAAGAAGAAGACCGACATGGATGGTAATGTACACACTTATAAGGCTAGACTGGTTGCAAAGGGCTTCTCTCAAATTCCTGGAGTGGACTATGATGAGACCTTTTCTGCAGTAGCCAAGATTAAGTCTATTCGGGTTCTGTTGGCCATTGCTGCATTTCATGACTATGAAATATGGCAAATGGATGTCAAAACCGCTTTCCTTAATGGAAAGTTGGCTGAGGATGTTTACATGGTTCAGACAGAGGGTTTTGTCAGTACAGAATACCCCAATAGAGTGTGTAAACTCGAGAAATCCATTTATGGATTGAAACAGGCACCTCACAGGTGGAATCTTTGCTTTGATGAGAAAGTCAAGGAATTTGGCTTTTCAAGGAGTGAAGATGAATCTTGCGTCTATATTAAGGCTAGTGGGAGCATAGTCAGTTTTTTGGTACTGTATGTGGATGACATACTACTCATAGGAAATGACATCCCAACCCTGCAGGAAGTAAAGTCCTGGCTTGGGAAGTGTTTCGCTATGAAGGACCTTGGTGAAGCTGCCTATATCCTAGGGATAAAGATTTTGAGAAACAGGAGTAAAAGACTAATTGGACTTAGTCAAAGTACCTACTTGGACAAAGTGTTGAAAAGATTCAACATGCATAACTCCAAGAAAGGTGAGTTACCCATTCAGTTTAACGCCAGATTGAGTAAGACACAAAGCCCTAGTATTGAGGCTGAGATAGCAGAAATGAGTCGATTTCCTTATGCTTCAGCTGTAGGATCGATCATGTATGCTATGACGTGTACTCGACCTGATGTAGCCTTTGCTTTGAGCATGGTTAGCAGGTATCAGGGGAACCCTGGCAAGGAACACTGGACTGCGATAAAGAATATCCTCAAGTACCTGCGAAGGACTAAGGACTGGGTCCTTACTTTCGGTGGGAGTGATGACTTGAGAGCTGTAGGGTATAGTGATGCTAGCTTCCAGACTGATAGGGATAATTTCCGCTCTCAGTCGGGCTGGGTCTTTACCTTAAACGGAGGAGCAATCACTTGGAAGAGTTCCAAGCAGGAGACAGTGGCTGATTCTACTTGTGAATCAGAGTATATAGCGGCAAGCGAGGCAGCAAAGGAGGCTATATGGCTAAAGAACTTCATCGGAGACCTTGGAGTTGTACCAGCTATAAAAGAGCCAATGGAGATTTTCTGTGACAGCAATAGTGCGGTTGCCTTAGCCAAGGAACCAAGAGATCATGGGAGATCCAAACACATTGACAGAAAATATCACTTCATCAGACATCGAATAGAAGAAGGGATCCTCGTGGCGAAAAGGGTATCATCAGATGAGAACCCAGCAGATCCCCTCACGAAGGGACTGAGTAGGGTTAAGCATCTCCAGCATGCTCGGAGCATAGGGCTAAAGGATGATATAAGTTTTAGTAGTTAGATAAATTATGAAATTTGTAAAGTGTAATTGACATTTGATGATGAATAAAAGGTGTTTTATTTATGAGTAAAGTGTTGCTATCTCTTGTCAATCGTTTACTATATTTCTTTTGCATGTTTTGACTTCCAGAATATTTATGTTTGATATATCATATTATTCAAACCTCCACAGTCGGTCATATGTCGGAAGTAGGTATGAATCAAGACTGTCATGATTGGTTGCAGAGGTCTAAGGTGTTGGACATGGCTACAACAATCATGAGTGCTCATAAGTTCTGAGCATTGGACTCAACCCATGCTCACTGGAATCACTTCATGGAATTTTATCTCGAGTGATCGTGAGACGGTAATATCATATAAATCTTCAAACCTAGAGATATGATTTGTTACTTACGAGTTGGTTATGCATTGATTGTACGAAAACGCATTGGTAACTCGATGTTATAAAACGTGCTTTTGTGTGTAATTCAATGAGTGGTAGAACAAACATATGAGTCGAAGTTTATCTGTTCCTTCTTGGATTAGAAGCTGATATCTGGGCCCCTCGATGATTTTGTTTTGACCTATGTACCGGGCCCGGTCAGAACTAAATTGATGTGTTCAATTGAGTTCTATGTCAAACAAATCGGAAATCGGGAAACAAATGTTGGACAATAAGCAAGACAATGTTCCATGTATTTGTCCGGCTGATATCTAGAACAGAGGATTATATGATCACTTATCTAAATGGCGCGTTCTAGTTCAATAGAGTTTAAAGAGCTACGATTGTTGATCGGTTCCTGAAGTCACATTTGCAACTATAGTTATTAGACTTATCCAAATGGGAGACTGTTGGATATAGTGTCTAAGCCCATAACTATATTTGGTATGTACTTGACCCGACCCGGCATGGTCCATTTGGGTTGCACTTCACCCGAACAATTTATGGATAATATTTGAGAATAGTACAAGTTATGATTTACTAATATATTATAAGTTCTAATATATTAATATAAGATCATATTATTTAATTAGTAGTGATCTATAATTAATCTAGGATTAATTTAGTGATCAAAGATATTACTAATTAAATATGGGCTTCTATATTTATATAGTGTGGGCTTATGCTTATTTGGAATGGGCTAGGCTTGCATGGAGAAGTCCATGGATACTCCATGGAGCTTTAACCCATGGATCTCATGGAAATGAAGAGACATGGGTATTAGGGTTTACATGGATGTAACCCTAATCCACCACACTATATAAAGGAGGCTTTTGTTCTTGAAATGATACTAGTTGACACTTGTTGAGGTGAGGGCGATTTCAAGATAGTAGTAACTATTCTCTCAAAGTTCCAAGTTTGTGGTGATTTGTGATTTCCACTTGAGGCATCCACACTATTGGTGCTAGGCTCTAAAACTCCAAGCAATCAACTACAACTTCAAGGTAAGTATTTCTACTAGCTTTATTTGATTCATGTTCCCCATGCCATGCTAGTTAGGATATGAACCTTGGAAAAATAATTATTTGCATGTATCTTAGACAAACACAGATCCAAGGTTTATTAGGGTTGCATGTACACTTAGGAAGTGTTAGAATGCTCAAAGCCCATCACACTAATATACGTGTCCCCTTCAGTAGTAATATGAAAACCATAAAATTAGGGTTGAAGTATAACTCTTTCGGAACGTCTAAGAGGTAAGGACTCGTCAATTGGTTCAACTGGAGTTTCCTTCTCGGGTTGATAGCCAGCGGTAGAGGTTCCTTCATCTATCGACTCTTGAATCTCTTCAAGCTCGATTTGCCTCCCACTGTCTCCTTGGCTTATGAGTTCTCGCTCTCGGAAAAATCCTCTCCTCGCAACAAAGACAACATTGTCCTTCGGTCTATAGAAGAGATATCCAAAGGATTTCTGCAGGTAGCCGATGAAAATACATCGCTCACTACGAGGTTCGAGCTTGTCGTGAGTATCTCGTCTTACGAAAGCCTCGCAACCCCAAACCTTGATATGTGCCAACGAGGGAGCTTTCCCTGTCCACATCTCGTGAGGTGTTTTGGCAACCTTCTTTGTAGGGACTCGGTTAAGGATATGGGCGGCAGTCTCTAAGGCATACCCCCAAAAAGAGATAGGTAGTGAAGCACGACTCATCATAGAGCGAACCATGTCTAACAAGGTTCGATTACGCCTTTCTGCCACACCATTCAACTACGGTGTCCTAGGTGGCGTCAATTGTGAAACTATTCCACACTCCTTGAGATAATCGTGGAATTCAAGACTTAGGTACTCTCCTCCTCGATCGGATCGAAGCATCTTGATTTTCCTGCCCAATTGATTCTCCACTTCATTCTTGAACTCTTTGAACTTTTCAAAAGTTTCTGACTTTTGCTTGATTAAGTAGATATACCCATATCTACTATAGTTATCGGTAAAAGTCACATAGATGCGGTTCCCATCCTTCGTGGTTGATCTAAACGGTCCACATACATCAGTATGTATTAGGTCCAATAGACCCTCACCCCTTTCACACGTACTTGTGAAGGGTGACTTAGTCATATTTCCAAGCAAACAAGACTCGCACGTGTCATCTTCCCTAAGGTCGAATGACTCCAACACTCCATCCTTTTAGAGTTAGGCTATGCGCTTCTTGTTGACATGTCCAAGACGACAATGCCACAAGGATGCTCTATCCATACCATTGGAAGAATCCATGCATAAAACATCATTTCCTAAGTTATCTACAATCATAACGGTTTCATAAATTCCATTACATGGTATATCTTCAAAATATAAGACACCATTTAGATAAGCAAGAATAGAACCATTCTCATTATTAAAAGAAAATCTAAAACCTTGTCTAAACAAACCATGAAATGAAATGATGTTTCTAGCCATTTTTGGCAAATAGCAACAATTGTTCAAATCTGAAGATAAACCATTCCTAAGCACTAAAGAATACACTCCAATCTTGGTCACAGGAGATGATCTTCTGTTCCCCATGATTAGATTTATTCTTCCATGCTCCACATCCCTATTTCTTCTTAGTCCCTGCAATTCAGAATAAATATGGTAACCACAACCGGTATCAAGGACCCAAGAAATAGCATGAGATGAATCGTTAGATTTAATTGTATAAATACCTGCGAAAGATGGCTTGATCTTTCCTTCCCTTATGGCTTGCAGGTAGTCTGGGCAGCTTCTCTTCCAATGCCCTATTTTATGGCAATGATGGCACTCTGCCTCCTTAGGGTTAGGACATGGTTTAGCAGGATCAACTTTGGTCCCACTAGAAGAGGAACCATCTCGGGACTTTCCCTTGCAGTGGCTCTTAGACGGAGCCTTCCTCTTCTTACCTCTTTCTTGCCCAATCGCCAAAACAGGAGCAGCGGGTGGATTGGGAGTGGGTGCAATAGACTTTTCCTTGAGGTTGCTTTCAGCAACCCTATAGAGACCTTGGAGCTTGCTTAGGGTGACCTCTTCCTTGTTCATGTGGTAGGTCATCCTAAATTGATTGTAACACGGAGGCAAAGAGTGAAGCACCATGTCGATCGCCAAGTCTTCCCCAAAGTCAACATTCAACTTGCGAAGACGATCGACATACCTTTGCATCTTTTGCAGGTGCACGGTAAGAGATTCTCCATGACCCATTTTAGCGGAAATCATGTTTGTGAAAATCTCGTAACGCTCTTGCCTCGCGTTTTGGTGGTATCTTTCCAACAAGTCTTGGTGTATTTCGTACGGATACATGTCCTCATAGGACTTTTGGAATTCGGCATTCATGGTGGCAATCATGATGCAATGTACCTTCGTTGCATCACGCTCGTGAGTTTCAAAAGCGGTCATTTCAGCCGGAGTAGCGATTTCAGGGTTGATCTTCTCGAGCTTCTCTTCGAGGACATACTCCTTGTCCTCATAGCGAGCAATCATGCGAATGTATCTTATCCATTCGCTAAAGTTCATCCCATCGAAAGTCACCTTTTGACAAAGGCTCATCAATGTGAATGAACTAGCAGCAGCGTTGTTTGCGTTCGACATCTACAAATAGAAAGGACAAAGATAGATTAGAATACGAATCCCTAATTATCACCCAATAAGAAAATTAGGGATAGGATCCAACAACAATATTTACATATTAGAAAAGGGATGTCGTAATCTAACATGCAAACAATTTGAAGGTAAGTGAATGACGATTCACTAATCCTCCACCACAAAACATAACTATAAGTTCTAAATGTATTGAGAATTCCTAGGTTTGGATGAGATTCATTGAAACTTTTCAATGACATGTTTAAATCTCGATATGCCCCTCTCGTTTGTGACTGGGATACCGAGGATCACAAAGTGGGTGTAAATTACCATGCAAATTTACATGGTGCCTTCATTGTAACGATCACCTATTCGATGTGCCGGTAAACCACACACGCTCCATCGAACTATGATAAACAATGAATCACCCTTTGCCACCTTTGCTTAGAACCAATTAGTGTGCCGGTAAACCACACGCGCTCCACTAACTTCTTAGCAAGGGTGCAAAGTGTAATTTCATGGGATTGCATCAAATTCACTTTTCCTAAAGTAACTAAGATTGGGAAATTTTTGAAAAACATGTAGTTACTTTGTATTTCATATTATACTTTTGATGAAGAGATGAGGTTGCCCTATCCTACCCGTTCGGCTAACGACCCTCCACCGATCAAGCAAGCGGTGGGTGTGAGTGTACACCCATTAAGCGCCATTTTATAGGCAACAACCTTATAGCCACCTTATAGACCGGCTTCGTGAATGAGGCCTACTAATGGTATGACTAGCATTTTAATTATACATATATATATATATATATATATATATATATATATATATATTATTCTTGTAATATTATATTAGTATAGGGTTGGATTTTAAACTTGTAAAATTTCTAGGGTTTGAAATTTAAATTGTCTAAATTAAACTTTTAATCACAAAACATAAATTTCAAAACTTGAGGGCAAATTTTAAACTTTTAAAACATAGAGGATCAAATAACAAATAATCTTAATTAACAATTAATTCCATAATTATCCATATTTGATGATTTCTTGCAAAACAATTTACCAATTCAATTAAATTAATTAATCAATTATCACATAAGGAAACAAATATTTAATTAATTGATAAATATCTTCAATTAGGTCAAGAATATACTCATATATATATATATATATATATATATATATATATATATATATACATATATATATCATAAAATCGGATTTATATTGATCTAATATGATTAAGGCAAGTATCTCAAAGATAAACAACAAGAAATCCCGAAGTTTCCTTGTTCTGACGCTCGAACTCGCCGAGTACCCAGATGGACTTGCCGAGTTGAGCCTACTCGCCGAGTACCACCATGGGACTCGCCGAGTTGATCAGCCAGAGGACAAAAAAACAATTTTTTTCAGCAACAAAGAAGCAATCAAAGTATGAATTCAATAGAAACCGATCTAGGCTCTGATACCACTGATGGGTTTTAGCCATATGAACATCCCTATGTGCACATGCAACCCTAATGCTTGGATCTAGGTTTCTCTAATTGATCATACATTGAATCCAAGACTTCTAATGGCTAATATACAATAGTAACAATATGAAATCAAAGATTAGAAGTTTACCTTGAATCACTTGCTTGATCTTGTTGTCCTTGAGGCTTTAGAGTCACAATTGTCACTCCTCTAATGGCTTACAAACACCAACTAGCAAGAAGATGATTTAGGAGAGAGGAGAGGGGAGGAGGAATTCGGCCAGGGTTTCCTTAGAGACAAGTGTGTCGAATTCCCTCAACCCATAGGGTCTATTTATACTAATAAGGCTCCTAGGGTTTCACCCTTAAACCCTAATTGGATAACTTAAGCCCTAAGCAATCCAAATCCTTTCCATGATAAGCCTTGGACGAAATCTAAGCCTATCCAAAGCCCTAGAATCCGTCCCCCCTTATCCCTAAAGGATTTATAGCCCAAAGTGCAACTATCAAACAATTGACAGTTTATACCCCTTTATTCAATTAATCTCTTTAAGTCACCAAATTAATTCCAAATTAATTTATGACTTATATTAATCAAATAACAATATTATTATTCCTTATATTATTTTTATAATACATTAATAATATTCCTTCTCTCATTATAAATCATCCTGTCAAGTTGTTATGGTGAAGGCAACCCAAAAGGACCATGCTCAACCGGGTCAAATACTTGCCTAATATAGTTGTAGCCTTAGACAGTATTCCAACAATAGGGTCTATAAAGTTGGCAACTTTATGGATCATTGAGACATCTTCTGTGTATATGAGGCTTTGAATATGAGTTTTGGTGTTGGTTTTGGACTCCAAGCATGAGTCTTAATCTTATTACCTTTCTTTTGACCTAGTTAGTATCTAAGTCATGCATTGGACATGCATAACTTAAAAGCTACGATTTTTATAGTTCTTAAGGTCGGGGAAGGTCCTCTAGAAGGTCTCAAAGAATGTCATAAAGGATTAAGAGCTTAGTGCTCAAATTTGGTAAGAACATATCTCACTACGTGAGAAATGGGAATCTTATGACGTGAGAAATGAGGTTGTCCTGATCTGAGGAATCTGGTTGGATGAGTTGTGACTAAGTCGACTCGATGAGTAGGGCCGATTTGAGTCCATTCTCACGACGTGAGGTTGAGCTGATAGGAATGTTGATCGGTGACCTTATGCAGTGACTTTTGATAAGATTAAAGGTTTACCTTGTATGATTATCTAGGTGTGGTGTAGCACTGGTGTAGCTGACCGTGAGAGCAACAATAGTTGATTATCGATCGAGAGGTGAGTTTCCTCCACTGTATTCGTGGTTCAAAGGCACCAGTGTCAGGCCACTAGATTATGTTTGTAGGATGATGATTGTCTTCGTGACAATTACCTGTTATGCATGTATATGCTTTATTGTCTTTGTGATTCTTGTTGTTATGATTATATGCTAGCTATAAGGGTAAAATAGACCCGATACCGGTTGAAAGATTCTGAAGGGGGTGAAACAGACCTAGTATCGGTTGAAAGACACCAAAGGGGGGTGAAATAGACCCAATACCGGTTGAAAGATGCCGAAAGAGGTGAAATAGACCCAATACGCTTTTAACTATTATGTATGTATGGTATGGGGTATTTTGGGAGAGCTCGCTAAGCTTTGTGCTTACAGTTTTCGGTTTATACTTTAGGTACTTCCAACTCAAAAGGGAAGGGCCCAACTTGATCGCACTGCATCCATCCATGTTTTCCGCGCTATGTGATTTAAGGATTTGTACCCTGATATTATTATTCTTCACTATGATACACTTCCGGTTGTTTCGATATGATTATTGGATGTTTGAAATGATTTAAAATTAAAACTTTTGCCTGGAATTTTTAGGATATTACAAGATGGTATTAGAGCCTTGGTTTGAGGGATTTGAGCATACTCTCGGGTGTGCCTAAACTCAAATCAAGGGTTTGGTAGATTTTTCCATAAAGGAGATATTTTAATTACGTGATTTTAGTAAAAGAAAGGGGTGTGATGCGTGCAATCAGCCGAGCTCAAGTAAGTCTTTCGAAAATACCCATACATGTTATATGTTTTATGTTATGATATGAGAATTGCATGCTAGATTAAGGTTAAGGATCTGCTCAGAATTGCATGATAGAATTCTAGGATATATGTCTTTTATGTACCTATTGTATGAGCTTATAGATTTACATGATAGTATAAGATCAGATATCTGATAGGATGGCCTATTTAGGTTGTGTTCTTATTTGAATTGCTTGATGCTCGAATGTTGCGTGCTTTGTGCTTTTAGGAATTTTATTAGTACCAGATGACTAGTGGATGAATTGGTTATATATTATTGGGATTAGATAATTTTAGAAGGGTAGTTTTAACTCTATTGCGCAACTCTTGTCTAAGTCCAACTGTTGTAGTGTGGGACCTTTCTTTCAAAGAATCATCTAGTACTGATATTGGGAGTTCCTGTTGCAGCTGATCGCAGAGAGTTGTGAGGAAAGGAACCCTAGGAAGTTCCTGGAGTATGTATTGGTGTGTAGGACGCCTAATAGTATGAGGAGAGTATTAGATAGGAAGGAGTGACTTGGAGGAGTTGGGGTAGTCCTTGAGGAAGGTATAGATAGGTGTGGAAGGTAGTATTGGTCCCGTACTACTGGAAGCACAAGATTTATTGTAAAATCTAGAAATCAGGTATAACTATTTAATCCCTCTTTCTTTTCCAAGTTGTCAAACTAGCCCATGGAAGGAATTTGTAGCAAATGAGTACGCTGCACGTATTCATGAGCGTGCTCTTGACGTGGATGCTATCCAGTACGCTGGGCGTACTGGGATCAAACATGAAACCCTAAATGAGGAATGAGCACTATAAAAGGAACATTATGGCCTCCTTTTCAGCCACCATTTCCAGAGAGCAAAACCCTAAAAGCGCCATCCCTCGTTTTAGAGCTTGTGTGTGTGTGTGTGTATTTGAGCTTGATAAAGTGTTCTTGTGAGATTTTGAAGAGAAGAAGGGAAATTGTAGAAGATAGAGTTGAAGTGAAAGCCTTGGATCTGAGCTTTACAGAGGTTAGAGCATCATTTGGAGGTAAAAAGCTCAAAGCTTTCTTAACCTTTTTGGATTTGTGCATTATGGACCATTTTTAGGGTTTTTGTCCCAAAGATGGAGACTTTATGAGTAAATGGTCTCCATAAGCATTGATATGTCCCATTTCAGTATAAAATGTGTTGTAGATCCATAAAAATCCAATCTTGATCGTTAATATTGAGTCATGCATGAGATAAGGGCTTAATGAGGAAAGAGAATAAGAGTTTGGAGTGATTGGTGACCTTTACAGCCATGCAAAGGCTTAAAGGCTTCGACTTTATGGGTTAAGAGGCATTAGAAGGCCTAGATCTAGAATATGAGCTTATGTCTTAACCGTTTCAGACCAAAAACGATTAAGAGCATGAAACTGGGACTTATGCTGGGTGTAAATCCCAGAACACACCGCGTAGGGGTTGAGATCCTCGATTCTGGATAGCCGGGGTACGCCCCGCGTACAGAGTTGGTACGCCCTGCGTACTGCCCTCTGTTGACTTTCATTGACTTTTAGGGTTTGGTCAACAATTGGACATTTGGACCATTAAAGGGGTAAAATGGTCTTTTCCCCTTCTGAGAGATTATAAGAAGGGATTAGTCTAGCCTTCGAGAATCGTTGTTAATTAGAGGTAAATTACTTTATCTGATTAAGCGGAGGCTAGATCAGTATTTCAAGTTCGAGACTTTCCGAGATTACCCGAGGTGAGTCTTCTCACTATACATTACCTAGAATGGTATCTATGTGCAGACCGGAGGGTCTTATGTGTATGTGTATGTTTGAGATTTATGTGCATTGTTTTATATGTATGCTATGTGTTATATAGACTGAACCAGAGGGTCAAACGACTAATGAGGCCAGTTGGTCATTGATCAGACCGGACCGGAGGGTCCAACGAGCTAGACCGGACTGGAAGGTCCAACGAGCTATGGGACTGGAGGGTCCCGCTAAGACACATTGACCGGAGGGTCATACCGAGTTATAGCCTCGAGTGGCTTATGTGTTGTATGTGGTATTTTGGGGAACTCACTAAGCATTTATGCTTATCGTGTTATGTGATATGTGTTTCAAATACTAACAAGGATCGCAGGAAGGCGTCGGCATGATTTGTACACACTGACAAAGGATTTTGTATTTGATATTCTGGGATATGTTTTACCGTGATAACATTTGATACACTTGAGTTTTGAGATGATTTATATGATATATGTTATGTTTGAAAAATGAAAAATTGTTTCCAGTTTTCACGTCATTACAAGTTGGTATCAGAGCCTTGGTTTGAGGGATTCAGATGCACCTTCAGGCGTATCTGAACTCAAACTGAGGATTTGAGAAAATCTTTAATAAAAGAAACAATTTTTCTAAAAAGAGTAAAAGATTTTGAGAAAAGCAAAAAGGAGCAGTGTGTACGATCAGCCAACACCCGAACGGCGATTTCCCAAAATACCCTTACATTATGTGTTATGAGATATTATGTGATGTGCTATGCATGCTAGAGTAGGCTAGGTAAATCATATCATAGGACTAGGGTGGCCTGATATGTGATGCCTTAGCCTAGGAGTTTATGTTGTTGTGAGTTGCTTTGAGTGCATGTAGGAGGAGGACTTGGTGTGGATACGGATACGGTGTGGAAGGTAGTATTGGGCCCGTACTACTGAAAGCACCGGATCGGTAAACATCCCAAGTAAGAATCCTTAGGGTGCTAAGGAACAAGTAGGAACGGTTGATCGAGTGTGAGTAATATCGGTCGAGTCTCTGATTATTTTATGTCATATTTCAGAGGCATCATGGTGGGAACGCGCCACAACCCAGGAGGCAGTGGTACCAGTGGTACTAGTGATGAGGAGATTCGTAGGATGATTCACGAGGAGGTGGCTGCAACCATCCGAGCTGAGATACCGGAGATGTTTGGGTCTATCAAGACCACACTGATTGAGACATTCGACGAGCGATATGCTGCTTTGACTGAGGCGGTTGTTGCTGCAGCCACTGCAGCTGTCGCTGCCGCAAGGCCACAGGGGGGTGACTCGTTGCTGTACTGAGAGTTCAGCAACATGAAGCCTCCAGAGTTTGACGGGACTCAGGATCCGATAGCTGTGATGAGGTGGATCTATGACATTGAGGGATGTTTCTACACCTGTTCTTGTCCGGAGCATCTGAGGGTACGGTTCGCGCTGAACCAGCTTCGCTTGGGAGCGAAGGATTGGTGGAAGTTTGCAACGGCTGACTTTACTCCTGCAGAGATTACAACGGTGACCTAGGAAAGGTTCACCACCATTTTCCGAGATAAGTATGTCCCCCCTGTGGAGAGGTAACGTCTAGCCCAGGAGTTCTTGTCCCTCAAGTAGGGGACGGTGTCCATGACCGTGATTACACGGATGTTTCACGAGAGGGCGTCGTTTTGCCCTGAGCATGTGTCTTCTGAGCAGGCACGCATGAGTTGATATCCGAGCTCCAGGAAAATGCCCGAAAGAGGGAGATCGAGCTAGAGACTCAGGCCAGGGAGGAGGCCGAGTCTTAAAGGAGGGATAGGCGGCCGACACAGTCTCAGCCGGCAGCCAATCGGGCAAAGACCGCTGATTCGAGATCTGGAGGACCGAAGGGCCGCACTTGTGGGAAGTGCGGCAAGATCCATGAGGGAGTATGCAGAGCGGGGGTGTGCTACAAGTGTGGCAAGGAGGGGAATTTCGCGAGGGATTGCCCCAAGGGGTTTGCAATTTGCTTCTACTGCAACCAGACTGGCCATCGGAAGGCCGAGTGCCCACAGCTACTTCAAGGATTAGCAGATGCATTTGCACATGTTGCTACTAGAGCCACCGAGGCCCGGCCAGTGAAGGCCGAGCCACCGAAGGCTCGTGGGAGAGCCTTTCAGTTGACAGTGGAGGATGTCCGCGCAGCGCCCGATGTCGTGGCTAGTATGTATGATTTTATTTACTTATGCGATATTGTGCTTATATTGTGGTATGCATTGGTACTTTCCTTGTGAATTATGTACCTACTTTGGTGTTATTTGACTCGGGTGCGAGTCGATATTTCGTGTCATTAGCATTTAGTCAGCACATCAATATCCGACGAGAGGCGTTGAGTCGACCTCTGCGAGTTTCTATAGCCGACGAGCGAGCTGTGTATGCTACTGATGTGATTCGAGGATGTGTGCTCGAGATTTTTGGTGTTGAGTTCCCGATAGATCTGGTACCGATTGTTATGGGGGATGTCTGTGTCATCATGGGCATGGACTGGTTGAGCCGATTTAGAGTTGTTATCGAATACGAGCGTCAGTTGGTGACAATACGAGACCTTAATGGGGGAGTAATTATGGTATATGGAGAGGGTACCTGATCTGGGTCAGCATTTTGCTCGGCTGCCAGAGCAAGATAGAGTCTACAGCAGGGTTATAAAGGGTTTGTAGCCTATGTGATGGATACACAAGCTGCCGTAGAGAGGTCAAGTTCTGTCGGTGAGGTTCCGATAGTGAGAGAGTTTCCGGATGTTTTCCTTGAGGAGTTGTCGGGTGTGCCTCCCGAGACGCAGGTGGATTTTGCATCGATTTGGTTCCGGGAGCGGCGCCTATTTCCAAGGCACCTTATCGCCTTGCGCCACAGGAGATGCAGGAGTTATCCTCGCAACTTCAGGAGCTGTTGGGGAAGGGATTCATCTGATAGAGTAGCTCGCCGTGGGGAACATCGATCCTTTTTGTCAAGAAAAAGGATGGTTCACACCGGATGTGCATTGATTACCGGGAGTTGAACAAGTTGACGGTCAAGAACCGTTATCCACTACCGAGGATCGACGATCTGTTCGATCAATTGCAGGGAGCTTCTTGGTTCTCCAAGATAGACTTGAGGTATGGATTTTTGGGTTTTTAGCATTCTAACACTCCTATGGTGTACATGCAACCCTATAAACATTGGATCTATGTTTTCTCTATTATACATGTAAATATTAAATATTCCAAGGTTTCATCCTAACTAGCATATTATGAAGCACCTATACTACAAAGTTCTAGTTAGATGACATACCTTTTAATGTAGCTTGATTTCTTCAATCTTTAAGAGCTTAGCCCCAATAGTGTGGAAGCCTCAAGTGGAATCACAAATCACCAAAACACCTTGGAAGACTTTAGAGAATATGGATACTTGGCTCTCTCTAGTGAAATCGGCTAGCCCTCTTAGTGTACCCATACTAGTGCCAATTTCACCAACCAAGGACATCTTTATATAGTGTGGAGACTAGGGTTAAACCCATGACCTTTCATTTCACATGATCCATGGGTTAAACACTCCATGGAATATCCATGAAAGCTTAGCCCAACCTAAATGAACTTGGCCCATCACACACATATATACAAGAGTCCATATTTAATTAGTTCATTTTGATCACTTAATTAATTCTAAATTAATTCTTGATCAATACTAATTAAATAATATGATTCCATATTAATATATTAGAACTTATAATATATTAATATAATCATAAACATACTATTCTCAAAAGATTATCCATATAAATTGTGCCGGTGAAGTGCAACCCAAATGGACCATGTCGGGTCGGATCAAGTACATACCAAATATAGTTATGGACTTAGACATTAATCCAACTGTCTCCCACTTGGATAAGTCTAAAACTATTATTGAGTATGACTTCAAAAACCAACTGGCAATCGTAGCTCTTTAAGCCATTGTCGAACTCTGATCTTGTCAACGAACTCTGACCTTTGTCAATGACTTGCCCATTAGATAAGGGATCATATATTCCTCCATTCTAGATATCATATGGACTGAGACATGGATTATAATCATTCTCTCTATCCATTTGTTTTTTCCCGATTTCTGATTTATAATGACTGACTGATTGAACAAATCAAATCAGTCCTGGCTTGGCCAAGCACTCACATGTTTCATCATTAAATCATCGAGGGGCCCATAGATATCGCTTTTATCCCGAAAGTAAAAGGAATGGATAAACTTCGACTCATATGGCTTGTTTTGCTACTTGTTGAATCATACACAAAGGCACGTTTTATAACATCGAGTTACCAATGCGTTTTCGTGCAATCAATGTACTATCAACTCATAGGAATAACTCATATCTCTAGGTTTGAAGAATATAAGATATTATCATCTCATGATCACTCGTGATAAAATCCATGAAGTGATTCAAATGAGCGCGGGTTGAATCCAATACTCAGAACTTCTGAGCACTCATGAGTGTTGTAGCTCAACTTTGTCCACCAACTTGGACCTCTACAAGCCAACCCATGACAGTCTTGATTCATATCTACTTCCAACATATGACCGACTGTGGATGGTTTGAATAACTTAGTCATTCCGGAAGAATAACCTAGTTATTATGGAAGTCAAAACATGCAAAGTGAAACACAAGAATAAATGAATCAAATATGGTATCAAACCCTATGAATATAAATAAAACACTTTTATCACCATATTGATTACTCATTATTCATTGTTTCGGTTTTATCAACTTTATACTTGAATTAAAACACTAGGTGTCCCATGCTCCAAGCATGTACACTATGTTTTCTAAACAATAGCTTTTCCATACACCAAGTATGAACTCTATGTTTGTCTATGATCCTTTTTCTTTGTGAACTAGATCAAATGAACATAATTTCAATGATTCTCTTTTCACACTCCAAATTCCTTGTCTTAAATGTAATAATTCCAAATTCCTATCATTTATCAAAATTTGTTTAGATTTTAATTTTATATGCACTGTTCCTCTTGTAATGATTATGCACAAAGCCACAAAGACTTGGCAACAATCATTACAGAGTATCCCAATGGAAAGCAATTCCACGGAAACGATGTCTCAGATTCAAAGCGCATTGCTTTGAACATGTTTCTTGTATTAATTTTCTTTAACCTTACACAGATTGCTTCCACCTATGAAGACAACTCTATATTCCCGTTTTGACTACCACTTCTGAACAAGAGTTGCCTCTTTTCAGACTATGTCAATATGGTCCTTCCAATATTAACAGTATACTTCCAACTGTCCTTGAGCAACCAATCTTTAGTAAACCTTAGATTGTCCTCGACAATTGCTTAATCACTTTAGTCATATCCAATTCTCGACATTTTCCTCCTTAATGCCCCAAGGCATTTGTAAAATTCAGAAAGGATAAATATTATAGCACATGTAATCGATCTTGTACCCAAAGTAAATGGGACACGATTCATGATGTTTCACATAAAGACATGGTTCTAGACCAGTCTTTTGCCATAATAATTTTTTGTTTGCCATATTCTCAAAATTTGACTATGAAAAGGGATGTCGTAATCATAATCGAATTTTGAGAACGCAATATATAGAATTTTTCTTAAGTTTGAACCAATCCAACATGAAATTCATATATATATATATATATATATATATATATATATATATATATATATATATTCTTCACTAAAGGTGATTAAAATCTCAATATAAGCTCTTTAGAATGATTATAAACTCAATCTAAGCTTTTCATAATTGAAATGAAGTATAATTTCCTCTCTTTTAATTATAGCAAAACAACTCTTCCAATCCCTGCAACCTCACGAATTGAAACTTTTGTTTTTCTATAATTAACATTGCTAACTTGCAATAGTTACCATAATTATCATGCTCCCACTAACATGATGATTATTAGCATAACACTTATGCTCCCACTAGCTTTGACATGTATCCAGAAAATAGCTGGACCTCTAGAAGTCAATACATTATTGACATTCTTACCAAAGTTCAAATTTCTGATACTAGATTGCTTTGATAAAACTTTATCAAAATCATACACCTTATCTTAGATAGATCACAGGTGTGTCTAAACAATTTCAGAACTATGAAAATGGATGCCGTAATCATAGTCTCAATTGTTTAGACTTTTTTCCATTTCTCATAACTCAATGTTAGTGTGCCGGTTAACAACGCACACTCCACTAACGACTTTGAGAACCGCAAATATCATAATTGCTATCTACTTAAAATCTACTTAGTGAAAGAGTTTCCTTACTATCATTTTCATGAATCGAAGAGAAACCTTATGACACTTAGATTTTATGGTATATGTGTTCTTATCCACGTGAATTTGTCAAAACCATAATCACAAGACTAGGTTAGTAACAAGTCCTAACTCATGGATTGAACTTGTGCAATCTTAACTTCTTGCCACCTGGCAGCTCAAGGGCCTGCCATTGCTTCCAAGTAGCTATGCAAACAATTGAGAACATGTAGAACTCAAATGTATAGCCAACTTAGCTGGAATGGGCACAAAAATGTCAACACGATAGGTTATAATCCTCTAGTTGTGTGCTAGTGATGAAATACAAGTTTTATTCTTGATTACTTCTTGAAACCCGTTCAGGATCTTTTAGACTCCCACTGTCTCCTTGACATATAAGACTTTCTTGCCAAATATTCAAGAGATAGTGTGGATTCTAATCAATACAAACACTTAACACAATTGGCCTTAGTTGGCCTTTGTTTTATCCAAAACATCACAACTTACCAATTTCAAATGTACAAGAGTAGAAAACTTTTACTCTTACATTTGACAAGTGTTTTTAAACCTTATTTAAGACATGTCACTCAAGTTACAATCTTAGAGTATAACTCTAAGAATTGTTTCTGGAACGAAGTATGAATCATGTTCTTGATTTAACCACTTCAACAATTCATAACTCTTCTTCTTAACTATCAGGATGCACTTAGATGATGAATTGTGATAAGGTCTCAAAATCATTAAGATGATCTTAAAACATGATACTAAAGTACTCTCCCATCTTTTCAAATTTGAGAAACTTTTATCCTTCTGCCTAATTTGATTCTTCTTATTCATTCTGTCATACATTGAAAATTTTCCAATGTTTCAGAATTATACTTAAGCTTGTAAGTATAACCATATTTAGTAAACTTTAGTACATCATGACGAATAGTCTTAACGATCATTTGTGGTAGGCTTGATCAGTGCACAAGAGTGTGTACTTGATCCCTTAGTCCTTTCCTTGACTCACACATCCATGTGAACAAGTAATTAGTCTTAATTTTCCAATGCTTGAAAGTTCTCATTCATCATACTATACAACTTGCATGATTCCAAGTTTCGGTCCAATTGAAACTTGGGTGATGAGAAACTTTCCTTATTTGGTAAATTTAGACACTACCACAAATGAAAGAATCAAAACCATTTTCCTACATTACTAGCAATGGAATCATATAAACAACAATTTTTCACAAATGCCATTGTAGGATACTTAAAATAAATAAAATCAAAAATTTCCTTTTTATTTTAAAACTTTGTGGAAATATTTATCCTTACAATCCATATGAAAATTGTAACATCCCGAAATATCGAGAGTAGAGTTGAAGGGCTAAAAGAGTAAATTGAAAAAGGGAACTCGGCGAGTCCATGGGTGGACTCGGCGAGTAGGGTCGCGATTTGGTCGCGTGTTAAGTGGCCGACTCGGCGAGTCCAAGGTTGGACTCGGCGAGTAGGCGCTGAGTGGAGAAAACCCTAATTCTCAGGGTTGAGCCCTATATAAAGAACATAACATCCATTCCCCCAGTCTCTCTACTCATCCTCAAGTCCAGAAACCCTAACCTTCGTGTGTGAGTGGATCAAGTTGCATTTGGAAGCTTGGAGAAGCAATTGTTGAGGAAATCTTGAAGGGTAGGAGGCTTGGAGCAAGGGGCTTTGGTTGGATTCGAGTTTCATTGCTGTTGGGGCGTCCTTTTGAGGTATTATCTCGTTCTTGGGCTGTCACTTATATAGATTCTTAATTTTGGGGTTTATGGGGAGCTTATCTTGGGATGTTTTGGAGTTTGGAGGTTAGATCTGAGGTTGCTACCTCAGATCTGGAATGGGGAAGGTCTAGAGTGCATTAAAGTCCCTGTGGTTGAGTGCTTAGTGAAGCCATCATGTCCTAAACCCTAGCCCTAGAGTGTAAAAGGCCTAGATCTCTTTGGATTCACGTAAAGTTTGCCACTTTACGTGATGGATGGGTTGTAGGAGGCTAGATCTATGTTTTGGATCAATTACATGGCCTGGAATGCTTCTGTATGGATTCAGACCGATGGTACTCGGCGAGTCACATGGGTAGACTCGACGAGTTGCTTGAAGATGAGCTGGAACTCGACGAGTTGGAAGAACAACTCGGCGAGTTGGATGAAGATGGCCTGGAACTCGACGAGTTGGAAGAACAACTCGGCGAGTAGGTTGAAGATAGCATTAGACTCGACGAGTCGGTTCTTGGACTCGGCGAGTCTTGTCGAAGAGTCCCAATCTTTTCTGGTTGAGCCATGAATCAGTGAGTCAAGGGATGACTCGGTGAGTTGTGTGTGAGTGGACTCAAAGTCGTTGGAGTCGGCGAGTCTCGGGGTGACTCGGCGAGTTGAATCGCGGATTGGGGGAATTCTGAGCATGGGGACTCGGCGAGTCATCGGGTTGACTCGGCGAGTAGAGTCCATCAGGGGTTGACTTTGACTTTGTCCAAGGGTTGACCAGTTGTCTTCCAGGGGTATTTTAGTAATTATGGGTATTTAATGAGTTCAGTGCTTTGTTGTTGTTCAGTGGAGGAGTTCGTGTCGGAGTTTGGAGTAGCGGGATCTTATCCTTTCAGCCGACAGTTTCGAGGTGAGTTATCCTCACTATATCAACAGGGTCTACGACACCAAGGCCGACCCTTATCGGATTGAGATCCGGGTAGTTGTTGATATGTTGTTGCTTTGATATGTTTGCATTCTGGTAGCTAGGATGGTATATGTTAGAGACCTGATTGAGATCGGTATCCTGAGAGATAGGGTGATGTTATGCTAGTGACCGGTTAGGTCGGTATCCTGGTTAGGATGATGATATGTTATGTGATCTGTTGATCTGCTTGTTGACTGTGAATTGCTATATGATTGTATGTATATGTGCACATGGTTGTTTGGATTGGAGTTGGGTTGAGGCGGGTCCTGCTTTGTGCTGTAGGCCAAGATACCCAGGGTGGACCGGTTGTTCCGAAGGCCCAGCGAGCGGTCCGGATAGGCTGTAGGCCCCAAGAGGGTGGACCAGACGTGCCGAGGCTCGGAGAGTGGACCAGGCCGACTAAAGGCCCGGTGCGGGCAGACCAGTCATACTGTAGACTCAGAGAGTGGACCAGGTGGATTGAAGGCCCGGTGCGGGAGGACCAATCACACTGCAGACTCGATGTATGTGGTTAGACTCGGATGATGGACTAGGTGGACTGTTGGCTGGTGTGGCGGACCAGTCCCACAGTAGACCCGAGGTGCATGGATGTTCTGTGATCGGATATGTATGGCATGTTATGTGTGTATGGTATATGTGGTTGGTATTTTGGGGATATCTCACTAAGCTTTCGGGCTTATAGTTGTGGTTTAATGTTTTTCAGGTTCTTCAGGAGACCGTGGCAAGGCGAAGGCGTGATCGTACCGCTCCTCGTGTTTATATTGTGATGATATTCTGGGAATACTTAAAATAAATTGTATTGAAAACCTTTTTGTAATAACTTTAATGGAATCGGGTTGTTTTTGAAAATTTTAAATTGGTTGAAATTTTTGGTTGTTACAAAAATCTTGTTGTTATCTATTCCTGAGCAATGTGTCATAACTCCTAAGTAACAAGTAACAGCTTCAAAATTCTGATGCGGTCGAGATCCATCTTCGCGATCAGAAGCAACATATACTTCCTTTAAGCTTTCTTTTCTTTGATTCTTATAACATCACTATGTGACTCGGTCACATTATGTAATAAGAATCTCCAAATTGGAGCTTAACAAAGTTAGACAATAGACTTTACCTGAAGTAGAGTCAAACTTATTGACTTTAACATCCTTAGGTAAATTTGGTAGCTTCGCAAACACTGCCCCTTCCTTTGGCAATTTTAACAAATGGACCCTTTGGTAATGGTACATGGAACTATCACAGACCTAGTTTTTCTCTTTACCATTTGGTCAACCGAGTTGAATATGGCCGATCCCTTTCCATTGGGAAGAGAATGCTTTTTCTAGATTTCCAGCGTCATCATTGTCAATGTCCATAAAGTTTTGGGAAGTCGATATTCTGATCAAATTTGCTTTACTAGCCTTCCAAATCATTGCTGATTCAGTAGTACCAAGCAAATTGATAAGATCATTTAGGGTCTTGTCAAAGTCTGTTTCATAGGAGTCCCAAAGGAACTCACTATGTGACTTAGAAAGTGATTGAACCACCAACTTTCTCAAGACTTTGACACCCAACTCTCCCGGCTTGTCAATATGTGACTTCATCTCAAATATGTGATCACACATAGACCTTGCTTGCCAATAGGGCTTGATTGACCTTGAACTTGTGGGATAGGGAGAATAATTGGAGGAGGTGGAGGAAGTGAAGTTCCAAGAGATTTGGGAGGATCATAGATGTCTGAACTAGACATATTTTTGGGAGATATTCAAGATAGTTGATCTAAAGTCCTTAATATAACACCCAATATGAAATATTAAGGCTAGGACCCAACACAATATTTTATAACTTGGAAGAGGGATGTCGTAATCCAAGCTATATAATATTTGAAGGTAGGTGACTGACGATTCACCAATTTTCCACCATGAAAAACAAAATAAATTATTAGGTTTTAATTGGTTTTGAAACTCCTAGTTCTTTTGAGATTCATTGAACTTTTCAATGGCATGTTTCAATCTCGAGTGTGCCCTTCAGGTTTTGTGACTGGGATGCCGAGGATCACAAAACAAGGTGTGAAGTAACCATGCAAATTACTTGGTACCCTTAAGTGTTTACCCCTCAATCGATGTGCCGATTAACCACACACGCTCCATCGATACTATGATAAACATTAAGTTACCATTTGCCTACCTTATTAAATATGAGTTAGTGTGCCGGTTAACCACACATGCTCCACTAACCGACTTAAACAAAGTGCAAAGTGTAATTTCATGGATTAGCACCTTATTCACATTTTCCTAAGTAACTAAGATTGAGTATTTATAAAAGGTTTAGTTACTTAGTATTTATCATTAATACTTTTAATGATGGGAGAATTTATAGTCTTTGTCCTACCCATTCGGCTAACGACCCTCCACCGGTCAAGGAAGCGGTGGGTGAGAGTGGACACCCATTAAACTGTCATTTTATAGGCAGTAACCTTATACCCCCTTTATAGACCGGCTTCGTGAATGAGGCCTAGTAACGGTAAGACTGACTTTACTCTTATACATACATATATATATATATATATATATATATATATATATATATAAATATTATTAACTTATAATATTATAAAGTATAAGGGTTGAATTTTAACTTTTAAAATTCTAAGGGCTAACTTGGAATTAAAGTATTCATAAAGAAAACTTTTCAAATTCCAAAACTTGAGTGCAAGTTTTGAAACGATTCAAAACTAATTAATTCCATAACTTATGTGTTAAAAGTAGTTTTTAATTAAAAGACTCTTCAAGTTCCATAACTTGAGGACAAATTATGGAAGACTTTTAAACTAATAAAAGAATGTAACTTTTCTTTATTTTGTAACTTATGAAATTAATTAAGGTTACACATTTTAGTACTTAATGAAGTGACTCTTGAACCTCCATAACTTAAGGACAAGACTCTTCAATTTTTATAACCATTGCCAACTTTTATGAGTTTTATGAAACTTAAATGTGACCTTTCATGTAACTTGAGGAAAAGTTACACAAACACATTTTAGAATCATCTCTTAGATTAAAATGGATTAAAAACACATAATCAATTAACTTATCTATTAATCTAAACAACTCATATGAACAAAGATAATACACATCAAACTTTTTCATGTAATTAGCATAACTTTTAAACTAATAAAAAACATGAATCTATTGACAATTATCTTTGAAATTGGATTAGCATGTACATTACCACATCAAAAACAAGTTTATAAATCCAAAAAACATCTTAGGGTAATGTTCCTAGTCCAATTCCAGCCAAAAAAGTCAAATATATGTTGTATGGGGGTCCAACTCGTCGAGTGCACGAACAAACTCGGCGAGTTGGATGCATTTTGCCTTGGACTCGTTGAGTCCCTTTATGGACTCGGCGAGTCTGTTGTGCAGATAGCACCAAAATTTGATTTTTAAGCAGTTTTTGCAAGTGTAACAAGAAAACAAGCCTAGGCTCTAATACCACTGTTGGGTTTTTAGCATTCTAACACTCCTATGGTGTACATGCAACCCTATAAACATTGGATCTATGTTTTCTCTATTATACATGCAAATATAAATATGCCAAGGTTTCATCCTAACTAGCATATTATGAAGCACCTATACTACAAAGTTCTAGTTAGATGACATACCTTTTGATGTAGCTTGATGTCTTCAAGCTTTAAGAGCTTAGCCCCAATAGTGTGGAAGCCTCAATTGGAATCACAAATCACCAAAACACCTTGGAAGACTTTAGAGAATATGGATACTTGGCTCTTTCTAGTGAAATCAGCTAGCCCTCTTAGTGTACCCACACTAGTGCCAATTTCACCAACCAAGGACATCTTTATATAGTGTGGAGACTAGGGTTAAACCCATGACCTTTCATTTCACATGATCCATGGGTTAAACACTCCATGGACTATCCATGAAAGCTTAGCCCAACCTAAATGAACTTGGATCATCACACACATATATATAAGAGTCCATATTTAATTAGTTCATTTTGATCACTTAATTAATTCTAAATTAATTCTTGATCAATACTAATTAAATAATATGATTCCATATTAATATATTAGAACTTATAATATATTAATATAATCATAAACATACTATTCTCAAAAGATTATCCATATAAATTGTGCCGGTGAAGTGCAACCCAAATGGACCATGCCGGGTCGGATCAAGTACATACCAAATATAGTTATGGACTTAGACATTAATCCAACATGGATATCACCATATGAGGGTGCGGGATGAGGATATACAGAAGACGGCATTTAGGACTCGTTATGGGCATTACGAGCTCGTGGTGATGCCTTTTGGGCTAACCAATGCACCCACAACGTTCATGGATCTCATGAACCGAGTATGCATGTCGATGTTGGATCGATCGGTGATTGTGTTCATCGACGATATTCTAGTGTGTTCAAGATCCAGAGAGCAACATGAGGAGCATCTGAGGGAGATTCTTGGAGTATTGAGATCGGAGAGGCTTTATGCCAAATTCTCCAAGTGTGATTTCTGGTTATGAGAGGTCCAGTTCTTGGGACATCTCATTAATTAGAATGGGATATTGGTCGATCCGGCCAAGATTGAGGCTGTTATGAGTTGGGAGGTGCCGAGATTAGGAGTTTTCTAGGGTTGGCCGGCTACTATCAGAGATTTATCAGGGATTTCTCCAAGATTGTTGTTCCCCTCACCAGATTGACCAGGAAGGGCATTGATTTTACTTGGGGTCCCGAGCAGAAGACCTCGTTTGAGACTCTTTGCCATAGATTATCCGAAGCCCCAGTGTTAGCCCTTCCGGAGGGAATGGAGGATTTTTTGGTGTACTATGACGCGTCTATATCGGGGTTGGGTGCGGTGCTTATGCAGAGAGGGCACGTGATAGCATATGCATCAAGGCATCTGAAGCCTCATGAGACGAGGTATCCCACCCACGATTTAGAGTTTGGGGCAATAGTGTTCGCCCTCAAGATATGGCGCCATTATTTGTATGGGGTTCGGTGTACCATATACACGGACTACAAGATATATGTATGAGGATGATGGTGATGACTCCGGTATTGGATAACATCCGAGAGGCCCAGATAGAGGCTATGAGACTGGATAACCGCAAGAAAGAGCGGATGATTGGGCAGGTGTCCGAGTTTTTTACTGATAGCCGAGGGCTTATGACCTTTCACGGTCGGATTTGGGTGCCGTTTATGGGCGGGTCACGTAGCATATTGATGGAGGAGGCGCACAGATCGAGATTCTCGATACATCTAGGGGACATTATAATGTACTTGGACCTGAAGAGAAATTACTGGTGTCCCTGTATGAAGAGGGATGTTGCGTGGGTAGTAGAGAGGTGCTTGACCTGTCTCCGGGTTAAGGCCGAGCACCAGCGTCTACATGGAAAGTTGCAGCCGCTAGAGGTTCCCCAGTGGAAGTGGGAACAAATTTCTATGGATTTCATCACCAAATTGCCAAGGACCGCGAGGGGTGTTGATGCAATTTGGGTGATTGTGGATCGGCTGACGAAGAGGGCTCACTTCCTTGCTATCAGTGAGAGCTCTTCTGCAGAGAGGCTGGCAAAGATATATGTGAGAGAGGTGGTGTCGCGACATGGAGTGCTGATCTCGATTGTGTCAGACCGGGATGTACATTTCACTTCCAGGTTCTGGAAGAAGTTCCATGAGGAGTTGGGTACGAGATTGCACTGCAATACTGCTTACCACCCACAGACAGACAGGCAAAGTGAGCGTATGATACAGAATCTTGAGGACATGCTTCAAGAAAACGTCATGGACTTCGGTGGAAGTTGGGATACATACCTACGCTTGGCTGAGTTTTCTTACAAAAATAGCCACCATTCGAGTATTTGTATGCCTCCCTTTGAGCTTTTATATGGGAGGAGGTGTCGGACCCCCATCTTTTGGGGAGAGGTAGGGCAACGAGTGATGGTTAGCACTGAGATAGTGCTTAAGACGACGGAACAGATTCAGCACGTCAGACAGAGGTTACTGACAGCCCAGAGCCGCCAGAAAAGTTATGCGGATAGGCGACGATCCGAGCTCGAGTTTCAGGCAAGAGACTTTGTACTCCTGAAGGTATCTCCTTGGAAAGGAGTGATCCAATTCAGGAAGAGGGGCAAACTGGGGCCCCGATACGTTGGTCCTTTCAAGGTGACCGCTAGAGTGGGAAAGGTAGCGTACCGTTTAGAGCTACCTGCGGAGTTGAGCCAGATCCATGATACTTTCCACGTATCCCAGTTTGAGGAAGTGTATAGCCGATGAGACGACAGTAGTGCTGCTAGAGGATATTCAGGTGGATGCGAGCCTGAATTACATTGAGAGGCCGATCGCGATCTTGGATCAGGATATCAAGGTTCTGAGGAACAAGGAGGTGCCTCTGGTTTAGGTCAAGTGGCAACATCGGAGAGGATCCGAGCTGACTTGGGAGCCGGAGTCGGAGATGCAGGAGCAGCATCCAGAGTTATTTATAGAGTGAGACTTCGAGGGTGAAGTCTGATTCTAGGGGGAGAATTGTAACATCCAGAAATCAGGTATAACTATTTAATCCCTCTTCTTTTCCAAGCTGTCAAAACTAGCCCATGGAAGGAATTTGTAGCAAATGAGTACGTTTGGCGTACTGAAGAGTACGTTGCGTGTACTCATGAGCGTGCTCTTGACACGGATGCTACCCAGTATGTTGGGCGTACTAGGCTCAAACATGAAACCTTAAATGAGGAATCAACACTATAAAAGGAACATTATGGCCTCCTTTTTCAGGCAACATTTCCAGAGAGCAAAATCCTAAAAGAGCCATCCCTCGTTTTAGATCTTGTGTGTGTGTGTGTGTTTGAGCTTGATAAAGTGTTCTTATGAGATTTTAAAGAGAATAAGGGCCATTGTAGAAGCTAGAGTTGAAGTGAAAGCCTTGGATCTGAGCTTTACAAAGGTTGGAGCATCATTTAGAGGTAAAAAGCTCAAATCTTTCTTAACCTTTTTGGATTTGTGCATTATGGACCATTTTTAGGGTTTTTGTCCCAAAGATGGAGACTTTATGAGTAAATGGTCTCCATAAGACTTGATCTACCCCATTTCAGTATAAAATGTGTTGTAGATCCATAAAAATCCAATCTTGATTGTTAATATTGAGTCATGCATGAGATTAGGGCTTAATGAGGAAAGAGGATAAGAGTTTGGAGTGATTGGTGAACTTTGCAGCCATGCAAAGGCTTAAAGGCTTCAACTTTATTGGTTAAGAGGCATTAGAAGGTCTAGATCTGGAATATAAGCATATGTCTTAACTGTTTCAGAGCAAACACCATTAAGAGCATGAAACTAGGACTTACACTAGGTGTAAATGCCAGAACGCGCCGCGTAGGGGTTTGAGATCCCCAATTCTGGATAGCCAGGATACGCCTGCGTACGGAGTTGGTACGCCTTGCGTACTGCCCTTTGTTGACTTTCGTTGACTTTTAGGGTTTGGTCAACAATTGGACATTTGGACCATTGGAGGGGTAAAATGGTCTTTTCCCCTTCTGAGAGATTATAGGAAGGGATTAGTGTAGCATTTGAGAATCGTTGTTAATTAGAGGTAAATTACTTTATGTGATTAGGCGGAGGCTAGATCAGTATTTCGAGTTCGAGACTTTCCGAGATTACCCGAGGTGAGTCTTCTCACTATACATTACCTAGAATGGTATCTATGTGCAGACCAGAGGGTCTTATGTGTATGTGTATGTTTGAGATTTATGTGCATTGTGTTATATGTATGCTATGTGTTATATAGACCGAACCAGAGGGTCAAACGACTAATGAGGCCAATGGGTCATGGATCTGACTGGACCGGAGGGTCTAACGAGCTAGACCAGACTGGAAGGTCCAACGAGCTACGAGACTGGTGGGTCCCACTGAGACACATTGACCGGAGGGTCATACCAAGTTATAGCCTCGAGTGGCTTATGTGATGTATGTGGTATTTTGGGGAACTCACTAAGCATTTATGCTTACAGTGTTATGTGATATGTGTTTTAGGTACTAGCGAGGATCGTGGGAAGGCACCAGCATGATTTGTACACACTGACAGAGGATTTTGTATTTGAGATTCTGGGATATGTTTTACCGTGATAACATTTGATACACTTGAGTTTTGAGATGATTTATATGAGATATGTTATGTTTGAAAAATGAAAAACTGTTTTAAAATTTCACGTCGTTACATTTGTACCCGAGACCAGGAAGACCACGATGAATCTATGAAGCTCGAGAGTGTGAACTTCTCCGTGTTTTTACTGATTGTTTATGTGGTTATGTTTCAGCATGGTGGTGACACACAATGGAGGAGGGGGTTCATGATCTGGATCTGGTTCGGGCACTGGATCTGAACCAATTGATGTGGGATTGCGCGAGTTCATTTCGTCAGAGGTTAGTGGTGGCTCCTTGATGTAACCCTAGTGATGTTTGGGTCGATCAAGGAGGGTATCATGGAGCTGATGAAGGATCTCCTTTGGATCTTTAGGTCCGATCTGGCCGTTACCCAGTCTGGGTCCCGCCCATACTCTCTCCTTCAAGGATTTTAGGGGATGTGGGGCACCATAATTCTTTGGGGTGATGAACCCTATTACTGCCAGGCGTTGGCTAGCAGATATTGAGTGTGCCCAGATGACGAGCTTCTGTCCTGAGGGGTCGAGGTGAGGTTCACTGTAGGATGTCTGAGGGAGCGAGCTCGGGATTGGTGGGAAAAGGTTGGCTATACTCTGGGAATGAGAGATTGACATGATATATAGGGCCTGGGAACGAGAGATTGATTTGGAGCATATAGGGAAGAGGAAGGAAAAGCATGGTCAGATGACGTGGGTTTCAATAAAAAAACCCCAAGGGTTTTGAATATAGGTCGAAGCTGATGTGGTAAGTATGGCAGGGCACATGACGGGGTCTGCATAATGAGTGGTTCGGCTTGCTACAAGTGCAGCAAGACGGGGCATTTCAGCAGGTATTGTACTACCACTACCACCACCACTAAAACATTAGATCTAATTTGTTTCCACTGCAATCAGAGGGGCTGTAAGAAGGCCAACTACCCAAGTTTAGCATCAGGAGGACCAGTAGCAGCACCTGCTACAGTGACTCTGAGGATTATTAGTGGTCGCCAGGGCAAGGCGGAGGCGCCAGTTGTTCGAAGCAGGGCATTTCAGCTGACAGCCAAGGAGGTTCGTGCAACACCCGATATGGTCACTGGTATGTATTTTCTCCATATCTTCTTATTTTTGTTATTTTTCTTGCTTATATGTTTAAATTGTTGATTAGGATCGTTCTTTGTGAATAGTATTCCTGCGTTGGTCTTGTTCGATTTGGGGCTACCTGATCTTTTGTAGCCCTTGCTCTTAGCAGGAGGTTCGACGATGTCCCTAGAGAGTTGGATTATCCCCTAGAGGTTAAGATTGCGGATGACCGTCCAGTGTGAATGTTGAGGGTTCACTGGGGATGCACTTTGAAGATATTCAGTGAGAGGTATCTGATTGACTTGGTTCTAATTCCTCTGCGCGAGAGCAAGGTCATTGTGGGGATGGATTGGTTGAGCCCAATGGGGCGATGATTGATTGCGGGTTTCTGTTAGTGTGTTTTCGGACCCGAAGTGGGGGAAAAGGTTGTGATCCATGGTGAGAGTGCTCAGCGTGGGTCGGCTCTATGTTCGACATTCAAAGTCAGGCATTATCTTCAACAGGGATGTTCAGGGTTTGTGGCCTATGTGACGGATACCTGGGAGAAGGGTGAGATGACCATAGGTGATGTACCGATTGTTCGGAGTACCAGGAGGATTTTCAGGGAGTGCCTCCTGAGAGGCAGGTGGAGTTTCCGAGTGATTTAGTTCCAGGTGCAGCTCCGATAACCAATACACCTTATCGGTTAGCACCTCCAGAGGTAGAGGAGTTGTCTACGCAACTGCATGGGCTGGTAGACAAGGGATTTATTCGGCCGAATAGTTCACCATGGGGAGCGTCGAACTTATTTGTGAAGAAAACAAATGGGACGCATCGGATGTGTATTGACTCCCGGGAGCTGAATAAGCTAACGGTGAAGAACCATTACTCGCTCCTGAGAATCGACGATTTATTTGATCAGATTCAGGGTTCATCTTGGTTCTCTAAGATTGATATGTGTTCGGGTTATCACCAGATGAGGGTTAGAGAGGAGGACGTGAAATAGACAACCTTCTGGACTCGTTATGGTTATTACGAGTTCGTGGTGATGCCTTTTGGGTTCACCAATGCTCCAACCACATTCATGAATCTCATGAATCGTGTATGCATGTCCATGTTGGATCAGTCTGTGATTGCAGCAGAAGCCGCCGGAGCAACCCCTGCTGCCACCGTCGTCGCTGCTGTGGAACCACTGTCGTCGGTAGATGCTACTTCCATCGACACAGCCCTCCAAACACAACCCTCACTCCCTCTCCGGCCAGCCACCACACTCGTTTAAGGGAATGGTCTTTCTCCCCCCTTCTCTTTGGTTTCGTCCGAGATCACGAGACCCAACGTAGGTCTCGGTTTATTTTGTTTTGATTTCACGACTTGAAATTCGTTCATGAATGGAAAAATACGTGCACTGTACAAACATTGATTTATTTTAATTAAAATAAACCCCTAACTTTCTTACTTGTACGACTTTGGCCCTTCCTTCGAAATCTCTCACAAAATAAATCCAAACCTCATTTAAATTAAACAGAAACAACCCCTCCACCAAAAACCTTAACAATTTAAGTCCCGAAGCTCCAAAATAGTTTTAAATATACATGTTTAGCCCATGTTTGTAGAATAGTTTGCAAGATCAATCCCCGGAGGATGATTTTAGCAAAATTAATACCTAGATTTTATTTACGTTAACAAATACCATCATATACTTAATAATTAATACAAAACAACCCTTTGGTTTATTAGGTAATATAAATAGACCCGATAATTAATTTTTAGAGCAAGGAATGCTATGTAGCAATTTTCACGACAAGTTTCACACCACGAATCTCGTTCACACTACAAATGTTAGTGTTTACGACCCTTATTTAATAATTTTACGCTTTGGGGGGAAATACATGTGCCATATATATTTATTGTTCGTGACAAACACATATTGATTTCAAAACTAGTTTATAAATATTGTTTTTCTAAATAATACTTCATTCACAGATAAACTAGTGATAAGCATGTTCTATGTATATATGTTATAGATGCTTTTAAATAATGCAACTAGTCAAGACAACATATTATTCTACTAAAAATATTATGATTTTATGACAAAGTATGTTAATAAAACTTATGTCAGAAAAAGTTACCACTCTCGAAGTATTTCAAGTTCATATCAGTCATGTATATATATATATATATATATATATATATATATATATATATAGAGAGAGAGAGAGAGAGAGCTAGGTTCAAATGTGGATTGACATCTATTGTGTGGACGTATGGACAATGTTATTCTGTGAGAATGACAAAGAAAATACGTTGTTTGATAATATGAATACGTTTAATCTTATATAAATATTGACATTATCATACATTGTTACTAATTAAATCGTCTATAAGGTTATTATATACTTTTTATTATTATTCTAATTTTGTCAGAATGTTTATTGAGTTGTATTCTGTCAGAATGAAAATGAGTGAAAAACAATGTGTGAAAACAAAATTGAATAAGAATTAATGAGAATGCATGAAAATGACGATATTTTTGTAAGATTGAACATATTCGCATTACTAAACACCTTATTCTCTTAGTAATTCTTATAGAATAGCAATGTCCACACGTCCGCACAATAATTGTCCAACAAAATTATAACCTAGCCCTATATATATATATATATATATATATATATATATATATATATATATATATATATATATATATATATATATATCAAACTCATATTTTGAAATCATTTATATACTTGTGTACACTACCAAGAGATTTCCCATTTATTTGAGTGAGTATTATACTCTTTTATGAATTTTCTTATCGAGCATACTCGGCTTTTCATGATCAACATTTTCTAAGGGCCTTATGAGTGAGATAAATGGGTTGATATTTCCAATCTAACTTGTTTATTTAAATGAGTTGATATTTCCAACCCAACCCAACCTTTCAGATAAATGAGTTGTCACCGGGTTGACCTTTTTATCTAGTTTCCAACCAAGCCTATTAAATAAATGGGTTAAACTTAGGTTGACCCATTTAAAATAAAAATTAATTAATTAACTAAAGATTACACCACTTAAATAGTTATAGAGTAAAATAAAATTTCAAAGTATGACAAAAGCACAAACCAATTCACATATAAAAACAAATTGTGCAAATAACATTAAAGATATGTAACTTTTAAGTGATTTTGGAGAGTGGCTAGTGTTGTCGATACAAAAAAATGATAGAATTAGGATTCGATTTTTTAAAACATAAATAATAATACGAACATTGTAATTTATAAAATAATACTTACATTAATACATGATAATATTGAAATAACTATTAAATTAAATATAAATTAAAGTTAAATGGGTTGGTGGGTTGAAAACGTGTTGATAATTTTTACCCGACCCAACCTATTTAATTAAATAGGGTAGACGGGTTCAAGGTTCTAAATGACGTGAGGCGTGACGTGGCGGCAAGGCCAAGCCTCAAGCTTAACGAGCCATGGCGAGCCATGACGTTTTTCAAGGTGTGATGTAAGGCGGCGATTTTGTATTAATTTAAAATTATATTACCACATAAATATAAATTTATATTAAATATACTACTTTTTAGAAGTGTCAGATAAATAACAAATAACAAAAAGTTAACAAAAACCACAATACATGTATCTCTGATTAGAAAAGACATAACAAAGAGCAAAAAACCGTGTCTCAAACAAAAAAACACGCGCCATAACACGCCATGGCGCGCCATATCATGCCTTGCCACGCACCACGCCTAACATCAACGTTATGAGGCTTTTCGTAACGGCGAAGCCACACCTCACGCCATGGCGCGCCTTTTAGAACACTGGACGGGTTGACCCAGTTAACTTAAATGGGTTTAAAATCTCAATATAACCTGCGAATTTTGGATTGGGTTGATTTTTGCCAGTTTTAGGTTTCGGGGCTCGTAAAAATATTTCAAAAGTGCTTGTAGAATGTCATGGTTGCGGTGATTTCAAATATTTAAATGGAATTCAATTATGATATACGGATCTCCATGAAATGACGTTTGAAGTTTCGCGTCAATCGGGTTCTGATTCGTCAGTTTTCACGAATCTGATTTCGGTTCGAGATAATAATATCAAAATAGTAAAATCAAATACTAGACCGAAACTTGAGTTCAGAAATGTGTTCAAAATTAATTTACGAGATGGCCAACTACTTCAAATTGAGCAATGTAGTGTCCGGTGTCGGGTAAAATCAGGTATATACATGTTTAAAAGCTTAAAACATGCATAGCTTTCTCATACGATCTCCGTTTTGGATGTTCTTTATATCCACAAAATCCTAAGAACATGTTCTATCCAATTTTGTCATTCATGGCCCCATGTAGCTCAATTGCAAAAATTTGATTTTTACGACATGAGATCTCACTGATTTTTGAACTATATTTCAATTTGATGACTTTGGTCAACTTTTCGAGCATTTTGAGGTATCCCAAGGCACTTATGAGTAACATGATCTCATTTGTACTTCAAATCATCGACGTACTACATCGTAGGTCCTACCACATTGTGGTTTGCAGTAAATTGATTGTCTACAAATTTAGACCTAAATTCCGGGATGTCACAACAATCAGTTATTGCATGACACCATCAAATGTTGGAGAAAGAATTGTAGAATAAATTGGTTTAAGTGATGTATGTCGTGGAGAAGATGGTGGTGGTAGAGGACCAGCATCTGGTACAACTGTATTGGTTGTAGTGGTTTTGAAAGTCTTCATCCATTCACCCATGTTGAAATTTGTGTCCGTATTAGATAAGTTCACAATGATGTCTGGAATTTTGACCTCCTCTAAATTGGACTCAGCATTCGAACCCATGTGTGGTATGAATTTTTTCTGCTTAGGGATTGTTGTATTCTGTTGTTGTAACACTCGTGTTTCTAGCATAGGCATTTATATTGATGTGATAGTCTAGGTTAACCTTGGTAACTCATTTTGAAGAAATGAAAAGGAATTATGTGAATATTATGTGAATTATGTGTTTTATGCTTAATTATTAACGTTTAATTAATTAAGAATAAAAATAAGCGTCAAAATTAAAGTGTGAGATAAGCCCGATATCTTTACATAAAGTTGTAGTGGTCGAAACAAGGATTTAGGGGGATATAAAGAATACCAAAATCCGAGTTATAACGAAGAAGTTATGACATGTCGAAATTTCGCGACAAAACCGGCACGACGCTGAATGTCGTAAAAAGTGAGTTTTTGATAAACAACTTTTTAGCCTTCGCGATCTAAACAAAAGTCGTAGTATTCGTTAAACCGAGAAGTTCGATAAAAAGAACGCCCAAATCTGACTTTGTATGAGGAAGTTATGATTTTTCGAAGTTTCAGCTTAGCAGTAGACAGCTAAAAACTCAAATTTTAGATCGAGCGATTTTTAGCCGACACAACCTAAACGAGAATTGAAGGTCTCGTCATTAGTAGCACAATGGTAAAAAGTCTGACGAAAACGGACGTCGGATGAAGAAGTTATGAATTTTTAACGGATTTCCTGTCCCGGTCTGTTAAAAATAATAATAAAAAAATTAAAGTCAAAATTAGCCGACGAAGTCTAAGTGGAAGTTGTAGAGCGTAATTTTAGATACGCGTACATATAAAGAACGTCAAAAACGGAGCTCGTATGCGAAAGTTATGGTCTTTAGAAGTTTTGGCGCGAAAATCGAGAAAATTCGCATAGTCATAATTGCCACGTCACCCTCGCTTAGAGTGTGACACGTGTCCGAAATCAATGAGTCATGCGAAGCCACGTGGCGAAATCTGCTTAGTCACCCTCGCATGAACAGTAACCGCAGTCCACTAGCAGTCCGACACGTGTGCTATCCTCGTGTTCGAGCCTCGCACATGGGTCACTTCTCCGCGGTCCAATCAACAACTGCCACTGAGGCCTTCGCACGTGCTGCCACCTACGCACCCTCGCCTGCGGACCCCACCACCAAGCCGGCTTCGGACCAGTAGACTTCGGTCCAATCAGGAGAGGACAACAAGCCATCGCACGTGCAACCCACTTGCGAGCCATCCCCCTGCGAGCCTTCGGATCTGCGACGCGTGGCTTCTTTCTAGCCGTCGGATCAGAAGCCTCGCCCCTATAAATAGAAGGGTGCGAGACCTCCCGGGTAACTTTGAAAATTTGCCACTTTTAGCCACTAAACCCATATTTCTTTCATCTTAACATCCCCCAAAGCCCCGGTACTTATTCCAAAGCCCGAAATACTCCACGAAGTGCCCGAGAAGCCTGAAAAATTTATCTTTTCGGTTTCGAAGCCCGAACTTTGCAAAGCCCGGTTTCTCAATAAAACTCTCGGTTTTATTAGAAACGATTGTTTTAGGAAACGAATTGCTGCCCGATTATCATCAAATCAAGTGAGTGTATAGTCACTTTCATTTTACACATAGATATGAAGTATTTACCTTATAATACGTGCTATGTGTAAATATATTAGTTGTTTATTTGAGGTGACTGTTGAGTTGATGTTTTATACAAGTTTTAAACTGTATAAGTATTTTTTATCTACAAATATGTTGGGTAGAACATGAGTAGATAGTGATGTGTGATAAAATAAAATTGATGAGAGGCCTGGATGTGTTTTGAGATCCAGTCATCTAGCGGAGCTTGGATGACGACCACAGACTTTCTAGACAGTCCAGTGGGAAACATTAGCAGGTCCGCAACCTGTAGCTGTTAATGAACTTGGGTGTTCATTCGCTTTACTCCATCCCCCTCATGGTTTCCTTTAGGACATGTATGGTTGAGGAAACCCCTTAGCAGTAGTGTCCATCCCGATGATATTCTTTAGGCTAGGTTCCTTGTGAAAAGTGTTTAGGGACGTAAAGTGAGGATAACGAGAACGGGTAATCAGGGTTATTGTTGACTGGTGAACTTAATGAGTTTATTATTATTGTGGGTTAAAAACCCTATATGCTCACCAGGCTCCCAAGCCTGACCCACTCAGGTTTTTATGTTACAGGTAGTGGACCCCGAGCATAGTCGGAGGACGATGAGAGATTTTTGGATTATAGGCCAGTAGTTGTAAATAACTGTTGGAAAGGCTTATAATGTCTTGTTTATGCTTTTGATCTGTATCGGAATATGACATCCCGAGATTTTGATATATATGGAAAATATATACCTTCTTAATGAAGGGTTTTGATAAACTTTTATCATATGTTGTTTGGGGACCAATTCCACAACATCTTTTAAAAAGATTTCTCTGATTTTATTTTAAAAAGCATAAATTAAATCGGTCTTTTCTGGCCTAGAAATTAGGGGATGTCACAGTTGGTATCAGAGAATTAGTTTAAGCGAAGTAAGAAATTATAGAATTTCTAGACTTAAACTTAGAATGCTAGGTGATGATTGTGAGATGTGTGTCTACCATATTTTAGACACGAGCACTAGTTTATTTTAGGAAAGATGCCTAAAATGCCCTTATGTGCTATATGCTATGTGTTTTCCATGTGTGCCATTATTTGTTCGGATCTATGGTCTGTTGCTGACCGGATCTGGAAACGTTATGTGTGTAGGATTCTAAGCTTATGATTACGAGATTAGAACTAACATGTAAACGCTTCGGAGTGAAAAGGGAATTGATATGTCTAACAAGGATAAAGACTTAAATTCGCCTTATTTGGTATATAGATTGTAATGGCAAGAACTCGGAGTGGAGCTGCAAATGCAAACGGAAACAGGGATCAACAGCCTCAACCTCAATAAGTTGAGCAAGTACCTGTTGTAGGAGCTGCACCTGAGCCAATGACGATGGATGGGGTACAAGCAGTGATCCAGATGATGTTAGATCACCAAATGGAGGAGACAAGGCGATTACTACAACAACATAGGGAAAAGACAACGATACCTGTTGAACAACCCGTATTGAATGAAGGGTAATTAGTAGGAGGGAACTACAGTGGGACTCTTGGTCAAGCCAATCCACCGATAGTTAGACAAAACAACCAGGATGGAGGAGTTGATGGACGCGAATGTAAATACAAAGATTTCATGGCATCTAAACCACCATGTCTATCTGGAAGTCCGACACCGGTGGAAGTCATGAATTGGATCTCCGAAATGGAGACGATGTTTGAAAGTTGCGAGTGCAACAACAAAAAAAGACCGCACTTGCAATTCCTCTGTTAAAGTCTGGTGTGTTGAGCTGGTGGAAGTTACTAGCTGATTCGATGCCCAAGGGTGAAGCTAGTAAGATGTCTTGGGAAGATTTTGTGGTACAACTGAAATTGCAGTACTGCTCTAAGCAGGATCTTCTGGAAATCAACAATGAGTTCCAGAATTTAAAGAAAGGAAAGATGAGCGTTACTGAATACGCTGCTAGTTTTATGGAAAAGATGAAACTTGTTCCTCATTTAGTTCCAACTAAACTCTCTAACGTCAACAAGTTTGCCCTCGGATTACCAGCAGACTTTGGTCTGATGGTTAAGCAAGCAACCACTTTGAAAGCTGTCATCTGGGCTGCTAAGAATGTTGAGGTTCAGATAAGAGAGAAGGGTCTGGAGAGGGCAGAAGTTGGTGAAAAGAGAAAATTTGAAGGAACTTCAGGTTCCAACAAGAAAATCAAATTTTCTAAGTCCAAGAAGTTTGGAGGAGGAGGAGGTGAAGCGAAATGGTGTGAGAAGTGAAAGAAAAAGCACTCTGGGAAATGCAGTGAGGAGGTGACTTGATTCAAATGTGGAAAAACTGGGAATTATGCCAACGTGTGTACGTCCGACAAGAGGGTATGTTTTGAGTGCCATGAAGTAGGGCATGTTCTTAAAGACTATCCAAAGAGGAAGGATGCAGTAAAGCCCAATCTACCAAAAAAGCCGAAGGCGAGAGCCTTTCAGATGACACTTGAAGCTGCAAAAAAAGAAGTCGATGTTGCTTTAGGTACCTTTCTTGTAAATGAATTGCCTGCCCAAATTTTGTTTGATTCTGGAGCCAATTACTCCTTTATATCGCATGAATTTGGTAGAAAACTAGCTTTGCCTGTAGATAAGCTAGTTAATGCTTTATTAGTCGAGATTGCTAGTGGCAAGTTTGTACCTGTTAGCCATCGTATGAAAAGCATCCTCATTGACTTGGATGGGAATAATTTCCACGATGAATTATTGCCTATCGAGTTAAATGGACTCGACATAGTTTTAGGAATGGATTGGCTTAGCGCCAACAATGCAGAAATATTATGTAGAAAGAAGATAGTAAAAGTAAACCCGCCAGGGAAAGAGTCGTTTATGGTGTATGGAGACAAACGCAGAGTAAATTCTGGAATCATTTCCCTAATGAAAGCCAGAAAGTGTTTGGCCAAGGGATGTACATCATATCTAGCGTTCGTGATCGATGTTAAGATGGAAAAGAAGGAGGTGCAGAATATTCCGGTGGTGTGTGATTATCCGGAAGTCTTTCCCAAATATCTTCCCAGATTGCCCCCTGATCGACAAGCAGAATTTCGTATCGACTTCTTACCAGGAATGACGCCAATAGCAAAAGCATCATATCGATTAGTACCAACAGAGATGAAAGAACTTATGACACAACTTCAGGAGTTATTGGACAAAGGTTTCATTCGACCTAGTTCATCGCCCTGGGGAGCCCCTGTGTTATTTGTAAAGAAGAAAGAAGGGAGCATGAGAATGTGCATCGATTACAGAGAGCTGAACAAAGTGACGATAAAGAACAAGTACGCGTTGTCGAGGATTGATGACCTGTTCGACCAGTTACAGGGTTCGAGCTATTTCTCGAAGATCGATCTTAGGTCGGGATACCATCAACTAAAGGTGAGAGAGCAGGATATCGAAAAGACTGCGTTTAGAACAAGATATGGACACTATGAATTTTTGGTTATGTCGTTTGGACTAACCAATTCCCTAACAGCTTTCATGGATTTTATGAATAGGGTTTGTAAACCATTCCTAGATAAATCCGTGATAGTATTCATAGACGATATCTTGATTTATTCGAAAAGCAAGCAGGAGCATGAAAAGCATCTGCGTGAAGTGCTAGAAGTCCTGAAAAAGGAGAAGATGTGTGCAAAGTTCTCCAAATGTGAATTTTGGATTCAAGAAGTCCAATTTTTAGGTCACGTGGTTAACCAAGAAGGAATAATGGTTGACCCAGCAGAAATTAAAGCTGTAATGAAGTGGGAACAACCAAAGAGCCCTACGGAGATTCGAAGCTTTTTAGGATTAGCTGGATATTACCGTAGGTTTATCCAAGGCTTTTCTTCGATTGCTACTCCATTAACAACTTTGAACCACAAAGGAGCTACTTATGCTTGGAATGAGAAGCATAAGGAAGCCTTTGAGAAGTTGAAGAAGAGATTATGTGAAGCACCGATTCTTTCGTTGCCTAAAGGAGTTGATGACTTCGCAGTTTATAGCGATGCATCTGGAGTTGGGTTAGGTTGTGTTCTGACCCAAAGGGATAACGTGCTAGCGTATGCATCGAGGCAATTGAAGGAACATGAAAAGAACTACCCCACTCATGATTTGGAGTTGGCAGCGGTAGTATTCGCCCTAAAGATATGGAGGCATTATCTTTATGGCACAAAGTGTAAACTTTTCACTGATCAAAAGAGTCTCTAATATCTCTTTAATCAGAAGGAATTGAACATGAGGCAACAACTCTGGCTAGAGTTACTCAAGGACTACGACTGTAAGATACTTTACTACCCTGGTAAAGCAAATGGTGTTGCCGATGCTCTCAGTCGGAAGGTAAACCTTGAAAAGAAAAGGCCAAGAGCGTTGAGAATTGAAGTTGTCTCGACAATTGTGGAAAGCATAAAGAAAGATCAAGAGGAAGCTTTAGAGAAACATGACCGAAAGGAAGAACGTTTGGGAAAAACGTTAGTATTCGGTACAAACAACCAAGGGTTGAAGGTATTCCAAGATAGGATTTGGGTACCTAAGACAGGCGGAGTAAGAGATCTTCTGATGGAAGAAGCTCACAAGACCATGTACTCGATTCATCCCGGCAGTACAAAAATGTATAGGGATCTAAAGCCCTATTATTGGTGGCCGATGATGAAGCTCGATGTTGCTAAGTATGTAGCCGAGTGTGTAACTTGTGCTAGGGTTAAGGCACAACATCAGAAACCGTATGGGAGTTTAGAACCTTTACCCGTACCCATGGGTAAATGGGAAGACATCATCATGGATTTTGTGACTAAACTTCCCAGAACAAGGAACGGTCACGACATGATTTGGGTGGTCATTGATCGCTTCACTAAGAGTGCACATTTCATAGCAGCCAAAGAGAAATGGTCTATGGATAAACTTGTGAACTCTTATGTGAAGGAAATTGTGAGGCTTCATCGTGTTCCATTAACGATTGTATCCGATCATGACAACCATTTTACCTCAAGGTTTTGGAGGATTCTATAAGAGGAATTGGGTACTAGGTTGTGTTTCAGTACAACTTACCATCCACAAACCGATGGTCAGAGCGAACGAACGATTCAAACATTGGAGGATATGCTGAGAGCATGTACCCTAGAATTCCAAGGTAACTGGGATGAACACTTACCTCTAGTAGAATTCTCCTATAATAATAGTTTCCACTCAAGCATTAAGATGGCACCTTATCATGCTTTATATGGCGAAAAGTGTCGAACGCCATCATGTTGGCTGAAAGCTGGGGAAAGCAGTTTACGGGACCTAAGATAGTCCATCAAACTGCTGAAAAGTTGAAAGTGATAAGGGAAAGGATGTTAGCTGCTCAAGATCGACAAAAGAGTTATGCTGACAAGAAAAGCCAACTGATATCCTTCGTTGTTGGAGATTCGGTTTTACTTAAAGTCTCGCCGTGGAAGGGACTTATAAGATTTGGTAAGAGAGGGAAATTAAGTCAAAGGTTTATTGGACCATTTAAAGTTTTTCAGAAGACCGGGAATCAAGCTTACAAGCTAGAGTTACCAGAAGAAATGGAGGGTATTCATAACACCTTTCATGTGTGTTATTTGAGAAAGTTTATGGGAGATGTGCCCGACATAATTCCGATTTCTGAGTTAAGGTTGGATGAAAATAAGAGGTTGATTGAAGAACCTGAGGCAATCGTTGACTGTAAGACTAAGAAGTTGCAACGCAAGATGGTCGATTTAGTGCTTGTACGTTGGAAACATACGAATGAACCAAATCTCACTTGGGAAACAGAGAGTGACATGATGAGTCGCTACCCGCCGTTGTTTGGTGATATGTGATTCCGGGGATGGAATCATCCTAAGGGGGAGAGAATTGTAACACTCGTGTTTCTAGCCTAGGCATTTATATTGAGGTGATAGTCTAGGTTAACCTTTGTAACTCATTCTGAAGAAATGAAAAGGAATTATGTGAATATTATGTAAATTATGTGTTTTATGCTTAATTATTAGCATTTAATTAATTAAGAATAAAAATAAGCGTCAAAATTCAAGTGTGAGATAAGCCCGATATCTTTACATAAAGTTTTAGTGGTCGAAACAAGGATTTTGGGGATATAAAGAATACCAAAATCCGAGTTATAACGAAGAAGTTATGACATGTCGAAGTTTCGCGACAAAATCGACACGACGCTGAATGTCGTAAAAGTTGAGTTTTTGATAAACTACTTTTTAGCCTTATTGATCTAAACAAAAGTCGTAGTACTCGTTAAACCAAGAAGTTCGATAAAAAGAACGCATGAATCTGACTTCGTATGAGGAAGTTATGATTTTTCGAAGTTTCAGCTTAGCAGTAAACAGCTAAAAACTCGAATTTTAGATCGAGCGATTTTTAGCCGACACAACCTAAACGAGAATTGAAGGTCTCATCATTAGTAGCACAATGGTAAAAAGTCTGACGAAAACGGACGTCGGATGAAGAAGTTATGAATTTTTAACGGATTTCCGGTCCCGGTCTGTTAAAAATAATAATAATAAAATTAAACTCAAAATTAGCCGACGAAGTCTAAACGGAAGTTGTAGAGTGTAATTTTAGCTACGCGTACATATAAAGAACGTCAAAAACGGAGCTCGTATGCGAAAGTTATGGTCTTTAGAAGTTTTGGCGCGAAAATCAAGAAAATTCGCATAGTCACAATTGCCACGTCACCCTCGCTTAGAGTGTGACACGTGTCCGAAATCAGTGAGTCATGCGAAGCCACGTGGCAAAATTTGCTGAGTCACCCTCGCATGAACAGTAACCGCGGTCCACTAGCAGTCTGACGCGTGTGCTATCCTCGTGTCCGAGCCTTGCACATGGGTCACTTCTCCGCAGTCCAATCAGCAACTGCCACCGAGGCCTTCGCATGTGCTGCCACCTGCGCACCCTCGCCTGCGGACCCCACCACCAAGCCAACTTCGGACCAATCAGGAGAGGACAGCAAGCCTTCGCACGTGCAGCCCACTTGCGAGCCATCCCCCTGCGAGCCTTCGGATCTGCGACGTGTGGCTTCTTTCTAGCCGTCGGATTAGAAGCCTCGCCCCTATAAATAGAAGGGTGCGAGACCTCCCGGGTAACTTTTAAAATTTGCCACTTCTAGCCACTAAATCCATATTTCTTTCATCTTAACATCCCCCAAAGCCCCGGTACTTATTCCAAAGCCCGAAATACTCCACGAAGTGCCCGAGAAGCTTGAAAAATTTATCTTTTCGGTTTCAAAGCCCAACCTTTGCAAAGCCCGGTTTCTCAATAAAACTCTCAGTTTTATTAGAAACGATTGTTTTAGGAAATGAATTGCTGCCCGATTATCATCAAATCAAGTGAGTGTATAGTCACTTTCATTTTACACATAGATACGAAGTATTTACCTTATAATACGTGCTATGTGTAAATATATTAGTTGTTTATTTGAGGTGACTGTTGAGTTGATGTTTTATACAAGTTTTAAACTGTATAAGTATTTTTATCTACAAATATGTTGGGTAGAACATGGGTAGATAGTGATGTGTGATAAAATAAAATTGATGAGAGGCCTGGATGTGTTTTGAGATCCAGTCATCTAGCGGAGTTTGGATGACGACCACAGACTTTCTAGACAGTCCAGTGGGAAACATTAGCAGGTCCGCAACCTGTAGGTGTTAATAAACTTGGGTGTTCATTCGCTGTACTCCATCCCCCTCATGGTTGCCTTTAGGACATGTATGGCTGAGGAAACCCCTTAGCAGTAGTGTCCATCCCGATGATATTCTTTAGGCTAGGGCCCTTGTGAAAAGTGTTTAGGGATGTAAAGTGAGGATAACGGGAACGGGTAATCAGGGTTATTGTTGATTGGTGAACTTAATAAGTTTATTATTATTGTGGGTTGAAAACCCTATATGCTCACCAGGCTCCAAAGCCTGACCCACTCAGGTTTTTATGTTACAGGTAGTGGACCCCGAGCATTGTCGGAGGACGACGAGTTATTTTTGGATTATAGGCCAGTAGTTGTAAATAACTGTTGGAAATGCTTATAATGTCTTGTTTATGCTTTTGATCTGTATCGGAACATGACATCCCGAGATTTTGATATATATGGAAATTATATACCTTCTTAATGAAGGGTTTTGATAAACTTTTATCATATGTTGTTTGGGGACCAATTCCTCAACATCTTTTAAAAAGATTTCTCTGATTTTATTTTAAAAAGCATAAATTAAATCGGTTTTTTCTGGCCGAGAAATTAGGGGATGTCACAGTTGTGCACCAGAATCGATGATTACATTCGTATTAGATATGTTTGCGTTGACATCAAGAGTACTTGTCGCCTCGAATGTCGACTTGATAGAGGTATCCTTTCATGGTGACACATGAAATTGACCTCCTATATCTTTATTGTTGTCATCATTTTCATGATCTAATTCGACAATAACATCATCTATCTTATCCTTAATAGGAGTTTGCTTTCACTTCTTCAATTTGTGAACCACATCCAAAGCACTTCTCTTTCGTGAGGCAGGAGAATTAGGAGGCGAAATATCCCTAACCACAACTCCTTTTCGTGTAAAATGAAGCTTCTTTACCCTCTTGGAACCCCTATTTTTCACAACACATTCTCCTTGAATAAGAATTTACGTAGCAACTTTTTCTGATTGAGTCACAACGGTTTCAACCAGGTTCATTAGTGGATTTTGTGGGTTCAGCATCTGGTGGTTTCTTTGCAGGTTTCTTTGGTCTTTTAAGTGCCCCTTTTCCAGTCTTTATAGCTATAGTCTCCTTAATAACCTCTGTTGCTACTTCTTTTGGCGCCCCATCCTGTTTCTTTCTTATGGTTGTAACACCCGGTTTCCCGAATCGAGTCGATTTAGGGTTTCAAGGAGTCAAGACATGGTTTTTTTTTGGGTAAAACCAAGACTCACGACGTGAGCCATAGAGAGGTCACGAAGTGAGAAGTGAACAATAAAGATTCTGATTTAAGCTGAGCTCACAACGTGAGGTATGCTGCAGCCCAAGCCCACAAACGTTTAGGGGTTCTATCGTATTTAAACCCCATAAACTTTATTTTAGGGTTCCAAACCACCCTCCTTCATCCCTAAGCTCAATAAAACCCTAACCCTAGCCTCTCCTTGTGTTTCTAGAGCTTTTCGTGGAGTTTTGGAGGTTTGAAGAAGAAGAGAACACCATGGAAGCATAGTTGTTGCTTGGAAGCTTCATTTGCAACCTTTAGCCACACTTTTGGACCAATGTGAGTAATCAAGATCCAAGCTTTATGTTTCCTTATTGCTAGATCAAATATTTTATACATATTTATCCAAGATCCTAAAAGTTAGGGTGTTGGGACTCCATAAAGTTGGCAACTTTATGGGTCCTTAGGGTTCCTAGATGCTTATATGTCATGGATTTGAAGTTTGAATGATGTTTGAGTTCATGCATGAGAGTTTATCTTCTTTTTCTCCTTGAATGGCCTAGTTTGAGCCCAAGTCTTGTATGGGACATACAAGAACTTAAAGCATCGATTTTTATGATCCTTCGAGTGTTAGAAAGCCTCCTGGAACAGATAGATTGGTGGCTTAAAGGATTAAGATGTTTTTGAATCAATATAGTATTCAAATGGACCTCACGACGTGAGGAGATGCATGTGATGTCATAAGGGTGGTTAGACTCAAGTATTTCATCCTGTAGTGGCTCACGGCGTGAGCCATAAATGGTCACATCAAGGGGGTCTACTGACCGTTGACTTTTTGAACAAGTTTCACTTTGGGTCAAACTTGAGGATTTTGGGCTATTGATGGAGATTCTATTTGTTTATGGTGTTACTGGATTTATAGGAGCAAGCGGTTCTGAAAAGAGGTCGTATCGCAGTGTTTAAAGCTCTTTGATTCAGGTGAGTTTCGACTCATTACACCGCAGGTTGAAGGCACCAATACCGACCCACTAGTTTTGGTTATTTGTCAGTAGAGGGATGCCTTAGGGATTTCATATAGTCATGTAGGATAGACTAAGGACTCTTGATCTAGTCTCTTTTACATGTTCCTCATTTGGTTGTGGTTCTAGAGTAGGATCCCCTGTTCGGGTGCCTATCTCACCTCTAAGTATATACAGTTATGCATTCCGATTGTTGATATTTAGTATGTTAAGTTGTAGTGATCTGTTAGATTTGTATCCTGGTATATAGGATGTTGCTATGCTGTAGTGATCTGTTAGATCTGTATCCTGAAATATAGGATGTTGTTATGCTATATTGATCTGTTAGATCGGTGTCCTGGTATATAGGATGTTGCTATGCGGTAATGACCTGTAGAATTGTATGTTTATCTGTACTTGTGGGTTATCATCTAATGGAGTGCCCTAGGGATTGTATATAGTCATGTAGGATAGTCTGAGAACTCTTGATCTAGGATTTCTTTCCTGTTCCTCGTTTGGTTGTAGCTCTAGAGTAGGATCATCTGTTTTGGTGACTATCTCACCTTTGGGTACTTATGGTTACACATTTCATGGAGGTTAGCTGGTAGCGGGATTGTGTGCTATGATAGGACTAGTAGGCGGTAGTGATATGTATGATTGATGTTTTCCTATATTATATGCCTACTTGATCCTGATTGTTTATATGTCAACATATGGGAGTGGTGAGTTGAGGCGGTCCTGCTTTGTGTTGTAGGCTAAGATACCCAGTGCGGGCCGACTGCAAGCCAAAGGCACGAAGGCTCGGGAAGAGCGGTTGGGTTGAGGGGGTAGGCCAACAAGCCCTGGGTATTCCAACTCGAGGGTTGATTGGACCCATTGCATGTTGGTATTCCAGTCCGAGGAATGATTGGGCCTGGACATTCCAACCGGGAGGTTGTGGGCCGTCATGCATGCTTGTCTGTTTATCGTATGGGGTATTTTGGGGGAAAATCACAAAGATTTGTGCTTACCTAGTTGTTTTATTGTTTTAGGTATCATCAGCCATTATGGGAAGGCGAATGCGTGACTGTACACATTCATCAACAAAAATGAAGATTCTCGCGCTTTACTATTACTTTTATTTTTATTAAATGTATCTGAAATAAACGTTTTCTTCATAATGGATTTATAATTGGGAAGTTTTTCTTAAATAAAAATGAAAATTTTTGGTTGTGAAAATGGGACGTTACAAGTTGGTATCAAAGCCCTAGTTTGAGCGAATTGGAGGAACACTTGTGTGAATCCAGTCTGAAACTAGGTTCCGAGAGTTTTTGCAAAATGTTTTTTTAAAAAGAAATTATAATAAAAGGTTAGGTTAGTGACATGGGTTCGGTCTCTTGTCATGTTCTTGTTTGATTGTTGGCTTAGGATCGGGAATGTAGACCATGATCTAACTTTGGTTTACAGGAAGATGCGGTGTGTACAGTCAGCCAGAGCCTGAACAGGAGAATGGTTTCCAAAATAACCATACATGTTATATTTGCTGAGTTTGATTTTTCTTATATATAGATTGTTAGAATAACAAGCTAGTGGATAAGGTTCTTTAGAAACTGTTGTATAGAAATATTTGATATTTGTGATGCCTTATGATACAGGGAGTTGCTTGCCTGATATATATTACTTGATTTGTGATTATTGTGTGTATGTTGATTAGTTGTACATGGTCAAGATTAAATAGCCTTAGAATGATCGACTTATCCTTAATTCTCGTTCCTTGTTTGGTTGTGGACTTAAGGCAAAGTTGAATATTCAACAGTCTATCTGATCTCGTATTGTGTACAACAAGCATGCACAAAAGCAACCGGTGGTGTGGGAGCTAGGCTAATCCTAGGAAGAGTACCTAGGAAGTTAGTTGAAGCTCGTAGGAGAAGTGGGTGTTAGTACACCTAGGAGTGGTCTAGTGCAGTGACTTAGGACCTTAGGATGAATTCTGAATCAACAACGGATATATGTGGAAGGTATTATGGGCCCGTACTACTGAAATCACAGGATTCGTATGAGATTCTGGAGGAATTTTGAGGTTGCTAAAGAAGTAATAGGAGTAGTACCTAGTGTGTTGAGCACTGTATTGTGATGTCTGGTCTTTCCTTGATGTATTTCCATTATGGCGGTTGTTGGTGGTTCAGGATTAGGGGCAGGCAACACTAGGAGAGCAGGTCTGAGTGAGGAAGAGATTCGTGGGATCATTATTGTAAAAGAGGATGAGGTGATCAGGGAGGCTACTCCAGAATTGTGTGGGATGATCAAGGTCGCCATGATTGAGCTATTCGATGATCGTTATGCTACACTTTCTGAGGTTTCTGTTGCTGCAGCAACCGTGGCTATTGCTGCCGTTAGGGATCGAGGAGAGAGAGGACTTTCCAGTACCAGGCCTTCGATAATACGAATCCACCAGAGTTTGATGGGGTCTTGGACCCGATCGAGGCGATGAGATGTCTTTCTGATGTGGAGGGTTGTTTCTTCACGTGTTCTTATCCGGATGAAAAGAAGATCAAGTACGCCTTGAACCTTCTCAGGTTGGGGGCAAAGGGTTGGTGGAGACTGGTGTCTAGTTCTTATACTCCTAAGCAGAGGGCCGCAATGACTTGGGAGCAGTTCTCGGAGATGTTTTGTACAAGGTATGTTCCCCTAGTAGAGATGAAGAGAGACTGACCCAAGTACGTGGATCTGAGACAGACGACCAATTCGGTAAAGGAGATCACCAAGATGTTCACTGAGAGGGCTTTGTTCAGTCCTAAGTTCGTTGCCAACAAACCCTGTGTATTCTATCCCCATGGATGATTGCACTCGTTAGATGTTGGCATTCTAGTCTGAGGACTGATTAGGCCTAGGCATTCTAACTGGAAGGTTGTGGGCCATCATGCATGCCTGTATGTTCATCGTATGGGGTATTTTTTTTTTGGGGGGGGGGGGGAACTCACTAATATTTGTGCTTTCCCAATTGTTTTATTGTTTCAGGTATCATTGGTTATCATGGGAAGGCGAAGACATGATTGCACACATTCATCAACAACAATGAAGATTCTCGCGCTTTACTATTGTAACAAACGAAATCTTGAAGATAAATTGTTGAGAATAAGCTTTATTTGAGTTGAACTTGGCGAGTTGGAGGGGCCAGCTTGACGAGTTTATGATGGAAGATTCGCAGGATTAAATGAGCCAACACAACAATTTGAGGTGCCTCAACTCGGCGAGTTGGTAGCTAGGAAGGAAACCCTAATTTTTAGGGTGACACCCTATTTGTTGCACCCCCAATCCAGAACGGTGGAAACGTCTGGAGGTGGATGACTTCATGTACAGTATCATATCATAATGAATAATAGTGATCAAAGCTATACAACCATCATTTTGATAATTAAGAAGTTTACATTGTACACAAACCATTGTTTGCTTGATATCAAATACATATGACAAAAGAAAATAACGTGATGCGGCGACACCCCATCCTCAAAACCCTTTTGGTTACCTGAGTACTGATTTCCGGAGAATACAAGCGGTTTTGAAAAAGTGTCAACAATTAAGTTGGTGAGTTCATAAGAGTTTGTATGAGAAAAAATCGGTATCTTTTCCTTGTAAAATGATAGAGTACGCTTTCGGAAAATCTAATATTAAAAAAAATGAGCTGTAAGTTTTAAATCCAAGACCAAAAATGTATGTAGTGTTGTACTGGAAAATAGTATTATGAAGTTTTATCATTATGTAAAACTAATTGAATGTATGTTAGCCCGTAAACCAAATGTATTGTTAATACCCCATGTGAGTTATTATAACCGTGCTAGCGACTAGTGGCCTGCTACGACGTTCTTCAGGCGTCGGAATGTTAGACATTTGTCACCCTGCTAACAACTTGGGTGCGGGGTTGTCATTCCCGTATAGATCTATACAAAAGTGTCACACTCTCTTACCGAGACTCTGGTTATAATTCAGGAACTTTAGTATGTTCTCAAGTGGGTACGGTGTAGACATGTCTCACAAAATTGTATTAACAGGTTTACATCTAGTGTAATGAAAACCTTTTTTGTAAGTGAAAGTATTACCCTTCCATAGTGATTTTGTAGTGTAACAAACAATTATACCTTTAAATAATTATATGTTTCGTCCAAAATGATAATGTAGTAATTACGACCCACAAACTATACCAATTATAATTTATTTTAAATATTTTGTTATGTTTATTTATAAAAACATATATATATATATATATATATATATATATATATATATATATATATATATATATATATAAAAGTTAACATGTCTAGATGTTTTAAGGCTTAATTCATATAGATTCACATCTAACACAAGTATGAGAAATTTGGTATGAAAAAGTCCATTTCTAGCTTTTTCCCCCTTTTTAACGATATTTACCGGTGACAAAAATAAATATAACTTGGTAAATCTTACTTTTACCCTTCTTGGAGTTCTTACTCAAGTTAACTTTATACGTTTTTAGTTATAACCACTCTTATATAAAAATCCATTTTTACATAAAAACACTAGATTTTTGAGTTTTCCTTTTTGTGTAGCTAATACTTTGGTATTTTTGTCTAGTTTCAAAATATATGGTCAAAACAACATATTTTGGGTTATATCCAAGGTTGTAAAAAACGTTCGATGTTAGCTAGTCGGTGGACTGAGGTTAAGCGATTAATCGGGGACCATTAATTGCTAATTTGCTGAATTTTAAAAAATTAAATATGACTAATATCATATTAAAGTTCATAAATACCACAAATATCATAACAAAATAAGTTAATATGATTAATACAATGCTAATCATGCCTCAAATAGTATCCATTGTGGAAAAAAACTTCTTCAAAATGTTAAAATTTCATCGTTTTATACTGTTTCACTCATTATGTATGTAGGGATTAATCGCTAGGCGCCCTCTAATCGGTCGAGCGGCGCCTAGGGATTGATTGAAGATTAATCGGGACCTAGTCGGGATTTTTACAACAGTGGTTATATCCCACAAAAATGATGAAATACTAGAATCTAACCATTTTTGCTAGAAAAACCATATCTTGACCATAAAAGTCTTAAAATCCTTGTAGCTTTGTGGTTTTAACCCTTTTATAAAGAACATATAACATAGTTTGTGTTTATTTTTCTTAGTTTTGTATCATTACCAACATAAAATAAATAAATGTCCTAGAAACAAATAATAACCACTTTTCATGGAGAATAATGCTTTATACACAACATAGATTTGAAGCATGCAAGCATTTGTGTTATAAATCAAACTTTTCTTGTATCCCCCCCCCCCTAAAACATGAAATTTCGAAAATATGGGGGTATGAACTCACCTTGAGTGTGTTTGTGGTTGGATAAAGAGGTGATGGTGAAGATCTTCAAGCTTAGAACACTTGAAGGTGGTTGAGGAAGTCTTTGAAGATGATATTATCCTATTGGTCTTAACACATGATAATGTGTGTAAATGAGATGAAATTAGCATGAAAGTGTGTAGAAACACTAGATTATCAAGGAATACTCACCAAAAATCGTAAGAACCAACTTGAAGAATTAATCCTTGGAAGTTTTAAACTTGTTTCATGAGAGAAAAGTGAAGAAGTTTGAAGAGGGTGAGGGTTGGAGGACCCCTCGGCCGCAACTAAGAAGAGAGGGGGGAGAGGGTGGGATAGGGGGTGAGGTGAGGTGATGTTTGCATTGTTTTTTGTTGGATAATAGCCTTGATACATGTTGGTTAATGTTTTGTGTTGGAAAGGTTGCAACACTCATGTCACTAAGTCAACTTTTTTTTTATCTCAACCTAAAACATCATTAAGCCCACCGAAATCACAAGGTGATTTCGGTCCAAGTACCACCGAGATCATAGTGTTTTTGGTCCTAAACCGAGAACTTTAAAAGAGAGATCATAGTGTTCTCAGTCCTAAACCAAAAACTCTTAAAGAAAAGTATAAACCACAAATTTATGTCCTAATTAGTTGACTTATGTGGACTTGTTTGACTTTTGCTGACTTGTTGACTTTGATTGACCCAGAAATGCCAGTTATCACATTATTTAAAGGCCTTGAGTTCCTTTGGTTGGCCTCCTTAGCAGCCTCCATTGTTGTCAAAACCCTAAATCGAGATGTAGCCTCCATTGTCAAACATTTGCGCCTTGGATGAAGTTTGGTGGTCATTTTGTGCATTATAAAGGAGTTAGAAGATCTTGAAGTTCTAAGCTTGAAGAAAGAAGTCTTGGATCCTGAATATCTACCCATTTTGCAAGGAGTTTGAGGTATCAAGTTCTTATCTTGATGGCTAGATGCTTAGGTCTCTCTTTTAGGTTAATTTATTTTGATTTAGCCATGGGTTGGATTAGGACGTCCTAAAGCATTACTCTTTCAGATCTGGGGTTGTCATGGACTCTTTTGGCATAAAGGTGGCAACTTTATGGATTTAAGGACTTCTTGTGTGCATTAAGGCCCTTATTAAGCCCTTCTTGAGCTTTTGAGCTTCTCCTAGGCATGCATGAATGTAAAGTTAGCAACTTTATGTGGTTTTCTAGCTCTAGGGTGTCAAATCTGCAATTTGGGGATTTGGATTTGGTGATTAAGCGCTTAATGGTTAAGTCCTCACTCTTTTAAGTCTAGGGATTGGGTTTGAACCTGTTTTAGTGGTTCCTAGGGGAAAAGTTGGAAACGTTTCCTTTCTAGATCTCATTTTGGTCGAGACATGAGCTTTGGAGCTCTCAGATTCGATGAAGGCAACTTAATGTATTAAGATGTTGGGTCTCGGGCGAACTCGACGAGTTGGTTGGTCAACTGGGCGAGTTGTTTTGGTTTTCCCCGTTTCTGAGTTGATGTAGAACTCGACGAGTTGATTAGACAACTCGGTGAGTTGGGTCAATATGGATTATGGATCTTGTCCTTTTGGCTTATGTCTTTGACCAAGTTTGTCCCAAGGGGTGTTTGAGGTAATATGAATTGTATCAAAGGAAAATGTGGGCTTAGGATAAGGCTCATATGGGATTGGGCCCAATTTTGGAAAATTGGGCCATTAGTGGGCCTTTGTGGATCCTTTGGTTTTGGGCTTGAGAGTTTGAGTTATTAATAGGCCATCAGAACACAAAGTGTTGGACTAGAGAGAATGGTTGGGCCTTAAGGCAAGGCTATGTAAGGGGTTTGGGCCTAATTTGGAAAATTGGGCCAATGGTTGATTTGTGGGCCTTTAGGCCTTTCAGAGTGTCGTTGGGTCTTAAATTTGGACAAGGTTAGGTAGGGGTAAAATGGTTCTTTTACCCCAGGCATGGAGTTGTGGTTTGGATTGGAACTTAATTGTTAATTGGGTGTCGTTATTAATAGTTTCGGGGATCAGTCAGCCTACAGTCAGGAGTTTTCTGTAAGATTCAATAGTGCAAGGTGTTCTTCTCACTATATCCATGGGTCGAAGGCACCAATGACAGCCCATTATGTGTTATGCGGTATGTTAGTTGTCTCTATGATACTTGCATGGAAGACCCCGGGGGGAGCCCGTGACAATTGGATGTCGGGTCATGAGGGTAAAGCCCACCACATTCCAGGTAAAAAACATGAGGGAGCCCATGGCATAATAGATAAAGACCATGGGGGGAGCCATGGCACCTATATGTATGTATATGATAATTTGTGGTTGTATATGGTATGATATTTTGGGGTACTCACTAAGCTTGTGCTTACGGTTTTCGGTTTATGTTTTAGGTACTCTGGTTTTCAAATGGAAGAGCTTGGGATGATTGCAGAGCACACACATCACATGTTTCTGCATATTATGAATTACTCTCATTAATTGATGTTTCGCTAAATATTGGTTACTCTGGTTTTATGAAAACAATCTGTAATAACGATTTATTTATTTAAAAACAAAAAAATTGTGTCGTGATTTTGGGTCGTTTCAACTATTACTCTGATTTTTATTAAATGTATCTGAAATAAACGTTTTTTTTCATAGTGGATTTATAGTTGGGAATTTTCACTTAATTAAAAATGAAATTTTTTTGTTGTGAAAATGAGACGTTACAATGGCCCTTAGATGCTTTCCAAGAACCTTCAACACCATTAAATGGAATCTTTGGTGGTAAAATACCAGATGGAGTTGGGTCTAATGAAACTCGATACTGAATCAACAATTGATGAGTAGGGTTCACCAAATTGAGCAGTGAATCTGAAATTCGAGCAACCACAAGAAAAATCGTAGCATCATCCACAAAAATCTTAGGAACAGACATAGATGGAAACTCAATCATATCAACCTCTGTAGGAAAAAGAATATCTTCATGTGTATATACTTCCTTCAAAATTAATCCCCCAAACCTAGCACTCGAAACTCCAGATGCCAGTTTTGAATGAGAAATAGAATTCCCATATTTTTCCTACAAAAAAGATGCATAATCAACAATTACTCCATATTATAACCCAACCATAATCAAATAAACTTCAAGCTCAACCTTATCCAACCAAGAACTTCTTCTAGTTAAACATCTTAGAATAATACCGAAGAGAAAACTCCAAACACCGGGCAAACTCGACTTCTTGAATTGATTTATAACAAACAAAGTGGGTTAATGACCCATCTCGTTAAACATATGAATAACTTGTTCAGTATAACTTCATAAAACGTACCAGAAGAGGGTAACTTCAAAATTTGGGCGAACTACTTCTTTGTCAATTGCTTCTTCTTCTGAGAAATCAACTGGAACGTAACCACCTTGGTTGCTATGTTGTAAACTACAATAGAAGCCGCCAAAGACAACTATTTCATTGGAATTGCAAAAGAAGATGATGATGCATTACTAAGAACAGAGTAGTTCAAAACCAATACAATCATTCTGAGTTCTTTAGGGTAAATTTCAAGTAAGGGATTAAGCCAGAGTAAAATTTTCCAATAATGTCTTTAAATCTACAACGTTTATTGGAACATTTTTAGGATGTTTTTGGTACGGAGCGTTTGAGAGTTTCTAGCTTCTATTGTTTGTCAAAACGTTCCGTTTTGAACAAAAAGTCACGTTCGACACTACAAAGATTTTAACGTTTAGTTTAAAAAATGCTTTAAATCTAAAACATATCTCACATAGCGTTTAACACAATACTACAAACTACCAATTAGTTTTGTTGAACACACCTTAAATATTTATTTTAGAATTAGAAAATTTTCTTTTCTATTGAATGATTCAATGACCATGGAACTCCAAATCTATTTAATACAAGGTGACATCTTAGTATCTCACAATGGTAAAGTTCCCCGCTGAATAATACTGGGTTTTCCACCTCATTAAACTCTCACATTGAACCCTCCATTGTGGATGCCCTTATTAGAAATTTAAAAGTATGACATATTGCATAACTAACGGTCACCTCGACTATGCCATCCTCGGATGCTACAACGTATCAGTTGAGGCAATGGTTTTTTTTAAAGAAATGATGTTAAGGCCATGAATAACTTTGATAGAAAAGAAATTGGCCCAAAGTATGTGTTTTAGCTTTATGTGAATGAGTTTTATTTACATTGACAAATAACTTCTGATTTTAAGACAACATTTTGCTTTTGAACGCGGATATAGATTTAAAGTAAACAGTTTTCTTGATGAATGTAAAGTTAACCCAAAAGTGAAAAGTTTCTTAGTTGATGGACAACTAAATTAACAACTTCCTTCTTTACCTTTCTTTATATAAGGCTATTAGCCTAGGGGCAAGTTCACTACTAGAATCATATCGAACCACGTAGTGTCGAAAATGTTTGGGGCCAAAAATAAGAACCATAACCAAAATATAGAATACAGTACCGGTTCGGATTGAAAAATCAGGTTTAAATGTTCACCCCTACCACTAAAAATAATTTCTAGAGACAACTTAAATGGAAAAAGGAGAATATGTGTCTAATTTTCATTATATTTGGAAATTAAAGTTTATTTTTGTCAGAATAAGTTAGATATACATGACCTTACACATTGCCAAATATGAAGCAATGATTTTAGATAAAATTGTCTTCTAAAACATTGTAAACTAACAAATGAAATACATATAACGGCTAGGGTTTCATATTATTATCAAAGAGAAGTACAAATACAATGAAAAGGAAAGACATAATATATAGACAAGCTAATTAGGGTTTCCTAGCGAAAAGGCCCAATCATAAAACCCAATACAAAATAAAGCCCAAAATATTATTAGGTTAACATCCCCCTTCAAACTCACAATGTAACAACAATAAGCATTGAGAGTTTGTCGGACAGAAAATGGAATCGAGGAGCAGTCAACGGCTTCGTAAGAATATCAGCAATCTGCAAAGAGGAAGGAACATAAGGAACGGAGATAGTGCCCTTCTGGAGATGATGACGTGTGAAATGACAGTCAATCTCAATGTGCTTTGTGCACTCATGAAACACTAAATTCTTGGCAATCATTATCGCACTCTCGTTATCACAATACAAAGGGGTAGGCTGAGAGATGTGAACGCCCATATCTGCAAGAAGCCATCTCAACCAAACAATCTCACAAATGGCGATAGCCATGGCTCGATACTCAGATTCTGTAGAAGATCGAGAAACATCTTGTTTCTTGATTTTCCATGATATCAATGAATCTCCAAGAAAAACACAATACCCAGTAGTGGACTTACGATCATAAATATCACTATCCCAATTTGCATCACTATAGGCACGCAACTCAAGAGAGGATGAAGAAGGAAACATAAGAGTGCGGAACTGAGTACCACGTAAATATCTCAAAATACGAAGAACAGCTCCCCAATGAACAGTAGTAGGAGCAGTGACAAACTGGCTAACCACATGAACTGCATGAGCAATATCCGGTCTAGTGACAGTCGGGTAAACCAAACTCCCAACAATGGTACGATAAAGACTTGGATCTGATAATGGGACACCATCAGTTGGAGAGTACTTTGCATTACTCTCTATAAGCGTATCAACTGTTCGATTATCCGTGAGTCGTGCACGTTCAAACAAATCTGAAATATACTTCGTTTGAGATAAAAGATAACCCTTTGGAGATTGAGCAACTTCAATCCCCAAGAAATAACGAAGTAATCCCAAGTCTTTCATAGTAAAACAGTGAGCCAAATCACGCTTTAAAGACTCTATACCATCATGATCATCACCAGTAATAATCATGTCATCGACATACAAGGAAAGAATAATCCGCCCTGCATTCGTACATTGAATAAATAGAGCCGAATCATGGTTACTTGGTTGAAAACCAAGAGAAGTAATCACCGTAGAAAATTTCTCAAACCAAGCACGAGGGGCTTGTTTGAGGCCATATAGAGCCTTCCGAAGTCGACAAACTTCACCTGGTCGGTGAGCAATACCAGGGGGAGGAGACATGTATACTTCTTCATGAAGATCGCCATTCAAGAAAGCATTCTTGACATCCATTTGATAAATCTTCCATTGACAAATGGAAGAAACTGCAATCAAGGTGCGAACAGTCGTCATTTTTGCAACAGGAGCAAACGTCTCCTCATAATCCATACCATACTTTTGCGCGTACCCTTTCGCAACAAGTATGACTTTATAACGCTCAACGGATCCATCAGACTTTGTTTTGATTTTATAAACCCAACGACAACCAATCGTGTGTTTTCCAGGTGGAAGCGGAACCAGATCCCGTGTATGAGTCTGATAAAGAGATGCAAGTTCCTCAGCCATAGCGGTCTGCCAAAGGGGATCAGAAATGGCCTCTTTATAGGATGTTGGCTTAGAGAGACGATGTACATTAGCAATAAAAGAGTCAAAAGCCGGTGAGTAAGAGGAATAGACAAAGTCAGGAAGCTTTGTGGACTTCTTGTTACGATAAGGTCTCGATGGAGGGGGGGTCTTGATGATTTGTAGGCAGAGGATCAACGATAGGTGCTGGATCAGCCACATATGGTGGATCAGCAGCAAGTGGTGGATCAGTGACATGTGGTGGATCATCAATGTCAATGCTAAACGGATCAATAGTATAGAGCTCCTCTTGGGTTGCATCATGTGACTGAACAGGAATGCTATAGAATGGAATATGCTCCAAAAAGGTGACATTGCGAGATACATACAGTTTCTGATTTGAAGGATCATAGCACCGATAACCTTTCTGACCAATACCATATCCCAGAAAAACACAAAGAGATGATTTTGAAGACAACTTATCTCTCTCTACATGAGGCTTCAAGACAAAACATGTACACCCAAACACTCGTAATGAAGAATAATTTGGGAGTTGTCCAAACAACATTTCATAAGGAGACTTCCCCGAAGTGTACGCAGTAGGAATGCGATTAATAACATAAGTAGCGGTATGAACAGCTTCTCCCCAAAACATATTGGGAACTTGAGTAGAGAGTAGTAAGGATCTAGCAGTTTCTAGGAGATGTCGATGTTTTCTTTCTGCAACACCATTCTGCTGAGGAGTGTCTGTACAAGATGATTGATGTATAGTGCCATCAGATGCCAATAATTGTTTAAAATCATTGGAGGTAAATTCTCCTCCCAGATCACACCGAAAACATTTTATGACAGCAGAGTGTTGAGTCTTGACAATAGCTCTAAATTCACTATATATGGTGAAAAAGTCAGACCTGCGCTTCATAAAATAAACCCACGTATAACGAGTGTAATCATCAATGAATGAAACATAATAGTTAGCTCCTGACTTGGATGTTATCGGAGAGGGACCCCATACATCAGAATGCACAATATCAAAGGGAGCAACAAAACGAGTGACACTTTTATTAAACGGTAAAGTAGAAAATTTTCCCAGTTTACAACTACAACAATCAGAAATATCATCAAATTTCAAAGAGCCTAACACACCAGTGGAAACCAAAAACTGTAAACGAGACGCTGAAACATGTCCCAAACGAGAATGCCAAAGATAAAAAGGAGACGATGAAGGGTTTAAACGAAAAGACGACAAATCGACACTAGATGCAGCAACATCAGCAACATGTAGCTGCTCCAAGACATAAAGCTCCCCAAGTCTACGGCCTATCCCAATCACCCTCCGAGACCGAATGTCCAGTACACAGCAGAATGAATCAGAAAAGAAGACCCAACAACTAGATTTACACAACTGACTGACCGATGCAAGATTCAAAGCAAGTGTAGGAATGTAATACACATCTGTTAAAGATATATAAGGAGTGACAATAGAACCAACACCCTCTACTGACATGGGTGTAGCCCTAGCAGACATAACAGAGATAGGTGTACGAGAAGATAATGAAGCAAAAGATGAAAAATATGGTGACATGTGATGAGATGCACCAGAATCCAATATCCACAAGGATGAAGGAATACCTGACGTGTTGGATGAAGATAGAACTGAATGAGACATGGAAGCTGACATGGTAGTTGGATTGGTAGCTAAGAACTGTCTGAACTGCTCAACAATCTGTGGATCCAAGACTGATGGTGGTGTGAAATCTGTTTCATTCTCAACTGAAGGTGTAGCAGCAGCGTACTGTGCTGGCCTAAAAGATGAAAAAGAGGGACGTGACTGTCCAGAAGACTTGTTCTGCTGTGAAGACTGAGAGTATGCTGGTGATCTTGTTTGTTGTTGCTGTTGATTTCCCTTGCTTGTTAGTAAAGGACAATTTGCCTTCCAATGGTTTTTCTTCTTACAGAAAGCACACTCATCAAATGCAACTCTAGGACGATTTTGGTTTGAAGATTGGGGTCGTTGTGAAACAGCAAAGACAGGAGGAGTGGCTGTCTTGGGAGCTTTGTCAGCATGGGACTTGATACGAGTTTCTTCAGCAATCAACTCGTGAACAACCGAATCAACAGTGGGAAGAGGTGTACGATGCAAGATTTATCCACGCGGACCTTCAAAATCTGAACGTAATGCCATCAAGAACTGAACCAAACGTTGATCTTCCCTTCTATCAATGTAAGGCTTAAAAGCCTTCAACACATCAGGTTCTGTAAGAGCTAACTGATCCCACAAATCCGACATAGCTGCATAAAATTTCTGAACACTAAGATTGTTCTGTTGGAGGGCTCGAATATCAAACTCTAACTGATACTGCTTTGCAAAGTTAGACTGAGTATACAACCTAGCCAAGTGATCCCAAACCTCCTTTGCCGTGTCATACTTCGCCAACTAAGTACCAATAGACTGGATGACAGAATTATTAATCCAAGTAATGATCTTGGAGTTATCAGTCTCCCATGAATCCAGTAAGGTTTCATAATTAGCGGCCTTCTCGTCCGTTGGTTTCTTCTTGTCACCTGTAAGAATCCCCCACATAGTCTTGCCCCGCAAGAAATTTTTCATAACATAACTCCAATAGGCATAGTTTTTGCCATCAAGTTGAATACTAATGGACTGAAGTGAATCATCTCTTGGGGCCATATTTCAATATCAGTCAAATAGTAAATACGAGTAGTAGCAAAAAATGATCAAGATCTCGAAATCAACAAAGCTAGACGAAAACGAAACCCTCAAAACCGACAAACGAACAAATCAAACCAAACCAAATACAGAAACGAGCAAAAAAGGCATACCCAAAAATTGCAAATGGTGACAATGAACAGTACACGTGAATAGTGTCGATGAATAGTAACCGTGAACAGTACTCGTCGGTGAACAGTGTCGATGAACAGTAACCGCACGATGAACAGTGTCGATGAACAGTAATCGGTGACCAGTAACTCCGATGAACAGTAACCGCGCGATGAACAATGTCGATAAACAGTAACTCCGATGAACAGTAATCGCCCAAAAAAAAAAACAAAAAACTACAGATAATCAACCGAGCTCTGATACCATGTAAACTAACAAATGAAATACATATAACGGCTAGGGTTTCATATTATTATCAAAGAGAAGTACAAATACAATGAAAAGGAAAGACATAATATATAGACAAGCTAATTAGGGTTTCCTAGCGAAAAGACTCAATCATAAAACCTAATACAAAATAAACCCCAAAATATCATTAGGTTAACAAACATAAATGAACTTTACCCCAAGATGATAAATGTATTTGATATAGATAACGTATTTCTATTTTTACCGGTAATAGCAATCTGACAATATACTTTTATTTCCTTACCTAAATTACCTACATAAGCCGCGAGAAACTTTAACTTGCCTCAAATAATCAATTTGTAGGGATACACTTACACAATTGCTATTGAATGCATTTTCTCTTTGATTTGATTGCGAGCCATGTGTTGCATTTACATGCATAACAACTCATTATTTGATTCAGACATGTTTGTTTCCACACTCTTCACTTGACAAGAAATCAAGAATGTTCCTAATCTAAGTAAAACAAGATTATGGATCTACGTAATGTAGTCTTGCATGTGAAGGCGAGAGCTCTCACTAGATTCGTTCCTTGATGTCATCATCCATCGGCTTCACCCCAGCCTTCTTTATGCCATGTCCTTCCTCAGAAGTCCAATTTATATAAAAAAAATAACTCCCTCAAACACTTATCTTTTCAATTCTTCTTATTGCTTCCGTTAAGTCGATTCTTTCATCTGGCTCATCTGCAGTACAAGCACCTCCGACACGGAGAAGCTTCTCCATTTGCGCAACCGACGCCTCCCCTTCCGATGATATCTCCGGGTCGATTAAGCTTTTTTCCCTCTTCTCTGCAAGAGCCGATCGTACCCATTGGACAACGTCCGTTCCACCCTTTTGGTTATTGAAATACTGCGACGGATATTTCCCTGTCACGATTTCCAGGATGATGATGCCAAGACAATACACGTCGCTTTTTGGGCTAATTTTCTGGTAAAGCATCGCTTCCGGTGATTTAAAAGCAAACATGCATTGCGCTGTCGGCGTTTCATTAACCATTGGATGGAAAGCGTAATCACTTAGAAGTGGCTCGAAGTCTGATCCGATCAATACATTGCTCGATTTCAGATTCCCATGAGGCAATGGATACGATGAAAATTCTGAGTGAAGGAAACCTGTTCCTCGTGCAACTCCTTTTATAATCTTTAATCGGTTAGCCCAGTTTAACTCCGCATGGGAGATCCCACGATCTCCTGTAAGTGTATATACGAATCATAAGTTCATAACATGTTGTTGTATATAGAAAAAAAAGAAGGAAAAAATATAATAGTCAATGTTGTAGATTCTATACAGAAGCTCTCACCATGCAAAACATAGAGAAGGCTGCCTTTGGGGACATATTCTGAAACCATGAGTTTCTCTTCTTTCCTGAAATGATATGCCAATGGTGTCAATATGTTTTGGTGCTTCAATCTCGCTAGCTTCTTCATCTCTGTATCAAACACCTCCCTGGTCATCTGGTTCATCTCTCTCACCCTTTTCACCACGACGGATACTCCATTTTGCATCACCGCCTTGTATGCAGACCCTAATCCGCCATTTCCAAGCACCTCAGCTGCAGCCTTCATCAAGTCTGATAGCCCAAAGATTCCCCTTTCTTCATTCACCATCACGAGGTCTCCTGCCGCCGGTTTCACTGGTAATTGAGGAATTACTTTTTTGGCTGTGCGGGCGGGTGGATCTTTGGTTTCCTTGACATTGGTGCTAGGGTTAACGGTAATGTTGGTGGCGGTGGTGGGTGGGGTGGGGGTGACGGTGGCGGTGAGTGGGGCGGGGGTGACGGTGGCGGTGGCGGTGGCGCTGCTGCTGGCGCCGCTGCTGTTATTGTTATTGTTTGGGGGCTCCATGTTAGTCTGCGGTTTCTTACCAGAGCTTGTGGATCTATTGATGACGGGTGGGATATTGACAACAGCTTCATTAATACCTCCCTTGCCCAAATTAGGTCTCGTATTTTGATAATCTTCATGTACTTGATTTACTCTGGCAAAAATGATGAGGATTAACAAAGCCAAAACAACAACCATAATGATCCATGGTGTTGATGATTTTGTTTCCGTTGAGTCTTCTAATCCCGGTTGATTTGGAGGTGCGTTGCAGTCTCTTGATAGTTGTCCACCACAGAGGTCGGCATTGTTATCGAACGCTTTGGCATCAAAGTTCTTTAAACTTTTGGGTATTTCTCCTTGTAGTCTGTTGTTGGATAAATCAATGGTGGTTAGGATATCTGGGTCTGAAAATGCTGGAATGGGTCCTGAAAATTCATTGTATTCTAAATGGAGCTCCTTGAGATTTGGCAACTCTCCAACCGATATTGGAATCTGTCCAGAAAAGTTATTACGTTGTAACCAAAGCTTCTTCAAGGAGCCCAAGGTCTGGAAAAAGTCTGAAGGTATGACGCCGGAAAACCAATTGCTACCACCATAGAAAGCTTTTAAAAAACGAAGACGATTGATTTCCGGCATGGGGCCGACGAGAGCATTGTTTTCCAGGCTAATAGCTTTAAGCCCATCAATGGACTCCAAAGCGCCAATGTCGGGTTGTCCTTGGAGTTCCATTCCGGCGAGGTTGATGCTGTTAATCTGGCCATCGGAACAGATGATTCCGATCCACACGTTATTTGGGTCGCATGGATGGGATCCATCGTCTTTCCAATTGGTTAACGAATCGCATTTGGAAAGTGAATTCTTGAAATGGAGGAGGGCAATAGAGGGGGGCTGCTGAGAGAGACATGGAGGGAAAAAAAGGAAGAGGGAAAGGAAGAGGAGGCAGTGGTAACGGCGGCGGCAAACAACGGACATGTTTGCTTATGCCGATCGGAATTGAAGATAGCTCCGTGAAGAAACAGACCGCTGTCTGAATTGGGAAAATGGTGGGAATCTTGGGTGGTGAGAATGGAATGTTGGGTGATTGCATGCATGGCGATGATGGTGGTGTTAGAGAAAAACAATGATTGGTGGGTAGAAAGTGGAAAGTTGACAACTCCGAATGTATAGTGAAAGAAAAACAATCGGATTGTAGGTGGTGGTTACTATTTAATTGACATCGTCAAACATTCTTACCTCAATAATCGGTTGGATGGATAAAGGACTTTCTTCACTCTACCTTCACCTATAAGAATAACATTGGTTGAAAAAATGCGGAGTAAATTAATAAATTTCATTTGTTTTTTATGTGGTCAAAATAATATTTTTTATAAAAAACTTTTGTGGTAAGCGTTCTTATGTTTTCGTTCTTTAATACTAATTTCGTTTATTTTTTGTTGTTTTATCCTAAATACAATCATGTCAAAGTTAAAGCTATGTATTTACTATATATATATATATATATATATATATATATATATATATATATATATATATATATATACTACTGGTGTATTCACGCAAAACGACGATAATGAATAGTTTCTTTCGGCAACTAGTTTCGTTCTAAAGCATGATTTATCTCAATGAACACAAGATATATACATATTATTCTCGTTCGAATTTGTGAAAGCAAATAGTTGTAACCGTCGCAATACAGAGGAAAATAAATATTTAATGTGTATAAGTTGGGGGCCTTATGGGTTGGGGTTAATGGTTTGTATTTACGACTTAGGGTTAAGGTCTTTTTAATTAAGAGAGGACCTAACATGAGTCATCGCTAATGACCTAGAAGGAAAACCTTTGGGCCCTTGTATGCTTGACAATACGTTATAACCAACCATTTAAAGGATCCTTTGGGGGGGGGGGGGTGGGGGGGTTGGGTATCCATCGGTGGAAACAATTTCGAGATTTAAACCTGGGTTACTCCTCTTTGAAGAGTGATTTCACATGTCTCCTCAACCACTTAGGGTAGGGTTTTGCCGCCTTAAGGTTTAAGTTAGGTTATTGCCGCTTGCGTCCATTAATACATCTAATTTAATTTTAATATTATAAAAATTAATTTTTTTTATATTTTATTGGTGTTTAGTTTTATATTATTTTTAGTTTACATCTAATTTAATTTTAATATTATAAAAATTAATTTTTTTTTTATATTTTATTGGTGTTTAGTTTTATATTATTTTTAGTTTAAAACTGCATTTTGACCAAATATTTGATGATATTAAAATTAAAAAAAATAATTATGTTTACGGTTGTGATAAAAATAAACATTCTCATATCATTCCAAAGAAAAATATGTTTTAATTACGAGTTAAAATAAAAATGTTTTGTTTTGGGTTACAATTAAAAATATATTGCTATTTTGAATTAAATATGAAAATATGTTGCTATTTTATGATTAATATAAAAATATATTTTTTAAGTTAAAATAATATATTTTATTCTTTAAAAAAAAAATTAAGAGCACACAAAATAATTTTATTTTGATGTATTTCCTTTTGGCTGGTGGTAGATAACTTCTTTTCAACATTTAGTTTGTATATAAAGCATATCATTTACCAAATATACGTAATGCATCATCGAAAAATACTCATTATCATTTAGACTTGTTATAAACTTAAAAAGATAAAATATTTTAACATAAAACCAAATAGGAACCGAAGCTAGTTGTAACCGGTTAGTGGTATTCGGTCGGATTTACCGGTTTCAGCTAGAACCGGTCAGTGGTATTCAGTCCGATTCTCGATCCTATCCGTTTCTCGGTTTATGGCTTATCCAGTTTCCTGTAGGGACGAACATAGTGCGGTTTAAGGCAAAACATAGTGGTATTCGGTCGGGTTTTCAAATTTCGATTGGAACCGGTCTTTGGTATTCGGTCCAATTATCGATTCTAAGTTTGGTTCTTGGTTTATGGCTTATTTGGTTTCCTGTAGGGTAGAATATAGTCCGGTTTAAAATATGTTTGGCCAATGATATCTTTTGATAGTTTTGAAATCCTAATTAAATAGTAATCATACCATCAAAGTCAAAATATAATATGTATTAATATTTCTTAATATTTTAAATAATATAAATTAGTGTTTTTATTTTATACACCTTCGATACGGTTCGGTTTTCATAAATCGGTTTCGTGATAGAAACCACACCAACCCTCAGACCTTCGCTTTTGCGAAAATGAAAACACACCCTTTGTTTTTCCATCATTTTTGGTTTGCTGATGATAGATTTTAGGGATGGAAAAAAAAAACCCGAACCCGACGGGGCAACTCGAAACTTGATTATTTCGGGTCGGGAAACGAATTGTTATCGGATTTTTTATCGGGTTCGGGGCAGGGAGTGGGTTATCCTCGCACCGACCCGACCCGATTATATATATATATATATATATATATATATATATATATATATATATATATATATATATATATATATATATATATATATATATATATATGCTCGAATCCTTTTAATGTTAACTGCATGCATTCAAATATAAAATACTTACTGTGAACAATCTTTTTAGTTATTAACAATTTGGTATGAATGATCATTTTTTTATGTTTTGACATATTACACCAAAATTAAATCAAATAATTTTTAATATAACGTCGAGTTAATTTTATTAAAGTGATTCATCATATTTTAATTTAAAAGGGAGACTAGAACACATATTTTTATAAGACACCGGGCTACCCAAAACGAAATAAAGATTTCGTAATGAATTGCTGTAAACCCGATAAGATACCCGAAACTCGACAGGAAACCGGGTGCCCCGATAAGATACCCGAAAGATATCGGGGCGGGTTTGGGAAACCATGCCCCGCCCCGAACCCGCCCCGTTGTCATTCTTAACGGTTTTGTTGATTTTTTAATCAGTTTTAGTATTTCCTATCCCTAGTTTCCGATTTTTCCGGTACCTATCCAATTCCAAACTGATTTACATTCCTATCCCTTACCGTTAAGGCTTAGACTTGTATGCCTATCCATTAACATTAAGGGTTAGACCTGTTTAAACATAAAAGATAAAATATTTGGACGTATTTTATATATACTCTTTTTTTATGTAATACAGAGATATAATGGAATTTTGTTATTAATGAATTATTAATTATATAACCATAAATGGTATTCTTATTACAAAAAAAAGATGTGGAATACACATATTTGCACATATAACCCACATAAACAATTGAAAGGTTATACATACATCTAGCAATAAGTATCCTATTTATTAACACTAACCTTTAGTTAGTTAATTCCACATACTTTGAGCTTTTAAGGAGAAGTAACATCGGGGTCCTTATAGAAAAACCAGAATATGAATTACAACTTAAAAGACACAATAACATTCTCAGGCTCCGGTTTTCTAAGAGTTGAAAAAAAAACACATAAGAAACTGTCATTACGAACTCTAATTCCCACTTTTATCTTGTTCAATCACCATTGCAATTCAACTCATCAAAACCTTGGTTAGTGAGTGAGATCCTATTTCATCAAATCCTAGAGAGCTCATCCTAGGTATCCTTGTTGCACATATACACCAAACGCCATGGTTTGTGTGATATTGGTAACAAAGAAACTGTATTAAATGCCATTCTCCCTAAAACTAAACAAAAAAAATGTAAAAATAAAGACCATAATTGCACCGAAGAAACATATAGACATATGACTTTCATTAAAACTCTCTTCAAACATACATTTTTGCATCAAAATATAACCTAATAATCAAATATTTCCAGTCTCTTTTTTTTTTTTTTGTTTCTGTTATTTACCTGTTGTTACTAAGTAACCCCTACTGCGATTTAAGAATCTAACCATCATTTTACATCTGATACCAATAAAAAGAATAACAAGGTAAAAAAGCAATGATTCAGTACCAAAATATGATCACTTCGCTTTCATCTGATACCAAATTTTAATAATTGCTAAAGAAAAAAAAATTATACTCAAAGCTTTTACATTCTAAATGCAAGGATTATATAGGAGAAAATACATCCAGATTATCCAGGTTTCTAGTTAAAGTAACCTGATGTTGTTGTTGTTCTTTTTCTCTCCAAACAAAAACATCTTTTTCATTTTGAATCTACATTAACCTCCTACTGTTCTTTTTATGTCCATCCCACTAGAAACAACAAAAGCAACAGAAAGTAAATTTATCATTTCCTACTTAGGCCAACTTCTTTATTTCTTGCTAGAGCCTTAATTTCAGACAAATAAACACATTGTTACCAACAAAAGGAAAATAAGTAGTTATAAGTAAAGATATCAGTAAGTAGTATCACCCTCAAATTCTTGAGTCACGTGTTATTCAAGATCAAATCTTTCACCCATATTCCTTTTCTACAATTTCCAAAAAATTAAAAGCCACATTGATGACATTTTCATCCAATGATTACCGAATGAGAGTAGATTACTATTTTACATTTCAGTTTATTTGTATTACTATGGACTGAATGAACTGACTGAATGAAAGTAAATTACCATTGTACCCTTTTATTGTGAAGATCAACCTTATGTCAATTAATCTCTTGCAGAGAAGTTTCCACATCCCATAAGTTCACAATATTCCTATAAATACAAAACATAAGGTTTTGTAAATTAATACAAAAATATGATATTTTGTTATGAAAATTAAAAAACAGCAAAGAATTCAAAATGCTTATTAAAACTTAAATAAAGGAGACTGGTCATGGTTGAGATTCAAGACTGAATTGGCATCATTCATAAATTAATATGAATTAGGATCGACTAAAAACAAACTATCATTATATATATATATATATATATATATATATATATATATATATATATATATATATATATATATATATATATATATATATATATATATATATGGGATTCTTGCCCTCAAAACCCCCTTCATGAATCTCACATACATACAACACCATCATCCCAAAACTTATCGTCTTAAACGCTCAATTAGATTTCCCACCATCTAAAGGAGAATATAAAATATGGTTAAAGAGAAAGGAAGAGCATGAAAATTGTATAAAATCATGTCTTTACCACTCCCAAGAGAAATGGCAACAACATATGCAACATATTCTTCCATTTTATTGTTATAAACATCACAAAATTTTACAGTTATGCAAGCTAGGACCAGCTTCGTCCTGATGCTTCTTTTCCAACACTGACACTATATGACACAGATAAACAAAACCATGTAAACAATGGCAATAAGAAATCATACTAAGCATTTTTTTTGTTAAAATATAGTGTCAAAATAAGTATTATACATAAATAACAATCATTTACCTGTAGCGGATAAAATCTACAAATTTTGGAATCAGACAAAGGTGATGAGATAATGTGTTATTTTGAATGAGATGTTTATTTCTCGTAGTCTGGGGTTATACATATTTGATATGAGATGGAGATGTTGAGTAACCAAAACAAATTTAGGAAATAATAATTGGAGATGGGAAAGTGTGTCGAAATTCATTTTGTTCTTACCTAGAACAAGTGGACAGAACACTTCAAGGGTGGCGGGTAATAAATGAAAGTGCCTTGTTATTTCTTCCAATTAGCAGAATAAACAGGTGACTTATAATTGGTAAAGCTTCAATATAATCTATTAACAAGCATGCTTTTAAAGAAAAAACACATTAAACAGTTAAACCATCAATGATATTTTTAAACAGTAAAGTGATCCCATTAGTAACCACCTTTAAAAGATGCATAAGTAAGAGTATATTTACAGAAACACATTTTAAGAAGTGTCATATTAATAGGGTACCCATTTTAAGAAATGGTCATGAAAAAAACATTTGAAGAAATATCATATTACAATTGTATACAATCAATAGCATGTTAGACATAAAGAGGATATTTATAGAATTTCAAAACATGGCTCATTGTTACCTCTAAAGTTCTAAGAGCATGGCAGCAGTCCTATGACTTTGAAATTTACATCTCAGCTACAAATTAGAGACTTGTCAAGATCAAAAGATAAATGATCATTGTTATTTCCTTCTTCAGCCTAATATTTTCACAAACAAATACATATAAATGCACATGACTGTACAAAAGGATACATACAAACACTAACATAATACAAATAGATAAGCACACCTGCACATTTTTTGAAGGCCATAACTTTCTCGATACAACTTCGATTTCGACCATCCTTTTATCCTTGAAAAGGTATCGAGAAGCTCTACACTATTAGCAAATCATACTTGCAATAAGATATCCCAAACGAACATTCACTTTCCATAAAAGACTAAGCTGACAAATTAATGAAATTCCCTTTGACTAAAAAACACAAACCAAATGCCCGAACCATCTACATATCATCACCCATGCCCAAATGGTCAACGATTTGAAATAGGGCTTTACATGGTGCATATGGAGGTCCTAGACAATATAAAGAACTAGTCCAATCGGTTGCCCGAAGAAAAAGAAAAGGAAGAAAAGAGTCACGACTCTGCCTAGTCGCCACGACGTGGAGGCAATACTGCCATGTCATGGGCAATAAAAGAAAATTATGATTTTTCATTCTTCGAGTCATATCAACCACCTCTTTCTTACCCATATCGTGCCAAGGGAAATCTAGTGAAGCAAGAAAACACAAAGTTCATGGAGTATAAAGAACCTGCAGACCAATTAGAAAAAGAAGTGACTCGTTCGAAACCTCTAGTTTCAACACCAATGATTTTTGAGGTGTTTACTTTTACAAGACCACCAGATCAAGTCATAGAGATAGTTGAAGAAAAAGAAGAAGATAACATAAAATCAAATTTTGACAAGATGAACCCTGAGAGATACAAGACAAAAGCTAAAGAAGCAGGAATGAAGGAAAAACCCAAACAGAAGCATAATGAAGCTGCCAACCCAATAATGCAATAAAGCTCGAAAAAAAAACATTCAAAAGAAGGGTTTTCTACAAAAGAACAAGGCTTAAGATGATGGAGAATGGGGAGGTTACACTTCCACATAACGCAACATAGACGGAAAATAGTCCAGATCACGACTCCACCTAAAAGATGCGCTTCTCGTGAGGCAGCCCGACGTTCTTACTGAGTTTGTATTTTCTTTTTATTTTAGATTTTTTTGTTTTTCGTTTTCTTTTATAAATTTTGATTTTTTTAAAAACCAAATATTCATGTGTGTGTTTTTTTCTGGTTCTAGATCTTATTTTTCAGTATTCGAAGGAGAAAAAGCAACAAAGAAGCTTAATTGGAAAAAGTCGTGAGAAGTTTTTAAAAAAAATCAAAAAAATAGAAGATGACAATTTTGAATAAGTATGGGGCGCGTGTCTCCTTGGGAAGAGTTTAGTGAAGACTTCGGGGGATAAACAGAAGATTAAAAGCTGCCTAGTGATGAATTGAAGAATTTCCAGAAAAAGTGGGCAAAAACTGTTTTCGAAACCACCTAGTAACCACGATGTGGCCATCACTTTGCCATCTCATGGTGATAGTTATTTTCACGATCGGACTTTATCATTCTCGATCCCACAACTTGGCCATCATATTCCCCCGCCATGGTGCATTCTTTTATCGCGATTAGTCTCTTTCAGATTCGACTTCACGATGTGGTTTATTCTTTCCCACGCTGTGACAATTTCCAGTGCATTATTTTAAAGATTTTTTGTGCCACCTTTTAGAAATTGAGGCTTTTGATTACTTTTATCCGTCACATTTACGAGAAGCAACAGGAGTCCAATTTCCAGTTTCCAACAATCTATTCGAGATGTTTAAGCTTTCTCCACCACAATCAGTTTCGATCTCACCACTACTACCCATGGGAGTCTACTCATTTTTCTCCCTTGTATTGCTTTTTTATGTGCTTTAATAAAAGGGACTCGAAAATGGGACGTATTTTCATTCATCTCGAATAGATGAGTAGAATCCCATGGGTAGTAGTTTCTCGTAAATAAAAGGGAGAAAAATGAGTAGACTTTGCTAGGGAAGGTCACTATGGAACGTATTTTCATTGTTAATCTGCAATAGATCGTGCTATGGAATGTCGTTCCATAGAAATGTTGCTGCCACATTGTCTACGGGTTTTATTTCTGGTAGCGAGAATGAGACTTGCTAGGGAAAATGCTACAGACTCCATATCCATTGGTATTATGACCGATAGTTCTATGGAACAAAAATTCGTAGCAATTTTCGAACGACATTTGTTACCAAATCACTTTCCATTGTACTGCTGTTATGGAATTCATTATCGTGGTTACTATGCAACGGAGTTTGTGACAGAAACCAATTCCATAGTTGAATTGCTATGGAAGTACCATTCGTACGTATTTACTAGGGAATTCTGCTATGTAATATGATTTCGTTTGCTTGTTTGCTATGGAACAAAACACATAGCTAATTTGTGATGACATTTGTTGGGATGTTGTATGCTTAATTAATCTTCTTATACTATGGATGAATTATTATTATGATCAATGGAATTTGTAAAATATGGCTTGAATGAAATGTTTTTGAATTGGTAATATGTGTCATAAACTAATGGCTAAAAATGTAAAAATGAATTATAAAGTAGATATTGCTGGCAAGCGGACTCGAACTTAAGCTTATGCTAGGAAATGGTGCGGTTAAGCCAGTTGTGCTAATGAAGTTGTGTATAATTTCTTGAAAACATAGTATATAATGAATAATTAACAACGAATTCATTACTAACTTATTTTTAATTACATTAACCGGACATGTTGAAGTATATAATCTATGTAGATTATTTTCCTTAATAACGAATTCATTACAAACTTATTTTTAATTACATTAACTATACTTCATCACAAAAATAACATGGGTTTTACGTATACTTCATCCTACTCAAACAACATAGCAAGGAAAAATGACTAAAATGCCCTTTTAACATAATGATGTAAACACAAAACCAAAATAAAATTATAGTAATACTGTACAACTTTATATACAATACAATAAGAACACTAATATTCAATGTCCAATCTATTATCAACCATTAATATTCTTAAGAAATATAAAAAACCTACCACACTCTACATACCAACGACAAACTGTGCAATATCTTTGTCGATCCTCATCCTCTTTATGGCCTATTGCAAATGCACCTTTAATAGAATGATGTGGGTCTTCACATTGTAATGTGATGTTATTCGTTGTAAGTCTATAAACAACATCAACAACCCGCAATAACTCTTTGGCATTATCAACAACACCCGTGTACTCCCCATCATCCGGAACTGCCCAGCCAAAATAGGCATCAAGTAATTGTAAACCTACACATTAAAATATCCATCAATTAATCCAATGTATCCTTTTTCAATACAATAGTAAATATTATACAACACAACACAACTAAATACTAACCCCAAACTACAAACATGCCTTAATTAACTATATATATAATTTAATTTACATATATATATATATATATATATATATATATATATATATATATATATACACCTTCATCACATTGATGGGGTCTTCTTGAAATGTAGATCATTCCAAGCAAATAAATTTCCTCAAGATGATCTTCATTTGCTGCTTGTCTCAACAAGACGATCCTAAATCAAGATTGCCATAATAAAAGCACTCATCCTGTTTACAGAATAACAATATCAATATATAACATCAATGACACAAAATATTAATAAATGGTATAGATTACATATAATTAATGAAATTACAAATACAATTCCTTGTCTGAACATGACTTCAATGTTATTATGCAATGCACATCTGCGTATAAATGAATCAACATTCAGATTTTTGGGACCCATTCCTTCAATCATGTTAATGCATGCTGTTCTGAACACTTGAGGATCACCCCCTCTTCATACATCTTCTTTGAACTTCAAAAATTTAAATACACAGTAAATAACAAATAAATAAAATTGTATTTCATCAAATATACATTCATTAGTTGATGTTTATTGAGAATTACTAAAGTCTTGCAGAGACGATGTCTTTCGCAGATTCTAACCCTAATACTACAAATATCCGACTCAAAATCTCTAATGGAAGATCATCTAACGAACGACAACTTCTAGTATTCGACATTCTACTTACAAAATAGACATTGGAGTAGTTGATTTCAATTCATTTTTAAAAAATAACCATAACTATGAAAAACAGTGTAACAGGGTATGGAAAAAAAACTTACTTTGTGATGATCTAGTCGCGAGGAGTACAGGAGTGTCTATTATCGGAGAAAATCGATTTTAAGAACAATTACCCTTCGACGATTTGAGGGTTTTAGTGTTTGTATGGAGATTTATCGTCCGAAAAAGTTGAGACGTTTTGAATGGTTGAAGAATTGATAACGCCAGTGTGACGTTAGAGGTATGATGGCGCCTTAACGCTTTAGAGTGCAAAAAGACCAAAATGCCCTTGAAATCATTCCAAATATGTGAATACTAAGGATATTTGTGTCAAAGCACATTATTCAAATATTATAACCTTTTATAAGTAATAGTGGAATTGTGATTGTTGAAATGGAAAAGACAAAAAGAACATATGTATCATAATCTATAATGTAATACATTAGTATATATATATATATATATATATATATATATATATATATATATATATATATATATATATATATATAAGCACAAAAGAGTTAGCAATAGGAACTTTTTGGGCATTAAGATTTTTGCCACATTTTTTTGGTAACTTTGACACTTTTGGCCCTTGGAAACAATACTTTTACATTTTGGTAAAAAAAACACAAAAAAAAAAAATTAGATTTTTGCCACAATTTTTTAGCCACTTTGACACTTTTAGTCCTTATTGTAAAAAATATACATTTGGCACAATATACACAAAAAACATTTAGTTTTTTTCCAAAATTCTTTAGCCATTTTCATACTCTTGGGCTTTACAGTCAATAGTTTTACATTTTGACATAAAAAACACAAACAAACATCCCGGGGCGAAGCCCGAACTTTCTTCCTAGTTTACATTTATGTATTGATATTAAACCAAATTACAAATTAACTTCATCCGAAAAAAAACATTAAACACAAAAACATCTAGTCATTATCTTCTTCCTCCTCTTCTTCTTCATCCTCTTCTTCTTCATTGCTCGATGTACTATACTCATAACTACCCTCGCTGTTAGGAATACCATCATCGTCATCCTCATGAATTTCACCTTCTTCATCAATATTATTTTCATTATCTGAATCGTTTCTTGACATTTCGTGATCATCATAATTGTCTGTATTGGCTGCACTTGGTATAATGATTTCATTTGATTCAATTTCATCTTCTTGGAAAGCAACGTCTTTCTGAGGATGATTTTCATCGGTCCAACCACGAGGTTTAACTTTAAATACAACCCACCAGCCCGAGTTGTTTCTTTTCGAACTTCGGTAAGGAATGTAACACACTTGAGTGGCTTGCATGGCTAAAACAAATGGCTCGAACTTGTTGTATTTTCTTTTGACGTTTATCTTGACCAAGTTATATTGTTTGTGAACCTTAACTCCTATGTTAGGTGTTGGATCGTAACAATGACATTTAACCAAAACCGTGTTTTAATTGGGTAACCAGGGTACTCGAATTATAAAATTTTCTCTACCTTACCATAATAATCATCTCCTTGGCTACTAACACACAATCCGCTGTTGGTTGTTGATTTGTTTAGACTATGAGCTTCTGTGTGAAACTTGTAACCATTGACAAAGTATACACTATATAATTTCACTTTTTTGAATGACATTTTGGAAATGTCAGATATATACTTGTTGTTTATCGGGATCTTACGTGCCTATATGAAAAATGGTAAAACACTTAATTAGAGTTAATTATAACCATAACAAAAAATAATAAATTTATAAAAATATAGAAATAACACCCACATAGTTTTGAAACTATACTGCAAATTTCTTCTCAACTTCAACTGCAAGGACATGTTCATCCATATCCCCCATAATTTCATTTAAATTTTCTTCAAATATTATGTATCACCATTTGAATAACATTTTGAAGTTACTATGAATGTAATAAACTAAATCATGCATGTTAATGTTATTAATTCATAGCAATTACACAACAAATGGTTATTATAATTAAAAGTGATGCATATGTGTCATACCTGATGTAATGCTTGATCTTATTTTCATTAAGGAGTATGTAAGTTTGGGCAGCATGCACTTACTCATCAGACATCATTCTATTTGTGAATCTTCCATAATGACGCCTAGGATATGAAAGTATATCTAACATGTCGTTGTTAGCATCCACTTGCTCATCTCCTCCTCCATCATTTCGAGGAAACTTTCTATTACGTGTGGGGACACCAGTCTCGAAATAATGAGAGCAAAATATTGATGCTTCACGTAGAAAGTACGCGTTATCAACGAAACCTTCCATTCGAGCTTTATTTTTCACATCTTTTTTCAACTGATTTAGATACCTATAGTGAAGATTATTTAAATCAGCTTGCAAAATTAGCAACATACATTATGATGTACCATACAAACCATTCAAATGGATACATCAACCGATATTGGACAGGACCGGCTATCTTCACTTCGTATGACAAATGTACTGGTAAATGTTCCATCGAGTTAAAAATACCAGGGACAAAAATGGTCTCTAATTTTAATAGTATTATGAGGATCTCGATTTCAATCATTTCCATGTCTTTTGTTGTGATTGATGTTGTTGTTAATGTTTTGAAGAAAATACTTAACTCTGTCAATTATTTCCACACTTGTTTTGGCAACATCTCACGAAATGCAATTGGCATCAATCTTTGCATAAAAACGTGACAATTGTGGCTTTTCATTCCGAACAGTCTACACCCTGTTAAATCAACACACCTCCCTAAATTAGAAACATAACCATCGGGGAAACGCAATTTCTCCACCCATTGGCATATAACTTTCTTTTGATTCTTGTCCAGAGTGTAGTATGCTCTTTCATTATCTTCGACTCCTTTTCTGATCTCTTCTGGCTGCTACATCGTCCTTCGTCTTCCCTTTGACATCCATTACAGTGTAAAAAAGTTTTCAAATACATTTTTCACAATATGCATAACATCACAATTATGTCTAATGAGGTTTGTTTTCCAATATGGTAAATCCCAAAATATGCTTTTCTTTTTCCAACCATGATCACCACATCTTTTGTTTACATCATCAACATTTAGTTCAATCACTTTTACCAAACTTAATTTTTCAATCTCCCTTAAAGTTTGTTCACCATTCTTACTTAGTGGAGGACCTTATATCACTTCACGATTCTTCTTGAACTTATTTTTATCCTTTCTATATGGGCAATTTACATGTAGAAATATTCTATGACAGTCAAACCATGACATCTTATTACCATTCTTTAGTCTGGATGCTTGTGTATGTTTCCCACAATAAGGACATGCTAGCTTACCTGCTGTAGACCATTTGGACAACATTGCATATGCTGGAAAATCGCTTATTGTCCACATCAAAGCTGCTCTTAGATGGAAATTTTGTTTTAAAGATATATCATATGTTACTACGACTTCTTCCCATAATTGCTCCAACTCTACAACAACTGGTTGCAAAAATACATCTATTTTATGCTTAGGGTTTGATGGTCCTGGCACAAGGGCGATCAAAAACATGTAAGGCTCTTTCATGTACATAGAAGCTGGAAAGTTATAAGGTGTTATAATAATAGGCCAAGATGAATATTGTTTTCCAAATTCTCCATGTGGTGCAAACCCATCTGTACTTAGGCCTAATCTTACATTACGTACTTCTGCTACAAATGAATGATGACTTTTGTTAAAGTGCTTCCAAGCTTCTGAATCGGATGGATGACACATTACTCCATCATGATGTCCATGATTCTCGGAGTGCCATCGCATGGAAGCAGTTGTGGCTTGTGAAGAATACAGTCTCTTCAACCTTGGAGTCAAAGGAAAGTAATGCATTTTCTTGAAGGATACGCGAGAACATCTGGCCAAATATTTTGACCGTTTATACCTATTTGCATTGCAGAATTTGCACCGATAAAGATCTTTGTCTTGCCTCTAATATATCATACATCCAGACCTGCAACAGTCAATCATCTCCATAGACAAACCTATTGCTTGTATTAACTTTTTGCTCTCGTATAAACTACTTACCATATTATTCTCCTCCGGTAAAACATCATTTATCAAATGGCAGATAGCGTCATAACTTTGCTCAGGCATGCGATACTCTGATTTTATATTCAATAGTCTAGCTATAGTAGATAGTTGTGTCACTTTTTTACATCCATGTCACAATTCTTTATCGGCTGCATCTAGCATATCAAATAATTTTTTATCTAGTGCATTTGGCTCCTTTTCGGGATCACTATTATTTAAATCAGGAGCCAATGCATCTATGACCATTTCTCTATAAGAACATGCACCTTCACTAAAATTTGTGTTTGAATCATCCACCCCTAAAAACGTATTATCATAATCAATTGATGTTTTGCCATGTTTATCCCAACACCAATATTCGTCAACAAAACCAAACTTGTACAAATGATGCTTAACAGTATCAACTTATATATATATATATATATATATATATATATATATATATATATATATATATATATATATATATGGTATGTTATGACATTTTATGCATGGGCATTTGATTTTATCTTCGTCCATGAACCTATGTTGACTGGTAGCAAAATCTATAATTTTTTTCACTCCTTGTACGAAAACAAGTGATATACAACTACTACTATCTTTTCTTTCATACAACCATTTTCTACTTGAATTGTTACCATACACACATTGCAAAGGTACCTTAACAACGACCCGTTTCACAAAGCTAATGACCGAATGCTGAACAAATCTTCAAAGTTTCCTAATTTGAATGGTTGAATAACTTTTATAATTGGATAAAGGCTTAGAATATTAGTAGAATGGTTTAATTGAGATCGACACTTGCATGTATCGATTAAGGAACCTTCGACAACCCTTGATTTCAATGTGATGGATGGATACTAGGTCATATTATTAGGTCGATATTATTCAATACCAGGATAAAACCCATGTAGTATATGGGTAATTAGGAATTTAAATAACATTTATAATAAATATAGATATAGATCTACTTAAAATATAAATTCTGTATATACAATATTTTCCTAATAACGACTTGATTAAACACTTTTTTTTATTTCCATAACAAAACTGACGCCTTCACTTTAGAGATTGCAAATAGACCAAAGTGCCCAACCGTAGTTACTATTTTTTCGATCAAGTGCGACGACAAAGCAGTAATTCTTATTCCTTGTTGTCTTGTTTGCATTCTTTCTGATGAACAACTCGCTACCATTATGTTGAACTGCGTCGAGTGTAATTTAAATTATATAACAACAACGATTTTAGGGTTTATTGATCAACGTGCCGAAATTTTGATTGTTGGGAATGAAATGACGAGATAAGTCTGACTACAAATTATGGCACCTAAGTGTTTAGACTATGAATTGACGTAATTGCCTTTTAACGTACAAAGGTTACTACGTAAATGGTTAGGGTATTTTTGTCAATACCTACAAGCATTTTTGTAAATAAATTGACATTTTAAATTTAAAAAGATGAAGTTAAATAAAATTATTGATTAAATTTAGAGAGACGAATTTAAATAAAATTATTGACATAAGTAGGATTTGAACCTGCGACTTCGGGTAGGAAGTAAGGCGCGTTTGCGAGCTAAACTAAATTAACTTTCGTTTCTTCTAATTAAAAACCCATAATATTATGTTCATTAATATTGCAGCCCATATGTCATCCATGGATACCATAACCCACTACCATGTTGACCAATGACCCATATGTCATCCATAGACACCATAAGCCACTACCATGTTGACTAATGGCGCATATGTCATCCATATACACCATAAGCCACTACCATGTTGACCAATGATCCATATGTCATCCATGGACACCATAAGCCACTACCATGTTGACCAATGACCCATATGTCATCCATAGACACCATAAGCCACTACCATGTTGACCAATGACTCATATGTCATACATGGACACCATAAGCCACTACCATGGTGACCAATGGCCCATATGTCATCCATATACACCATAAGCCACTACCATGTTGACCAATGGCCCATATGTCATCCATGGACACCATTAGCCACTACCATGTTGACCAATGACCCATATGTCATCCATATACACCATAAGCCACTACCATGTTGACCAATGGCCCATATGTCATCCATATACACCATAAGCCACTACCATGTTGACCAATGACCCATATGTAATCAATAGACACCATAAGCCACTTCCATGTTGACCAATTGCCCATATGTCATCCATGGACACCATAAGCCACTACCAAGTTGACCAATGGCCCATATGACATCCATATACACCATAAGCCACTACCATGCTGACCAATGATCTGATATGTCATCCATGGACACCATAAGCCGCTACCATGTTGACCAATGGCCCATATGTCATCCATATACACCATAAGCAACTACCATGTTAACCAATGACCCATATGTCATCCATGGGTAATACCATGACACCATAAGCAACTACCATATATATTGACATGAATCGTACGTCTTTTGTATATAAGTTTTGCTTTAAACATAAAAGCAAAAAGATTAATAGTTTATTAATGTTTAATCCTCGTTTATAATTTTAAATTAAAATTATACTATGAACACCTCGTTAGTGTATGTTCTTTCTTGACGTTAGCTAGATGTATATACCCTATCTTTCAATCTGGAACTACTTTAATAAATTTGAATTACTAAATATTTAGCGATAATTAGCACAATTCAAATTTTTGATTAGAAGAGGTTCAAAATATTCCGCAATTCCTTTCCCTCCAACCTACACACGTTTAAGTTGCATATTAGGGTAAGTTTACTGTTTAGAAATAGGCTTTACATTTTCTGTAATCATCATCTCCGGCAGCTAATTGATCAAAATCTTTGTTCATTATACGTTTGTGCACTGACTTTGGCGATATAGGTTGTCACTCATCTAAAATTAATTTTTATTTAATTTACTGTTATCGTGATGATCGTTTATTGTTCTCTGATCATCTTCATGTATATTATCATCTTAAATTACAAGTAAATTGGTTTTGATTGTATTCAATACTTTGCATGCGTATTAATGCCTTCATATATAATTTATTTTTATTGTTTGTTTCTCTTTTCTCATCAGTAGTTTATCATCTTTAATACATTGCTATTGACTAGAATTTTTTGTTAATTTTTAAGCAAGAAAGATGTCAAACTCGAAAGCAAAAAGAGCATCCGGTGTGAAACCAACTAAATTCATTGCACCACAGGTTATGAAACACAATAGGATATCATCTGCAAAATTCGTAAACAGACAATTACAAGATGAAGAAATCGACTTCCCAATACCAACAACCACATCCAAAGCACCTATAACATCTACCAACAAAACAGCTAAAGCTATATCATTAACATCAAACATGACTACCACTTCCTCGGCATCACTTACAACATCCACATTGTCTTTAGAAAATACTTCTAAAACTTCAGAAACTGGAACAATACAATCCTGAACACTTACATCAATAACCAAAACTTCAACACCTACATCATCTAAACCATCATCAACACCAACACCCACTACCACATCATCAACACCTATATCTACTACCACAACCTCAAAACCTGCATCTACACTACCATCCCCCATAACTACAGTAACAACCACATGCTCCTTAAGTAAAGGAACTACCACAACCTCAACATATACATCTATCCCAACACCTACCCCAGAATATACCCCGTCAACAACACCTATCCCAGAATCTACGCCATCACCAACATAACCAACCATGAATGGATGTGTAGTGGAAAGTTTAGAAAGTGGAAACAATTCCTCTAAAGATTGTGGACCAGATGGATGTTTAACAGTTCATGTTTGGAAAAAAAACGTGAGTTACCAATCAAATCTTAATCACAACTTTTTCTATGTATAACCTTTTGGTATAAAAGTGCATATCAATTCATAACTTAACACATCATATGATTAATTACTTGCAGGCTAATGCCACCAGGACCTTGTGCACACTTTATTAGTCGGTTAGTTTTTCAAAGAGTAGATCCAAAAGGGTACGCTTGGGGGAAAATAAGCAAAGAAATGCGCGAATTATATTAGGAGGAGTTTCAGGTAATTAACTGTATGTCATAAATTGTTGTTTGTTAAACACTTACACTTAAACTTATGTTTATATTGTTAATGTGTAGAAAAAATGTTGTTGGGATGAAATAATAGACTCACTGATGAGGCAAGCTTGGGCAAGGAAAGCGACACAAAGTTATGGTCAATATCTCTTCAACAAGCGGAGCCCAAAAAGAAACAAAAATGGCTTTAAACCTGCTCATATTCCCCAGGAAGTCTAGAACTATTGGAAATTAAAATGGAATACAAAAGAATACAAGCTACAATCAGAGCAGAACAAGAAAAATAGGCATAACGGTGTGGCAGATGGAGTAGCAAAACCTACACATAACGTTGGATCCGCAAGTCATTTGAAGATAGCTTCTTATTTGGTAATTTTTTTAATGGTACATCGTACCAACGTTTATATATGTTTATCTTTACATTTGAAATTTTATATGGTATTTATGCAGAAGAGGAAATTAGGACACGATCCACCCCATAGTGAATTGTTCATGTATACACACATGAAGAATCACGATGGAGTCACTTTCACAAATGAAAAAGATAGACAAATTCATGTATTATTCATTTCAGTGTTAAACTTTTATATTGTAGCTACTCCATAATATCATTCATAAATTTGATATCTTTTAACTTATAATATTTTTATTTTGTAAGCGGGCTATACAGAAAAATGGAAAGAGTTGGAAGCTGAAGGTGTTGAATTTGAGGAGGACAAGCTATTTTATGCTATTGTTGGTGGTCATGATAAAAAAAAAAAAAAGAAGACTTTATGGATTAGGATCTTTTGCAAAGGCGGTTCCCAATAGAAACGGTAAAATGGATGTATCTTACATTCCGGAAAAAAATGATGAAATAGAAGAAATGATGGAGCTTGTTGCTAAACAAAAACAGCAAAACGAAGAGCTTAAAGAACCGATGAACGTCTAGCAAGAGGAAAACAAAGCAAGGGTCGGGCATCTTGAAAACCAATTTCAAACGACATTGGATCTTATTAATGTCTTTACAAAACAACAATAGTAGTAGGTTGATATATGTTTATTGCAGATTATGTATTTTAGAGTAACAACTTTCTTTTTTCCATGTAATAAATAATTATTGTATTATTTATGATATAATGGTTTTGATTTTTTTTGGTTTTTTTTTTTAATTTTTCATATATTACTACAAAATAATTTGGATATAATTTATAAATCAATTATCCACCGGTCCATATGCAATCTGGTATATAATATACACCACTAAAATTGCTAGGGATTCATGACCATGAAATTTGCTAGGAAGTCATCAAACAAAATTTGCTAGGGATTCATGACCACGAAATTTGCTAGGAAATCATCAAACAGAATTTGCTAGGGATTAAGCATAACAGAATTTGCTACGGAATCACCACCACAGAATTTACTAGGGAATGACACCATGGAATTTACTCGGGAATGACCACCACGAAATTTGCTAGGGAATCACCACCATGGAATTTGCTAGGGAATCACCACCATGGAATTTACTAGGGAATCACCACCACGGAATTTGCTAGGGAATCACCAACACGAAATTTGTGATGGATTGTGCGATGGAATCCTACTACGGAATACACGACGAAATACCACCTATCACGGATTTCATTCTGTTGTCACATTTGTGACAAAATTATCTTTTCCGTTGCAAACCCTCAATACGACGTTTTTAGGGACGAAAATAGGTCGTTGCAAATTCCGTCGTTATTCGTCTTTTGCAACGGAATTTTAGCTTTTCGCAACGGATTCCTTCCGTAGCAAAAACACGGTTTTCTTTTAGTGTATGTTTAACATCATGTACCAGAAAATATCCAGGAGAGCTTATGAAGTCATTTCACTTTAGACTAATATCTTTAACCAATAAGGGTTGAAGTTAAGTTCACTTGCTTAAGGATATATTTATTATGAGTGAAAAAAGAAAAAAAAAAGTGAACAAAGTTGTGAAAAAAGAAAAAAAAAGAGAAAAAGAAAAAGAAAGTTGCAAAGTTTTACAATGATATGAAAATCAATAAATATGAAGAAAATATTCAAAATTTCAAGTTATTGAAGACTCGAGTTGAAGAATAAGGCAAAATTGTCAAGCTATTTTTATTGTAATTCTTCTTTCTAAGTTATTTTACCATATGTATGCTTGGAAGCTTAACCAAAAATACCTTGAAGTTAAGAAAGATTTTTGGGGATGGATTCGGAGGATGCATAAAATCAATTTTGTTAAAATAAGTGGAAAACATTGATGAGGATCGTAAGTATTTAGGGCTAGGAGACAATTAGGATCAAGACATAAATACATGCATTGAGGTAAGGCGTAATTAATGGGTTTAATTCGGATTGTCTTGTGTGATATTGGTGGGAAAGATTCTATGTGATGTGTTAAATATAAATTTTTCTTGAGGGCAAGCAAAAGACAAATGTAGGGTATTTTGACAGTGTCATATTTATACACATGCATTATTTTAATATATTTTAAGCTATAATTTGGTTGACTGCAAAGATATTTGGTACTTATAATCTTTAAATTATATTTTGCTGCCAAAAAGGACATTCTCGAAGAAAAGGATTGATACTAACAAAAGATGGATACTTGGAGGAAGAGGAGATGAAAAAGACACAAAAATGATGTTGCTAGAAAGCTTGGCCCCTCACCATTATTTTGGCCATATCTTATGACTCGTAAATCCAATTGACGAGAATCAAAATGTTTCGGAAACTAGACAGAATTTTGGACGACTTTTGTGTTCGTGCCAAAATGTGAATTCCAGTTCCCATGTCGTGGCAAAGGAATTACTACGACGTGGCAAAGGAATTACCACGACGTGGTGGGTCAAAAAACCCGTGTCGATCTATACGTTCGTGTACGATAAGAAATACCACCACCACGACCTGGTAATCTAAAGGCCACAACATGAACAACTGTCCTGCCATAGTAGCTTCCGGTTACTTGCTGCATACGGGATTTAAAAGATTCCCACGACATGACGCCTATTTCCCACGCTGTGGCAACCAGAATTTGGTAAGTATATGTATTCCATACATTAGGTCATTTTCAGTGGTGAGAGGCCTAAGGGCTGCAATAAGTGATGAAGGAAACACCTTCCAAGAACGCTTGGAAAGCTGATTTCAATCAGAGAACAAGGGATAAAGAGATTGGAGCAAGGATTCACACATATCCATTTGATTTGCTTATTATAATCATGTTTAGTGAAGTTTCCCTTTTCTTTATGTGTTTTTTCAGTTGTGATTTTGGGCTAATAACCCTTGCTTTCATTTAGATTAGATGGACACCTAAATATTATGTGTTGATTTCATAATTGATGGATATATGAAGTTAGTTTTTTCTTTAAATATTGTTTGATAAATCTAAACCTAGCTTGTTAAAGTTTCTATCTTTATTGTCATGTCTCAAGTTTTGTATAGTTAAACTGCAGTTAATTGCATGAACATAGTTTACCTAGTTATTTATGACCACTAAATTACTAGAGCTAGAGATTAACAAAAATCCGGTCTCACATAAAAGGGGAAAACATATTGAGTTTGACTATCATTTTATCAGGGAGCTAGTTGCAAGTGGCAAGCTTCAAGCGGTGGACATCTTTTCCAAAAGTCTTCCTCGACATCAATTTAAACTCTTTCAGAATATGTTTCGACTTGGTCTGCCCCCGTCTTGCTTGCGGGGGGATATTAGTCATAATTAATAGCTTGTAAATTGAAAATTTGTGAGGGTGCTTATTGTAAATTTATTATATATATATATATATATATATATATATATATATATATATATATATATATATATATATTCATCTCCTCCCATTCTTGGATATGAGATCATTTCTTTATCAACATCAAGCATGACAAATGTAGAATTGAGCATCAAATATTCAAGTCTTCAATGGTCTTCTAATCTGGGTTCTAGAATGTGAGACATTATAATTCGAAGCATCAAAAGGTAATTTGTGAGTCCTCGAGTATCAAAAACACCAAGGATAATGACCCAAGTTTGAGCCAACAGAAACATCCCAAAAATCTTCATCATATCCAAACCTTTCATTGAAACGGAAAACCAGAACCACTTCATAATTTCCAATTCAAATCACTTCATAAACAATTTTTCTTCAAGGTCACATCAGTCTTCAATCAAGAATGATCATTCGCCACAAATGAATATCCAAAAACTTGCTTTTTCGAATACACATTTCATAATCTTTCTCCCTTTTTATTATCGAAACATGATTATAAAACTCCAAATTAAATGTCATGGTATAACTAATATACAACAATGGTTTTAACAATTAAATGTCACCAAAAGCAACCTAGGTCACATTCATTTCTTTATGAGTTTTCTTTATGTGTCTAAATGATATCATATGTCATCGTATAATGTAAATAAATGTCACTAATGGTTAACTAATAGCCACATGACTTAGAAAAATGTGTTGCTCTACGTACTATTCATCGATGGTTTTAACAATATATATGACGAAAAGCAACCAATGGTCACATTCATTTCTTTATGCGTCTTCTTTATGTGGCTAAATGATATCATATCTCACATTATAACGTAAATAAATGTCACTAAAGGGTAACTAGTAGCCACATGAGTTAGGAAAAGATGTTGATATACGCACTATTCAACGATGGATTTATCAAATATGTATGAAGAAAAAAAACAATGGTCACATTCATTTCTTTATGTCACTAAATGATATCATATCTCATAGTATAACGTAAATAAATGTCAATAAAGGGTAACTAATAGTCACATGAGTTAGAAAAAGGTGTTGCTATACACACTATTTAGTGATGGTTTTAACAAATATGTATGGCAAAAAGCAAACAATGGTAACATTTTTTTTCGTTATGTTAGTTGTTCATATAACTAAATGATTTCATATGTCACACTTTACTGTAAATGAATCTCACTAAATGGTACCAAATGGCCACATCATTTACAAAACAATTTTTTCTATAAGTAATATTTAGCAATGTTTTTCACAATTATGTATCGCTAATACCCAACCAATGGTCACATTATTTTCTTTAAAAGTTTTGTTTATGTGACTAAATTATATCAAACGTCAACGATTTAACATAAATAAATGTGACTAAAGGGTAAACAATAGCCACATCAAATATAAAGTAATCATGGTTAACATCAACTCGTCTGACATTATATGTGACTAAAAGGTAGATTCTAGGCACACTTAAATGATGAATTTCAATGTGGCTGTAAGACACCTATGGTGTCACGACATACGACCATGAGACACCTATGCTTAGCAATTATAACAGGGATGTCGATAATCACAATTAAGATGTGAATAACCATGCAAACCTGCTTAAACACCTTTGATCGAATTATAATCTCCCGTTGATGTGCCGATTAACCAAAAATGCTCCATCAACAATTATAAACACAACTTGTCTCATCATTTCATCTTTATAGTCCCACATTAATATGTCAGTTAACCATGCATGCTACACTAACGACTAATAAAGAAATAATGTGCGTTTTCATGGATTAACATACAATTTCACATTTTTTCTAAAGTAACTAGAGTGATATTTTTTAAAAAGAATGTTCTAGTACTTTATCGGTTATATTTTTAATCTTTTATGTCATATCAAACTCATTTGGTTAATGACCTCAACCACACAAATGAGTTGTGGGTGAAAAAGACACTCATTCGACGATCATTTTATAGGTCGTTTCTTTACACCCTTCTTATACATGGTTACGTGAATGAGGTGTACTAGTTATTCGCCAGACTTTTAATATACATATAGTATGAAGTGTTTTAATCTATATATATATATATATATATATATATATATATATATATATATATATATATATATATATATATATATAACAGTGTATTTTTAAAACATTTTAAAACACAAGATTTAAATATTAATTATCCAAATTACTCATATAATTAATTAATCAATTTAAACCTATCATGGATTTATAATTATCTTTTAATTAAATTAATTATTAAATCCATAAGGATAATTTTAATTAAGCTTACAATTAAATATTATCTTATTCAAGATTATCTCCTAATATTTAGGGTTTTATTTTAATTATATAAGATATGCAAAAAATCATATTTGGTAGATTCAAATCAGATAATTATCAAAAAATAACCACACAAATAAATTAGACAGAAAATCCCGAATTTCCGGTTTTGAGCTGAGCTCACGTCGTAACTGAGACATTGTCATGTCGTGAGGATAGTTTTTTGAAAAGATTTTGTTCGATTCAACTTATGCACTTTCATTGTTAAATGCACCAAATCTATGATACCAATGATGGGATTTATAGGTAACAAAAATTATGTGCTTATAGAATTTCACTTAACACTTAAGGACACATGCAACCTAATGAATGTATGTCATAACTCTTTAAATGTAACATACTATGGACAATAAAACTAATATGAACCCTAATGAAACCCTTGTATAATTAAAATACAAGAATTATGGTTACATACATTTGATTTGTTATAGTAAGCAAATCATTTCAAACCCTAGTGTTTGTTGGACATGGAAAGCTTAGCACCAAAATGTTGATGCCTCAAATGGCTCACACTCAAACCTTGAAAATAGAAGACGAGTGAGGAAATAGGAGGAAAGGCAGAGAAATTAGAATTCTTTTGGAAAAATGAGTGGACGGAAATAGTTTACCCAATCGTTCTATTCATAGATGTCGGCAAACCCTAGAAACCATAAATTTAAACATATAATAATATATTTCAAATTAGGTAATTGTCTAATTTGCTAATTATCATTTGGAGGCTTCTAGAAACTCTAAAATGGTCCTAAAAACCATCCATATGATGGGGTTTTTTTATATTTCGCATTTGTTCACCTATTGATTAATTGCACCTGAATCATTGCACATTTAATTAATTCTAGTTAATCTCGAATTAATTACAGATTAAATCTAATTAATAATTAATCACTAATTAATCTCTCTCTCTCTCTCTCTCTCTCTCTCTATATATATATATATATATATATATATATATATATATATATAGAGAGAGAGAGAGAGAGAGAGGAAGGATCATTTGAGAACTCATAGTTTCTCGAGAACCTGAGAACTATAAGTGGACCTTTGGATTAAAAAAATTAAAGGCTAAGATCTGTTATGGCATTTTTGTAAATAATTGGGTAAAAAACACGAGAGGGTACCTAAAAAAAATAACATAAGGACATTTTAGGGATAAACCCAAATAAACATATCGAATCCCTCTCTCTCTATCGATTAGTCCCTTTTCCTGATTCTTACTGATTCTATCGACCTCCTCCCTAATTCCATCGGCACCTCCCTCCACCTCCACCTCCGCCTCCAACGCCCACCCTTACCTGTATCAACGACCAATACAATCTAGGATTCGTTGTTGTCGATCATCTCGACTCCATTGAAGGTGTAATCTCTTCTCCTTCATCCATACATCTGTAGAAGACCACTCATACATCGACCTACCATTCTCTTCGCCGAAGATCCTCCAGCCTCCCTCTCATCTCTGTCAAGCATCGATAATTCATCATTAATTGAAATTAAGCTATGGATCGCAAATACCAACCGCCTCTATCTCATCCGATTGCCACCATCTGCAAATTAGAATCGATTTCTTGCCATTTGTTTTGATTTGAATGCTCTGGTTGATCTCTTTCCTCTAAATCAATCTAGTTTGGTGAATTGTTATGCATTACAACAATCAGAAGCAATCGTAAATCAACTCAGGTTCGTCTTTTAATCCTCAATTAGAATCTAATGCCTCATGTTGATTATGTTTCTTGAAGCTATTTTGAAATCGTTGAATATCTTTTGATTATTTATTTATGATTTATTAATGGATCTTTGTAATTTTGATTACCTATATTCCTTTGCTATTACATAAATCTCCATCTTCATCGCATTCCAGAACTCACCGCACCGATGGCGATGTCGATCCAAAATCCATAACCAGAGTCTGAAATCCATCGTCTCCTCCATCAATTGTCTCCTTATTCATTGCATCAAGTAAGGTGAAGACTCTACGTAGATCGTTGAAATACAGGATCCTTCGAATCTGAATTCTTAGCCACAAAATGCGGTGGCGTTTTCGTTTAGGTCGTGTCATCATCCACTCCGTCTCCAATAAGTTCATTCTCATGTGCAATTTCTTTGTTGCTCATTACTCGAATTTAGCATTTCAAGTTCACTACAGTGAACGACTGGGTTTAATTATAAAAAGAAAAAGAAGGCAAACAATGCTTTTAAATATTGGTGCTCGATCAAAGTTCAGTGGATCATTCACCCGAGTTACTATGGTAAAAGCTTTTCATTTAGCTATGGATCCTGTCAGATATTCATTACTAACTTCATCAATTGGGTTTATATACAGGATGGTTCCAAAGTTTTAGTTAAAGGAAACGCTTGTTTGGATTCTCATGATTCATTGCTCAAAGATCATAAAACCAGCATGATTCATCAAAAAAGATGCCATAGGAGAGTGGAAGAAAGCTAACAACAAACAAGAATATCCTTCGGTTGCTCCTTGATTTTACTAATCAATTCCTCTTAGGAGGATATAATGGTAATGACTGTATTCTCAATGAAACTATCTATTGTTATCCGTGGTGTCATTACTCATTACTAATCAGTCCATATGTATTCTCAATAGTGTTAATGCAGTTAATTCATGAGGATATTGAGAAAGAACACCATGCTTTTTAAAACAGCGATGTTGTTATATTCTTCCAAGTTGCTGAATTTATTATGTCTTCTAGAATCACAAGTTAATTTCTAGTTGTGGGATTTGTTTTACTGTTTTTAGCACCATTTGTCAGTGAATGGGTCCCCTTTTACTACACCAGTTCCATGGCTATTGGAGTTCTAGTTGTTGTTCTCATATTACTCTATCAGGTACGTCTCTCTCTCTCTCTCTCTCTCTCTCTCTTACCAGTAGACTGAAGAAAAGGAAATATATTTTCTTCTGTTGTGTAATGCCATTTTTAGCGATATCTTTAATTGTTTTCTAATTATATTATCTTTATTGTTGACCAGGCAAGGAAATTGCTGCCAACTGGCAGGAGAAATGCATTTTACCTTGGTATAATGTCCCCAATAGTAAGTTTCTTCTACCTTACAGTTCATCTAAGCTGATAGCAACAACTCATATACATGATTTGGGACACTAAGTATCTTTTGTGGTTTCTAAAATGTTTTGTTTTTTTCTATGTATTCTGTAATCTTTCAAACTTGAAGCAGGATCTTTTGTGGTGCATAGCCTCTCAGCATTTATGAATTCATTTCTCCAAAACTTTGGGATAAGTCAAGAAGTCCAGAACCCAGTAAGTCCCTCATTTTTACACTATTGGTTACTTTACGGTTTAGAATTATAATCTATTGATCTTACAAAAAAGTTTATTTAACCTTGCAGGTTTCTGCTTTTGTGGTGCTTGGAATCATTTTGTTAGGAGCTGGTTTCAGATATTGGCTGGTGAGGAAATATATTATTTTTGAAGATAGAGAAGTTGATGTTGGAGTTGCAGTCACATGTATTATCCTGGTAGGTTACTATATTCATTAATTAAACTCATATTTCCAAAAGTGGTTCATGATTTAATCAATTCGATGTTTCACTTGCTTATATCTGAGGCTTGTGTTATCTTTTTCAGAGCACGAAAGACAACCCTTTGGCAATGGCTATAGTGGGCTCTTGTTTGGGGTATACTACATGATCACGAAGATTGTAAGGAAAATGCCATGTAGGATCTATGCAACCCTCAAAGAGCTCAACCTTGGTATGATGGAGAAGGAATGGAATGTATCATTCCATTGGAATGGACGATTCCTAAATGAATGTAATTCCTTCCATTTTTTGGAATTTATGAAGAGGAACAATTTTGTTAGCCGTACAGTTGCTTATGAAACAACAACTGCTTTGTAGGTACAGTTATATATATATATATATATATATATATATATATATATATATATATATATATATATATATATATATATGAAAAACTAATATCTTGCTCTTTAATAAAACTATTACAAAAAAAAAGATACTAATTTCCTATATTTCTTCTTGCAGAATGTATCATTCCATTGGAATGGACGATTCTTGAATAAATGTAATTCCTTCCATTTTTTGGAATTTATGAAGAGGAACAATTTTGTTAACCCTAAAGTTGCTTATGAAATTGCAACTCCTTTGCAGGTATAGTTGGATGAATTTTACTAAATTCAACTATATATATATATATATATATATATATATATATATATATATATATATATATATATATATATATATATATATATATATATGAGAAACTAATATCTTGCTCTTTGATAAAATTATTATAAAAAAAGTTTGCTAATTTCCTGTATTTCTTCTTGCATTTGCAGATTTGCTCTTGATATTGACCTTGATGCTCCAAAAATTAGAATTCCTATAAGATTAAATGCCTCATCAAAGTATAACAATTGTTTTCGTTTGGATTTTGGTCATTTTACATTGAGGAAAGAGGTATATTTTAATTAATCTTTGGGATATCTTCTGTTCCATCATTGATTGTTGATTCGGTGACCAATAAACAAATCCATTAGTATAATATATAAATTTAAATACAATTTTATTGAAGTATTTTGGTTGTAAACTTTACATATGAATTACATGTGATTCACATGTAAATCACATGTAATTTACATATGATTCACATGTAAATCACAAGTGAATCACATATGAATTACATGTGATTCATATGTAATTTATATGTGATGTAAATCACAAGTGAATCATATATGAATTACATGTGATTCACATGTAAATAACATGTAATTCACATATGATTCACATGTGATTCACATTTTAATCGCATGTAATTCACATATGATTCACATGTAAATATGAATTACATGTGATTCACGTGTAAATCCCAAGTGAATCACATATGAATTACATGTAATTCACATGTAATTCACATATGATTAATTTGTGATTCACATGTAAATAACAAGTGAATTACCTATGAATTACATGTGATTTACAAGTTAATCACATATGAATTATATGTGATTTACATATTAATCACATGTAATTCACATGTAAATCACAAGTGAATCGCATATCAATTACATGTGATTCACATGTAAATCACAAGTGAATTACATTTGATTCACATGTAAATTACAAGTGAATCACATATGAATTACGTCTATATGCACACATGCATTTTGTGTAAGTGTTCTTCGTTAATTATTTTTTAAAATTTTTTCTTGTGAATTTCACATTTAAATCTTAAAAGATACAATCACATGTGAATATCACATTATATAATCACGTGTGAATATCACATTTAAATCTTAAAAGACACAATCAAATGGTCATTTTGAACAAAATCCAAAAAAAAGGCTTAAATGGTCAAAATGACCAACACAGTCCAAACACTTTAATTTGGACCTATAATGTGAAAATGTTGAATACCTAAACCATAAGTTCTCTATTATAAAGCTTTATAAAATGACCAAATTGACCATTTTGGTCTTTTTGACCAACTAGCCAAAAATGGACCTAAATGGTCAAAATGACCAAAAGAATTTAAAAGCTAAATTTTTTACTAGTAAAACTATCTTTTTTAATGTCCAAAAAACTGATTTTTTACTGTTTTACTAGTTCACCCGACAAAAATGACTCAAATAAGTTTTGTTGACCAAAAACTCAATAAATATAATTAAAATTACCTAAATTTAATAGAATGATTATAATTCCCTCTTGAAATAACACCAGGATCAAGGATTCTCATGTTCCTGATACAAACAAATGAAATCATTAGAATCAGAAAAATGTATATAAACATGTAAACATGGGATGTTCACGGTTGAAATAAAACAAATGATAGAATTAGAATGTGAATGAGAAATTTATACCTTATGTATGACTATAACTGGACAGTCAGTTCGAAAATAATCATTTTGTGATTCTTTACGCAAGTTAAGTGGATCTACACGTGGCAATATATTGTCATTGTGAGGAAAAAGTACAGTACTAAATTCCTCATCGACGTCGTCATATGTATCTTTATAATTTTTGGGAGGTGTCATGAAGACAATTGACATTTTTTTATTCAGTTGGTCTGTAACGTAGAATATTTGTCGTGCTTGTGAGGCCAATATGAATGGATCATCTTTGTGGCCTAACCTACCAAGTTCAACCAATGTGTACCCAATCGGATCCTTCTTGACTTCGTTTTATTGTCAACCCAGTCACACATGAAAAGAGGAATTTTTTTAAAATGATAATCTAGTACCCATATCTCTTTTAAAACCCCATAATAAGAGTTTTGGTCATAGGTTACAACCTCTTTAGAAATATGTGTGTCAGTTGCCACTACACTAACCCCGCTGTTCTGATGAACTTTACCTTCATGACATCTTGTACGAAATGTATATCCATTGATGTTATACACATCATATTTCAGTACATTGGTGTTTGGTCCATGTGAAATCCACCTAACGGTCTCTAATACACTTTCTTTTGAGACCGATAACTCTTTTTCAACCTGAATCATATTAGAAGGATAAGCTTCAACTCATATACAACAAAGAAAAAAATAACTTCAATATGAAAATAATATACCTCCTCTCATAACCATTGACTAAACATTTTACTGTGCTCATTCTCTAGCCATGCATTTCGTTTAAAAGGGTGTTGGTTTTTCAGAAATGCCTTGTGTCGACTGTAAATACATTGATTAATATTATAGTAGATACACAGTATTATAAAATTTTAAAATAAATACATACATGTAAGTAATACTTACTTAATATATGGTACAACCTCAGTTGTATTTTGCATTACATAGAAATGTGCTTTGATGAAGAGGTCCAGAGAAACTTGAACCGATCGACATGCTGATACTGGAGTGCCGTCCCTAAGAGAAATACTATAATCATCATTCTGATTTCCAAAATTGTTATGCTTTTCAGGTGGAATACCAACAATATTCATATTTTTTTGGAATTCGCTTAAAAACTCAATCGTCTCTTCTGCAATGCAACCTTCTGGTTTATTTTTATTCCACACGTGCCCCTTAATAACCTTCATACACCTTTCGAATGGATACATCCATCGAAAACATACTGGACCACATAATTTTACTTCCCTAATCAGGTGCATAGTTAAATGAACCATAACATCAAAAAATGATGGAGGAAAGTATTTCTCAAGCAGGCACAATGTGACACATAATTCTTCTTGCAACTTATCAAGCTCCTTAACTTTTATTTCTTTGCTACATATTGATTTGAAAATGAAACAAAATCTGGTAATAGCATCTCTTGTGGATTTCGGCATGTGATAGTCATGTCATTTAAGTCCGATAAAGTTCCTATCCTTTAGACTCACCAAACTAGAAAAATTAGAACAATACCCTTGTGGAACCCTTAAATTGTATAATGTTTCACAAAACATGGTTTTTTCCTCCGTTGTTAATGTGTAACTTGCTGCCGGAAGTGTGGTTTTGTTTCCTTCAATACGAGCTTGTAACTCTGGCTTTAACCCAAAATGTGTCAAATCCAATCAAGCCTTCAATCCATCTTTTGTTTTTCCAGGAATGTTGAACATTGTTCCAACTAGACTCTCACCTACATTCTTTTAGACATGCATAAAATCTATACAATGATGGACAAGATTGTGCTGCCAATACCTAAGACGTCGATACCATATATTATATTTCTTCCAATATGCGTTTTCTTTGTTGCTAACATCTGAATTACACACTTCTTTTGATGTTCTTTTTTTTTTCTTTTTATCTTCCCACCTCTTCCGATCGAAGTTTTTTGGATGTCTGATTCCTTATTATTAGCTCCCTTTCCCCATTTATTTATAACATATTTGACATTGTCAAAAATTTCTTCACCACTCAAAGGTTCTGGAGCAGTTGTGAACTCCTGTTCTCCATTGAACGCATTCCTTTGACTTCTGAAAGGATGCTTATATGGTAGATATCGTCTGTGACCAACATAACTCTACTTCTTTGATTTAGGAAGTCTAATACAATGCGTTTGTTCCCCACAAACTACACAACCTTTGTATCCGCTGTAAGGACAACCACATAGTGTACCAAGAGCAGGGTAATCATTTATCGTCCATAACACAACTGCACGTAGAGTAAACATCTCCTTTGAAGACGCATCATATGTTTCGACTCCAACATCGAATAAGAGCTGCAAATCATCGATCAAAGGTGCTAAAAAAACATCAATATCGTTTCCTGGTGTTCCTGAGATCAATAATGAGAGCATGATAAACTTTCTTTTCATACACAACCATGGTGGAAGGTTGTAAATGACAGTTAAAATCGGCCATACACTATGATTCCTATTTCCTCTATTCACATCGACCCCGTCAACCGAAATGCCTAGTCGTAGATTTCTTGGATCATTAGCAAATTCAGGATATCTTTTATCTATGGCAGCCCACGCAGGTGTATCTGCTGGGTGATGTAAAACATCGTCACGTGTTCTATCGTTGGCATGCCATTTTAAATTTTGTGCTATTGTCTTTGATTGAAATAGTCGTTTCATTCTCGGGATAATGGGAAAATACCATAATACTTTTGTTGGGATATTTTCATATATAATTTTTTCTTTCTCGTCAACCTTCCATCTTGATTTTCCACAAATGGGACATACTTTCACGTCTTTGTACTCGTTCCTGTAAAGAATGAAATCATTGATACATGCATGTATCTTTGTATACCCGGAACCCATTGCTTTCATTGCTTTCTTAGCCTCATAGGACCACATCCACCACCACCTAACAATGTCGTCGCCACCGCCTACCTCCACCACCACAAACACCAACCATTACTACCAGCACCTGGAACCACCACCTACCATCACCACCGCCACTACCACCCCCACCCATCACCTGCCACTGCCACCTATTAGATTACTACAGATAATCAACATATCCACTGAAAGCTAATGACCTGTAACTTTAGGGCATATAAGATTATGACCTACAACTTACGACTAAAGACTTATTATTTTGTCGGCCATTTGGGATTATGGCTTTATGCTTATACTTTTGCAAAAACCGAAATTTTTCGATACGGTGCGGTTTTTATATATTCGTGAACCGCAAAAACCGAATCGAACCTTACTATTATATTATATATTAAATAAATTATATATTTATATTTTATATATAATAATAGCTATATATACTTAGACTAATTAAATAATGAATATAATATTTATCTTTAGTAAAAAAATTAACAAAAAGAAAAAATAGTTAATATTTTTCATTTAATTTGTCAAAAAAATGTTGCCAACACAATATGCACGTAAAGTTTGAGATTTTCTTCACATTTTACAAGGACCATAATGTAATTTTTATTTAATTTGGTAAATGCCAATGTTGATACAGCGTCAAATCGTTTGAGGAGGATATGATGAAATCTAGGATCAATTACAAACTAATATCAATACGCTTTTTCGCCTCCAAAATTGTTTTAGGGTTCAGAAAAGATCACAAGAAAATTTCAAGAACGTGTTTACTCTCCAAAATCAAGGCGGGAAGTCTTCATCTTTCTCACCGCCAAAACCATAAACCATATCAAATCGATTTGAGAAAGGTAATGCCGAGATATTAGGTATCATCCTTGAAATTAGGAACATATTAGTTTCATCTCTATAAAGATGATTGATTTATTCAATAATTTTTATCGTCTTCTTCATTGTGAAAGAAAATTAGCTGTACTACAGGTGTTCTTCTACCTAAATCGTTCTTTATTCAGTTGTAAGTCTCTATGAATGTTACCATTAAGTTTGTCTTTCAGTTGATTAAAAATGTTACCGGTAGTATATTGTTCCAAATGATGCCATAACAAAAAATAATTTTTTTGAACACCAGGTGTGCTTATTGCACACCAACTGTTCGATGAAATGCCTAAATCAATAATTTATGTTAAATATTATTATATGGTATCATATTCTTTAATGAAATGCTAATCTGATTACACTAACTTATATGTTATTTTTCATGTTTAATTAAGTATTATGGAAGGAGAAAACACATTGATTGAAGATGTGCCTATATTGGAAATGGAGGATGAGGACCAAAATGATGGATCTGATCTAGATGATTCAGAACATGAAGACACATCGGATTACACTTCCAGCGATTCCAATAGCAATACAGAGACTACAAAGAAAACAAGGAAGAGGGGATTGACTCGATTGCCAAAGTTACGAACCGAACATACAAATTCTGGTGGAAGAAAAAAAACGTGTAAAGTTTGATGAATTTGGAAGGTTTGCAGGGAAGTATAGATCACAGTTACCTAGTTATCTGGGAGACTTAGTACGGGAAAGGGTAGGAGTTAGTGTTTTCAATTGGAAGAAGGTAACAAAAGAAGTCAAGGAAAAACTATGGGAAGAGATAACGGTAAATAATGTTTTTTTATATGCAACTCATATGTTATTGGTATTCTCCAATGCAATTTCATTCAATAACTAACATACTAGCTACTTGTATTCAGAGTTTTTATGAAATTGAGGATAGTCGAAGAAAATATATAATGAATCGGCTTGGTATGCTTCTACGGAATTTTAGAAGAAAATTGTATGCAAAGTACATAGAGCCCAACTTAGGGAATACCGCCAAGCTTAAAAGAATTCCTAAACGATACCGTACAATAATTCTTAGCCAAGATCACTGGGACAAGTTCGTTGAACACACACAGTCAGACAAATTCAAGGTTAAATTCATTTTTTATATTCATTATCACTTTTATTTTATATTTTATTAAGGTAAAAAATACTTATAAGATCTGTGAATTTTTTTGGAAGGATACGTCGAGAAAGGCGAGCGCGTTCGAAGTCGAATTATGATCACCGGATGGGACGAGGAGGATATACGGCTCTAAGAGAGAAACTGGTAAGTTCTATCTTTGATTGGATTGTGTATTTTTATATGTGTTTGTTTTTAGGGAAACTCTGAAAGTATAAAAAAAAAGATGTAAAAGAGTTATCAAAGGGTAACATTGGAATTGAGTTATTAAAAATAGAGGATACATGTGGTTTGTTAGAAATTTGAAGAAGTTTATAATACATTATATATAATATTTTATACATAAAATTAAACATTTGATTTTAATTTGTAAAGATTCATATAGACTTATATAAACGTGAGTTTCGTTTTGTTTGATATGGGCTTTTATGTTAATCCATTTAAAATAGACAACAGTTGGAAAATATTTTTTTTATAGGCATATGTACAGGCTTAATAAAACTTTATTAGATGACAAATTTTTTTTTTAAGGAGGGAAAAATTGTCAGCAGGTAGGAATGGAAAACCAATGTCACCAGGAAAACCAATTCACTAGCACAATTAAACAAAACAGATTTTGATGCGTTACAAATATGTGATTATTTCACGATAGCTCAATGATTGATACATTAAATGGTTTGTTACATATATAATATTCATATTTTTGTATGTTGACAAACTAGTTATCACGAGTAAATTGATATTTATTTGCAAATTACAATATAATTAGCATATGACTTTCCATAATAAGAGATTCTAGTGAAATGGTAAATTTAAAATTTATGACATGTTTTAATTTGATTTTAGCTGGATATAAATGTCATTATATTTTGTATAAAGTTCATATCATGACAGCTTATATGTTTTATTATTTATACAGATCATTATAAGTAAGATAGTTTACACATAAGAAGTGTAATCAAAATTGTCATGTGCACAATTGTTATGTATCCGGTCTTTTGCAAACATGTTTAAAACTGCCGACACTAACCGCCTGGAAAAAAATGTCATTTTTTACATCAGGTGGTCCAAGAAGGCCAACATTTACCAACAAATTAATGGATCATTTTTTTTATAATTTTATTTTCTTTTATTTCCCCGAAAATTATCAAGATTATTCTTGGGAGAGTCCATCCCTCTGGAAATAATGAGGTTATGAAATCAAAGGTGCTTTTTATTCCATTCATTGTGTATTTATTGAGTATTTGTTACGATAGATCTCGCAAAGTCCATCAATTGCAAATTAATTTTTTATTTAAAATATAGGTTTGCTTATGATAATGCTTGTAGTAAGATTAATAGAATGTTTTTTTTTTTTTTTTTTTTTTTTTTTTTTTTTTTTACTTTATTTGCTTCTTTTGGTTCATGTTGATAGTATTTTTGCATTTTGTTGTATATGATTACTAGGTTAATAATAAAGTACTTGCCAAAGACGAAATACCCCCCCCCCCCCCCCCCCCCCCCCGATCATTAATGTGGTGTAAAGGACGTGAAAACAAAGCAGACGAATTGGAAGATGCTAATGTTAAAGTCATGGCAGAAAAACTAGTAAGTTCATTAAATCTTTCTCCTTTATTGTTTTATTACTATAATAAATACTAGACTTGTTAAATAACTATTGAAGACATTATTTTGATATATTTTTGTGTATAGATGGAACATGAAAAACAAATCAAAGATGGAGATGTGAAGCTTGATCCTGGGATGGATGCCATGACACTAGTCTTTGGCAAGGAGAATGGTGGATTCTTAAAAGGGGTTGGCACAGGAGTGACTGCTAGATATTTCCACATTCCTAGAACCAAAGGATCTTCAAAAGAACAAATTGCGGACCTAAAGTTTGAACTACAGAATGAGAGACTTGAGCTGTAGAAAAAAGATGAAGAACTTAAGGCGTTGTCAACAAAGGTGAGAGAACAAGATAATACACTAAAGTTAGTTTTAGCTCATCTTGAATCACAAGGAACAATGATACCTAATCTATCATCTCATCCGAATCAGTCTCTAACACAAGTGAGTTGTTACTGTTTCTGCAAAATGCATTTATTATATAAATTGATCATTTTCCTTAAATTTTGTAGGTATTTTCAGTGGACAAGAACATTGAATCTCATGCCACTCCTGTTACTAATACTATCATAGAGAAAACACCTATCATAAATAAAGCATCGACAAATGAAACAATTACACGAGTAAGTAATTATTTGACAAATTCATTGATTTTAATATTTTTTTGCAGTATTTTCTGATTTTAATATAATATTGAATTATTGTTTTCTAGGTAATGGCAAAAGCCACCAAAATAACTGTTGAATCTAAGAGTATTGAATTATTGTTTTCTAGGTAATGGCAAAAGCCACCAAAATAACTGTTGAATCTAAGAGTGCGACTACAAATTCACATCCAAAAACTAAAGATACTCATTCACCAAAACTCTCACAGGTATGTATTTGTATTTTGACATGAAAATATAATTTTTTGTTTATTGTTTTTTTTATCTAAATATGTGCAATCATTGTAGACAATGAAGACAATGAAGTGTATTCTACAATATCAAAATAATAGAAGTAATGTTACTTTTGGTACCGTTTACATATCTTCGGAAAGACAAACTATTCATGGAGTTCCACTTCAAGACGACTGCTATAAAGTTTCAATTGATGAAGTGATAAAAGGAGCTGCATTTTTACCATATCCAAACGGTGATATCAAATTAGTTGAGGATGCACATAAAACTTTTATTGCATGGCCAAAATACCTTGTCAAATGTGACGAAAAGGTTTATTTCTTCTATTAACTTCTTTATGCATTATTTTTTTTCCTTTTTAAATTAGTCTTTTAAATTAATAGTTGTTCAAATTTCTTTCAATGTTTTTTCAGGTACCACGAATGGGATCAACTCAAGATGATGAACATAAAAGCTCAAAGAAACAAAGAAAAAGTTTAACTCAAGATGATGAACATAAAAGCTCCAAGAAGCAAAAAAAAATTTATAACGAGAGATAGCATTGGCAAACATACAAGGAGCACTTTCAACAACACTAAAGAAATCTAGTTTTTGGTTAATTATGACTGTTTATTCCTTTCTTTAACATTTTTAATAAACTTGTTTTGATTACAAGGATTTTTACCATTTAACTAGTGAAATTATGAATGGAAACTTTTATTTGAATTATTATTAATATTGATATTTTCTTGTCGTTTCATATTGTCCATTTACGGTTATATTTATTTAACATTGTTTTTTTATTCCATGTGTCTAATAATTTTTTTTTGGAAGAGACCAGAGTCTCGGCAAAACTAAGTGTCTAATAATTTTATCGTCATGTTTTATTTTGTTGTCACTAAAATGTATATAATGGTTACTTCACAACAAATGTGTCGTGTGACTAAAGGGCTAACAATAGTAATGATAGAAACTCAATATGCGTCTGCAAGTGTTTTACAGTCATTTTTTATTAAACATGTGTGAGTAGAAGTAAAACAAATACAACGTTGAAAATTTGTGTGTCGGAAAAGATACATATGTCACTTTATTTAATAATCATATGACTAATAGTTTATGTATTGTTATATTTAAACAATACTTGTGAGTCAAAATCTTTAAAAAAACGACATGATAAGATAAAACTAATGTGACAATTGGCTAAATATAGTCATGGTAAATGAAATTGTGCGTCGATACAACACTAATGGTTACAATTGTATTGGTTTGCGATATCTAAATTATGAGCAATAGCCACATTGAAAACTATAGGTGTGTCTAAAGGATAAAAAATGTTATGGTTATCAAAATTTTGTGTGACTAAATACTAAACAATAAGGACGATAAACATTAGTTGTGTATCTACAATGATTTTATAGTCATGTTTTAATTTAATATTATTAATGTAGATAATTGTGTGTCAAAATCATAACATTTGTCACTTATTTCTACCTTCATGTGACTGTATGTTCGACAATAGTGACAGTTGTAAAAACATTATATAACTATACGACATTTACAACTATGGTTTAAGTATGTATGTGTGACTACAATAAAAACATTAGTAACAATTTGGAATTTTTTAATGTCTAAATGATAAAATCGGTCACACTTAAAACAAATTGTTATGTTCATAAGGTGAATATTGGCCACTATTATATATACTTTTGTTTCTATAAATCAATTACAGTTATGTTTAATTGATTTCCTATATCGAAAAGATATAAAATAGCCACACTTACTACGTTTTATGTGTTTGAATGATAGCAACAGTCATGATAAATTATACATATGTGACTGTAAGTTATAAGATAATCATACTAAAAAATATAGTATGTGTCTTTAAAATACTTTTGGTCATTAAAATCATAAATTCATGTGACCATTTTGGGAACATGGTGATGAGTTGCTTAATTATGTGTTTAAAAGATTGTTAATAGTCATACCAAATAATTTTTGGTGTGACAATTTATTAGCAAAACGTAATAGTGATAATAAATTCATGTGACCATTTGATGAACATGGTCATGGTATGCTTAATTTTGTGTCTCTAAACGATAGTCTATAGTCATAATGAAATTTTTTTTGTGTGACCAATTAATAGCAATACGCCACACTAAAAATAATTTCACGTAACCATTACATGAAAGATAGTCACTAAAATAAAAAGAATGTGTGTCTAAAAAGTGTTTACGACCACAATATTAAATAAAATGATAGTGTAAAACAACAAAAATCTCTACCCTATAGCCACACTTTTATGCTATAGTCACAAGTTTTTATATGTTACAGCCACTAAATTTAAAAGTGGTTGTATGGTGCCTAAAATGGCACGACCTTCGGTGACACTTCCGATTCAAAAAAAAGGTGTGACTATAGGCATATGGTCACAGATTTTTGGTGTAACCATAGCCCATTTTTGTACTAGTGTTATTGCATTAATCAATTTTTTTTTATTTTCCTATAGATTTTGAAGAATTTTTGAAAAATATTGAATACGTGAAAAGTGATAAATTGAAAAAAATATGGAAATCTTGATATGAAGAAATGATAACAATATGAATCTTTGTAGGTTTTTTATATTTTATATTGTATCGAATAACATACTTGTGTTATGTTTATAGATTGATTAATAAAAATGAGATTTTTTATAATTTACTTACGAATATTATAGTATAAGAAATATGTGTATATGCATTTGAAAAAATATGCACTTTTTTATAAAAATCGCAATTTATTATTTTTTTTTTTGAAAAAAATGCAGTTTTTTTGAAAAAGAAAAAATACAATTTTTTTCTAGAAAAAAATACAGTTTTTTTTTTTTGAAAAAAATGTAGTTTTTTTAAAAATATTTTTTTTAAAAAATTCATGTTTTTTGAAAAAAATTAAAAAATCTCCGTTTTTTAAAAATAACCGAAAAATATTTAAAAAAAATTAAATCCGAAATTTTGAGTTATTTTGTTAATTTTTAGACATTTATATTAATATATTAAATAACACAAAAAATTAAACATTAAGGGTTGTTTGGCAGGATCTGAATTTTTAAGATCTGAACTTTTAAGAGGTCTGAATTTTTAAGATCTTAATTTTTAACATGCTGTTTGGTTTGAACCTCTGAATTTTGGTGCTGAATGATAAAAATGACAATTTTACCCTTTTGTATCATTTTTTTCAATTACAACATCATATCTTTGAAAAAAAATCCATGGAAGTAGGATGCTAAACATTACACCCAATATTACAAAAAAATACAATGAAAACTAAACAACCTAATATTTCATTATAATTACTAGCCAATAGTTTCCAATCATTCCAATCGACTGTGTCATCTTCGCTATCCAGGTATCAAACCTGACTTCCCAATCTCAATATCGAGCCATTCGCTATCAGCATGAACAAAACTAGAATTGAAATTCACTGAATCAACAAATAAGAATTCAATTTTGACTTTTTATGTTTGACTCCAATGAACACAATTGACTCAATTGCGTTCGACTCCAAACAAACAAGTATGTTCAATCAAGTAAAAACATTCGCTGTATGTTCGAATGAACACATATAGACCACATCAGATCAAAATTGAAATATAACCTAACAAGTAGCAATCACTTTGATGAACAGGGGCAACAATACAAGGGGTAGGATTGACAAAATCAAGCCAAAAAAATTGATGGAGAGAGCGACACAAAATGCTTACTTTCACCATCATGCTTGAATGCTGTTTGGGATTGGGATTGAAACAGAATAATCGAGTTTTAGGGGAAAAATAACCTTACCAAAAGTTGAGTTGTCGATGAGGGACCTGGAAGGCTTCGGCGATGACGGCACTGGCAAAAGATCCGGCCGACTGGCTCCGAAGATGGAGTGGGTGAGGGAATGTCATGTGTATTGAAGGAGAAGAGGGAAAGTGGGGCTGAAATATCAAGGGAAAACCCGGAGATGATGCCGGAGGCGATGCAACTGGAGCAGGAGACGAAGGCGCCACAGGCGAATCCGACGGCGGCGGCAGGAGAGGGGATCAGAGTTGTAGCAGTGTGGAGTGGAGGTGAGGCGTCGTTGATAGTTGGGAGGGGAAACAGAGGTTGCGTCGTTTTGGGCAAAACAGGAAACATGCGTGCACTTATTTTTTCAGATGCAATCACATGTCTGAGAAATTAAGAGGTGTTTTTTTTAATTTAAGTGGCATAAAATAAGATGCTATCAAACACCCTACATCTGAATTTTTAAGAGGTTACCTCTTAATTTTTCAATTAAGAGGTAAACAAACAGCCCCTAAATAAGATTGGTAAGATGACGATCATGTCCTTAACGAATTACTTTTGATCAAATACTTCACTTTTAGTTCTCGGGAAACTTTGAGTTCTCAACTAATCTCAATCATATATATATATATATATATATATATATATATATATATATATATATATATATATATATATATATATATATATATATATATATATATATATATATATATATATATATATATATATATATATATCCTACTCTAATAAAAAATGGTTTCATTTTTAAACCATGACTATATTAATTCAATCAAAAAATCCTGAAATCCCTAACAACTCAACCCATTCACTTCGCCTCTGGCTTCCTGCAGGTAATATTTTATCCGTTGTAACCTTTCACCATCACTCCATGTTCTATCGTTTGTTCATTTGCTTGAAACTCTAGCTAGCTTTGTTATTTTATTTTATTTCTGAAATCGAGTCTTTTGACGGGTTTTACTAATTTTTGGGTTGGGATTGAGGAGAAAGAATGATAATTTTGAGGACATCTTTCTATTTTAGAGGATAAAATACACACGTAGTCTTTTATTACTTGATTTATGTTTCTCTCATATTTCTAAGCTTATATATATATATATATATATATATATATATAGATAGAAAGAAAGAAAGCAAGCAACAAGTCCGACCATGTTTGTTAATCAGAAGAAAGATGCAGCAGCAGAATTTTGTTGTTTGTTAGTAGGTAAGAAAGAAGAAGCAGACAGCAAGTGATTAACAAGCAGGGGAGAGCCGGTTGCAAGCAAGAAAAGCAAGATAGAAAGCAAGAGGTTTGTAACAAGTAGCAAACTAAAAAAGTCTGTAGCAAGGAGCAGCAAAATCACAGCAAGTAGTAGTCAACAAACATAAGAAAGAAAGAAAGAAAGAAAGTTTCAAGATGAAGCAAGCAGGAGGGTGAAGTAAGATCTAGTTCATCAAGATTAAGGAGGTGAATGTTGGGTTAATCTTGATGGGTTAAGTGCATGGAGATGGATCGGGTTATGGGTCACAGATCATGGTCCTGGTTGATTTAGTCTCAGGGATATTTTAGTCATTCTTGTAGGGTTTGAATAAGTAAAGGCCATGTAGGCCATGTTTGTTTAGCAGATCTCTTAGAATAGTGTAGATAGGGTTAGTTAGTTAGCTCCTTATTTTGTTGCTTTTGACTAGGTAGACGTGTTTTGATTCCTCTGTATATATTATATGCTATTATATTGAATGAGAATAATGCAAGAGTTCAGAAAGATGTAGCCTACGTATGTTGTTGGGTTTGTTCACAGGGGCATGTTCCAACAATAAGGGGAGGATCATAGGGACATGTTATACATATATATATATATATATATATATATATATATATATATATATATATATATATATATATATATATATGTTTTTGTGGTGTCTCCGTTTCTGTTTAAATTTAAACTTCTTAAAGGAGAAAATGCAATCTTTGATATTTGCAGGTGACGTTCCTTAAATATAGTAATATATTAAAGCTACTCGGTGGGTTTGCTTATCTTGCAGAAATATGATGTTCTGGAATTAAAAAGCATGCTTGAAACTTCAGAAACTTTTTTGGATTTAGTTTTGTAAACTCATGAGAAACTAGATGAGATCTGAGAAAAAGAAACAAAGACGCATCGTTATTTTTTCACTGTTTCATTTTTAATCTATTTTTTTTTTTTGTCAATTTTCATATAAACCATCGACAAGTTACTTTCTTTTTTCATTTCAGTAGGTCAAAGAAGCAGATGTTGGTCAAAGTATGATAGATAGTTACATCAAAAGAAAGAGATGCTGTTGTATCAAATGACTCATAAACAAATGAGGTGATTTAAGTTGAAATTTAGTTTAACCTTCTTACTATTTCCAATTCCCATTTATATGATTAAACAGGTTACGAGTAATTACCTCATAATTTGTCAAAAAGCCAATTAGTACGTTTATACACTAAATGTGATATCATTGAATTTTTATTAAAACAAATGCTCTATTTTTCATTCTATTATTATACTGGACATAGAAGCAAATAGTGTTTCCTCATACATGGTATGTTAAAATCATTTCATCTTTGTAACGCCTTGACTAGAACATACCTGGAGTTTAGAATAGGAACATCTACAACCACCCAACAAGGTGGTGGACATTCAACAATCAACAAAAATGGTTACGGGTGATGGAGTTGACAGAAATCGAACCAAAAGTTCATTGATTCTAGTGTTCCACGTATTGTCTATTTTTTTTTGTAAAGAATTTTCTCTAATTACTTCGTGTTTCTTTGGAATACTTCCGGTTCATGACCGTTTTTAGGCCTTAGCACTTCTCATCTGAAAAATTACAAACATTGTTGTAACTGCTGTTTAGATTTTCTAATTTGAGATTTTTTAGGTTAAATCCATGAAACAACAACGTACTTTAAAAATTAATGAAAGTGTATTGCTATTATTGTCCCCATAGATTTAATTATTACAGTGTTTGAATATTAATTTGGTGCAGTTTGTGGTGCAAAATCGAGTTCTTTCTGTTAAGCCCAGAGGAGGCCGATAACTATGTTAGTAAGTGAAACTGCAACCATAACTGTTGATGCAACAACCACAATTAGCACCACGGTAGCCCCTAAAAACTTCCAAAAAGTATACCTGTTATAACAATAAACTTCGGCAAGCTGTTGCGAATAAAACCGTTATTATTTATAATTTATATAAAATACCACACTTTTATAAATCTAAAAGAACCGCAATTGGCAATGTAGAATTACTTATATAATTCTAAAAAATACTAATTTACATGAATCTAATATATATTTTTGTAATATTGTAATTATATGCTAATAAAAAAATGTTAAATATATAAAAAACAGTAACAAAACATTTAAATCAAGTTTAATTTTTAACTTTGGTATAAAACATAGTAAAATAATATTAATATAATATATTAAAGTTGTAGTACAAATATATTAAATTATTGATAAAAACAATAACAAAACATTAATAAAATACATTTATATTTGGTGCACTTCAGGGTTTATACAAAGCTAAAGGGAAGAAAACAAGCGTCCTTCACTCTTTCAAAAAAAATATGAGCTGAAGTGTATGTGTTTTCTGATAACATTGTCATATGATTATAATACAGAAAAAATACAACATGTTCTTAAGAAAAGCATAAAGACTACAAAGAAGAAAGAAGAAAGTTGATATAAATACTTGCTAGACAAAACCCTAATAGGCTAAATACTAAAGGGCCCATAAACAAGTGGGCTAATAATATATAGGCTAACATTCTCATTCTTCGCTCAACTATATACAGTCGGATAATAAATATTTATAAAGTTTAAAGTTTAAAGTCTAACATAAGCATCATATATAAGAGAACAATCGTGTTTTTGATTAACCATTCGTGACAAAAACATAGTCTGCAACCTAACTGAAAACCAAAGATTTTGCCAGTTCGATTAACAAAGCCGAAAAAAAAAAATCAAGAAACACGATTCTCTTTGTGCATTTTAACTTTTACCTATAATAGCAACATGGGTTCATTTCCTTGCATATAACAACAATGTACTTTGGTTTTTACTTATAATAACTTGTATTTTGCTACCGATGTGGAATTATATCTTATTTGTTAGATATTGCTATTATTGGTAAAGAAATTGCAAGTATGCTGTTATTTTGAGTAAATAGTTGTATGTGTATTGTTGTTATTTGCAAGAGTAAGTAATTTAGACAAATGCTGAAACCCAAATGCCAAAAAAATCATGAACTTATCAAATGTCTATAAATACGGAACGTAGATCAGATATCTATAACAGTGTATATATTAATTTTCAACTAATCATTATAAACTTACAAGAAAAACTTTTATATTTGCAAAATAATAATTTTTTTTACAAATAGCTAATTAGGCATCACGATTTTTTTGCAAATCAATAGTGTTTTTCTTTCTCAGCCGTGGTTTCCACGGGTTTAAACCTAGTACGTATATATATAATAGTTTATAACCTGTGGAAATCACGGTTATAAAATTAATTAAACTTTTATAATAAAAATTTATAATTATTAATCAATTATTTTAAATAAGTCATTTTAAAAAAAATTATTAATTAAGAGATATATAAAAATTTTAAAGTTATTATAATTTCAAATTTAAATAAATTATTATAATTAGAAAATGTAAATTTGAATTTTGAAGTGAGTTGCTTAATATATATCTAAATGACACATGACATAACATTAATAATGAGTTGTATTTGAATGACTTGGCAAAAGAAAATTAAAAATATTCATTTATTAATATATATATATATATATATATATATATATATATATATATATATATATATATATATATATAGGTTCAGGTTCATTTGAGACCATTTTAATTTTGTGAGACCGTGAGACCAAATCTAAAAATAATTTTAAAATGCAAAATAAATGGAAAAAATCCAAAAATTCTTTTTTTAAATATTATTTTCGGAACTTGAATTAACTAAAAAAATAAAAAAAATTCTATTTTTTTTGAAAAATACGTGAAATATTTTAATAGAATGTTACACTGAGATATTCTAAAAAATAATTTTAAAATGCAAAATAAATGGAAAAATCCAAAAATTCTTTTTTTAAATATTATTTTCGGAATATGAATTAACTAAAAAAAATAAAAAAAAATGCGTCTCACGGTCTCACAAAATTAGGACGTCTCACATGAACCTAACTATATATATATATATATATATATATATATATATATATATATATATATATATATATATATATATATATATAATGAATTAATGTAAATCAAATATGATGTCATATTGTCATGGAAATAACCTATTTTTTTTTTTTTACCTTTTATGATATGAATGATATGGAAGATTGTTTCTTGTTAGGATTAGCCTGTATAACTGGATAGATTAATGTTTAAACTCGTTAGAGCCTTTGAGGTATGCGTGTGAGTTTGATTGATGTATAAATTTTTTTTGTTGTAGGTTTTATTCTTGTGGCCGACAACAATTGTTCGCTACATTACCTTTTTTCCCCATCTTTCTAAATTGTTATTTTTGTTTTTAGAATTAACATGTGATTGTGAAAGGATTGGTTTGAGTACTACCTAAGTCTTAGGTTTCTTAGTTAACTATCTTTTTCATATTAATATTATTATACATTGTTAATTAAGATTTACAAGTTTTATATCTTTGGAATTTGATTGTAGGTTTCGAGACCTAAAAGTTTGGTATTCATAACGAATGAATTTTGTATAATAAGTGAGAGAAGAAGAATAAGGAGGGACTTGGGATTTTATTTATTTATTTTTTGGGATATGATGGGGTTTGTTTGTGAATTATTAAGCTTAGTGTCTTGAGGGTCTTGTGGTAACCCATATATAAGATTTATGATTGTTTGTTCATGACTTACTTAAATAGATGATATATACACATATTAGTAAAACTTTAGAGGTATGTTTTTTCCAATAAAGCTCTTATATTTACTCAAAATATTCCAAGCTAGTAGGCTTAACTTGGGACAAATAGTAAAATATGTTACTATATAATTTATGTTTTTAACACTCTTATTTTAAAAATATATGAAATAATTTTAACATGTATATGGTCCTCAATACTATTTTTTTCAAGCTACAGATAGAACAATAGTCTCGCACAAATAGTGAACCGAAACATGCTTGCTCTTTAAATCTAAAATGTAAGTTAAGTTATGGGATTCCCTTTTTATCTAATTATATGTATAATATTATAGAAAATAGATGTCGTACAAGTTGGATAAAATTTTAATGTTGAATTGCTTCTCATGGTATCGATTATAGCTTGGTCATCAAAAGAAGTTGAACAAAAATGGCGTTCTAACAGAGTATTTTCCAGAAACCCAAGTCATATATCCTTGACCATATCGACCTTTCACCTTATCCATCATGTCCCGAGTAAATGTTATATTGTATGTTAACTTCTGGTACATCGCTATGAATCTGAGCCGTTGAGAAGAAGTATCAACCACTATACATACACGTACACCTTGAGGAACAGAAACATTTCCGATGGTGTAGATTGAGTTTGGCATACCTACATTAGTCACACTCCTTGAGTATGTTTTAGTATCACCGCTTTTTAAAGTAACCACAAAAGAAGGATAGTTTAGCTCCGTTTCTTTTATGCTTTTTATGCAAGAAAAAGGCTTTTTAACTATCATTGATATTTGTTTGGTTGTATACCCTAACCCACACAAATACGGAATGTAATCATCTGGTTGGATGTCAAAAACAAGACCCGGATCATTCGCTTTTGATGGGTTGACATGACCTGCGCCAATAGCAAACATGTCTGCAGGAAGATCTGTTTCATGATCTACAATGGGTTTTCCATATAAGCTTACTTGACTTGCTGTCGTCATCATAGCTGACTTGATTGCAGCCGGAGACCATTCTGGGTGTCTGCTTTTTAACAGCGCTGCTACGCCTGCAAGGTGAGGACACGCCATTGACGTGCCAGACATGATCTTAAATGTTGGTAATTTGGTCATTATCGGCATTAACAATGGCCAAGCTGCAAGAATGTCAACTCCGGGTCCGATAATGTCTGGTTTCAGGATTCCAGGGCTTGCGAGGTTGGGGCCTCTTGAAGAGAAACAAGCCACCTCTGGAGCTGATTTTACACCGAGGATAGTTCCATGTTGAAGGATAGTTGCGACAGGAGATGATGTCGAATTCAGATACTTTATGATCTCAAGTCCTTCCTTATAACCCACATTTGATGCAGGAAGAACGTGAGCCTCGGGTACTGTAGTCTCCGGACAAGCAATTCCATTCCGGAGAACCATGGCAGCTCCTCCGGCGTCCTTCACTACCCTACCCTTGTCAACTGTCCAAATCGTACCACCCATATCACACAACACTACCTTCCCGTTAACATCAATATTATCTAGTGATCCTCTGCTACACGTTGCTGCTTTGTAATCACCATTTCCACCAGGGTAAACAAGAGGCATGAGCTTTTGATGGAAACTCTTTGGTTGGTATAACGATTCACCATCAATTAATTTCTTGTTTCCGAGATAAACTGTCGTCCTTATTCTTCTATCAGTGGTGCTAGCCCCAACTGTAAGCACCCATGGGACTGTGTTTGACAGTGTTCCCTTAAAAGGCCCGGAATTACCTCCAGAACAGCTCACGAAGATCCCTTTCTGTATCGCTTTAAAGGCGCTAATCGCCATAGAATCTCGATAGAAGGGTACAGAAGCTCCACCAAATGATATCGAAAGCACATCAACCCCGTCTCCTATAGCTGCATCCATCCCTGCTATACTGTCGCTTTCAGAACAATATTCCCGATTGCATACTTTATACATAGCCAAGTGTGCCAATGGCGCCATCCCAGTGGCTGTTCCATTAAAATTTCCAAATATATTTGCATTATCTACGAAATTCCCTGCAGCTGTACTTGAAGTGTGAGTCCCATGGCCTAGTGTATCTAATGGAGAACTTGTACTCCTAACAAAGTTTCTCATTCCGATGAGTTTGTTATTACAATATTGTCTAACTCCAACTTCACATCTTCCTTTCCATCTTTCCGGCGGAGTGGGGACACCAAAATCATGGAATGATGGATGATGAGGAGTGGTTCCGGTGTCAAGAACCCCGATTATGATTCCTTTCCCGTGGTTGGAATCTTTCCACAAACCTGAATTGTGGCTTAATCCCAAAAACTGCGCTGAATGAGTTGTATGCAACCGGAAGTGTCTTTCAGGACTTACAGATACAACTCCTCTCATGTTCTGTATTGCATTTGCTTGCTCTGATGACATTTGTGCAGCAAATCCTGTAACAGCATGGTGGTATGCATGAATGATCCTAATTGGTTTCCATAATTTTGAGGTGGTGTTATCATTACCGATTTTTGACAAAAATAAGCTATAACGTTGTTGAAGGTCGTGTGGTCGATGATCTAGAGAAAGATGTTGGCCTTGAGGTGAAGTTAATTGAACAATGTAGGTTTTGCTTTTGAATTGATAGACTTTGCATGTAGGAAAGGCGGTGAAAATGGTAAGTAAAATAAGACTCATAATTGTAATTGGCAACATTTCTCACTACGTACATTCGTGTGTGTATATATATATATATATATATATATATATATATATATATATATATATATATATATATATATATATATATATATATATATATATATATGATTGACAAATAACTAGGGCAACATCTACCGGAACCAATAATCAAATGACACGTGTCCATTTCTTTCTTCACAAGTAATGTATTGTGGAAGTTATTGTTGAAGTGATGTATTGTCATGTTTTCATTGGTTCAAATATGTATTGTCCTAATCATTCATTTTCCATATAACTCTTCCTTATATATATATATATATATATATATATATATATATATATATATATATATATATATATATATATATATATATATATATATATATATATATGGTTAGGTTCATTTGAGACCACCTATATTTTGTGAGACCGTGAGACGCATTTTTTTATTTTTTTTTATTTTTTTTATTTAATTCAAGTTCCGAAAATAATATTTAAAAAAAGAATTTTTTGATTTTTCCATTTATTTTGCATTTTAAAATTATTTTTATAATATGCACAGTGTAATATTCTATTTACAATATTTCATGTATTTTTCAAAAAAAAAAAGAATTTTTTTTATTATTTTTTATTTTTTTAGTTAATTCAAGTTCCGAAAATAATGTTTAAAAAAAGAATTTTTAGATTTTTCCATTTATTCTGCATTTTAAAATTATTTTTTAGAATATGTCAGTGTAATATTCTATTTTCAATATTTCACGTATTTTTCAAAAAAAAAAACGAAAATTTTTTTTTTATTTTTTTTTATTTTTTTATTTTTATTTTTATTTTTTTATTTAATTCAAGTTTCGAAAATAATATTTAAAAAAAGAATTTTTGGATTTTTCCATTTATTTTGCATTTTAAAATTATTTTTAGATTTGGTCTCACGGTCTCACAAAATTAGAATGGTCTCAAATGAACTTGAACATATATATATATATATATATATATATATATATATATATATATATATATATATATATAAAGTTAGGTTATTTTATTTTCACTATCTATTGTGTGCATGTCTGACTGATTCTGGACCAATCATTTTAGTTATTTTAAAAAAGTAATTAATGCATATTACATGTTGAAGATATAATATGTATTAATTACATCTTCAGCATTTAATATGCATTAATTATTTTCTTAAAATAACTAAAATGATTGGTCCAGAATCGGTCATATATGCACACAATAGATAGTGAAAACATTTGAACCTAACTCTATATAGGGTTAGGTTATTTTATTTTCACTATCTATTGTGTGCATGTATGACTGATTCTAGACCAATCATTTTAGTTATTTTAAGAAAGTAATTAATGCATATTACATGTTGAAGATATAATAGGTATTAATTACATCTTCAGCATTTAATATGCATTAATTAGTTTCTTAAAATAACTAAAATGATTGGTCTAGAATCAGTCATACATGCACACAATAGATAGTGAAAATATTTGAACCTAACTCTATATAGGGTTAGGTTATTTTATATATATATATATATATATATATATATATATATATATATATATATATATATATATATATATATATATATATATATATATATATATATATATATATATATATCATTGAAGGAGTAAAAGTTTGCCTTCCACCTCAAGACTCAAGAGGTGCCCGGGGCAAAATTACACATTTGCTCGACATGAAGTGGTTTACTGAACATTGCTACAACTTCCCTTTACCAGACGAATAATATAGAGACGTTTCAAGTTTCAACTTACCTATATACATGCCTTTTAGACTTGGAAATTAACTACTTCATAAATAAAAAAAATTGGCCTTTATAACTTGGAAAATACTTCAATTCGAAGCAAATATATATCAGTTTTGATTTTTTTCTTTTAATGCATCTCTCCACTTTTTATAAATTTCTAATTATTTATTTTGCAAATAGATCTTCATCCAATTCTAAGCCATGTTCTATAGTATTTGGTTATTTATAATTTATAATTATTTCACTCTACTAGTAGTAATGGTACACATCATTAATTGTTGCTCAATGAATTATGATAATGTTAAACGAAAAAAATGTCACTTTTTGCCCATCTTTCTAAATCGTTTTTTGTTATTACAATTCACATGTGATTGTGAGAGGATTGGTTTGAGTACTACCTAAGTCTTACGTTTCTTAGTTAACGATCTTTTTCAGATCTCTTATTATACTTGTTAAGATTTACAAACTATATATCTTAAGAATTTTTTTTGCAGTTTCGAGATCCAAAAGTTTGGTGTTGATAATGAATATTGAATTTCACATAATAAGTGAGAAGAATGGATCTTCATCCAGTTCTAAGCCATTTTATATAGTATTTAGTTTTTTAGTTTATTATAATTATTTCACTGTATTTGACATTCCTTATTTTTCATAACTAAAAAAAAAAACTTTTCTTTACATTTACAAAATCACAATATCTTTGTTCGTGAAAAACTCCAGTATTATGAAATGTTTTGCAGAAACTTTCTCGTTTTACTTAAAATATCTTTAGTAAATATTTTTAGTAAAGATATTTCAAAATACAAAACCGTAAGGATGTCATACACAATACACAATATATGTTACAACGTAAAAATATAATGGCCATGAACACTATTGCAGGTTGTCTCTCAATCATTCAGTACCTTACTCAAGTCCAATAGTTTTTGCCATGTTACTTGTGATATATATAATTTTAGTGGGTCAGGTTGGAAAACTTGGTGAAACACATAGTTTTAATCCCACAATATTATTAGGATAACCATCAAAACCAACTATTACCACACAATATAGAGATATATAATCCAACCAAGATATATATAAGCTACTACAACCATACATACCCTATTGGGTTATGAGCAATACATCAATCCTATGGTGTACATGCAAACCCAAATGCTTGGATCTAATTTTTCTAGTTGTATATGCATTAATTATCCAAGGCTTGCAAACCCTAATCTAGCATACAATAAAAATAGAAATCTACATCTAATGAAGAGATAAGATAATACCTTTGATTATAGCTTGAAGATCTTAAGCTTTTGAGAAACCTAGCACCTCAAATGCGATGCCTCTAATGAATCACAAACACCAAAGCAATTGGATGATCTTGGATAGAGAGAGGGGGGAAGCTCAAAGTCGGCTCTATGATCTCTAAGGTTCAAGTGGTAGCCGAAATTGTGAAGCCTAGGGTCCTTTATATAGGTGAGGAATTAGGGTTTCAATCAAAGTCCTCATCCGGTTGCTTAGGCTCTAAGAAGACCACAAGAACATTCCAAAAACAGGCCCTTGGACGAAATCTTATAGGCTATCCATAAGGATTTCGTCCACTCCCTATCTTTAGGGTTTCCTTAGCCCACTTTGCAATTATCAAATAATTACAAGTCCAGTCCCCTTAATTTAATTAACCTCTGTTGACCACAAAATTAATTCTAAATTAATTCTTGACCAATGTTAATTAAATAATATGATTTCTCATTTAATATATTATTCATATAATATATTAATATAACATAACAACCTCTTTCTCCATTATTCATCCAGTTGCTTCGGTAAAGGCAACCCAAAAGGACCATGCTACAACCGGGTCAAGTGCATACCAAATATCGTTATGGGCTTAGACACTAATCCAACAGTCTCACACTTTCATAAGTCTAATAACTATAAATGCAAGTACGACTTCAAGATCCGATTAGCAATCGTAGCTCTCAAAAGCTGCTGTCGAACTCTGACACATCCTTTAGATAAGGGATCGTATAGTCCTCCGTTCTCAAGATATCGCATGGACAATTACATGGAACATAGTCATGCTTATTGTCCAATAGTTTGTTTCTCGATCTTTGATTTGTCTGACATAGAACTTAATTGAACACATCAATTCAGTCATGACTGGGCCCGACACATAAGTCAATCCAAATCATCGAGGGGCCCAAGATATCGCTTTTAGCCTCATAGGATAACGGGAACAGATAAACTTCGAATTATATGCTTGTACTATTTACTCATCAAATCGTACACAACAATACGTTTTATAACATCAAGTTACTGATGGGTTTACGCATTATCAATGCACAAACGACTCGTAAACAACAACTCATATATATATATATATATATATATATATATATATATATATATATATATATATATATATAGATTTAAAGACTATATGATATTACCATCTCACAATCACTCGTGATTAAATTCCATGAAGTGATTCATGTGAGTGTGGGTTTAATCCAATACTCAAATCATATTTCAAGAGCACTTAGAAAATCTACAAGCCCATTCATGGAAGTCTTCTTTCATATCTACTTCCAAAGTATGATCAACTGTGGATAGTTTAAATAATCTTATTATTTTGGAAGTCAAAACATGCAAAATGAAACAATAGTAAATAACTGATATAAGAAAGTAGTATTACTTATAAATAAAACACCTTTATTTATTCATCAAAATGCCAATTACAATTTATCTATTACAAGTTTCTAAGGCTATCTAATTACTAAAACTAATATCGTCCTTCAGCCCAATGCTCCTAGCGTGCTACAAGTGCTTAACCCTACTCAGTCCCTTTGTAAGGGGGTCTGTTGGGTTCTCTTTTGATGATGCCCTCTTAACCACGAGGAACCCCTCTTCCACCCGATGTCTAATGAAATGATATTTCCTGTCGATATGCCTAGATCTGCCATGATCCCTCCGTTCCTTGGTTAAGGCAACCGCACCTTCGTTATCACAAAAAAATCTCCATAGCCTCCTTTATGGCCGATACAACTCCATGGTCTCCAATGAAGTTCTTTAGACATATTATCTCCTTTGACGCTTCGCTCGCTGCTATGCACTCTGATTTTCATGTTGAATCAGCTACGGTCATATACTTGGAACTTTTCCAAGTCACTGCTCCTCCATTTAGGGTAAAGACCCAGCCCGATTGCGAGTGAAAATTATCTCAGCCAGTCAGAAAACTAGCGTCACTATACCCTCTCACTTTTAAGTCATCACTCCCACCGAGGATAAGAAACCATTTCTTAGTCCTCTAAAGGTACTTGAGAATATTTTTCACTACGGTCCAATGTGCTCTACCAGGGTTCCCTTGATATTTGCTGACCATGCTCAAAGCGAAGGCCACATCAGGGCGAGTACATGTCATAGCATACATGATTAAGCCAACTGCAGAAGCATAAAGTACTCGGCTCATCTCTGCTATCTCGGCATCGGTACTCGGGCTTTGAGTCTTACTCAACTTGGTATTGCTTTGGATTGGTAACTCCCCTTTCTTGGAATTTTCCATGCTAAAACGTTTCAACACTTTTTCTAAGTAAGTACTTTGACTAAGTCCTATTAGTCTCTTACTCTTATTTCTCAAAATCATTATCCCAAGAATATAAGCAGCTTCTCCGAGGTCCTTCATAGCGAAGCACTTCCCAAGCGAGGACTTAACCTCCTGTAGGTTTGGGACGTCATTTCCTATTAGTTGTATGTTGTCCACATACAGAACGAGAAAGCTAACTATACTCCCACTAGCTTTGACATATACACAAGACTCATCCCCGCTTCTTGAAAAGCCAAACTCTTTAACTTTCTCATCGAAACAAAGATTCCATCTGCGAGACGCTATTTTCACTCCACAAATGGATTTCTCAAGCTTACACACTCTGTTAGGGTGCTCTGCATTGACAAAACCCTCTGGCTGACTCATGTAAACAACCTCAACCAACTTCCCATTAAAGAAAGCGGTTTTGACATCCATATGCCATATTACATAATCATAAAACACAGCTATGGCTAGCATAACCCTAATAGATTTAATCTCTGCAACTAGTGAGAATGTCTCGTCATAGTCAACTCCGGGAGTTTGAGTAAAGCCCTTCGCAACCAATCACACCTTATACGTGTGTACTTTTGATGTGGTGTTGATTATGATGGCATGTGCGGAATTAGAAAGATCTAGTGATTCATCATACAAATTCAAGAACATAAGGAGTAAATAATTCTTTGTAAGCTCTTATTAGATCTAGAAAGATTATACAAAATGGGTTTGTATACAATTTCTCTCTCTAGTCTAACACTCCAAAATGAACTCTTTTATAATGGGAGTCACTCACTTCCTATTTATAGGAAAAGACTCAACCCATTTACACATACAAAGAGGAAAGCCTAAAACATTACATCCAAGCATGACTTTGCACCCTAACATTCTCCCCCTCAAAGTTAGGATTGGATGTCCGGCTTTAATCTCCAACGAGCTAGCGCGATCAAGACCAAACTCCCCCTCGAAGTAACACCGGTCTTGAAATCCGCAAATGAATATTCGACAAACCCGAGAAGCTTCGAATACCCATCATTCTCCCCCTTTTTATAATCAAAAAATGATTATAAAACCCACTAAGGATGAGAAGCGCCCGAGGAATAATCTTCAAAATACTCCCCCTTGATGTGTACCAAAAATGAATCACCAAAAATCTTGCACGGAAAAACAATCACGAAAAAGCCACAAAAAATTCCAATTTATGAAATTTTTTGACTTTTTGGGTGAAAGTTGCAAGATTTTTCAAAATCCGGGTAGATATTGTCACTTTTTGAAACTTGCAGGGATCCGTTGAGCCCAAAACAGCAAAATATGCAAAACTCTCCCCCTTTTCCAAAGCTGGGTAGAAAGCGTCAATTTGCACAAACTGCAGGGACCAGAAATGAACATTCTTCAATTTCTCAGAAAATTTGCCCAATTTCGAAGTTGGGTATTTTCTGCCAATATTTCGAAACTGCAGGGGCTAATAGAGAAATTCTATCATTCTTCACAACTTTTATCACCATTTCGAAATTGGACCATTTGTGCCATGTCTTCGAAACTTCAGGGTCCAATTTTGAAACATTTTTGTTTCTTCCCCAATTACACGGAAACGAAGACTTGAAACCAGTAACTTACGAATACTTTTTTTTTCAACCCTTCGTACGAAGACTCCAAACTCTTCGTTTTTCAATTCAGCCATATACCCTTCGAATTTTAATCCAAAACTTCCCAGTCTTCGTAAATCAACATCACTGAAAATCGATTCCCAAATTTTCGTTAATTCAAGTTCTTTATTTTTCCTAAATCAAACCCAAGAACAAACAAACAGTGACCCTTCGTTCTTGACCTCAAGATCTCCAAAATCAAAAATTTTCTTTCTTGCTGTCTTCGTTTTTCGTTCGTTCCTTACAGTTCTTCCCAAACCCAAATCATGTACCCTTCGAATCTTCATCAACAGCAAAACACAGGGACCCTTCATCTCAAATCTTCGAATACAAATCAGTTTTCCAATTAATCATTTGAATCCTTCCAGTCGATTATGACTTCAAAATCACACAGTCAATATAACCATTCAATCATCATTCAAAAGACCGTCAACTCCAAAAGCTTCGAAATCAAAATCAATCAACTATCATCCATTTGAAAATCGACCTAGACAAACCATCATCCAAATCATTGACCCCGTCTTATAAAATCTTTATAAACACTTCGAAGATTCTTCCCTTCGAATGAAATTTCTTTTTCCAAATACCCTTCGTGAGTTCGTTCCATTCCCATTTTGTTTAAACCCAAAACAACTTCTCACATTTCATTGTTACTCTTCGTATACCAACAATAAAAATCATCTTCAACACAGGGACCATTCGTCCTTCGTTAGCCCAAAAACTTCGTCCTTTGTATTTCAGTGATCAACCTAAATCATCAATCACCCTTCGCTTTTTAGTCCAAACTCACAATCATGGAAATATTGATTCCCAAATCACAGATCTTCGAAATATCATTCATCTCGAAAACTATCAAACATGAATTAGACCTTAAATCTGTTAATAGTCGATCCAAACGAACAAGAACGTCCTTAACATTCGTCGACATTAAGATCAATAATCATAACCAATTTTCGAAATTAATTCCCAAATTATACTCGATTTCTTCTTCCAAATCACATATTCAATTCAAAACCAGCGATTTCTTCTTTCAATTTCATGAATCAACTCATATAACTCATGTTTGACTTTTTCTGTAATTGACTTTTCAAATTATCAACTGTAAGCAAACATGAAATTGAGGTTTCTAATGCCAAATTTCAGATCAAATAACGTTTCTTCAACTTGTTCTTCATAACATTCAAGTGTTCTTGATCAACAATTTCATCAAAATCAAAGGATTGATATACAATCACTTGATCATCATCGGCTCATTCATGGAAGAAATACAACTGATTCACAAGTCCAACTCAACAGCAAAGCTCATCGAATGTTAGAGATGACGAAACGAAATCAAATCTATGAGAACAATTTGAACAAAACGTGAATCAAGAACAAGTCGATCGACAATTGAAAAAAAAACGTCAGAGTGTACGAGCCAGTAGAGAACCAAAGAAGATATTGGATTGAAATAAAGTCGGGCTCAATTAATGATATCGGATTGAAAGATTTTGGGCTTAAAGATTGATGAACAATTCTAGCAACATCGAATTTGGATCAAATGCATTCGATGTCATTTGGGCTCAAATGGATACATGAATAGTAATTGTTTTAACATTGGGCTCTATCGAATGAACAGTAACACATTTTCATTTTGAATCAATTTGATGAACAATGATGCTTCGAAATTAAAACAAATTTGTGAATATGATTTTGATTTTAAGTTGATCTAAACAAAAAATAATTGGATCAACAAAGGGATTGAAACGGATTTGATCCAATGAGGCAAATCGATCAAAAATGAAAAACGTAAAATACGAATCAAAATCATGGATGTTTTGGAATCCATTTGAAAATTTGTGATACCTTTTTGACGAATCGAGATCCGTTTGCAACAAACGAATCAAATTTGGAAGATCTTGGTTCTTTTTTCGGAATGAGAAAATCTCCAAATCGAACATTGTACCACCCACCATGCGAGATGTACAACTCGTTCTTCGTGTTCTTCGTCAAACCAAGAACATCTTCAAAAGAACCACCAACACATTTGGGTTTTGACTTCAAATTCAATGCAACACTTGGAGATTGTTGCTTTGGAACCCAAAATTGCTTCACGGATTTTGGCTTCACAACATATGACGATTTTTGTGAGTAAACCCGCTTGTTTTTCCGATTCATCTTCTTCTTCTTTTTCTTTCTCATCTTTTTGCATCTTGAAGACTTGACTTCATGAACAAACCCACTTTTAACAACATGAACATTTTGAGTTTGAATCAAATCTTTTGGAGTTTGATACTTGTGATTTTCTTGGATCACCGGCTTCCGATAAGGAATCATTCCTTCAAACGAATCACAATAACACAAAATATCATCGGTTTGAACTCCAATTGAGCAAAAAACTTTTTCATCATGAGAATCAACTTGAACTCCTTTTTCTTGAACATCAAGAACATCACATTGAACTCCATTGTCAAGAACTTCAACAAACTTAAGAGCACGAAGATCATTTGGGTTTTCAATTAGAGAAATGTATTTCTTATTGAACAAATCTCTTTCTTCTCCTTCTTTTTGATTTCTACTACGAACTAATATGGACAAGGAAATTTTATTCAACCATGTAATCTTACAAATTGGTTGAAATACCAAGCTTCCATGATCATCCTTCAAACCTCCATAAGAAACCAAATTACCCCATGAAATCAATTTGCTTAACAACAACCCATAAAATTGATCTTCATTGACTTTGTATTTCACATCTTTAATGATCACAATCCAAGAATCATATGGCAAACCCACCATGATCACAAAAACTTGAAGATTTCTAGAGAGAGAAAGTGATTTTGAATGGGTTTTCTAGAGAGATAAAGTGATACAAACAAGTATTCTAGAGAGAGAAAGTCGAATTATGGATCAAATCAAAGAAAAATTCGACTTCTAGAACACAAAAACACTCTCTAAACACGAAGATCAATGAACAATAAGAATCACCAAATCAAAATAGCCATCAAGGATCAATTCTTGATGAGATTCAAGAACACCCGCTCTGATACCAATTGATGTGGTGTTGATTATGATGGCATGTGCGGAATTAGAAAGATCTAGTGATTCATCATACAAATTCAAGAACACAAGGAGTAAATAATTCTTTATAAGCTCTTATTAGATCTAGAAAGATTATTCAAAATGGGTTTGTATACAATTTCTCTCTCTAGTCTAACACTCCAAAATGAACTCTTTTATAATGGGAGTCACTCACTTCCTATTTATAGGAAAAGACTCAACCCATTTACACATACAAAGAGGAAAGCCTAAAACATTACATCCAAGCATGACTTTGCACCCTAACAACTTTCCTATTCATGTTGGTATTCTTCTTGAAGATCCATTTGCACCCGAACGTCTTACGACCTAGCATATTGTCAACCAATATGGACTGAATCTCGCTGTCCAAAGCCTCTTTCCATTTTGCAGACTTCGGGCCTGTCATTGCTTCCTTGTAGGTGTTAGGTTCATCCAAATTTATCAGTGTACTATTGTTAGATGCATTTGATATGCATCTCTTAGCACAATTTCCTGCGTATTTCATTATAAAAAGTAAACTAATTCCCGATTATTCTTATGTATTTCTTGTTTAATGATTATTTTGAAGAATGCCTGTACTGCTCACGTTTGTTATGACTTTTCAGGGCCATTTGGAGAACATGGATGATTGCACAAGTTCGAGATGCGTTTGTGGATGCTTAGGAGCTTAATTGGAGTCTAGACCAAGGAAGGATTCCGGGAAATGATCAAGACCTGCTTGGAAGGAGGAACTACGATCAAAAGAGCCACAAAAAAGTAACATGCGATCGCAGGTTGTGCCCTTGCGATCGTAGGTTGGTCAATTTGCGTCGAAATGGCAACGTACTTCATTAAAAAAATCTCGTGACACGTTTTTGGGTGATACATGCGATCGTAGGTATGCCCTTTGCCATCGTAGGTACGGCGTTTTGATAGCTAGAGGTATAAATACAACCCCATATTCTTCCAGTAACTCTAATTGGCGATTCCGAGTGATTCAGAGGCGATTTTCAGAGGTTTTCAAGTGAAGAACGCAGATCTAAATGAGACGATTCGATTCCAATTCATAGTTTAGCAAGATTTATCGTTTAGATTCTATTTCCACTATTTGTAATCCGTTTTTAGCCATGTCAGGCTAAAAACTCATATTTCAGTTTCGCAAGACGTAACCTTTTCGTATGATTAATCATCAGGCACTATGTTTGACTACGATTACTATTTAGTTTGATCAGTTCTGTGTTAAATTGAGTGTTTGATTTTGATTTCAATTCTTGTTGGCCACTTAAATTGTTTGTCAACCATTCTAGTCATCTAATTGTTTAGATCCGTAATTGTCTAGATTAATTAGTAAAAAGTGACAAGTATTAGATTAATTCTAAGTTTAGGGTTAACTCTAATATGAAATGATCAAACAAGTTTTAACGCCTCCGAGCTTATGAGAGGTATTGAACTTTAATGGGAATTACACTGTGTCTAATGCAAATTTTCTTTATTAGTCAAGAGCTTGTTTGGTTAATTTAGTAAAAAGTTAGATTTAATTCAGAGAACTTATTTTGATTAAATGAATTTTTGTAATAAAGGTCATTAGAGCTTATTAATGAACCTTACTACCAGTTTAAACAAGTGCATAGTCAAATATTGTGTTGAAGGTTAATTATATGATTAGAGGAGTCACCACAAAACTGGAATTGGTTTCTTTTATTTGAATTTTTGCCACTTTAAATTTAGTTATTCTTTTGTCATTTTCGATTTCTATTAGTTTAATTTTCAGAAATAACCCCCCCCCCCCCTTTTATGTTCATTGCATTCATCATGTAACATGCCAAAAATCAAGGCTAAAATTTTCATTTTTAATTAAGTAATTCATAACATAGTTTAACAAACATTGCCAATGTCATATCAATTTATAAAAGTCATAACAACGTGTCTGAAAACCATATCATCGAAAGTAATAAAATCAGAGTACAATCCCAGAAACCCAATGCGGAAACCATGTGTGTGCGTGTGTGTGATGTGCTGCTACACTGCCGACTCCTTCCCCTTCGATGAAGAGGTACTTGAAACCAAACCAAAAACTGTAAGCACAAAACTTAGTGAGTTCCCCCATCATACCGCATACCATATAATATCGTCGGTATCTTCAACCGGTAACTGTCATCGGTATTTTTCAACCGGTATCTATCATCGGTATCCTTCAACCGGTAACTGCCATCGGTGTCTTTCAACCGGTAACTACCATTGGTGTCTTTCAACCGGTAACTGGCATCAGTATCTTTCAACCGGTAACCGCCATCGGTATCTTTCAACCGGTAACTAGGGACTATTTCACCCCCTACCACTAGCATACAATAGCAAGATATAAACATACAGTCAGACGTATCGGGTACTGACCTACCCCTTGCTCCTAACGACCTATGCCAGGGAAAGACTATTCCCTATCACTACCACTGAAACAGATATCATATCACGTATGCATTTCTCATGACCAACTTCACATAACCAAACCAAGATAATTATCACAAAGACAATTATCTACTCAATACCCCTATTGGTGGGTCGACATTGTGGCCTTAGACCCACCCCTACTGGAAGGTAACTCACCTCGATGTCGTGTAGTGTCTGAACTGTGACATCCCCATTTTTCACGGCCTAGAAAAAGACCGATTTTGTTTATGCTTTGTAAAAAAAAATCAGAGTACTTCTTTTCATAAAAATGTTGCGGAATTTGTTCCAAAAAAAATGATAAATACGTTATCAAAACATTTTCGAAGAAATGAATTTATTCATTTTAAAATGTTTGTGATGTCATCGTCAATATATAAACATAAGCATAAACGGAACTTACATTTATTTACACTAGTGATCTACATCTCTTTAATCTCTCTGTGTAATGTGACTTCATATCAACACCTGTGATATAAATAAACTGAGTGGGTCAGGTTGGGAAACCTGGTGAGTACATAGGGTTTTCAACCCACAATAATATAATTATTATGTTTAAACAATCAAACAATCAACCCAATTACCCATCCCAATTATCTTCTTTAGTCTTAAGGATCTACCTTAAGAATCAACTATTCCTCGTTTATTTATTCCTAAGGATCATCCTAAGGAATCGGCACGAAGTCCATCGTTACCAAGGCTTATAGATTATAACTGGTGAGCATGTAGTCCAAAACATCTGGTAAACACTTAGTTCAAAAATAACTAGTAAACACACTTAGTTCAAAATACTTAGTGAACACACTCAGTTCAAAAATACCTAGTGAACACACTCAGTTCAAAAATACCTAGTGAACACACTCAGTTCAAAATACGTAGTGAACACACTCAGTTCAAAAATAGCTAATCAGCACCTAGTTCAAAAACACCTACAAGTTACGAGGCTGCTAGCGTTCCAATGGACTGTCTAGTATCGTCCATGGTCGTCATCTATAGTCCACTAGATGACTGGATCACTGTCAACATTGATGTCTTTCATCGTGTTGTCACACAACAACTATTTCATCTACCCATGTTTTACCCAACACATTTTGTAGATATAAAATACATATACAGTTTAAATCATTTTAAACATGTATAAAAATATTTCACCCATCATAGACAGCACGTATTCAGACAATATACATACATAGCACGTAATTTATATTAAATACTTCATATCTATGTGTAAGATGAAAGGTACTATGCACTCACCTGATACGGTGGTGACTCGGTACTCGGACAACACTTCGTTACACTTAAAACAATTTCCCTCGACAAAACCTAGTATCATTACCACTAGGGTTTAGTTCAGTATTTACCGGGACTAATTTAATAGTCTAGCTGTTATTATTATTATATAAGTGTTAAACAACACTATATAACTCATAATAATAGCCCAAATAATTATTTTAAGGTCCTAATAATGTTACTATAATTAATTAGAAGCTATATTAAAAATAGCGTAGGCGTAGCTCACTTACAACGGGTTTTATCGAAAACCGGGCTTTGCTGGAGCAGCGTTCCCGAGCCGAAAGGCTCCTCCTCTCAGAGTTTCCCGGTGCTCCGGGACTTGCTTCTAACACCTTGGAGGTGCTAGTGAAAAACCTTGAAGGTTTGGGGGTATTTGGTAGGAAAGAAGTGGAGAGTTGTGAAGAAAACGGGAGATTTGCGCCTCTATTTATAGGATGCCAGCGCCGAGTACGCCGAGCATACTAAAAAATTACGCTAAGCGTAATTGTTAAGCTGAGCGTACTCAAAATTACGTTGGGCGTAATGTGCCACGTGTCACCATCTGGTGGCTAGCCTTGGGGAGGAAGCAACGGCTGTGATCGCGCCATGTCACCCAAACCCGCACAACACCCTCCCAACTTAGAAAAATCATAACTTTCACATACGAGCTCCGTTTTCGATGTTCTTTATATCCACGCGAAGGAGGGAACGTACTCTACAACTTTCGTTTAGACTCTGTCGGATAATTTTGACTTTATTTTAAATTTTTATATTTTTAACAGGCCGGGACAGGATTGGTCCGTTAAAAATTCATAACTTCTTCATCCGACGTCCGTTTTCGTCTGTCTTTTTATCGTTACGCTAAAAATAACGAGATCTTCAATTCTCATATAGTTTGTGTCGGCTAAAAACCGCTCGATCTAATATTCGAATTTCGGGCTGTACACCGCTAAGCCGAAACTTCGAAAAATCATAACTTCCTCATACGAAGTCAGATTTGGGCGTTCTTTTTATGGACGCTCTCGGTTTAATGTATTCTACGAATTTCATTTAGATCACTAAGGCTAAATCTCGTTCTATTGTAAATTCACTATTTACGCTTCTCGATGCCGTGTCGGTTCCGTCGCGAAACTTCGACGAGTGATAACTTCTTCGTTGTAACTTGGATTTCGGCATTCTTTATATGTACGGAAACCTTGTGACATCTTCTACAACTTGGTTAAGATTATTTATTCTAAATAATATTTTGTTGAAAAGTTGTTTTTGACCCTTATTGCCTCTAAATTAACTAGCCCAGATCTGCGGGCGTTACATGAACCGTCCTCTGGGCGAAGATCGACTCCCCCCAACTCCTTAATCCCTACACGAAAATTCTCAATTCATCAAACAAAACATGCAACCCTGACCAGGGTCAATGCCTTAACCAGTCAAAGTCAACATCCAGTTGACTTGACTCGCCGAGTTGGCCCGCCAACTCGCCGAGTCCATTCTCCACTAATCAGATACAACCTCGACACCACGCGTCGAGTCTAGCGAGAACTCGCTGAGTTTTCCTTTATTCAAACCATCGGGAACCTCTTTATCCGACTCGCCGAGTTCTTCCTTCAACTCAGCGAGTTCATCTCCCTCATAAGTACATGTCCAGACTATGACTCGTCGAGTTGTAGAACAACTCGTCGAGTCCATCTTCAAAGGTTGGGAGATTGCCTTGGACTCTGCGAGTCTGTTCATACACTCATCGAGTCCCATGATTCTCATGTCCTTTTTCGCGTCAAAACATCTACGGGACTTTCCTCCCTAACAACTGGTCCATTCGCAGAATGGATTTGGTGGTCATTACGCCTCGACTCACTGAATCCCAAGAACAACTCGGCGAGTCCATCCTTGATCATTACTATAGAGTCGATTTAAATGGGTCTTAACACACCAAAACCATAGATCTGTCCTCCTAATGTCCATTTTATACGTAAAGTTCCAAACTTGGTGCACATGCATGGGGTCTATGGCTCAAAAGCCATAAAAGGTGCTCTACAAGATGCATGAGGCTCTCATGGCCATAAAGTTGGCACCTTTATGCCATAAGACCCCTCCAATGGCCCAGATCTGAAGTCAAAACCCCAAATGCCCTTTCACAATTCTGAAAATGGCTTAAAAAGCCATAAAGATACTCAAAATCCAAGCCCTAAGGATAAATACACACATGGAAGACCAAGACAGGGGCATTTTACCTTGAATGAGCTGGAAATGGAACAAGATCTATGGATCTCCAAGCCCCAACTCGAACTCCCGAGCTTCCTTCCTCTTTTCAAGCTTCACAATCCACTAAAATGCACCAAAAATTGCCTTAGATCACTCAAAGCGGCTAGGGTTTCGATAAGAGGTGTTCTGCGAGCATAAGGGACAATGGAGGCTGCATTAATAAGGCATTTAAATAGGGTGCAAACCCTCGGATTTAGGGTTTCCCTCAAACAGCACCTACTCGCCGAGTCAGTCCCCCGACTCATCGAGTAGGTCACTTAAAATGCCCGCGGATCACAACCTTACTCAACGAGTTGGGCCTCAAACTCGTCGAGTCCTAGAGAAAATACAAAAATACTTTAAATTAAATGTGCACCAGGAATCAGGTGTTACACATCAAGAATTAGGTCACATCTTACGTAAAGAGGTGTAAACATTAGGACGTGTTCCTGAGGATCCGACCTTGCTTACCTGTACTACCTGTTAGTGCAATAAAGCAGTTTATTTATTATTTTTATTTGTTTAAATCGTGTACGACAACGGTTTTAACAAATTGGCGCCGTTGTCGGGGACACGGTAAAACAATAATAGTTTTATGTCAAGATCTTCACGTACAGGTAATCTGATTTTTGATCCAGAGATTGAGAAGAATGCTAGGAAGCTAAAGAAGGAGGCAAAACTTCGAATGCAACAAATAGGAACCTCAACCTTACCCATACCACAAGGCACTCCCTTGTGGAACGAACCTGAACACTCATTTCAACCTTTTCCAAAATCACCACCTACCTCACCCAATAACAGCCCGTTCAAAACCTACTCTTCATCCTCTTCAGACAAACCCGAACTCACAGATTCTTCTGTAACCGAATCAGAATTCATCATGAGCGAAAACAGAGACAAAGCTAAAAAAACTCTCTGTGAGTGGGCAACACAAGAGGTTACCCAACAGCCATTGTGTATCACCTTTCCAGAGCTCAAAATTTTGAGCTCATAAATTTCTCAAGGAATTTCATGTTGTCTGCTCTGGTATGAAACCCCATGGAGTTACTGAAGACCAGATCAAAGTCAGGGCGTTTCCCTTCTCAGTCCAAGATGCAGCAAAGGAGTGGTTATATGACCTCCCATCTTGTTCAATAACAAGCTGGAATGAACTCGCCAAACTCTTCCTAGAAAAATATTTTCCTGAGGAGAAAGTGTCAAATCTACGCAGAGATATTTTGGGTATAAACCAAGGCAAAAGAGAAGCTCTTCACACTTATTGGGAGCGATTCAAGAAGTTGTTAGTCCGATGCCCACAACATGGCATTAGTGATTATCAGTTATATCAGTTTTTCTGCGATGGATTGATACCTATGGAGAGGCGACTAATAAATGCATATAGTGGAGGGTCACTTTCAGACATTACACTAACAAAGATCAGGGCATTAATAGAGAAGCTGGCCAATGAATCAAAACATTCAACAACTGAGGAAGAGTGGTACCCTGACCATCCAAGAGGAGTCAAGGAGATGAGCAACGCCCACCTGGAATCCCAGATTTCAGAATTAACTAAAGCTATCCTTTTGTTGACAAAAGAAAAAGGTATAGAGCCAAAGGTGAAACCTTGTGGGATCTGCTGCAAAATCGGGCACCCAAATGATATGTGCCCAATACTTCAAGAAGATAATGAATCTGTACAAGCTATGGGAAGATTTCAGCAAAGGCCATTTGATCAACATCGCAACAACCAAGATTGGGGAGGGCCACAAAATAACAATTTCCAGCCAATACCTCAACAAAATGTTCAGCAAAGAAACCAATATCAAGCTCCACCCGGGTTTCAACAATCTTTTCAACAAAATCAACAAAGCAATTTTCAGCAACCACCTGTTCAAGCATAAGCTAGTAGTTCCAGCATGTCTTTGGAAGACATAGTTAAAAGTCTTGCTACCAGTACCCAAGCTTTCTAGAATGAAACAAAGTCCAACATCAAAAATCTAGAGCAACAGGTATCACAACTCGCAAACTCCATGAGCAAACTAGAATCACAAACCCAAGGAAAATTCCCATCTCAAACTGAGAGAAACCCGAAGCACAATGCTTGTGTTGTCACCCTCAGAAGTGGTAAAAACTACAAAGGACCAGATCAGCAAGAAGATAAGGAAGAAGAGATCGTGGTTGAGCAAGAATCTGAGGCAACTGAAGAGGTGCAGAAAAAAATGGACCTGCTGAAGTTAAAGTAAAAATTACCCCTCCCCCTTTTCCCTCAAGACTGAAAAACACGAAAAAAGAAAAGGAAGATAAAGAGATTATGGATTTCTTCAGAAAGTTTGGGGTAAATATTCCCTTTCTTGATGCAATTAAACAAATACCCCAATATGTTAAATTTTTAAAAGAGTTGTGTACTTCAAAAAGGAAATTAAAAGGAAACAAAACAGTAAAAGTAAGCGAGAATGTATCAGCTGTTTTACAAAAAAGGCTACCCCCAAAGTGTAAGGACCTAGGAGTATTTAGAATTCCTTGCAAGTTGGGGAACCTTTCAGTGCCAAGAGCTATGTTGGACTTAGGAGCTTCTATAAATGTTTTACCATATTCACTTTTTAAAACTATCGGGTAAGACCTTTAAAAAGAACAGGAATCATCATTCAGTTAGCTGATCGTTCTATGGTGCACCCAAAAGGTGTACTGGAAGACGTTTTGGTTCAAGTGAATGAACACATATTCCCAACTGATTTCTATGTTTTGGATATGGGAGATAACGACTCACCAAACTCAGTTTCCATTCTTTTCAGGAGACCATTTTTAAAAACTACCAGAACCAAAATCGATGTTTATGATGGTACCCTTTCAATGGAATTTGATGGTGAAGTTATCAACTTCAATATTTACGATGCCATGCATTATCCTGATGATGTTTTAGCCCTCAGTTTTATTGATGTTATTGGACCAGTAACTGCAGAATATTTTGAGATTGCTAACCGTGAGTCACTAGCATTAGTGCTCCACAAAAATTTGTCTCTTAATGCATCTCAGGTTATATCAGAAAATTATGTGGTTGATAGAGAAGTTCAAGAGATGCCAGCTCATATGGACTAGCAGAGGAAGTTGAGGTATGGTACCCAAAATCTTAAATTACCAATTTCTAACTCCAATCTTTTTCCTTCTGTAGTGCAAGCCCCCATCTTGGAGCTGAAGGCACTTCCAGAACAAGCTGTCAGAAAAAGAAGAGTTTGAGCTGATCAGAATTCTAAAAGAGTATAAAACAACAATTGGGTGGACTATTGCAGACATCAAAGGACTCAGGCCATCTCTTTGCATGCACAAAATTTTGATGGAAGAGGATTATAAGCCATAGCAAGAAGCCCAACGCAGATTAAACCCACCAATGATGGAGGTGGTTAAAAAAGAAGTTATCAAGTTACTAGATGTTGGGATGATATACCCAATTTCTGATAGCAAGTGGGTCGGCCCAATTCAAGTTGTTCCCAAGAAGGCTGGGGTGATAGTGGTAGAGCACAAAGAAGGAGAGTTGGTTCCAACCCGGGTTCAAAATGGACGGTGCGTGTGTATTGACTACATAAAATTAAACGCAACCACCTGAAAGGATCATTTTCCTCTCCCATTCATAGATTAGATGCTAGAGAGGCTTGGTGGAAAATCCTAATACTGCTGCTTGGATGGATTTTCAGATTTCCATCAGATTCCAGTTGCTCTAGAAGACCAGGAGAAAACGACTTTCACCTTCCCTTTTGGGACATTCGCGTATAGGCGTATGCCCTTTGGACTCTGCAATGCACCCACTACCTTTCAAAGGTGTATGGTTAGTATTTTTTTGAGTATGTCGAAGATATCATAGAAGTCTTCATGGATGATTTCACCGTCTATGGAGACTCCTTTGATATTTGTTTGAAAAAACTTACAAAAATTTTATAAAGATGTATAGAAACAGACCTGGTCTTAAATTTTGAAAAATGTCACTTTATGGTTGACCAAGGTCTGATTCTTGGACATATTGTTTCAAAAAGAGGTTTAGAAGTCGATAAAGAAAAAATAGATGCTATAAAGAGCTTACCCTACCCAAAGAATGTTCGGGAAGTACGTTCCTTTCTTGGTCATGCAGGGTTTTACAGGAGGTTTATAAAAGATTTTTCAAAGATATCAGTTCCCATGTGCCAGTTATTGCAAAAGGATGTTGAATTCGACTTCAATGAAGATTGCAAGAAAGCTTTTTATGTGCTGAAAAATCTTTTTACTTCTGCCCCCATCATCTGGCCCCCAGATTGGAGTTTACCATTCGAGATAATGTGTAACGCCAGTAACACTGCTGTTGGAGTTGTTCTAGGACAAAGAAAAGACCGGTTCCCCCATGTTATGTATTATGCATCAAAGACTTTGGACAGCGCCCAAGCAAATTACTCCACCACTGAAAAAGAGTTGTTGTCATTGCTTTTGCATTCGAAAAATTCAGACAGTATTTGTTGGGCACAAAAGTCATAATCTGTTTGGATCACGCACCCATTCGGTACCTTCTTGCCAAAAAGGACTCAAATCCAAGGTTGATTAGATGGATTTTTCTACTACAGGAATTTGATATAGACATTAGGCACAAAAGTGGAAGAGAAAATTTGGTAGCTAATCATTTGAGCCGATTCACCCCACCTGAAGACCTGACACCGATCCACGAAACATTTCCTGATGAGCATCTATTTAATGTTCAGAACCCTCCTTGGTTTGCTGATATAGTAAACTAGTTGCTTTCCAGAGAACTCCGTTCAGATCTCACTCGAGCCCAGAAAGATAAAATAAAGAAGGAGGCAAAAAGATATGTTTGGGATGAGCCATACTTATGGAAACACTGTGCTGATCCGGTTATTAGAAGATGTGTGCCTCAATATGGAGTCAATTCAATCCTAAACTTCTGCTATTCAGAAGCTTGTGGAGCGCATTATGATCCACAACAAATCGCACACAATGTCTTGGACAACGGTCTTTATTGGCCTCATATTTTTCGTGACTCTTTTCTATTTTGCAAAACTTATGACAGGTGCCAAATGACTGGGTCTTTGACATCTTGTAATCAAATGCCACTTATTCCGATCTTGGTATGTGAAATTTTTGACGTTTGGGGTATAGATTTCATGGGTCCGTTTCCACCTTCTTTCGGGTTTGTATACATCCTACTTGCTGTGGATTACGTGTCCAAATGGGTCGAGGCAAAAGCTACACGAACAGACGATGCCAAAGTTGTGGTCGAATTTGTCAAGACAAATATATCTGCTAGGTTTGGGACACCAAAGGCTATTATTAGTGATCGGGGCACGCATTTCTGCAACCGTACCCTCGAAGCACTCCTCAAGAAATATGGTGTCACACATCGGGTGTCCACAACATATCACCCACAAACCAACGGGTAGGCTGAAGCTTCAAACAGACAAATCAAGGGCATTATAGAGAAAACCATCAATCCAGTCAAGAAAGATTGGAGTATTCGATTGGATGATGCGTTACAGGCTCACCGGATAGCATACAAAACTTCTATTGGTATGTCACCATATAGAATTGTTTTTGGCAAACCTTGTCGATTACCGGTTGAATTGGAGCATCGAGCATATTGGGCTGTCAAAAAGTTGAATATGAGCATAGATGAAGCTGGCAAGAAAAGAAGATTGGATATCCAAGAGTTAAAAGAAATTAGGAACGATGCGTACGAGAACGAAGCAATTTATAAGGAGAAGACGAAAGCGTTTCACGACAAGATGATCTCGCGAAAGATATCACTACCGGTCAAAAGGTACTCTTATATCACTCTAGTTTCAAACTTATTTCCGGTAAATTGAGGTCTCGTTTGGTGGGACCTTTTGTTGTTACTAACGTGTTTGATCATGGTGCTATAGAAATTAAGAGTGAACAATCAGGAAAGATTTTTAAGGTAAATAGTCATCGTCTCAAACCATTTTACGGAGGGTTTCAAGTTACAAATGAAGAAGTGGAGGAAGTCGAGGTCCCGACTTACCGCAATTGAGGACACCAAGTAACAATGTCGAGCCAACGATAGAAAAACGGGCAGCTTACCGGGAGGCAACCCAGGCGTTTGTTTTGGTTTCGTTTTATTTTGAAACTTCTTTTTAATTTTTGTGTGTTTTTAGCTACTTAGGTCTCCCATTTTTAACTGAATCGTGTTTTTAAAATAAGATGTAACAGAGAGAATTTGAAAAAAGTTGAAAAATACAGTTTTGGTGGAACCTGCGACCGCAAGCCTAGTCTTTGCGATCGCAGGTTATACATTTTGGGGTCGCAGTACGTCATCGAGGTTATTTTTTGGGACATTTTTTCACGAAAAAGACAATCCTGCGATCGCAGGTCCAGTACATGCGATCGCATGTATCTCATTTTTGTTCCAGTAGCACTTTTGAACAAATAAAATTCGAATAAAGCCCATTTTCCCAAAACTGCGATCGCAGGTTCCCTCCTTGCGATCACAGGTTCCCTCGTTGAGATCGGATGTATCATTTTTTTCCTGCAACATATTTGAACGTTAAATGGTCGACTTTTGTACTTTTCTCAAGACCTGCGATCGCAGGTTTAGACTTTGCGATCGCATGTATAACATTTTCGCATCTAGACGTTAGCTTGTCTCGAACAAAGTGACCAACGGTCAAATTTTCAAAACCTCCGATCGCAGGTTCTCCCCTTGCGGTTACAGGTTGTGTTTTTTTGCTATAAATATTGATCGCATCCTCATTTGTAACCACCACACTCCAAAAATTCTCTCTGAAATCCATTACATTTCGAGCTCTTTCACCAACAAACACCCAAATCGCTAATTTTTCTTCCAAATCAAGCAAATAAGGTATCAATCTCTTCTATTTTACTCCTACAACATCTATACGGTAATGAAATCATGTTTTCACGATTGAAATTCTCCAAAAATCTCATTTTGTTCATTTTGAAATTTGAATTTTTGTGAGTTTCTTTTTCAGATCTATGTTCCGTTAGTCATCTGCAGGCCAAAAAAAGTAGAAATGTTTTCTCACGACGCAATTCAGAAGAGATTCATCTGAACGGAATTTCAAAATAAAAAAAAAATCGGCACGAAAAATATACTGCTGCTCAGCACACAGTCAGGTATTTTCGTTCTGAAACTGAATTTCTGTTTTTGTTATATATTTGTGCGGTCGTTTGGGAGTAGTTAGAAATACTTTATTTTGCTTTATCATTATTATTATTTTTACATGGAAATTATGCCTACGTTGTCCCAATTTACCTTGCAAAATGCCCCCTAGACCTTCCCGTTCACGCAGTCATATTGACACCTCAGACCCTTCATACACTATCCAGGTAGACAATGTCACTGTGGATTTAGGTTCACAGGCCGCACTCGACTATTACCAGTGACTTCTCGACCGCGAGATTTTTCCATAGGTCTGGCCCCTAGCCGCACCTTAATGCAGGAACTCCATATTTATGATGGTGTTCACTCTCTTTTTGCTAATATTGGGTGGAAGCGCCTATTATCTGTATATTTTGGCACTTGTCTCCTACTGACCCGAGAGTTTTTAGCCACGCTTAGTGAGATAAATCATGAGGGAAACTTAGCTTTTCACATTTTTAGCACCCCTCACACTCTTCACGTGGACCAGTTATGTACTATCTTCCATACCCCCATCACCAGTTTATTCCAGCCCACCCCCGCTTTGACGTACACAAGTTTTGGTACTCCATTACCGGTTTGGAGTCTTATGATTCAGCCTCATCCGTACAGACTAGCATCGTGCACCCTGTTCTCAAAATTGCATTGAAAATTATACGCAATATCATTTATGCACAAATTGAGACTACGAAAGTCGGCAAATCCGAGATTTTTCTTTTGTGGTGCATCATCACCGGGTCATATCGTCCACATTTTGGTGATATTATCATTAGACGGTTCCATAGAGTTATAGCTCCTCACACTGGCGGTGCAATTCCCTCTGATGGTTTGATTTCTGTCATTGCTTGCTCCCTCGCGCCGCAATCTCGTACGGGGTACTCCTTCTTTACAAGCGATTCTTTTCGTCTGACCTCGCAGAACCTTCGAGTTATGCACATGCTTCGTACTGCCACAGGTGGGTGTGTTTGGATGCAGGGTCAATCCATGTATTTCAAGGTCACTGGACCTGATGTCATCGCTCTCGCTGACCCCATTAGCGAGACTGTGTGGGTGCTTCCTTCGAACATCCCACCACCTCCTCGCCCATGTAGGGCACAACCGGTCCAGCATCCACAGTCTGATCGACCATCTTCATTCACTCAACACCCAGACTACACAAACGCCACACCTATGTCCTTTAGCCAGCCTGATCCTATGCAGAGTGACTTTTAGGATCAGCCCCCAGCCACATAACCATCTCACCCTCACCCCAACTATCCCTTCACTTATTTTGTCATTTTTATATAAAAAAAATATAAAAATCCCAAAAAAAAAAATTACGAGATGATGACACTCTTTACATTTGATATCTCCGTGAAGCGGGATATTGAGAATTGAAAATGAAAAAAATACGAAGCAACTTGATTGTTATTGGAAGTGTAGAATCAACTGTCATAACCAGGGGACCCAAGACACTGTGATTCGAGACCCCGACCTTAGATGATAAAAAATTAGCGTACTGAAACGTTTTTGGGCGGTAATAACAGCTCTAGGATGATTTGCTTATTAATGTTTAAAAAGAATCTTTACGGCAACTCTGAACCCACAGAACATGGCCCTATTTGTTGACACGTATTACCCTCGCGCTAACAGAGAGCTTAAGTATCAGATCCACACAGTCAAAATGAAGAAAGGGTACAACGTCATATCTAGTACCCAAATCAAATAATTTCAAGCGCTCAATTGAAGAAACTCAAGAAATTCTAAAAAAAAAAAAGAGATTGAAGAAATCAAGCTCAAAACGAAGTGTAAATCAAAGTTCAATCAAGTTAGAAGTCGTTCCAAAGTTACATCTGGCGAATAAAGAACTGTGTGATATGATATATAAGGCTCTCAAAAAAGTGAAAGCATAGAGCTCGGGCTCCTACGGGGGTTGGCCCTTGCTGCTTCAGCGCAAGCTAATTTGGTCGTGCGGGTTCTTAAGGATGCGTCGATTCTGATTCTTGGCCGTCTAGTTTGAAGGACATGAGATCCGGACTATGTTATTTTCGCTCATAAAGCTAATTAAGGTACAAAGTTTAAATAAAACTAGAGTTTGATTATTTGGGTTACACCGTTTTGTGGTCTTCCTTACTTTATGAGTCTGTGATACATGAAAGGTAGCAGGATGGATGCTTTGGTGTTAGTTGATATGTGCATATTTATATAACATACATTAATATTTTAATTACTTTTATGCACTTAATAGAACAAAAGATACCTAATGTGCTTTAATATTTTAATTACTTTTGCATAAAAGATACTTAATTTGCTATGAATTGTGTTGTAGGGACTAAAAGACTTGTTTAGAGCAAAAAGGAAGTTGGAAGCTGGATTAAGGAAGCTAGAAGATGGAAGACTGAACCAAAGCAATCAAATGAAGAAAAATACACCCAGAACGTCGTGGTGATCCTACCACAACGTGGCATCTTGAAGATTCCCATCAGATTCGATGACTTGGAGATTACGGGATAAACACAATCTCCACGACGTGGTGGACCCACTACGACGTGGTGCCCTGCTTTCGGGAAAAGTATAAATATCTCACATAAACCTCCGAATGGGAACTTTTCGCTCTGGAGAATTCAAAGCTTTTTGAGGCAAAGGCGCTGGAATTAAGCATTGGAAGCAAGGAATTCAATCACAATCATTAGAAGGAGGAGATCAAAGGCAAATAAACTCTACTTTTCGATTTTTCATTAGGAATAGCTATGTCTTTACTTTTGAATCTCGATTTTATGACTTTGTTTGCTGAAATCATGAGCTAAACACTCATGACTTTCATTTAGCTAGGATAAGTTGACTAAAGATGGTTGATTTCATAGTTAGGATTTAGTTATTTGGTTATTTGTTGACTTTTGCTTATTAAAGAACCTCAAGTAGTTTTGATAACTGCTTTTTATCTGCTTATTGCTGAATTTGATTAGGTTAGAATGACTATTTTTCTTAATTGAATTTGAATCTTATGATCTTGTGATTTGCAAAATTGTAGGACTAGAGTTTTGATTAAAACCTAGGGTTAAGTAGAAAAGTGGGTAAAAAAGTATAGGAGCCAATATAAGACGATAAATCATATATAAAATTGAATCAATAAATTTAATTGGTCAATTAATTATAAGTCTAAGCAACTCGAACCGAACACTAGTGAACTTGTAAGTTTGTTCGCTTGATCACTGAATAAATAAGCTAGTTTGCTAAAGGATTAAATTGGTGAATACCAATTTGGTGATCTTAGGAATCGGTAGCCAAAGAAACTAAATCCATTGCACTTCTATGAAACAAACATAATAACAACAAATCCGAAGCTAAACGAAAGTCTCTTTCTCACCTTAGTACATTAATACTTGTCTACTTGCTTAGTTTTAGTGTTCTTTTAATTAAGTAAATTTTGATTTAGTTGGTAATTAAATATCTAGTCTTGGAAAACTAGGAAAACATATACCTTTTCTATTTTGATTAATAGTTAGTTAAATAGTAAATTAAAGTAATTTAAACATCGTTCCTTGTGTTCGACACTCGTTCTTACCATTGTTATACTATTAATTGCACGATTAGGTACACTGCCTAGTGTGATTAATAGTCTAGTGAAGGGAATAACTTTAGAAATTAAACTTGGATAAATATATAAACACATTAAATACACATCAAGTTTTTTGGCGCCGTTGTCGGGGAACGGTTCCGTTTTAGTTACTTTAATCCGCTATCTTTATTTTAGGAATATTTGATATTTATTTGTTTTTAATTTAATTTAGTTTTTTCATCCTTCTGACTCACCACGTCGTGGTAATTTATACCACGTCGTGGCATCGTAACAGTAGAACTTTAATTTTCATTTTTTTTAATTTTTATGTTTATTTATTATGTATTTCCCAAATCTCGATGCTCTTGATGGTTTTCTTGAGGAAGTAGTACAGGAAATTGAGCAAGAAGATGAGGAATATGAATCAAATGATGATTTGAAGAAATTTGGAAGATGGTTAGATAACATCTTGCCTAATAAACAAGAGCAATCTGAGTTACAAGAGCTAGATTTACAAGATGAAGAATTTAATCCAGAAAGAGATTTGGAGGAGCTAGAAAGATTGCTGGCAGAAGGGTCAGATAAAGAACAAGGACAAGCTGAATTGCAGGAACCAACTTGTGGTTTGACCGTTACCATGACATGGCCTCTATATTTCCAGTTTGTGTTTCGAAGCATGGGGTGACGATTCCAACTTTGGAGAAAGTTCTGAAGCGCGATCCATTTCTGATTAGTATCCAACCGGTTCCAACCCTTGTCAAGATTCTTTGGTTACATGCATTAAAGCTCGTTTGGCCAATTTTTGAAGCAAAGAGCCAAAATTTACAAATTTGTCCAAAGAAAATATTTAATGCAATGGATGGATTGGCATTGAGTTTATTGGAAGTTCATTAAGTTGAGAGTCCAGCTCTAAGACTCACACAAAATGAAACGCTTGCGGGAGGCAACCCGTCATTAGAGTTTGCTTTCCTTTTTCTTTTTCTTTTTATTTTGAGTGTTTTCTTTGGTTTGTTTTATTTTTTGTTAAACAATTTGTGGATGATTTGGTTGTTTGGATGCTTTTCCAATTTTTATTACCATTTCCTTTGTCCTAGTTCCAGGTTATATTATCGAGTCAAGTAAGGGTATATTTGGCACAAGAAAGTTCGTTAGAGTGAAGGTATAAGAGAACGTCGAGAGAAGCGTGATTTGAGAGCATTTTTCGGGGGTCTAGTTGAGTCATAGAGTGAAGGGTCATGTCCTAAAGCTGTATGGAAGAGATGATGTAATTTTAGTTCAAGTTGCAGCTCTATTCGCCTTCTGAATCTCACTTTTCAGGGCCACCACGACGGGGTATCTGCCACTACGATGTGGTGTCGCAGTTTAAAAAAACACGACAAGTGTTTTGTTTGGTTTACCACGACGTGGTCCTTTACAAGTCATTTTCCGAGCATGATCTCATACTTCCAGTAGTCTCCGTGATTTAAGTGGCGTTATATTTATTATCATGGTATGGATGAGCTGTTCCCATTCCTAGAATTTCCTTATCACGTTTCGTTGAAGAATTATCCCAGCTGCCACGACATTGTTTACACTTTCCTTTGTCGTGGGGGAGTTTTTCAACAATTTAGGAGGCTACCTTTTTCTTGTCCGATTCCGAGTCCATATGATCCAACAAGTTTGAAGTTTCTTTCCATGAGTCGAGTGCATCTTCTATCCTAGGGGAGTTTGTTCTTTTTTTTTCTACCTCTTTTTAATTTTATGTTTTGCATACCACGCAATGAGGGCATTGAATGAATTAAGTGTGGGGTAGGGGTTGATTATATTAGTTGAATTAGTATCTTAATTTTAGGCATAATATAAATTTTTTTTTGCATAAAATTGCTAGGATTTAATTTAAAAAATTATGGTAAAAAGTTGTGACATCCCCAATTTCACGGCCAGAAAAAACCGATTTGTTTATGCTTTGTTTTAAAATCAGAGTTATCTTTTAAAGAAAACAGTTGCGGAATTTGTCCCAAAAACAAAATATGATAACCATTTATCAAAGCATTTATTTTAAGAAATGTATTTTCATTAAATAACAAAATCTCGGGATGTCATGTTCCGATACAGACCAAAAGTTTACAGTATAAAATAGACCTTACAACAGTTCTTTATAACTACTGATCTATAATCCCAAACCTCTCGTTAAGTCCCCCAACTTATACTCTTGTGCCATTACCTGTAATGCAAAGAAAACTGAGTGGGTCAGACTTGGGAGCCTGGTGAGCATATAGGGTTTTCAACCCACAATAATATAATTATTATATTTAATCATCAAACAATCAACCAAATTACCCATCCCCGTTATCTTCTTTATTTCTTAAGGTTTTACCCTAAGAATCACCTATCCTTCATTTATTCATTCCTAAAGATTGACTTTAAGGAATAGACCCAAATTCCACTGTTACTTAAGGCGCATCTCCCAACTTTATCATTTAAGCGCCTTTGCCAGGATTACGACATTCACTATTAGGCGCATCTGCCAACATTATCCTTTAAGCGCATCTACCAGGATTACGACATTCACCATTTGGCGCATCTGCCGACCTTATCCTATAAGCGCATCTGCCAGGATTATCCTATAAGTGCATCTGCTAGTATTATGATATTCTCTATTTGGCATATCTGCCGACATTATGCTTAAGCGCATCTGCTAGCATTATGACATTCTCTATTTGGCGCATCTGTCGACATTATCCTATAAGCGCATTTTCCAGGATTACGACATTCACTACTTGGTGCATCTACCGATATTATTCTTAAGTGCATCTGCTAGTATTATGACATTCTCTAATTGGTGCATCTGCCAATATCATTTTTAATCATCTTTCATACCTCATCATTTAATCATATACCAACTATCTCATCTACCCATGTTCTACCCAACATATTTGTAGATATAAAATACATATACAGTTTAACTCATTTAAAAACTATATAAAATATCCATTCCACACTCATCTCAAATAAGCAAACAATGTATAAACACATAGCACGTATTTCATAGCAAATACTTAATGTTTATGTGTTAGAAGAAAGTAACCACACACTCACCCAAAACATACACTTAATACATTCAAACAATACTTGTATTAAAATTGTGTTGATGAGAGGGACTATACACTCACTTGTGTTGGATTAGTGTCTAAGTCCATAACTATTTTGGTATGTACTTGACCCGATGGTGCATGGTCCTTTTGGGTTGCCTTCACCAAAGCAACTTGATAGGATGAATTATGGAGAGAAAGGATTAAATATGATTTATTAATGTATTATGAGAATAATATATTAAAGGAGAAATCATATTGTTTAATTAATATTAGTCAATAATTAATTGGTAATTAGTTTTGTGACTAAAAGAGATTAATTAAACTTAAGGGACTGGAATTGTAATTATAAGATAATTGCAATTTGGGCCATGGATTGCCTTATATTAAGGAGTGGACGAATTCTATGGGGAAACCCATAAGGAAATCATCCAAGGCCTTAAGGAAAGGGGTCCATGGGTTGCTTAGGGCTTAAGCATCCAAATTAGGGTTTCCTTGTTAGATAACCCTAATAGCCTCACTATATATAAGACCCTTATGACCCAAAAACGTGGGGAAGCAACCTTCTAGGGTTAGAACATGGTTTTGGGAAGCCTCCAACCTCTATCCTCTTCATCCTCTTGCTTATGGTGTTTGTGAACCATTAGAGGAGTGACACTTGTGACTCTAAGCCTTCCAAAGTCAATACAAGGAGATTTGGGATTGTTATTGCTACATAACAATTAAGGTAACATTATAAACCTATTCTCATGTTAATATGATTACTTGAATGCTACAATTAGGGTTTATAGTCTTGGATAATTTGCATGTACAATAGAGAAACCTAGATCCAAGCATTAGGGTTTGTATGAGCACATAGGATGTTCTTAGGACCAAAACCCATCAGTGGTATCAGAGCCTAGACTGGTTTCTATTGTATTGATGCATTATATGTTTGAAAAATTCGAATTTTGTGTTTCTGGAAGTTGGACTCGCCGAGTCCATAGATGAACTCACCGAGTCCAAGGTGACTCGACGAGTCCATGCCTGACTCGGCGAGTCGGCTGGTCAGATGGAGGGAAAACTGGGATTTCTTGCTGTATTTGCTTAAGGATAGTTGCCTTATCATATTAGATCAATATTAATCCGATTTTATGATATATTTGACTATATTCTTGATCTAATTGAAGATATTTATCAATTAATAAGATAATTGTTTCCTTATGTGATAATTGATTAATTATTTTGATTAAATTGGTAAATTGTTCTGCAAGAAATCATTAAATAAATCAAATATGGATAATTATGTGATTAAATGTTAATTTTAGATTATTTGTTATTTGATCCTTGTTGTTATGAAAAGTTTCATATTTTCTCCCTTTAGGTTTTATAGTTTAAATTTGAACCCAAAAGTTTTGTTGTTTTGAAATTTAAATAGTTAAAACCCTAATGTTTTGAAAAAGGTTTCAAAACTTGCCCTCAAGTTTTGGAATTTAAATTTTGATTAATTGTTTAATTTTGATGTATATTTAAATTCTAAACCCAAATGTTTTGAAATGTTTCAAAACTTGCCCTCAAGTTTTGGAATTTAATAGTTGATTAAAAGTTTAATTAGGAATGTTAAATTCTAAAACCCTAGTATTGTTTTGAAAAGTTCAAATCACACCCTTATGGTTTTATTAATTAATTAAGGTGTATAATTAAAAGAGGTTTAATAAATCCTTAAAAGTTTAGGTTTACAATTTAATTGAAATAAAAGTATAATTGTTAAATTAGACCACCTAGTATTTTAAAAGTGTAAAATACACCCTATACTATATATAACATTAAAAGTCTAACATATATATATATATATATATATATATATATATATATATATATATATATATATGTATGAGTAAAAGTCAGTCTTACCGTTAGTAGGCCTCATTCACGAAGTTGGTCTACAAGGGGTGTTTAAGGAAATTTCCTATAAAATGGCGATTGAATGAGTATCCACTCTTACCCACCGCACTCTTGACTAGTGGAGGGTCGTTAGCCGAACAGGTAGGATAGGACGAAACCTTCCATTATAAGTATAATGAATTACTAAAGTAACTAAATGTTTTTCAAATTCCCAATATTAGTTACTTAGGCAAAGTGAATTTATGCAATTCCATGAAATTACACTTTGTGCCCTTGCGAAGACGTTAGTGGAGCGTGTGTGGTTTACTGGCACACTAAATGGTTCTAAGCAAAGGTAGCAAAGGGTGACTCAATGTTTGTCATAGTTCGGTGGAGCGTGTGTGGTTTACCGGCACATCGAATAGGTGACTGTAACATGTGAGGGCACCATGTAAGCTTGCATGGTTATTCACACCCGCTTTGTGATCCTCGACATCCCAGTCACAAACAAGAGGGGCATATCGAGATTTAAACATGCCATTGAAATGTTCAATGAATCTCAAAGGATCTAGGAGTTTTCATAGACTTAAAACTTAAATTTCTTTTTCGTTTTTCATGGTGGAAATTAGTGAATCGTCATTCACTTACCTTCAAATATTCTGCAGTTTGGGTTACGGCATCCCTCTCCCGAGTTGTAGAATATTGTGTTGGGTCCTAGCCTTAGTATCTCTTTTGGGTGATTTACTAAGGACTCAATCAATCAACTAACTTGAATTCGTTTTCTCCCGTTTTGTAGTTGTCAAAGTTCGACAACTATGGTCTTCCCAAATCTCGTGGAACAAGCTTTCCACATGAAGATGATATTCCATGATTCGATCAAGGAATGAGAGATCATGCTTCACTTCCTCCACCTCCTCCAATTATTCTCTCTAACCCACAAGTTCAAAGGCTTGAAAAGTTCAAGATCACTCAAGCCCTTTTGGCAAGTAAACATAAACAAGGAAAGTCGGTGTGTACACACGTCCTAGGGATGATGTCACACATTGATAGGTTAAGAATGTCGGGATTCGTTGTCTGTGAGGAAATGGCTGTTGATTGGGTTTTTCAGTCACTTCCTAACTCATATAGTGAGTTCGTAAGAGAGTACTATATGATGAAGCGCGGCGTGACCCTTATAGATCTCACCTATATGCTTATTGCTGCTGAATCAGCAATGGTTTGGCACAATAGAAAAGCAAAGTCGATTGGTGAATCTGCCTTTAAGACCTCTATGGATATAGACAATGGCAACAAAAGACATGCTATGATCGAAAAGTTTGATCATAAGAGAAAGGCAATGTCTGAAGTAGTTCCATGTCATGTTCCAAAAGAGTCAATTTGCTTTTATTGCCAAGAGAAAGGGAATTGGAGACGAAGCTGCCCCATTTACCTAAGAGATCTAAGAGATGGGAGAGTCAAAACGTATGGCTCTAATATAGGTAAAATCCATTAACTAACTCTTTTAAGCTTCTATACTAGATTCTTAATAAATAATGTGATAAGATTACAATTGATGTTTTGTAGGATCGAAGAAAAGAAAGGAAGCTTAAGGGAAGAAGTGAGCAGAATCTAACCATAAAGGAATGGATTTCGATCGCATTTCTCGAAGATTAGATTCTTGAGCTACTACTTAGAGTTAGAATTAGATTGCTAAGAAAGATGTATTAGCATAGTTTTTCAATAAATTGCATTGTAAGGACAAATTTTTTCCGCAATAAAATAAATTTTGATTTTATATTATTTATTTATCCTTGCAATGGTGTATATGAAAAATTGATGTTTGAATGTTTCTATTATTAGCAATAATGAATTTGGTTCTTATTATGTTATTTATGGAAAGTCGAGAATTTACCAAATGGGGAGAGTTTCTCATCGCCCAAGTTTCAATTGGACAGAAACTTGGAGTCATGCAACTTGGTTGCATGATGAATGAGAAATTTCATATTTGGAAATTAGACTAATTCATTGACAAAGTGTCAAGTGAAGGACTTGGAGATAGAATACACAAAGTTGCGTGTTGATCAAGTCCACCATAAGAGTAACAAAGATATTCGTCATGATTTACTAAAGGTTTAGTAAATATGATTATACTTAAAAGATTAAGTGTAATTCTGAATTGATTGAAAAAGTTTAAATCAATAGCAGAACGAATAAGAAGAATCAAGTAGGCAGAAAGATAAAAGTTTCTCCATTCTAAGAAGAAGGGAGAGTACCTTTTATGCTTTATGATAGGTCTTAATGATTAAAAACCATATCTCAATTGATCCTCTAAGTGGGTCTTAGTACAATTGTATGTCTAAGAAGAGGAATCAACAATTGAAGAAATGGTTAAATCAAGAAGTCAATCATACTTCATTTCAAAAACAAGTCTTAGAGTTAAGATTGTAAAATTGAGTGATAAGTATTAAGAAGGTTTATAACATTCATCAAATGTGGAAAGTTGTGATGTCTTGGATAAGACAAAGACCAACTAGGACCAATTTATGAAGTGTTTTGATAAAAGCTACACTAACTCTTGAATATTTGTTTGTCAAGAAATGGTTATTGACAAGAGAATCTTATATCTCAAGGAGTCAGTGGGAGTCTTAATGGTCTTGAAATGTTTCAAGAACAAATCAAAATAGACCTTATCGATCATCACTAGCACACGAGTTGAGGGTTACAACCTATCGTGTTGACATTATTTTGTTTCTGTGTTGTTCCAAATGAGTTAATTATGCATGTGAGTCCTATGAGTTCTCATATGAATGCATAAAAGGCAAGGACCTTGATCAATGGAAAGTACATTGATAGGAAAAGGTGTGCTGCTTAACTACTTGGAAAACGTGATGGGCAGTTGTGCTACTATAAGGCAAGAAATCGAGATTAAGAAAGTTCGATCCATATGAGTTTGAATTTGTCGTAAACTTTGGTTTTGACAAATTCAGATGGATAGGAACAAATACACCATTTAAATCTAAGTGTCATAAGATTTTCTCCTTCATGAAAATGATTGTGAGGAAATGCTTTCACTAAGAAAGATTTTAAGAAGATAGTGATTGTAAAATTGCATTCTCGAATTCAATTATGGTTACGGTATCCCTTTCCATGATTTGAATTGTGAGGTTTGGCAATTAGTCTTAATTGTTTAGACACACATATGAACTATCTAAGGCAAAGGTGTATAAGTTCAAAAAGCCTTGATAAAAGGTTATCAAAGCATTAAGTATTAGAAACATGGACTTAAGAAATTCAATAGGTATTGTTTTTCCGAAAGTTAAGATGTTTATGAATACATGTCAAAGCTAGTGGGAGCATAAGTGTTATGTTTTATAATAATCATCATGATAGTGGGAGCATAAATGTTATTATTGTATGATTATTATGGAGATTATTGCAAGTTGGCAATATTAATTATAGAAAACAAGAGTCATTCTTTGCAAAGTCGTAAGGATGGAATAGTTTTTTTGCTATAATTAAGGGAGAGAATATTATGCTTCATTTCAAATCTAAAGGATTAGGTTGAGAAATGTTAATAAATTTAGTCAAAGGTACATAGTGTGTTCTTGAAATTTCGATTATGATATTCCTCTTCACAATTCGAATTTTAAGAACATAGCAAATAAAACATTATGCGTCGTGTCTCATACGCTTCGGATATAGGATCGATTGCAAATGCTTTAATATTTGACCATTCTAAAATTTTCCAAATGTCTAGTGCATTTAGAGGGAAAAGGGACTAGAATCGGTTTTGACTAAAATAATTAAACAACTATCAAAGGACAATCCAAAGTTCGATGAGGATTGGTCGCTTGTGAGTAGTTGGAAGCATGGTATTGGATGGACCATATCAACATTATTATGAATAGATAAGATTCTATTAAGAATAAGTTGTCATATGGAAAATATGGAAATGTGTCCATATTGGGAAATGAATATTGAAAATCTATGTCTAGATTAGAAACTTTTATGCAAAAAGGAGGTTCAAAGAATGTACTTTAAGTGAGAGACATCACGTCTATGGAATTGTCTTGTAACAATCTCCGATAGAGGACTTTGTAATATCATTGGCAATAGTCTTTGTGACTTTGGTGCAGTGACATTACAAAAGGATCGTTGCATAGAATGTTAGAATCTAGCATATTCTATAAGTAGCAAGAATTTGATATTCTTTCACTTATGAAAAAGGATTTGGAGTTGTGAAATGAGAATGATTGGAAATGTGCTCAATTTGGTCTATTTCACAAAGTAAGAACCATAGGTAAACATTGTGTGCATGCTAAGAGCATGGGACAAGTGTAATAATTCAAGTAAGAAGTTGATTACCCGAAACGACAAATAATGAGTAATCGATATGGTGATAAATAAAAGGTGTTTTATTTATACTCAAAGGTTCGAGGCCATATGGGATTAGTATTATTCTTGTGTTTCAAATTTGCATGTTTTGACTTCCTGAATAATTTAATTGGTTAAGAACAGTTAAATTATTCGAACGGGCCACAGTCGTTCATATGTTGGAAGTAGGTATGAATGAAGACTGTCATGAATTGGTGTGTGGATTGTCTAAAAGAGTATTAGACATAAGCAAATGTTTGCTGCAACGTTCGTGAGTGCTTATGAATATGAATTTGAGCATTGGATTAAACCCACGCTCACTTAGATCATTCCATGAACTGTATCACGAATGATTGGTGAGACGATAACATCTTATATTCTTGAAACCGAGATGTGTGAGTTGTATCTTGCAAAGCGGTTGCACATTGATAATATGTAAACGCACTAGTAAATTGGTGTTATAAAACATATTATTGTGTGTGATTCGGTGAGTGAGTGCAAGCAAGCATTGTATCAAAGTTTATCCGTTCCTTTTATCCAAAGTAGGATAAAAGCGATATTTTTGGGCCCCTCGATGATTTAGTGATGACAAACGTAAATGCTCGACCGGGCTAGGGCTAATTTGATTTGTTCAATTAGTCAGTCGTCATAAATCGGAAATCGAGATATAGTACAAAGAGAATGATTTGAAATCATATCTCATATGATATCTAGAATGGAGGAATATATGATCCCTTATCTAAGGACACGCGTATCTGATAGGATCAGAGTTGACAGCGGCTTTGGAAAGCTACGATTGCAGATCAGGATCTGAAGTCATACGCATAATAGTTATTAGACTTATCCAAGTGGGAGACTGTTGGATTAGTGTCTAAGTCCATAACTATTTTGGTATGTACTTGACCCGATGGTGCATGGTCCTTTTGGGTTGCCTTCACCAAAGCAACTTGATAGGATGAATTATGGAGAGAAAGGATTAAATATGATTTATTAATGTATTATGAGAATAATATATTAAAGGAGAAATCATATTGTTTAATTAATATTAGTCAATAATTAATTGGTAATTAGTTTTGTGACTAAAAGAGATTAATTAAACTTAAGGGATTGGAATTGTAATTATAAGATAATTGCAATTTGGGCCATGGATTGCCTTATATTAAGGAGTGGACGAATTCTATGGGGAAACCCATAAGGAAATCATCCAAGGCCTTAAGGAAAGGGGTCCATGGGTTGCTTAGGGCTTAAGCATCCAAATTAGGGTTTCCTTGTTAGATAACCCTAATAGCCTCACTATATATAAGACCCTTATGACCCAAAAACGTGGGGAAGCAACCTTCTAGGGTTAGAACACGGTTTTGGGCAGCCTCCAACCTCTCTCCTCTTCATCCTCTTGCTTTTGGTGTTTGTGAACCATTAGAGGAGTGACACTTGTGACTCTAAGCCTTCCAAAGTCAATACAAGGAGATTTGGGATTGTTATTGCTACATAACAATCAAGGTAACATTATAAACCTATTCTCATGTCAATATGATTACTTGAATTTTACAATTAGGGTTTATAGTCTTGGATAATTTGCATGTACAATAGAGAAACCTAGATTCAAGCATTAGGGTTTGTATGAGCGCATAGGATGTTCCTAGGACCAAAACCCATCAACTTGATCAGAAGATGATCGGACAACACTACGACTTGCAGAAGTAGTATTCTTCGATAGATCTGGAAGATCTTCACACACCGGGTTTCTCGCGGGCAGAGCTTCGGCTCGGAAACTCTTTTTCTTCTCGGGATCTTCGGGCTTCGGGACTTGCTTCGGGTCTCGGGGTTGATACTGGGGCTTCGGGGTACTTCTTTGCACGTAAATCGAGGTAATATGGGTGAGAGATGAGAGAATGAGCAACCAAACTCGGCTGGCCCTTCAAATCTATTTATAGGGCAAAGCTGGCCCTTGCCACGTCGTGGCACCTTTTTCCACGTCGTGGGCTTGGTCGTCACTGCATGCGTCATCGCAAGTTGCATCTGAGGGACTCCCGGAGGTGTCAGAAGACTGGCCACGTCGTGGCAATGCTTGCCACGTCGTGGTATCTGACAGTTTTGGGGTTTCGCGCCCCGAACTTCAGAAATTCATAACTTTCGCATACGAACTCCGTTTTCGACGTTCTTTATATCGACGTGAAGGTGAGATTATGCTCTACAGCTATCGTTTAGATTTCATTTGCTAATTTTGACTTTATTTTCAATATATAATAATTATATTACTTATATATTATTTTTAGTAGGCCGGGACAGGAAAACTCCGTTATAAACTCATAACTCCTTCGTTTGACGTCCGTTTTTGTCCGTCTTTCCGTCGTTGCACTACTATCGATGAGATGTTCAATTCTCATTTAGATTGTTTTGGATAAATATCTATCTAATGTAAATTCACTATTTACGTCACGCTGTGTCGTGTCGGTTCTGTCGCGAAACTTCGACTGGTCATAACTTCTTCGTTATAACTTGGATTTCGACGTTCTTTATATATTCGGAAACCTCGTAACATAAACTACATATTAGTTAAGATTACTCCTTATAAATAATCTTTACCAAAAAAGTCATTTTTGACGCTTATCGTCTCTAAATTGACTAGCCCTGATCTACGGGCGTTACAATTATCTCCCCTTAGGATGATTACGTCCCAGAATCATCAACGAAATAGGATTCGTATACTGACTCCATAAGTTATCTCTCCATCCTAAGTAATAACCTTGATGCTCAATCCTGCATCTGCTCTTCGTACTATGTTGGACTTTCAATCATAACCTTCGAGTTACAAAATAAATCCTTTTTGAGGACTCCTTCTTCTTAGGATAAGTACATTCCCTTATCTATTGTAGTAGACCGATGGGTCGTGTCCCGATGACCTCTCATCATAGTCGGACTCAATTGATATGACCACTAGGGTCGGAATAACAATCATCACATTAGTCATTACCGAAACAATGGTAACGACATACTTGAATAAAACAAGACCAATCACTTGCTTCTTGGTAACCTTGTGAATTTCCCTAATCCAAGCGTGAGTCATGTGCTTCCAGTAGTATATATCTCTACTACTATTCACACCTACTCATACTCATCCCAAATATTGTCTCTCAGTCAACCAAGTCACTACACAAAATCACACAATCATCCAATACATCGGATATTAAAACTATAGATACCACCTAGATATCAAAACCATACATATCACATAGATATCAAAACTAGGGTTTATATTATTTCTTGAAACGGTTACACAAAGGTTCAAGTTAACCCTATACTATGCCTCTAATAGGCTACCCCACAAGTTACTATCTATAGGCTACATCATAACTTGATCTTTGGATATAATATCCCTATTCCTGATTCCTTGCATTGACGTTAGCTTCGTCGAGGATCATTTGCAATGCTCTCGCCTTTGGCTTTGGCAGCGCATTTTGATTTGTCGCTCCTTTCCTCTTTGGGTAGTCTTGCTTGAAGTGCCCTTCTTCATTACATTCATAACATACTCTTTTGTCAAATGTACATTCATTGGCGTAATGTCCATGCTTTCCGCACTTGAAACATGTCACCCCCTCGCAACATTTTCCCAAGTGTTTCTTCTTACACTTATCGCACCTTCTTACTTCATCTCTTCCTCCTTCGAACTTCTTCAAACTAGACTTCGATAATTTTCTCTTTTCGTCGGATCTTGGGGATCCCTCAAACTTTCTTTTCTCACCAACTTCAACCTTGTTGGCGGTTCTTCCCTTGATCATGTCCTCAACAGACTTGGCAGCCCAGATAGCTGCCTCCAGAGTAGGTGCCTGACGTACTGGCACTGCGTACGCCCATGGAAGTCCCTTTGCATATCGGTCTACCTTTTTCAGCTCATCTGGGACGATGGGCAAAGCAAATTCCATTTTGTCTGTAAATGCATTGGTGTATTCATTAACTTACATGTTGCCTTTTGTCAATGTCAGAAATTTGTTCTCCAGTTCTAGCAGATTTTGGGCTGAGCAGAACGTGCGCTTGAATTGCACCAAGAACTCTGCCCAAGTCAGTTGCAGTGGCTCATTAGGGTTTAGGATCTTTCCCATAGTGTTCCACCATCGAACAGCTCCACCCCTAAGCAACTCGAACCGAACACTAGTGAACTTGTAAGTTTGTCCGCTTGATTACCGAATAAATAAGCTAGTTTGCTAAAGGATTAAATTGGTGAATACCAATTTGGTCATCTTAGGAATCGGTAGCCAAAGAAACTAAATCCATTGCACTTCTATGAAACAACCATAATAACAACAAATCTGAAGCTAAACGAAAGTCTCTTTCTCACCTTAGTACATTCATACTTGTCTACTTGCTTTGTTTTAGTGTTAGTTTAATTAAGTAAATTTTGAGTTAGTTGGTAATTAAGTATCTAGTCTTGCAAAACTAGGAAAACGTACACCTTTTCTATTTTGATTAATAGTTAGTTAAATAGTAAATTAAAGTAATTTAAACACCGTTCCTTGTGTTCGACACTCGTTCTTACCATTGTTATACTATTGCACGATTAGGTACACTACCTAGTGTGTTTAATAGTCTAGTGAAGGGAATAACTTTATAAATTAAACTTGGATAAACATATAAGCACATTAAATACACATCATTAGCGATTGGAGCCCATTATCGATGTAAAGTCTGATCGTAAAAAAAATATAAAAAAAGAAAAGAAAAAAAAACATGTTTCATTTTAATTATTTGTTTCTCATTTTCATACTATTATAGTTCATTGTTCATTTTGTTTATCTTTGCATGCATGTTTTATGTTTAGTTTTGGTAGTTCTTATTATTTAGGTTTTTTTTAGTTAACGTGTGTCTAGGTTGTCCCATTATTGCCTTTTAGCCCTAATTCCGTTTGTAAAGTTATCGTTTCCTTACTCAAGGGCAAGTAAGGTTTAAGCTTGGGGAGGTTTGTTAGATGCATTTTATATGCATCTTGTAGCATAATTTCCTACGTATTTCATTATAAAAGTTAACTAATTCCCGATTATTCTTATGTATTTCGTGTTTCATGATTATTTTGAAGAATGCCCGTACTGCTCACGTTTGTTATGACTTTTCAAGGCCATTTGGAGCACATGGGTGATTCTGCAAGTTCGGGATGCGTTTGTGGATGCTTAGGAGCTTAATGGGAGTCTAGACAAAGGAAGGATGCCGGGAAATGATCAAGAAGTGCTTGGAAGGAGGAACGACGATCAAAAGAGCCACAAAAAAGTAACATGCGATCGCAGGTTGGTCAATTTGCGTCGAAATGGCAACGTACTTCATTAAAAAATCCCGTGACACGTTTTTGGGTGATACATACGATCGCAGGTATGCCCTGTGCGATTGCAGGTATGACGTTTTGACAGCTAGACGTATAAATACAGCCCCATATGCTTCCAGTAACCCTAATTGGTGATTCCTGGCGATTCAGAGGTGATTTTCAGAGGTTTTCAAGTGAAGAATGCAGATCTAAAGGAGACGATTCGATTCCAATTCATAGTTTAGTAATATTTATCGTTTAGATTCTATTTCCACTGTTTGTAATCCGTTTTTAGCCATGTCAGGCTAAAAACTCAGATTTCAGTTTCGCAAGACGTAACCTTTTTGTATGATTAATCATTAGGCACTATGTTTGACTACGATTATTGTTTAGTTTGATCAGTTCTGTGTTAAATTGAGTGTTTGATTTTGATTTCAATTCCTGTTGGCCACTTAAATTGTTTGTCAATCATTCTAGTCATCTAATTGTTTACATCCGTAATTTTCTAGATTAATTAGTAAAAAGTGACAAGTATTAGATTAATTCTAAGTTTAGGGTTAACTCTAATATGAAATGATCAAAAAAGTTTTAATGCCTCCGAGCTTATGAGAGGTATTGAACTTTAATGGGAATTACACTGTGTCTAATGCAAATTTTCTTTATTAGTCAAGAGCTTGTTTGGTTAATTTAGTAATAAGTTAGATTTAATCCAGAGAACTTATTTTGATTAAATGAATTTTTGTAATAAAGGTCATTAGAGCTTATTAATGAACCTTACTACCAGTTTAAACAAGTGCATTGTCAAATATTGTGTTGAAGGTTAATTATATGATTAAGGGACTCACCGCGAAACTAGAATTGCTTTCTTTTATTTGAATTTTCGCCACTATAAATTTCGTTATTCTTTTTTGATTTTCGATTTCTCTTAGTTTAATTTTCAGAAATAACCCCCCCCCCCCCCTTATGTTTATTGCATTATCAAGAACTTGGTCACGCCTTACGCAAAGAGGTGTAAACATTAGGACATGTCCCTGAGGATCCAACCCTGCTTACCTGTATTACCTGTTAGTGCAATAAAGTAGTTTATTTATTATTTTTATTTGTTTAAATCGTGTACGACATCAGTTTTAATAAATACCACTAATAAACTTATCACCCTCAGCAATTATATGGAATCCATATAATACGGGTGGAAAACTAACTCTACTAGAATGTCTAAGAGGTAAGTAGTCGTCAATTAGTTCAACAGGAATTTCCTCCTCAGGTTCAGCGCTAGTGTTAGAGGTTTCTTCAACGCTTGATTTTTAAATCTCTTCAAGATCAATTTGCCTCCCACTGTCCTCTTGGCATATGAGTTCTCGCTCTTGGAAAACCCCTCTCTTCGCAACAAAGACAACATTGTCACTCAGTCTATAGAAGAGATATCCAAAGGACTTTTATGGATAGCCGATGAGAATACACCGCTCACTACGAGGTTCAAGCTTGTCGTGAGTCTCTCGTCTTACGAAAGCCTTACAACCCTAAACCTTGATATGTGCCAACGAGGGAGCTTTCCCTGTCCACATCTCGTGAGGTGTTTTGGCAACCTTCATAGTTGGGACTAGATTAAGGATATGGGCGGCAGTCTCTAAGGCATACCCCCAAAATGAGATAGGTAACGAAGCCTGACTCATCATAAATCGAACCATGTCCAACTTCGATTACGCCTCTCAGCTACACCATTCAAATGCAGTGTCCTAGGCGGCGTCAATTGCGAAATAATTTTGCATTCCTTGAGCTAGTCATGGAATTCCATAATAGGGTACTCACCTCCTCGATCAGATCGGATCATCTTAATTTTCATGCCTAGCTGATTCTCCACTTCTTGCTTAAACTCTTTGAACTTTTCAAAGGTTTCTAATTTATGCTTGATTAAGTAGATATACCCATATCTGCTATAATAATCGGTGAAAGACACATAGAAGCGGTTCACATCCCTAATGGTGGATCTAAAGGCCCACATACATCGATATGTATGAGATCCAATAAACCCTTACCCTTTTCACAAGTACCGGTGAAGGGTGACTTGGTCATCTTTCTAAGTAAACAACACTCGCACATATCATCGTTCCTAAGGTCGAATGACTATAATGCTCCATCCTTTTGGAGTTGGGTTATACGCTTCTTTTTGACATGTCTAAGACGATAATGCCACAAGCATGCTTTATCCAAACCATTGGAAGAATCGATAAGCCACACATCATTTCCTAAGTTGTCTACAATCATCACAGTTTCATATATTCCATTACAATAAATGCTTCAAAATAGAAAGTACCATTCAAGAAAGCATTAATAGAACCATTTTCATTATTAAACGAAAATCTAAGACCTTGTTTATACAAACCATGAAAAGAAATAATTTTTCGTGTCATTTTTTACGAATAGCAAAAATTATTAAAATCTAGACCTAACCCACTACTAAGCACTAAAGAGTAAACTCCAATCTTGGTGACAGACAACGCTTTCCTATTCCCCATGATCAAGCTTATCTTCCCATGCTCCATATCTCTACTTCTTCTTAGACCTTTAAAATCAGAACAAATGTGAAAACCATATCTTGTATCGAGGACCCAATACATACCATGTGATGAGTTATTAGATTGAATAGTATAAATACTTGTAAAGGATGGCTTTATCTTCCCATCCTTGATGTAATGCAAGTACTTCAGGAAGCTTCGTTTCCAATGCCCTTTTGTCGTGGCAGTGGAAGCACTCTGCATCTATCGGGTTGGAAAAGGCAGTAGCAGGACCAACTTTGATTCCACTAGAAGAGGTACCATCGTGAGACTTTCCCTTGTGGATCTTAGAAGGAGCCTTCCATTTTCTTTCCTTTCCCTTGCCCAATAGCCAAAACAGGGGTAACAATAGTAGGAGTAGATGCAAGTGATTTGCCTTTCAGACTACTCTCAGCAGTCCTTAGCAAGCCTTGAAGCTTGCTTAGAGTGACCTCATCCTTGTTCATGTGATAGGTCATACGAAACTGGTCGTAGAAAGAGGAAAGGAGTGTAAAATAATATCTATGGCCAGCTCCTCATCGAATCTAACATTTAACTTCAGCAAGCATTCCACGTATCTCAGCATTTTCTGCAAGTGGGTCGTGATGGACTCTCCATCGTTCATTTTGGTAGTGATCATCACAGCGATGATCTCATATCGTTCATGCCAGGCACTTTGAGGGTACCTTTCCATCAAATCATGGTGTATCTTGTAGGGATAGTAGTCCTCTTAGGACTTTTGGAGTTCCACACTCATCGTTGCGAGCATGATGCAATGAACCTTTGTAGCATCTTGCTCATGAGTTTCGTAAGTAGCGATTTCTTTGACAGTGTTAGTGTTAACATTGACCCCTTTTAGCTCCTTGTCGAGAACATACTCTTTATCCTCGTAACGGGTGGCCATGCGAATGTTGCGGATTCAATCATTGAAGTTGGACCCATCAAATATAACCCTCCCACACAATTTCATGAGAGAGAATGAGTCGGAAGGGGTCAATCCAGAAGCATTGTTGTTGTTCGAAGTAGACATCTAAAATAGAAAACGAATAAATTTTAGAGTTTAAATTATATAAGAATCCCTAATTAAACACCCAAATGACAAATTAGGGCTAGAACCCAGCACAATTATTTACAATTCAGAAGACGGATGTCATAATCTAATTACAAATAATTTGAAGGTAGGTAAATGACAATTTACCAATTTCCACCATGAAAAACGAAAAAGACAATTAAGTTTCAAATGTATTGAAATTCCTAGATCTTGTGAGATTCATTGAACTTTTCAATGACATGTTTAAATCTCGATACGCCCTTAAAGTTTGTGACTGGGATACCGAGGATCACAAACAATGTGTGAATAACCATGCAAATGTAATTGGTGCTCTCGATGTCATTTACCACCTAATCAATGTGTCGGTAAACCACATACACTCCATTGATCTATGATAAACATCGATCCACCCTTTGCCACCATTGCTCGTCCCAAATTAGTGTGCCAGTTATCCACGCACACTCCACTAATGACTTGGCAGGGTGCAAAGTGTAATTTCATGGAATAACATCATTTAACATTTTTTCTAAAGTAAATAAGATTGAGAATTCTTTATAAAACATTTAGTTACTTTATTAATCATTATACTTTTAATGAGGAATTAGTTGTCCTATCCTACCCGTTCAGCTAACGACCATCCACCAATCAAGGAAGCGGTGGGTGAGAGTGGACACCCATTAAACTGCCATTTTATAGGCAGCAACCGTATACCCCCCTCCTTATAGATCGGCTTTGTGAATGAGACCTACTGACGGTAAGACTAGTGTAATTATATATATATATATATATATATATATATATATATATATATATATATATATATTAATCTTATAATGTTTTAATAGTATAAGGGTTGAATTTTAAACTTGTAAAATTCTAGGGTTTGGAATTTAAATATTTCAAAATTAAAACTTTTAATTAAAATTTAAATCCCAAAACTTGAGGGCAAGTTTTGAAACTTTTCAAAACATCTTTTAGATCAAATTTGAAAAATAATTAATTAATCATATTATTAATATTTATATATAATTTGACCCATTCTATTTTCTTGACAATATAATTCAAATCAAAATACAAATAATCAATATTTATCATATAAAACAAGTAATTATCTTATTTATGAAAATTATAAAAATCGGATTTTAACAGCTAAAAACGTTTTTGGTAATTATCCTAATTCAATTTCAGTCAAAATCTGTGACATCCCCTAATTTCTCGGCCAGAAAAGACTGATTTAATTTATGCTTTTTAAAATAAAATCAGAGAAATCTTTTTAAAAGTTGTTGCGGAATTGGTCCTCAAACAACATATGATAAAAGTTTATCAAAACTCTTCATTAAGAAGGTATATATTTTCCATATATATCAAAACCTCGGGATGTCATGTTCCGATACAGATCAAAAGCATAAACAAGACATTATAAGCCTTTCAACAGTTATTTACAACTACTGGCCTATAATCCAAAAATCTCTCATCGTCCTCCAATTATGCTCGGGGTCCACTACCTGTAATCATAAAACTGAGTGGGTCAGGCTTGGGAGCCTGGTGAGCATATAGGGTTTTCAACCCACAACAATAATATACTTATTAAGTTCACCAATCAACAATAACCCTGATTACCCATTCCCGTTGTCCTCACTTTACGTCCCTAAACACCTATCACAAGGGACCTAGCCTAAGGATTATCATCGGGATGGACACTACTGCTAAGGGGTTTCCTCAGCCATACATGTCCTAAAGGCAACCATGAGGGGGGATGGAGTACGCCAATGAACATTTAATTCATTAACACCTACAAGTTGCGAACCTGCTAGTGTTCCACTGGACTGTCTAGAAAAGTCCATGGTCGTCATCTATACTCCGCTAGATGACTACAACAACAACAACAACAACATCGAGGCCTCTCACCATTTTAACACACATCAACTATTTCATCTACACATGTTCTACCCAACATATCTTGTAGATAAAAAGCATTTACATTTTAAAACTTGTATAAAACATCAATTCAATAGTCACTTCAAATAAACAATTAACATATTTACACATAACATGTCTTTCAAGGTAAATACTTCATATCTATGTGTAAATTGAAAGTAACTACACACTCACATGATTTGATGATAATCGGGAAGCAATTTGTTTCCTAAAACGATCGTTTCTAATAAAACCGAGAGTTTTATTGAGAAACTGGGCTTTGCAAAAGTTGGGCTTCGAAACCGAAAAGATAAATTTTCCAGGCTTCTCGGGCACTTCGTGGAGTATTCCGGGCTTTACAATCGATACTGGGGCTTTGAGGGATGTTAAGATGAAAGAATGGGTTTAGGGGTTAAAATTGACAATTTTTCGAAGTTACCTGGGAGGTCTCGCACCCTTCTATATATAGGTGTGAGGCTTCTGATCGGACGGTCAGAAAGAAGACACACGTTGCAGATCCAAAGCTCGCAGAGGAGGTGGCTCGCACGTGGGTGTGCATGGCTCGCACATGGGTCGCACCTGCGAGGGCTCGCTGGCAGCTTCTAAGTGGACCGGAGTCTAGGTCCGAGGTTCGGACCCGAAGCAGGAGGGAAGGGAGATAACTGGTGCGAAGGTCGGACACGCGGCAGGCATTGCGAGGATCGGACTAGAATGCACACGCGTCGCTCATCGGATGTGCCACGGCTTCAGATGACTCAGCAGGACACGTTTCACATTCTAAGTGAGGGTGACGTGGCAAAATGTGACTATGCGAATTTTCTCGATTTTCGCGCCAAAACTTCTAAAATCCGTAACTTTCGCATACAAGCTCCGTTTTTGACGTTCTTTATATGCACGCGTAGCTAAAATTACGCTCTACAACTTACGTTTAGACTTTGTCGGCTATTTTTGACTTTAATTTTTTTATTATTATTTTTAACAGACCCGGACAAGAAATCCGTTAAAAATTCATAACTTCTTCATCCGACGTCCATTTTCGTCAGACTTTTTACCGTTGTGCTACTAATGACGAGACCTTCAATTCTCGTTTAGGTTGTGTCGGCTAAAAATCGCTCGATCTAAAATTCGAGTTTTTAGCTGTCTACTACTAAGCTGAAACTTCGAAAAATCATAACTTCCACATACGAAGTCAGATTTGGGCGTTCTTTTTATCGAACTTCTCGGTTTAACGAATACTACGACTTTCGTTTAGATCACCAAGGCTAAAAAGTAGTTTATCGAAAACTCACTTTTTACGACATTCAGGACCATGTCGGTTTTGTTGCGAAACTTCGACAGGTCATAACTTCTTCGTTATAACTCGAATTTTGGTATTCTTTATATCCCTGAAATCCTTTTTTTGACCACTACAACTTTATGTAAAGATATCGGGCTTATCTCACACTTTTATTTTGACGCGTATTTTTATTCTTAATTAATTAAGCCCTAATAATTAAGCATAAAACACATAATTTACATAATATTCACATAATTCCTTTTCATTTCTTCAAAATGAGTTACAAAGGTTAACCTAGACTATAACCTCAATATGCCTAGGCTAGAAACACGAGTGTTACAAAATCCCGAAAAACCAGCCACCAGACTGCCCGACTCGTCGAATCAGAAAATGGGCTCGCCGAGTTGCCCAGACTCGTCGAGTTCATCTGGTGACTTGACGAGTTCATCAGGTAGAAGCTTTGATTTTTCAATTTTCATCCTTTGAAAAATTAAAACAATGCATCAAATACAAAAGAAAAACGATCTAGGCTCTGATACCATTGTTAGGTTATAAGCAATACATCAATCCTATGGTATACATGCAAACCCTAATGCTTGGATCTAGTTTTTCGAGTTGTACATGCAATAATTATCCAAGGCTTGCAAACCCTAATCTAGCATACAATAAAAATCGAAATCTACATCTAATGAAGAGTTAAGATAATACCTTTGATTGTAGCTTGAAAATCTTGAGCTTTTGAGAAACCTAGCACCTCAAATGTGATGCCTCTAATGAATCACAAACACCAAAGCAATTGGATGATCTTGGAGAGAGGAGGAAGGCTCAAAGTCGGCTCTATGATCTCTAGGGTTCAAGTGGTAGCCGAAATTGTGAAGCCTAGGGTCCTTTATATAGGTGAGGAATTAGGGTTTTAGTCAAAGTCCTCATCCGGTTGCTTAGGCTCTAAGCAGCCCACAAGAACATTCCAGAAAAAGGCCCTTAGACGAAATCTTATGGACTATCCATAAGGATTTCGTCCACTCCCTATCTTTAGGGTGTACTCAACACAGTTTGCAATTATCCAATAATTACAAGTTTAGTCCCCTTAATTCAATTAACCTATTTTGACCACAAAACTAATTCTAAATTAATTCTTGACCAATGTTAATTAAATAATATGATTTCTCCTTTAATATATTATTTATATAATATATTAATAAAACATAATAATCTCTTTCTCCATTATTCATCCAGTCAAGTTGCTTCGGTGAAGGCAACCCAAAAGGACCATGCTACAACCGGGTCAAGTACATACCAAATATAGTTGTGGGATTAGACACTAATCCAACATACCCATCCCAACCGGATCTCACAAATCCTAGTCCATGATCATCTGGAAGAAACACCTTACCCGATGAGTCATTTAGAACAATGGCTGACTACACAGCTAGGGGAGTCCTTAGCCAGTGTAATTTATAAAGGCACCTGAGCCTTCAGAGTATTTGATAAATGTGGTATCGCATTTGATCAACATAAAAACAACTGAAGCTAATAATTCTTCTCCTACCTTCTTGTGATGCAACTCTCCTAGATCTTGATGTCAAATCCTAAGTCGAGTTACCTTTCATACTTTTTCCTTAAGGGTTGGTTCTACTTAATCATGTATGAACCCTTATTTGCTGCTACTTACAACTGATCACAACCCAAGCTGGCTCTACCTATGTTATTTGTAGCACTTTTTCTTCTTGGAAGAAACTATTGGTTGTCATATGATTGACTTTAGCATCTCCAGCATAGTATCACTTCTTATACCTTCAATAAGTGATCTTCTCGCATAACACGACCACAATCTGATCAAGATCATGACAAGTACAAAGTTATATACCAACGTACATGTAAATAAAATGGTATTATAGGGATGACTAGCCTTGTCACTTTCCAACTGATCCTCTGGTAATGATCCTTCCAATCGTCTTTAAAGTATTTGGGTAAAAATGCACAACGGATTTATACTAACAACAATGATTGCAGTTCTCTTGGCTTCTTGAACGAAAATCAATAGGTTTAAACCTATATGTTGTTGGTGGTACTTGAACATGCACTTGTTCTTTCGTCCACCAATGGACCTTCAGTCCTAAATCTTGAGTCACAAACTTGACTTTTATCAGAGACACCCGCTCCTTTCTATATTGGGTTGTAAAATCAACCCACAATAAGGTCTTTATTTCAATTACAATAATAGGCCGAATGGTCACACTCTAATGACCTTCCATTGCATGATGTAGTAGATACATAAGGAACTATACTTTTTCCTTGATCAGACAGACATTAACATGACATACATCTTCCATCTTGTGTTAACAACCTGGTCTTTCCTCCATTGAACATGGGAGTTCGAAATACAACCACATCATAACAAGTAGCAACTCTGTATACTAGTTCCTTAGTTTTAACAAAGGTTGCGATTCATTTTTCGATCGCCTTGATTATCTCCTTTTTCAATCTCCCGAGTAAAGTAAATTACTACACGGTACATGGTTCACTGAACCAATTTACTCACTTCAGGGATTCATATTAATTAGACTCGTTCCTTCATGACCACTTGGTCCTGAACCAAAACCACTTTCTTATTCATCACCAGAACATTGGTAATAATGGAAACAAACAAATAAACTCAACTACTAGTGACTTAGTAACTTTGGAACTCTTCCTAATCCAAGTGTGAATTTTGTGATTTGGGTTGTACAAGCCTATACCACCTTTTACACGTACTCATACTCATCGCAAGAATTGCCTCATAGTTCCCATGTCACTACACATGATAACCACAAAACAATTTAACATATAAGTTCATGTCCAAATGGTCACTTACAACAATTTCCCTACACTCGAACCAATTTACTCACTTCAGAGATTCATATTAATTAGACTCGTTCCTTCATGACTACTTGGTCCTGAACCAAAACCACTTTCTTATTCATCACCAGAACATTGGTAATAATGGAAACAAACAAATAAACTCAACTACTAGTGACTTAGTAACTTTGGAACTCTTCCTAATCCAAGTGTGAATTTTGTGATTTGGGTTGTACAATCCTATACCACCTTTTACACGTACTCATACTCATCGCAAGAATTGCCTCATAGTTCCCATGTCACTACACATGATAACCACAAAACAATTTAACATATAAGTTCATGTCCAAATGGTCACTTACAACAATTTCCCTACACTCGATTAGGATTTTTGTGTCTTTTCTACGCGCTTTAATAATAACCACGTGTTTGTGGAGAGCTTATTAAAGTTTCCTATACTTCTCTTCTGGGATTCTTCTCGTGCATATGCTCGATTTAGCATACTCTAACATTTTTCCTAGGACTCTAGGAATTTCCACTTCTGAACTCTTCATATATATTCCTTCCAGTATAGTGCCTAGTCTATAGCGCATACTATATATGAATGTACTCTGGTGGTATGAAGACAACCGCTCTTTAATTCGTTGTACCGCCGTTTGACACATGAAAATCATCATGCATATCATTCTATCTATTCACTTCATCATCTTTTACTTTATAGGATTCAATACTAAATGTCTTCCTCTTAGTTATATATATGTCATGTCTACTTCATATGTAATGCCTGGTTTCTAGCATGCCTTTATTTATAAATTATTCAATTTTATAGAGCTACTCGACGAGTTGGAAGCCCCAGAATCGTCGAGTAGAATCAAGTCTTGGACGCGTGTTTTCAGCCATCTACTCGACGAGTCTACGATTCGGTGACTTTTATTCATTGTATATGTTTTGAATAATCAACTTAATACTTGAATTAAAACAATAGTCGTGTCATGCTCCAAGCATGCACACTATGTTTGTCTAAACAATAGTTATGCCATGCTCCAAGCATGCACACTATGTTTGTCTATGGTCCTTACTTTGTGAAATAGATCAAGTGACAACATTTCAATGATGCTCATTTCACAATCCCAAATCCTTACCGTAAATGTAAGAATATCAAATTCTTGCCATTTACTGTAATCTGTTAGATTCTAGACTTATACACAATGATCCTCTTGTAATGACTATGCACAAAAGTCACAGAGACTTGGCAACATACATTAGAAAGTATTCAAATGGAGAGCAATTCCCCGAAAACAAAGTCTCAAATTCAAAGTACATACCTTTGAACATCGTTCTTGCATTAATTTTGCTAATCTTACAAAGATTTAAGGAATAACTTCCACCTATGGAAACATATCCACATTCCCATTTTCACTATCACTTCTGAACAAGAGTTGCCTCTTTTCAGAATATATCAGTATGGTCCATCCATTTATATACTTCCAACTACAAGCGACCAATCCTTGGCGAACCTTAGTTTGTCCTTAAAAGTTGTTTAACCACTTTAGTCGTATCCGGTTCTATTCCTTTTTCCCTCTTAATACCCTAGGCATTTGGAAAATTTTAGAATGGATAAATATTATTCCTATGCCCGAAGCATATTGGACACGATTTATAAAGACATGATACCAGAGCAGCCTTGTGCTACAATATTTCTATTTTCCATGTTCTCATAATTTGAATTATAAAGAGGGATACTGTAATCATAATCAAATTTTAAGAATGCAATTAACATTTCCATATATAGAATTTCCTTATATTGAACCATTCCAAGATAGCATATATATATATATATATATATATATATATATATATATATATATATATATATATATATATATATATGACTAAATTTGATTAAAATCTCACAATCTAAGCTTTTAGATTTGAAATGAAGTATAATTTCCTCTCCCTTAGTTATAGCAAAACAACTTTTCAAACTCTGCAATTTGCGAATTGAAACTTTTGTTTTCTATAATTAACATTGCTAACTTGCAACATTCACTATAATTAATTATTCTCCCATTAGCATAATAATTATTATCTTACTAGCATAACACTTATGCTCCCACTAGCTTTGACATGTACCCAGAAATTAGCTAGACTTCTGAAACTCGTACACCTTTCTTTAGATAGCTCAAGTGTGTGTATAATCAATTTAAGAACTTACATCAATAAGTCTAAAATGTTTATACATTTTTTCCCATTTCTCACAATTTGAATTATGAAAAGGGATGTTGTAATCATAATCGAATTTGAGAATGCAAATATCAAAATTGCTATCTCCTCTAAAACATTATAACTTAACAATTTCAAATGTAAAAGAGTAGAAAACATTTTAATCTACATTTGATAAGTGTTATAAACCTTTCTTAAGATTATGTCACTCAAGGCTCGATATTGGGGTGTTACTCTAAGACTTGATTTGGAACGAAGTATGATTCACCTTTTTTTGATTTAACCATTTCAACAATTCACGATTCCTCTTCTTAGCCATACTAATGCACTAAGATGTCCTTAGAGGATCAATTGTGATATGGTTTCATATCACTAAGACGATCATAAAACATGATACTTAAGTACTCTCCCATCCTTTCAGATTGGAGAAACTTTTATCTTTCTGCCTAATTTGATTCTTCTTATTCATCCTGCCATATATTGAAACTTTTCCAATGTTCAGAATTATACTTAAACTTGTAAGCATAACCATATTTACTAAACTTTAATAAATCATGACAAATAGTTTTATCGTTCTTTGTGGTGGACCTGACCAACGCACACCCAGTGTATCCGATCCCTTAGTCCTTCACTTTACTCACATATACATGTGAACAAGGAATTAGTCTTAATTTCCCAAAGATGAAGCTCTCATTCATCACACAATACAAGTTTCATGATTCCAAGTTTCTATCCAACTGAAACTTGGGTGATGAGATTTCCTTATTTTGTAAATTATGACATTACCACAAACGAAAGAAACAAATTCATATTGCTAACATAGAAACATACAAACATCAATTTTCACAAATGCCATTTCAAGGAGATATAATAAAATAAAAAAAAAAATTATTTATTTATAAAATGCGGAAAAACTTTTCCTTACAATTCAATTACAAATGAAAACTATGTTATTACAAATTTCTAAGCAATCTATCATAACTCTTAAGCAGCAACTCAAAAATCCGATCATCGAACCATGCGATTGAAATCCATCTTCGCGACCAGATTCAACATACTCTTCCTTTAAGCTTCCTTTGTTTTGCATGACCCGAAAGCAGAGTCCAACATTTTGATTCTACCTTCTCTCAGATCTTTCAGGTAGTCAGCACAGCTTCGTAACCAATGTCCCTTCTCTTGGCAATAGAAATATATAGACTCTTTGGGAATGATACACGGGACTATCTCAGACTTAGCCTTTCTCTTTACCTTTTGGTCAACCGGGTTGACCATGGCCGGTCCATTTCCATTGGGGAGAAAAATATTTTCTGGACTTCTAATGTCTCCATTGTCAATGCCCATGGAAGTTTGAGAAGTATATATTGCAATCAAATTTGCTTTTCTAGTGCGCCAAATCATTGTTGATTCAGCAGCAACAAACAAATAGGTAAGATCAATAAGGGTCACATCTTAGGAAGTGATTGCAGAACCCAGTCAACAACCAACTTCCTCGAGACAATGACACCCAATGCTCTCAGCCTGTCAATATGTGACTTCATCTCCAAGACGTGAGTACACATAGGCCTTCCATCTTGATGTTTCTTTACAAGTAGGGTTTGAGTGACCTTGAGCTTTTCAAGTCTTTGAGCTTGTGTGTCATGGAGAATAATTGGAGGAGGTGGAGGAAGTGAAGTATGATTTCCACATTCCACGATCCAATCGTTGAACATCATCTTCAAGAGAGAAGCTTGTTCCAAAAGATTTGGGAAGACCATAGTTGTCTGAACAAGGCATCTACATGGGAGAATATTCAAGTTATTTGATTTAAGTCTTTAATATAAAACCCAAATGAAATATTAAGGCTAGGACACAACACAATAATTTACAATTCAGAAGAGGGATGTCGTAATCAAATTGTAAACTATTTGAAGGTAGGCAAATGATGATTTACCAACTTCCACCACAAAAAAGAATTTCAGGTTTTAAGTGAACTGAAATTCCTAGATCCTTTGAGATTCATTGAAACTTTCTATGGCATGTTTAAATCTCGATTGTGCCCTTTAAGTTTGTGTCTGGGATGTCAAGGATCACAAACAAGGTGTGCATAACCATGAAAATTAGCTTGGTACACTCAATGTTAAAACCACCTAATCAATTTTCCGGTTAACCATACACACTCCATTGATCTATCATTAACGTGAAGCTACCCTTAGCCACGCACTGTCACTCGAAGTTAGTGTGCCGGTTAACCACACACGCTCCACTAACAACTTAACAAGGTACAAAGTGCAATTTCATGGGTTAACACCAAAATCACATTTATCCTAAAGTAACTAAGATTGGGAATTTAATAAAAGTTTAGTTGCTTTATAATTATCATGATACTTATAATGAAAATTTAAATGTTCTGTCAAATCCATTTGGCTAACGACCCTCCACGAGTCAGGGAAGCAGTGGGTGAGAGTTGACACCCATTAAATTCCATTTTATAGGCAGTAACCTTATACCCCCTTATAGAACAGCTTCGTGAATGAGGTCTACTAATGGTAATACTGACTTTAATCATAAACATATATATATATATATATATATATATATATATATATATATATATATGTATGTATGTATATATATATATATATATATATATATATATATATATATATATATATTAAACCTATAATACTATAATAGTATAAGGGTTGAATTTTAAACTTTTAAAATTCTAGGGTCTGGAACCAAAATGTTTCAAAGTGAGACTTTGCATTTAGAAATTCCAAAACTTGAGGGCAAGTTTTGAACTATTCAAAAACTTTTGGTTTCCATAACTTATGAGTTTAATATAGGTTTTAATGAAAAGACTCTTAACATTCCATAACTTGAGGACAAGTTATGGAGTTCATAAAAACATTTATGTAAAAGACTCTTCAATTTCCATAACTTGAGGGAAAATTATGGAAGACTTAAAACCACTTAAGATGACATTTAAAAATGAGACTCTTCACTTTCCATGACTTGAGAACAAGTTATGGATTTCATCAAAACAATTTCATCAAAATTTCTAACAAGAAAATCAAACAATTTGCCTATGATCTAATTAAACTCATAAGGTAAGATAATTCATATCAAACAAGTTTCAAGTAATTAGCCTAATCTTTTAAACTAATACAAATCATGAAACTTTGACAATTATCTTTTAAATTGGATAAGCATGATCATTACCACATAAAAAACAGGTTTATATGTTCAAAAACAGTTTAGGGTAATGATCCAAGTCCAATTCCAGCCTTAGAACTCAAAAATCTGCACTCTGGAGCACCAACTCGTCAAGTGCATGAACTGACTCGGCGAGTTGGTCAGTTTTCTGAGGGGACTCGGCGAGTTCCCTAGTGGACTCAATGAGTTCACTGTCCAGAAAGCAGAAAATTGATTTTTTTCAAGCTTTGAAAACAAGTAGCATCATTTATAATGGAAAACAACCCTTGGCTCCGATACCACTGAAGGATTTTGAGCATTCTAACACTCCTATAGTGTACATGCAACCCTAGATGCTTTGGATCTATGTTTTCTCTAATTATACATGCAGTATTGTTTCCAAAGCATTAAGCCTACAACTAGGATACAAATGACATAAACATCATAGAAATGAGTTCTAGAATTACCACGTTGTTGTAGCTTGTAGTTTTGGCCTTTAAGAACTTAGCACCAATAGTATGAATGCCTCAAATGGAATCACAACACACCTAAGACAAAGGATGACTTTCGAGAGAGTTTCTTATGTCCAACATCGACTCATGGATTCCAATGACCACTAGTGCCCCTTTTTTGGATGCCAAGGGGTTTCTTATATATTGTGGCAAGATTAGGGTTACACCATGTAAACCTTAATGGCCATGACCTTCCATATTCCTTAGGATCCATGGGTTTAAACCTGCATGGATCATCCATGGGTTGTCACATGGGTTTAGCCCAACCTAAGGAATCATGGATCATTAGCCCACATCATAAGAATGAATGATTTACCAATCAACCCCTTATATTTAATTAGTCTCTTTTGATCACAAAATTAATTCCAAATTAATTCTTCATCAATACTAATTAAATAATATGATTTCATATTAATATATTAGAACTTATAATATATTAAAAAATCATAAATAACTTCTTGTCAAAAGTCCATCCTATCAAATTGTCGTGGTGATATGCAACCCAAACAAACCATGCTACTCTCGGGTCAAGTACATAACAATAATAGTTATGCCCTTAGACACCCAATCCAACACACCGCACGTGGGGTTGATTCGATATGGGTCATCATGGATCGGTTGACCAAGAGTGCTCATTTTATCCTGATCTAGAAGAGTATATCGGCCAAGAAGCTGGCCGAGATTTATGTGCGGGAGATAGTGGCACGACATGGAGTTCCTGTCTAGGTGGTGTCAGACTAAGATGTACATTTCACTTCCATATTCTGGAAGCAGTTTCATGACGAGATGGGTACTCGCCTCCACCTCAGCATCGCTTTTGTGACAACCCGAAATTTCCATTTGTTTTAACTCCGCAATCAAGCACTTCAAAAATTAGCCAAATTCACCTCAAAATATTTTTGACCGGTTTTAAGTCCGTTTGAGTATTTTATTTTAATTTTCGTCAAACGAACAATTAAATGGAAGTGTCCTTTAGGAGTGTTACATAGAAAATGAACCATTAAACACCTTGACTAGGTGTTTACGGCCAAACAAGGGGGTTTGGACCGTAAACCCCGATGACTATATATATGGCACTTAACCATTTTTCCTTCATTTCTTCCATTTCAAGCTAGAGAAAACCCAATTTCACTCCCAAGGATCTTAAAGCTTTCGTCCCCAACCCTCGTATACGTAAGTGCTTCTATCCTAGAGTACATTAAGGCTCGTTATACTTCCATGTATCAAGAAATCACCCAAGAAATACCAAGAACAAGGTGTTTACGGTCCAAGGTGTTCTTGGACCGTAAACCCTAAAATGGGTGCCAAAGTGTGCCCTAGTTCCTTCTAAGCATTGACAACTAGCATAGATCCCTTCCTTGATGAGTTTAGCCCTTGAAAATCATCCAATTCCCCATGTTCATATGATTTTTCAGTTTGGGAACCTCCCAAAACCGTAAACACCTCCAAAGGATGTTTAAGTGCCCTTAACACCTTCCAATGCTTGTATAAGTGGCTAGATCCTTGCATGCATAACCTAGAAACACCAAATAACGAAAGGAATGGACAAACATGAGTTTACGGCCGTAAACCCATGTGTTTACAACCGTAAACTCCCAAGGGAGTGGTCCAAGGACCGTAAACTCCAAAAAGTGTCCATTTTGAGCCCTATTCATTTCCTTAGCCCTTGATTCGAGTCTAGCATAATTCCTTTAGTGATATAAGACCTTTAAACACCCCATGGCACCACTTCCATGAGTTTACGGCCATAAACTCAAGGGGGAAGTGGTCCAGAAGCCGCAAACACCCCTACGGGCCACCATTTGAGGAGTAAACTCCAATGTGAGGCCATCACTTGTAGCAAAGTGTTTTCATGTATTAATTAGGGCATCTTTACTTGGATAATTAATTGTTAAATGACTAATTATATACTTAAATCTATCATTACATGTTAAATAGGATCTGAGTGTGTGTTCAAGTCCTCACTTGACACCTAGCGTCCTATACCGTCCGTTTATCCGAATCGCCGACGTTTGGTGAGTTCATACCCCTGAATTAACCTTTTAAATGATTTTAACTGCTTTGATGGGGGGGGGGGGGGGGAATACAAGTTGAACTAAACAGTTATTAGATCAATCACATGTGATTAATAACTGTATAGAAAAATATATTTTTGCATGTTAAACTGCTTTATCCAGCTAAAGGTTTTCAAATCATGTTTTCGAGTCTCGTTAAAGTATGAATATTCCTTTTTAGATTATTAAAGATTTTCCAAAGGTTTTCAAAGCTTGTTTTATAAAAGGACATCAAGTTATAAATTCTCATTCATAAGTTTTCCAAAGGTTTTTACCAAATTTTCTTTTATGCTTTTATATTATAAAATGCATGCCCATTTATGTATAGTTATATAAGTAATGTTTAAAGGACTTAGGAAGGCCAGCTCACCCTACCTCTTTTTCCCTGTTTGGATGTGGCTCTAGGGTATCGGTTATCGGTCCGAAGGTCATTTTAGTATTAGTCATATATCATGTATACATGTATGGTCATAAAATTTCTCTCAGCCAGTTAATCTCCTTTGGGTAGCAAAGGCATCCTTCCATTATTCATATTTCTAGAACACTAGTAACTATTATAGGAGTAGTTAGGAGATTCTATTTACTCTCTCACTAACACTCTCTCTCTCACTCTCTCTCATTCTCACTCTCTCTCTCTCTCACTCACTCACTCTCTCTCTCTCTCTAGCATGACGAATTACTCAGGAGTCAGTTCATTCGGAAGTCTATACTATTATTATAATACTTTAAATGGAATGTGACACACTATTTCCCGATACGACGCTTCACAGCGCCATCACCGTGTAATTAGATTTTCCTAGAGGGAGAGCGGACATCATGTGTATAGATCTATACGGGACAGACACTCCCGCATCCTGACTGCTAGCTACAGTCCGAGCCGGTAAGTCCCATGGGTGACATAATGTTACTAACTCTACGCGTGACCTGGAGGGTCATCAAGGATTCGATCGTCAATCAGCATGGTTACATACGAGTTTACATTCAACCCTTTTATTTCCCATTAGACTGAGCCATGCGTATTGTCCATTCGATACCCTCCTGGAGTCTATGTTTTATTCACCTTTAGACCGAGCTAGGCGTATTGTTCATTCAATACCCTCCTGGAGTCTATGTTTCATTTGCTTTAGCCATCAGTATTACTGCTGAGGTATAATATTATTTTCCCCTATTATTTTTACTTGTGGTTTTCTCACAAGCCCTTTAAAGTAAAAACTATATTTTGGTAATGATAGTATTTTTTTGGGTAATTACTCCTTAAAACATAAAATTGTCGAGTCTTGGTAGAAGACTGCTTTTCATAAAGATACTCCTTGGTTTAAGCATAGAACGATTTGGTCTTGGTAGAAGAATACTTTTAAATTAGAAAATATAGGATTTTCTGGAAAGAATTCTAACACTCTGTAGATTTTAAACCACCACCTTTTCTGAGTTTATTTTGAAGAAAAACATGTATTTATATCAATGTCATTAAATACTTATGAACTCACCAGCATTTAAAAATGTTGATACTCGCTTTCAAAATAACTTGTATTCTCAGGTCATCGGTAGATAGGTACACTCCGGGAGCTTTTGCGAAGACAGCCTTGTACCGAGCTGCACTCTATGTTATTCTCTATATTTTACTCTTGATGTTGTTGCTAAATGTAACCTATGTAAAATTAGTCTATTAATGCAATGATTTTTTTACTTTGATTACTATACTGCATATGTTGTGATACTTGACATGACGTCCTCCACCCCAAAACGTTTCTGCCATTCCGGTTTTGAGGTGTGACAGATTGGTATCAGAGCATTTTTTATAGTGAGCTCAGTATATCAAATCATAAAAGATATACAGCCTATAAATATATTAGGATAAAACACTCTGACCAAGAATTATACTTTAATATATAACCATATTTTACAAAAGTATAAGAACATCCATAATCTAAACACCCGAACAAAGTATCACAAGAAGAACAAGAATAAAAGTCTTTGGATGTTGATCATTACCGTCAAACCTGGGCAGTTACGTAATCGTAAGCTGGAATAAACGAAACCTGATCAACTACATTTATTCGAGATGCGACTAACGTGTGCTTGGGAGTGATGGTGATGTTGCAACAAGTCTAAAACTTACCAAATAGGAATGCTTGAACCAAACATAAAGTTTAAAATACTATAGGAGTATTTTATGATACTAAAAGATTTACAATAAACCCAGAATCATTTTCAGAAGATAAGAACTAAGCATGTAATTAAAATACCATAGGGGTATTTTAGGAACCATAAATAACCTTGTGTGAAAAACTAAAAAGATCTTTGATATACCTATGATTACAGAGTGTATACTCCCAAGGTTATATATAGTGAGGATCTCATAGTCCGAGAATGTGTGGTTTCGCTCTACTTCTTTTTCCTTGTTTGGATGTGGATATAGAGTAGTATCACATATTCGAAGGCCTATCAGATCTAAGCTATAGATGATTTGTATACACTATGGAATTGTAGCAAGACTCGATATGGATCACCTAGTGAAATGTTTTAATAATCTCTTAGGATTCTTTAGACATTTCCATTCTCACACGAACCCTTTAGAAAACCTTATCCACTTCAGTGATCGGTAGGAGAGTCGATTCAGACCCAGAAGAGGTTCATTGAGAAGGTTTCCAATTTGGAAATAAATGAACAGGGTCGAGACTATTGAAACCCCATGTACCTATATCTTCTAGGGACATCGGTGGAGAATTCGCCTGAATTTCCAAGATTCCAGTCATCCATCATAAAGTGATGACACTCAGGGTCAGAATCAGAAGTAAGGCGGAGTAGAGATTCAGTATGTCTACAAGAGAAGAGAACCCTAGGTAAGTACCCGAAGAAAACCAACGCGTGTTCCAGCCAGGGATAAGAGGTGGACAGAGGGAGCCAATGCATGGAACCCGAGAAGTGTCTTTTTCCCCTTATTGTCACGCTAATATGTCCATAAAATAATAAAATTTAGTGAGTTAGCGATTACACTACTCACACTATGTGTTAGGCAAATCGTCTTTCCCGTCGCGATTAAATACGAATAGATCGGATCTTGAAACCTCGATTGAGAGTGTTTAGCCATAAATTTTAATGAGCCTTTTCTTCTATGATCTTTGTTCCGAACTTCTCTCAAGTCTTTTCAAAACCAGAGAGTAAACCTCTCCAGTATAAAGCTAACTTAAGTAGGAACGACACCCATTTCATGGCTTTCCGATACACTTACTCCTACCCTGTTACCCGGAATGCATCATGGGGATGTAGGTCGACACACAGATAACCATAATTCGAGGCGCAGGAAAATTTATGCCTATCATAGTAAATAAATATACGTCCAGGGTTAACCATTGTCTCTCATCATCTTGTGTTTCTTTTCGTGTAGGAAAAACCATGCCTCCGAAGAAGCGTAACCAACCCGTTAGTAAGACACCGGTCCTTCTATTCGATGAAGCTATGTTTCAAGTTGCAGTCTTAGCAGCCGTAGCAGCTGTTATGGCTCACCTGAATGCTAACAACGCCATTGTTAACAGGAGTCCTATTGGGATTTCCGATCAAAGCAATGGACAACAGCAACCAGCACCGGTGTGTACAACCACCCAAGAACCTCAACCAAATCCACTGAAGAGAAAGTTTAAGAATGAGGAAGGAAGTACCTCGACTCAAGGACCTTCCAAAGGGCAACGAGCTGAGGTAGTCAATACCCCTGTCAACCCTTCCGTCCCAACTGCAAGAAGACCATACCTAGGAAACCTTCCCCGCTGCAGCAAGTGTGACTTCCATCATCATGGTATCTGTCGAGAACTCTTTTGTGTTAGGTGCAACATGAGGGGGCATATTGCTCGCTTCTGTAGAACCCCGGTTGAGTTCATTACATCAACCACCAATGTGGCGACCAATCCAGTATGCCATCTATGTGGTGAAATTGGGCACCTCAAGAGGGACTCCCCAACTGAAAGAAATGACAAAGGAGCATGAGGAGTCTAACTCTAATGCCTAGGGGAAGCATCAATGAACCCGATAGAATTTTGGTATGTCTCTCGATCCTAAGTAACTAACCGACAACATTAAATGATTTATCCTAATTGTAATTACTCTCTTGTTAAGGCGAAAGTCGCAGCACTGTTGCAAAATTTAAAAATCCATCAAGTAAAGCTATGATGGCTTGGTATATTCGTTAAGGCCATTTATAATTAAGATTGATCGACCTCGAGTGAGTGATGCTACCTTATCTCTTGTTCCTTGTTTGGTTGTGGATTTAGGGCGGACTCGCTCAGTCAATAGTCCTTTTAATATTAATTACATGACTAGTGTATACAAGGCGATTATAAAGAGGCCTCGTGAGAAATCCATTCGTGAAAAATACACTGTTCCAAAACATCAAGACCCCCTATTGTTCTGCGTCGATTCTATCGGTCCAAATATCCGCGAGAGAGATACCATGGACGAAACCCGAGACGCTGAGAACTTGTGTGCCCTGTTCAGCACATGGTCTTATAGATCTTCATTCCATATCATGTCGATGTTGGTTAATTTTGACACTGCCGTCAATCGTGGTTCGACTTGGTGCGACCATGTGAATATTTCTAGTGCTGTGTAAAGAGAACTTTCACATTAGCCTCTGCGTCAAATAAAGATTCTCCCGAACCTAATAAGAAAACCTAATGCGAACCGTCAGTCGTCTCTTTTATCCGAACCTCCTGAAGTACCCAGGAGAAGGGTACCACGCGCCGTTAACCGAACCCGAAGCGAAAGGCACTGCAAGTATCCCAGAAGACAGTAACCGCCTGAAACCTACTCAGAAGATCCCCTGGAAAGACCCTTAGCACACTCCCAATCAGGTTCATGAATCAAGAGAAGGAACTCATGGGATTAACTTACTACCACTGAGTATATGCATTACAGTGGTATATAATTTAGATCAATAAGAATTGAGATGTGTACTTCCTCCCTACTCCCTATTCCTCGTTGGGTTGTGGGTCTGGGGTGGGGCCATACAACTGAACATCCTGTCGATCTCAATTATATACAACTTGCATACACCGAGTATTAGTGATTAAGCCGAGTATGAGCTCTACCACGAACCGTATAATATGACCCTTCATCCTTTCCCCCGTAGAAAAGGAGCTGGAGTCAAGAAAACCGTTGTGGGTTGAGCTACTAAAATGACCCCAAATCCGAAATTTGTTGTCATCCCAGTTTAGCCCACATAGTAGCTAACACCCTCATTCAGGAAAAGTAATTCAAGTCGTAAGATTAAAGCATTGACTACGACCATACATTCACACTTAATCCCACAAATTAAGCATCTCAGTAGTGAGCCCAGAAACCTGAAAGCTGTGACAGGTTAAACTCTAAGGAGAGTGGATGAAGAAATTTGAGTTTCCATGTAGCAGAATCCATTTCTATCTAAAGTAAATCTAAATCGAGAAAACTCGAAAACACCGGAAGAGTAGTTGCAAGTAATACTCATGCTACTTAGGCACTTCGTCCATCCAGTTACAGACGAGTAGTGCCTAGGACTCGCCGCATCCTCATGCGAGAAAAGTCACCGTCACCCTATAGACGATGGACGTCATTCTCCAAGGTTAATACTAGGATACTAAGAACCACATGACCACCACCGCAACCAAGAATACTTGAATAAAGTAGAATGGTATGTTGCGTTAAGTGTTATAACCTAAATCATGAAGAGATTGTAGACTTGACACCGGTCTAGGTGCTAGTCGATGGGTTATACAAGAACATGCGCCTCCTACGTTCTCGGGGGAGCCGACACCTTAAAGAATAGGGCATGTCATAAAGAATTGTTGGACTACTATGTGTTCCAAGGAATATTGTCTCTAAAAGAGATAGTAAAACCACCTCCTGAAATAGTCCAGTAGTTCAGAAAATCTCTAAGGGCCAAGTTAGCCCTGATCAGAGACTGCTATCCATGAAACAGCGAAGTGAGTAAGAGCATGATTCTTTCCGTTTAGGGATCGTGCTGTGAAAGCATCTATAAGATGATAATGAAAATTTAAATTTTCTAAGCATCGCCTGGTAAAGCCCCCTATCTCACCGACCTTGAGAGTTTCTGTTAGAAACACCTCAAGAGTTAGAAGTGCAGGTCCATTTTGCATTAGGTCGAGATAGATGCCACGTAACCAATAGAGGCCAGAATATTGTCGATACATCCGATGATCCAGAAAACCTCTGAAAGACAACCATTAAGAAGTGCGAATCGAAGACGATTTGAGCCCTCTAAGAACCAAATCGAAGAATACACCCCCCTCCAGTATAAGATTACTTTTGAAACCTCAAAATGGCGATCACGCCAGTGATGATCTCACCATAGAAGTACATTATGTTCTACGCACTGAAAAAACCTATCTTCCCAAGAGTGTAGGACCATCCGAGATTCTTGATAAGAATAGGTCCAACCCCCGTCAGACCACAACTTCTGTTGGAATTCCATAAATCCCATCCAAATCTATCCATGTCATAGATTTGAGAAAGTGCTTGTCTGACGCAACTCTCGAAACCCCTCTCATCAAGATCGAAATCGTTGAGAACCTCAACTTCGTGGAAGAACCTGTAGAAATCACGGACCGAGGGGTCAAGCAACCGAAGCAAATCCGCTTTCCGTTCGTAAAGTTTCGTTGGAACGCCAAGCGAAGCCCTCAATTCATCTAAGAGCGAGAAGACCTGTTGAGTCTAAATCATCCTTATCTTTAGCTTTGTTCAATTTCATCTGCGTGTGTGCTTGAACTCTAATTTCGGGACGAAATTCCCTCTAATAGGGGGATGATGTGACAACCTGAAATTCCCATTTGTTTTAACTCCGCAATCAAGCACTTCAAAAATTAGCCAAATTCACCTCAAAATATTTTTGACCGGTTTTAAGTCCGTTTGAGTATTTTATTTTAATTTTTGTCAATCGAGCAATTAAATGGAAGTGTCCATTAAGAGTGTTACATAGCAAATAAACCATTAAGCACCTTGAATAGGTGTTTACGGCCAAACAAGGGGGTTTGGACCGTAAACCCCAATGACTATATATATGGCACTTAGCCATTTTTCCTTCATTTCTTCCATTTCAAGCTAGAGAAAACCCAATTTCTCTCCCAAGGATCTTCAAGCTTTCGTCCCCAACCCTCGTATACGTAAGTGCTTCTATCCTAGAGTACATTAAGGCTCGTTATACTTCCATGTATCAAGAAATCACCCAAGAAATACCAAGAACAAGGTGTTTACGGTCCAAGGTGTTCTTGGACCGTAAACCCTAAAATGGGTGCCAAAGTGTGCCCTAGTTCCTTCTAAGCCTTGACAACTAGCATAAATCCCTTCCTTGATGAGTTTAGCCCTTGAAAATCTTCCAATTCCCCATGTTCATATGAGTTTATGGTTTGGGAACCTCCCAAAACCGTAAACACCTCCAAAGGATGTTTAAGTGCGTTTAACACCTTCCAATGCTTGTATAAGTGGCCAGAACCTTGCATACATAACCTAGAAACACCAAAGAACAAAAGGAATGGAAAAACATGAGTTTACGGCCATAAACCCATGTGTTTACGACCGTAAACTCCCAAGGGAGTGATCCAAGGACCGTAAACTCCAAAAAGTGTCCATTTTGAGCCCTTGTCATTTCCTTAGCCCTTGATTCGAGTCTAGCATAATTCCTTGAGTGATATAAGACCTTTAAACACCCCATGGCACCACTTCCATGAGTTTACGACCATAAACTCATGGGGGAAGTGGTCCAGAAGCCGTAAACACCCGTAAGGGCCACCATTTAAGGAGTAAACTCCAATGTGAGGCCATACACTCATTATATGCAACCCTTGGTACTCGTATCACTTGTAGCAAAGTGTTTTCATGTATTAGGACATCTTTACTTGCATAATTAATTGTTAAATGACTAATTAGATACTTAAATGTATCATTACATGTTAAATAGGATCCGAGTGTGTGTTCAAGTCCTCACTTGACACCTGGCGTCCTATACCGTCCGTTCATCCGAATCCCCCACGTCCGGTGAGTTCATACCCCTGAATTAACCTTTTAAATGATTTTAACAGCTTTTATGGGGGGGAGGGAATACAAGTTGAACTATACATTTATTAGATCAATCACATGTGCTTAATAACTGTATAGCAAAATATATTTTTGCATGTTAAACTGCTTTATCCAGCTAAAGGTTTTCAAATCATCTTTTCGAGTCTTGTTAAAGTATGAATATCCCTTTTTAGATTATTAAATATTTTCAAAAGGTTTTCAAAGCTTGTTTTATAAAAGGACATCAAGTTATAAATTCTCATTCATAAGTTTTCCAAAGGTTTTTACCAAACTTTCTTTTATGCTTTTATTTTATAAAATGCATGCCCATTTATGTATAGTTATATAAGTAATGTTTAAAGGACCTAGGAAGGCCAGCTTACCCTACCTCCTTTTCCCTGTTTGGATGTGGCTCTAGGGTATCGGTTATCCGTCCGAAGGTCGTTTTACTATGAGTCATATATCATGTATACATTTATGGTCATAAAAGTTCTCTCAGCCAGTTCATCTCCTTTGGGTAGCAAAGGCATCCTTCCATTATTCATATTTCTAGAATAGTAGTAACTATTATAGGAATAGTTAGGAGATTCTATTTACTCTCTCACTCACACTCTCTCTCTCACTCTCACTCTCTCTCATTCTCACTCTCTCTCTCTCACTCACTCACTCTCTCTCTCTCTCTAGCATGACGAATTACTCAGGAGTCAGTTCATTCGGGAGTATATACTATTATTATAATACTTTAAATGAAATGTGACGCACTATTTCCTGATACGACGCTTCATAGCGCCATCGTCGTGTAACCAGAGTCTCCTGGAAGGAGAGCGGACATTATGTGTATAGATCTATACGGGACAGACACTCCCGCATCCTGACTGCTAGCTACAGTCCGAGCCGGTAAGGCTCATGGGTGACATAGTGTTACTAACTCTATGCGTGACCTGGAGGGTCATCAAGGATTCGATCATCAATCAGCATGGTTACATACGAGTTTACATTCAACCCTTTTATTTCCCTTTAGACTGAGCCAGGCGTATTGTTCATTCGATACCCTCCTAGAGTCTATGTTTTATTCACCTTTAGACTGAGCCAGGCGTATTGTTCATTCAATACCCTCCTAGAGTCTATGTTTCATTTTCTTTAGCCAGCAGTATTACTGCTGAGGTATAATATTATTTTCCCCAATTATTTTTACTTGTGATTTTCTCACAATCCCTTTAAAGTAAAAACTATATTTTGGTAATGATAGTATTTTTGGGGAAATTACTCCTTAAAACATAAAACTGTTGGCTCTTGGTAGAAGACTGCTTTTGATAAAGATACTCCTTGGTTTAAACATAGAACGATTGGGTCTTGGTAGAAGACTGCTTTTAAGTTAGAAAATATAGGATTTTCTGGAAAGAATTCTAACACTTTGTAGATTCTAAACCACCACCTTTTCTGAGTTTATTTTGAAGAAAAACATGTATTTATATCAATGTCATTAAATACTTATGAACTCACCAACATTTAAAAATGTTGATACTTGCTTTCAAAATAACTTGTATTCTCAGGTCATCGGTAGACAGGTACACTCTGGGAGCTTTTGCGAAGACAACCTTGTACCGAGCTGCACTCTATGTTATTCTCTATATTTTACTCTTGATGTTATTGCTAAATGTAACCTATGTAAAATTATTATATTAATGCAATGATTGTTGTACTTTGATTACTATACTGCATATGTTGTGATACTTGACATGACATCCTCCACCCCAGAACGTTTCCTCCGTTCCGGTTTTAGGGTGTGACAGCTTTCCACCCCCATACGGACGGACAGAGCGAGAGGACGATACAGACTCTCGAGGACATGCTATGCGCATGTGTTTTAGATTTCGGTGGTAGTTGGCATACGTATCTTCCGTTACCAGAATTTTCATATAACAACAGTTACCACGCTAGCATAGACCGGCCTCACTTCGAAATGCTCTACTGGAGGAAGTGTAGGACCCCAATCTGTTGGGGTGAGTTCGTTCAGAGAGTCGTGGGGAATACTGAGGTAGTACACAAGACTTCAGAGCGAATCCAGCAGGTCCAGAGCAGGCTCCAGGCTGCTCAGAGTTGGCAAAAGAGCTACGCCAACAAGCAACGTTTGGACTTGGAGTTTCTGGTGAGTGATATGGTCCTCCTGAAGGTATTACCTTGGGAAGGTGTCATCTGATTCTGGAAGCGGGGCAAGCTGGGTCCCATATACATTGGTCGTTTCAGGGTTATAACCCGGGTGGGCAAGGTGGCGTATCGATTGGTTCTTCCAGCAGAGCTTAGCCAGATCCACAACACTTTCCATGTGTCTCAGTCATAGAAGTGCTTAGTAGATGATTCAGCGATTGTATCCTTAGACGATATCCATATTGACGATAGCTTGAACTACATTGAGAGACCGGTGGCGGTTCTGGATCGCAAGACGAAAACCTTGAGGAAAAAGGTTGTTTAGCTAGTGAAGGTGCAGTGGCAGCACCGCAAGTGTTCTGAGTGGAGTTGGGAGCCCAAGGAGGAGATTGGTATGGGCATATTTAGTTATAAAATTCATGCATTATCTGAATACTTTATGTTGTTTTTGTCTCATTAATGAACAAAAACTGCTTAATTAGCTTAAATATTTCATTTTCAGCAATAAAGACATGCTCGGAAGGAAAAGGAAGCGGAATTGGCGATTGGAAGCTTGGATCTTGGATTTTGAAGAAAGAATGATGTTGCTGGACAGCTTGACCCTCGTCAGTGTTTTGGCCATATCCCATGAACTGTAACTCCGATTGACGAGATTCAAAATGTTCTGAAAACTAGACATAATTTCGGACGACTTTCGTGTTTTGAGAAAATGTTGATTCCGAAAAAACTCGACGAGTTGGGCCTAAACTCGACGAGTTGGTCAGAATGTTCCCAATTCGAAGATGCCTTGCCATACACGCTGTATACGCGGATTATCAAAAAAACTCGACGAGTTATTCTTAAAAACTCGTCGAGTTGGCACTGTTTTCAGAATTTATATATAGAAACGCTTCTCATTCGAACCCTAACTAATGTTGGAGGCTTTGGACGATTTTTGGAGGCCAGAAGGGTTCTTGGAGTCCTAGATTTGGAGAATTCAACATAAGAGGCAATTTAGAAGAGAATCAAAGGCAAATAATCATTCTTCTTTTCTTAATCTTTGTTTTGAACCATGTTTGAATCATTAGAGTTTGATTTTAGGTTATTACTTCTTTAGATATGAGCTAAAAGCTTTTTACTTTTGTTTAGATAAGATGATCTTATGAACTTGGTTTGATTGAGTGGTTGGATTAATATTAATTTGGTTATTCATCTTGTTAAGCTTGTTAAAGATCCTCATGTATTGATGATAAATATTTTTTGTTAATAAGTGAGTTATTAAGTTGTAGGAACATCTTCTTGATTACTTGATTCATATAGTTTTGTGAATACAAGATTGTACGCCTAGGAATAGTGAACATGATTCTAGGGTTAACTAGAAAATATGTAAATCAATGTGTGAGCATGTGCGATGAACAACCACATATGAGTTGATTGAATTGAACAAATTTGATTAGCTATTATTACAAGTCTTACTTGATACGAACTAAACACTAGGAAACTTGATAGTTTAATCAACTGGCCATTGTTTAAATTAACTTGTCTACTAAAGGATTAGTAATAGTGAACATGAACCCAATCACATTAGGAATCGATAATCATTGACATATTGATCCATTGCACTTGCCACGAAATCAACCATAGGAATAAGTGAATCGAATCTGAACAGAAGTCTCATTTATCATTGAATCTAGTTGTCCTTTCTTGTTCTTCTTAGATGTTAATTGTCTTTGTTTGGGTGTTAATTGATTATTAAAGTTTCTAGTCTTGCAAAACTAGATAAACCCCCTCTTTTATTACTTGTTTTATTTAGATAATATTAGCATTTATTTTAATTTTTTACCGTTCCCTGTGTTCAATACCCTACTTGCTTGAACTATACTGCTAATCGATAGGTACACTGCCTTTCATGTGTTTGTTTTTATTTGAGTTTGTTAGGATTAAAACTAGTTTGTTTCACACACATCAAGTTTTTTACGCCGTTGCCGGGGAACGGTTCAAATAGTTACTTTTATTTGATAATAGGTATTGTTTTTTAATTTATTGATTAACTTTTTATTTTTAATTTATTATTTTTTTATTTATTATGTATTTTCTGAATCTCGATGCTCTTGATGCTTTTCTTGAGGAAGTAGTACAGGAAATTGAGCAAGAAGATGAGGAGTATGACTCAGATGATGATTTGAAGAAATTTGGAAGATGATTAGATGACATATTTCCTAATAAAGAAGAGAAATCTAAGTTACAAGAGGTAGTGTTAAAAGATGAAGAATTTAATCCAGAAGGAGACTTGGAGGAGCTGGAAAGATTGCTGGCAGAGGGGTCAGATGAAGAACAAGAACAAGCTGAGTTGTAGGAACCAAGCCGTGGTTTGACCATTACCACGACGTGGCCCCTTGTTTTTCCGTTTTGTGTTTCAAAGCATGGGGTGACGATTCCAACTTTGGAGAAAGTTCGGAAGCGCGATCCATTTCTGATTAGTATCCAACCGGTCCCAACCCTTATCAAGATTCTTGGGTTTTGTATATTCAATCTCGTTGGGCCAATTTTAGAAGAAAAGAGCCATATTTTACAAATTGGTCCAAAGAAAATATTCAATGCAATGGATGGATTGGCATTAAGTCTATTGGAAGTTTATTAAGGTGAGAGTCCAGCTAAAGACTCGCACAAAAAGAAGCGCTTGCGGGAGGCAACCCGTCATTAGAGTTTGCTTTTCTTTTTCTTTCTAAACTTCTAGTATTTATGGATAATTTAGGATTTTTTATTTTGATGTTTTTTTTTATTATTATTACTTGGTATTTGTTTTTGATCTTGCAGAAGTTAGGGTGAGGGATAGAATGAAAGAATAAAGCATGAGAGATTTAAAAGTGAGGGGCCGAGTTGAATACAAGAAGATTAGAAGATTTGAGTGATTTGTTGAGTCCGGTGTTTATAATGGTTAAAAAGGAGTCTCGTCACTGAAGAGTATAAGGAGATGTATTAAGTTAATACCCTATTTGTCCACAAATAAAAGACAAATACAACTTTTGATTGAATCTTGTATACTTTGTAGCTTTTCTTCATGAGAGATGAGGGAGCAGTACCCAGAGTTGTTTCCGGACGCAGCAGATTTCAAGGACGAAGTCTAGGTCAAGTGGCGGAGCATTGTAACGCCTTATTTCTGGTACGCATTTATTTATAAATTATTCATTTTTATAGAGCTACTCGACGAGTTGGAAGCCCTATACTCGTCGAGTAGAATCGAGTCTTGGACGTGGGTTTTCAACCATCTAATCGACAAGTCGAGAGCCCTCAACTCGGTGAGTAGGTCTGCCAGAGTGAAACCCAAATTTAAGGGTTTTGTACCCTATTTAAGCATCTTAATCCTCATCTTTTGGCCTCATTTCCAGCCTCCAAGTCCTAAACCCTAATCCACGAAATCCTAGAGCATTTTGTGAGTGTGTGACCCATTCTTGAGTGATATTGTGTGTTCTTGAAGCTAGAAAAAGAAGAAGGAGCTAGAAGGTTCCAAGAGAAGATTTTAGATCCAAGTATTTCCTTCTATCCTCATCCCTTTCTGGTAATCAAGTCTTTAACTAGATCATTCATTTATTAAATCTACTTACTTCCATTTTATGAGGGTTTTGGTTCAAGAACCTTGGTCCTTCGTATTTGGACATCCCAAGTGACTTACATTTCAGATATGGGATCTAGAAGGAGCTCCATGGCATAAAGGTGCAAAATTTATGACCATGGAAGCCCCATGCAAGCTTAACAACGTTTTTATGGCCTTTTTAGCCCTAAAAGGCCATGCATGGGAGGAAATCTAGGAACTTTACGTGCCCAACAGATGTCCAAGGCCTAGATCTAATATAATGTACTTTAGTTTAGAGTATTATGGCTTGTAGACCAAGATCTATGTTCTATAGAGTTAGGGTTTGAGCTAAACCCATTAAGAAGGACTAATAGCGGGTAAACTTGGAAACTTTAGCCTTAAAAGTGTATTCCCAGTGTGTAGATAAAGTATGGAGTTTGGATCTGAAGGGTAAGAGCTTAATCCAATGAGATGGCTCAATCAAACAGAGGAACTCGGCGAGTCCATAGATGGACTCGATGAGTTGATTTGGTTTGTCACGTTTTAGCTTAAGCTAGAACTCGACGAGTTAGTGAAGGGACTCGACGAGTTGATTCGTTAGATCGCGACTATGAGTAGCCTAGGAAGTCGATGAGTCGGGTGTGAATTGACGAGTTAGATCGCGATTTCAGGTTCTAGGACTCAACGAGTTGATGGAGCAACTCGATGAGTTGGGTCAACAAGAAGGTTGACTTTGACCAGGAGGTAAAATGGTCATTTTACCCTAAGGAGAATTATCAGGTTTTGACTAAGTGTTATTGTTGTAATAATAGTCGGGGAGTCGTGGGAGCAGCCATCGGAGATTCCTCACTCGAGATTTTAACATTCAACTTTGCGAGGTGAGTCCTCTTCTAGTAGGAACGGGTCTAAGGCACCAAGGTCGACCCGTGTTAGCTCGATGTAGTTATATATTTCCAGACTTCGGTCTGATGTCGGGGCAAGCTAGAGGAATGTTTGTATGCTTGATGTCTTCGTGATTCTTGCATGTGTTAGTTTATGTGTTCCGGACTTCGGTCCGATGTCGAGGCAAGCCCGAGGAAGGTCTAGCTTATATGTTATGTGTTATGTGTTCCGGACTTTGGTCCGATGCTGGGGCAAGCCCGAGGAATGCTTATATGTTTATGTTATATGCTTATGTGTCATATCCCTGTTGTTATGTTATATGTATACCGGACTTCGGTTCGATGCCGGGCGGGGCCCGATACCTTTGGTCTGATGTTGGGCGGGGCCCGATGTAGTGGGCAAGGCCCAATGTATGTTATTATGTTATTATGTGTATGGTATATGGTAGTTTGGGGAGACTCACTAAGATTCGTGCTTACAACTTTTAGTTTTTGTTTCAGGTACTTCGGCTAGCAAAAGGAAGAGCTCTGGAAGACTTTATGGCACAGACCACGGTTTTAGCCTGGGATGAGTCACTCTGATATTTGATATGATTTTGATACATTGACAGATATTATGTTATTTTGAGTTACACGACTTTTGGTTTTTATATGACGATTGCTATTCATGTTTCCTTTGTTAATGATTTTAAAACGAAGTTTTTGGATTGTATTTTTTAGATGTTTCATCATAAGTATTAATCCTAGGAAGTCTGCATTGCAGTTGCACCTCAACATGTCTCACTACCTTCCACTTAGTTATTTGTCATCTCCCGGCATTAATATTTCTCCTCGTGCAATACAATAGATGTATTGCCTCTTTAGCTAAGTATTTTATCTTACTAAAGAAGTAAGTTACCCAACATTTCACCAATTAATGACTATATTCATCATCTTAGTCCTAAAAGTTAAGGCTAGCTTAACATAGCGGGGAATTTACGTAAGCATGTGCTAGAAGTCAAATGTCACTCAGTATTATTAAATTATAAGTCAGATCATCCTAGATATGGTACATAACAACTCTTAACACACCACTCGAACTACATACTATATCATAAAGAGAGACAAAGTCTCGACCTAATGAGTCCAAAAACTTTTTTGGCCTTACCTTTCGTCTTTATCGAATTCTATGAATTCTTCTTAGCATCTTATATAACTTCAACTTTGATTTTATTGAAGTATTTATCACCATATTCAATACGTCTAAATGCGTAATCAATCACTTTCTCAATCTAGTCGGCAATAGAATTGTCAGGCGGTGGGACGACTTCATGGATCATGCCAAAGTTATATCATCCGGCCAAATGAAATTGTACTTTGTTCGTACAATACTCCTTCGAAGGTACTATTATTTTATCAAACGTACTCTAAAGTACAATACCACTCCATAGATACTAATATACTATTTATGAAGTTACCGACGTTAACTATAATAATTTTCCTTATTTCCTTGAAAAGTTACATGCCAGTTCTAATATAGTAATCAAACATTTAGAATCTTGTACACATAAAATTTCCTTTTTCAAGTCAAGGTCGGCAATAGACCTCAAATCCTTTCAATTATTAGCATTCTAGGTAGGTAACCTAAAGCATGTTATAACACATATCATTTAACACATATTAGCATATAAAGCATCTCTCCTACTAGTATGCTAGTGCACCTAATAGCAAGTAAGGTATACAAATTAAGGCATGCTATAAAATAACTTTACTACCACATAATCAATTAAGGCATATACCCTAAATTATTCTACTACTTGTGTCTATATAATAATAAATTCGGTATACAACCAAAAATATTCTAGGCACATCTTTCACCATCATCGATTAATCTCTAAGTTTAAGTCTAGAAATAATCATTATTCTTAGTTTACTTAAACTAATTCTCTGATACCAACTGTGACATCCCTTATTTTTCACAACCAAAAAAACTTTTATTTATGCTTTAAAAATCACAATATATTTGTTTGTGGATAATCTCATTACAATAAAACATTTTGCGGAAACTATTACTTGTGATGTATATAATTTGAGTGAGTTAGGTTGGGAAACCTGGTGAGACACATAGGGTTTTCAATTCCACAATGTTACTATGATACTAATCCATAATTATCAAACCTACAAAACCAACTATTTTGGCATATGATTAAGATGTTCAGACCAGTTCCGATGACGCGGCCTTTAGGCTGCCACAGTGTGGTGACTGGGGAAGCAGCCAACTGTTTTGGCATTTAGTGCCCACGGCGTGGCTAAGGGAGGACCACGATGTGGAGGTACCATCCTCGTGGCAGTTAGTTGTGGTTTATCCGATTTCATGACGCAAGTGAGTCTTCTCACTATACTATGTAGGATGCTAGTTGTCTTTGTGACTTCTACATTGTGTGTTGGACTAGGCTCGTTCATATGTTGTGTTGGGCCTGTATGTGTGATGGGAGGAGCTTGTTTGTATGTTGGCTTGGGCCTATATGTATGATAGGCGGAGCCTGATATGTTGTCATAGCCTGTTAAGTGGGTGAGGCTCGATATATGGGTGGGCCCTTTGTTATATATGGTATGTGGTATTTTGGAGAATTCACTAAGCTTTCTACTTACGATTTGTGGTTTAAACATTTTTAGGTACTTACATTTCCAAAGGGAAGGGCCCAGCTTTACTGGATAGCATCCCCTGATGGCTTTTCCACACTAATTATATTTGTTTTACTCTGATGTTTAGAAAATACAATTCACTCTAGCTAGTTTTAGAACAAATGGCTTTATGGAATTAATGGTTTAAAAATGAAATTTTTTATTAGTATTTTTGGTACTTTACAAGTTGGTATTAGAGCCTTGGTTTGAGGGATTCAGGCACACTCTCGGGTGTGTCTGAACTCAAACTGAGGATTTGTTAATCTTTTTGAAGGAAAATAAGATTTTCTAAAAAGATTTTTACAAAGAAAGCGTGTGATGCATGCAATAAGCTGAGCTCAAGTAAGTGATTTATGTTATATTTTTTGCATGCTAGACGTTATCATAAGGATATGTTTAGGGTTTCATGATTGAATTCCTATTAGTAGGATGCATGTTGATGTTTTGTGGCCTGTAGACTCTTACTACGCGAATGTTGTTTGATTTGTACTTTGTAGGACTCATACAGATGTGAATTAACTATTAAATGAATACGTTTAGTTACATATTTCAAATGTTAAATAATTTTAGAGTAATTGACTTGGCCCTATTACGCAACTCTTGTTTGATTCCAACCGTTGAAGGGTTGAGTCTTTTAATTGAAAGATCATTTAAGTTATTTTACATGTAATTATACTCATGTAGTAGTTAGCTGTCATTAGTCGGAGTTTTTCAGCGGCTGATATTAGGGTGAGGTGGGTCCCCTAGGAAGTTATCTGGTGTGATTGGTGCTCTATTTAGTGGGTATTATGAGTATCAGTATGAGAAGGTTACTTAGAGGATTCATGAAGATTCTTAAGGAAAATATTGATAGGTGTGGAAAGTAGTATTAGGCTCGTACTACTAAAAGCACAAGATCCGTACTTGAATCATGGAAAGTCACAAGGATTCTCAAAAGCCTGTAGAATGATGAGTTCTTCGGGTATATTTTGATCATTTGTATGGTTGTTTTTTCAGTATGGTGATGAACATTTGTGGAGGAGTTTGTGGTTCAAGCTTTGGTGCTGATTCGATTGATGAGAGGATTTACGAGTTTGTTTCGTCTGAGATCACATTATTATTTTGAATTTGACTATTGTGATGTTTGGTACCATCTAGGAGGGGATCATGGAGATGATGGATGATCAGATTGGAGATTTTTGTGATGATATTGCAGATGGTATGATTGGGGTGCAAACTCTCTCTTTTCAGGAGTTCAAGGCTTGCGAAGTCCCAGAGTTTTTCGGGAAGAAGGATCATATTACTAGTAGGCGATGGATTGCTGACATGGAGAATGCTCAGTGGACTAGTTTCCGTCCTGAAGGATCGAAAATGGGATTTGTATCTTGCCTTCTGAAGGTGGAACCTATGATTGGTGGGAGGAGGATGGTCACTCTTTGGGAGTTGAGGCCATGTCAGCCATGTCTTGGACTGATTTTGTGAAAGCATTTAGGGCTGAGTTCGTAAACTGCCATCATGGTGCAGTAGTTGGCGAGGGAGTTTTGGGACGTTCTCCGGACGATAGAGACTATGGCGGAGATTGCTGTCAAGTTCATGGACATGGCTTTATTAGTTCTACAATACTCTGTGGATGAGGAGATGAAGAAGAAAAGGTACCGTGATATGCTGTTGGATGATATTCGTGAGTTGGTAAGCATGTCGAGCTACAAGACCTTGGATGACATGATTGCTAAAGCCCAAGAACGAGAGATTGAGCTACAACTTCGAGAGATTGAAAAAGTACCTGGATGATTCTGTTGCACGCGTCAGTTCGTGAGGCGATGGTTAGTGATTACATAAGCCCTATGTAAGAGTAAACTGAGTGTCCTGCTTGGAATATCAACATCCTGATTGATTTTTGTGGTTTCAGCGCATTAGGTCGGAGGAGGTTGCAGTGTAAGTTCATCGGATTTTTGGAATTCGAGATGGTCAAGATCTTTCGTGGTTAAGAGGTATAATGGACTGGTCAAAATGTGGGTTCAGGGTGAGTTGCTATAAAATTCATGTTTTTAGGGATGAGCTTTTGGTCCCGCATTAGAGGATTTTAGGCGAATATCTTGTTGTAGTTATTTGTCCCTTTTGAGACAACGAAGATAGAGTTTAGAGGTGCTTGTGCCGCTTAGGTTCGATGTCCGTTGAAGGGTCGGTTCGCTCGTTGACCTGATCGTTATCGTTAGTACGGTAAGAGTTTTCGTGATCTATCAACTTCCAGGCATTGGTGATGCATGTCTGCATGAGTTTTTCCCAATAACAAGTGAGTTGTTGGACTGGTTATCTATATGTTCTAATAGTGGGTTATTAAGTGTTTTTCATTAGTTGAGGTTGTTCAAGGATTTGTAAAGTATCAGGAAAAGGTGCTTTGGATGCGGAAATCTATCTTCAGGAGTATCGAAATGGTTAATCTGGAATGGGGTGTGGGTACCCTAGCTTGTTCAGTCTTGGAATCTTAGTTCTTGTAAGCTCATGATCATAATGGTAGATTAGTAAGGTCGTGAGATGGTCGGAAACCCATTGGTTATGAGGTTGTCACACCCCAAACCAGAATGGCAGAAACGTCTGGGGCAGATGACTTCATATACAGTATCATAACAATTGAATAATAGAGACCAAAGCATCACAACCATTGTATTGGATAATTAAATAAGTTTACATTGTGCTCAAAAACATTGTTTACATGATATCAAATGCGTATGACAAAAATGAATAACGTGATGCGACAACGTCCCATCCACCAAAAACTCTTGTGGTTACCTGTTTACTGGTTTTCTAAGAATACAAGTGATTTTGAAAAGTGTCAACAATTAAGTTGGTGAGTTCATAAGCGTTATTGTATGAGAAAGATTTGTAACTATTCGCGTAAAATGATAGTGTATACTTCCAGAAAATCCGATATTTTCTTTATAATGAACTGTAAGTCTCAAATCTCATGGCTAAAAATGTAAATAATATTGTCCCAAAAATAGGGTTGTGAAGTTTTATCTTTATATAAAACTACTTGAATGTGTGTTAACCCGTAAATCAAACGTATTGACAATACCCTATGTGAGTTATTATAACCATACTAATGAGACTAGTGTCCTAAACGACGTGCTTTGGGCACCGAAATTGTTACGAAATATGTCACCCCAGACATGCCCGTCTAACTGTAGCTAATAGGTTAGGTGAGGGGTTGTGAATCCCATATAGATCTATACACAAGTGTTACGCTCACCCTACAAGGGACTCTGGTTATAAATCAGGACTTTAGTGTGTACTCTTGTGGGTACGGTGAAGCCAAATATCTCACAACCAGTATCAATCGATTTACGTGAACTGAAAAACTCTTTTCTTGTAAATGTAATAATTATACCTTTTTAATAATTATATGTTTCTTCCAAACTGATAGTGTAATATTTCTGACTCCCAAACTATACCAATTATAGTTTACCTGGTTTGTTTGTCAAGAACTTTTGTATAATCTTTTATATAAATACAAAGTTGTAATCTTGTCTAGTGTCAAAGTGTATGGTCAAAACATTTATATTTTTGGGTTGTAACCCACAAAATGGTGAAATCACTTGAATGTGCTCCTTGTAGTTAGAAAAGCTATATTTTGGTAAAAAGCTTCCAAAAACCTTGTAGTTTTAAAATCAAAATTTTGATCATGATTTTTATATAGATCATGTTTTGTTTTTTTAGTTTTGCTCTTGAAAACTAATATAACACAACTATATGTATAAAAGCAAGTGATAACCATATCTTATGCAAATAATGGTTTATACTTTAACATAAAGATGAAACATGCAAGTGTTTGTATGATAAACAATTTTGACTTGTACCCCCCCCCCCCCCAAACATGGTAAATCTCGAAAATGTGGGGGTATGAATTCACCTAGAGTGGATTTGTGGGTTGTTTGAGGAGATGGTGTGAAGATTTCCAAGCCTAAACACTTGAATGTGGTGGATGAACTTCCTTGGAAAGAATATTATCCTAAGAATTTTAACACATAATAATATGTGTAAATATGATGAAACTAACATGAAAGTGTATAAATACACTAGATTAACAAGAAAATCTTACCAAAATTCTAGGATTAAGCTTGGAGGAATTTATCTAGAAAGATCTTGAACTTGTTCTTTGAGAGAATATGGAGTAATCTTTAGTGAAAATGGAAAAGGGTGAGGGTTCTGGAAATGGCTTTGTCCAAAGATAAGGAGGGAAAATATAACGCCTGTGTTTCTGGGCTTGTCATTAATGTTGATATAATAGTCTAGGTTAACCTTTGTAACCCGTTTTGAAATAATAGAAGTATATTATTTGAGTAGTATGTGTTTTGTGCTTAATTGCTTAATTATGTGGTTTGATTAATTAAGAATAAAAATAAGCGTCAAAATTTAAGTGTAAAATAAACTTAATATCTTTGGATAATGTTGTAGTTGTTGAAACGAGGTTTCCGAATATATATAAAACGCCCAAATCTGACTTCGTATGAGGAAATTATGATTTATCGAAGTTTCGACTTAGCGGTATGCAGCCTGAAATACTCGATTTGAGATTGAGCGGTTTTTAGCCGAAGCATTCTAAACGAGGATCGAAGGTCTCGTCGTTGGTATCAAAGCGATAAGAAGTTAGGCGAGAACGGACGTCAAACGAAGAAGTTATGAATTTATAACGAAGTTTTTCTATCGCGGCCTATTAAAAATAAATAATAAAAATAAAATCGAAATTAGCCGACGGAGTCTAAACGAAAGTTGTAGAGCGTAGTCTCGCCTTCGCGTGGATATAAAGAACGTCGAAAATGGAGTTCGTATGAAAAAGATATGAATTTCTGAAGTTTATTAATTAATTTGTATTTATTTTTAATTGGAAATTCCGGCATTATCCGAAGAGGAGTCAGCGGTCCGATCCGAGGTACGCCCCAAGTACTCGTGTACGCCCGAGGATGTCGACACTCGCAGCAAGTGGCTTCGGATGACGAACGCAGTGACGATTTCGGACGCGTACGCCCCGCGTACTCCGAGGCTCCAGCCTCCTATAAATAGGATGCGAGGGCAGCCGGCTCTTTTGCTAATTTTCTCTCTTCTCTCTCCCGTTTTGCATCGTTTTGCATGCCAGAAATACCCTGAAGCCCCGGTCTTATTCTCAAGCCCCGAGGCAAGTCCCGAGATCCCGAAGATCCCGAGAAGTGCGGTTCCCGAGCCGAAGCTCTGCCCGCGAGAAGTTTGATTTTTGTAGAGATCTTCCAGATCTGCTGAGGATTACTACTTCTGCAAGTCGTAGTGTTGTCCGATCATCTTCTGATCAAGTGAGTGTATACTACCTTTCATAAAAACGATAATAATACAAGTATGGTTCGAGTGTATTAAGTATATTGTTGTTTATATGTGTGAGTGTGTAGTTACTTTCTTCTAACGCATGATTATGAAGTATTTTATACGAAATACGTGTTATGTGAAGAATTTGTTGTTATGTGTGTGAATGTATGTTCACCCTCTTCCATCTCATAGATCTGAATTGATTTCTGTGAAATACGTGTTATGTGGGTATGCCTCATCTGTTATGTGGAATATATATTGAATGAAAATGATATACAGGTTTTAAACTATGTATGAAAATATATATTTTATCTACTAATATGTTGGGTAGAACATGGGTAGATAGTTGGTGTGTAATAAACAGATGAGAGGCCTCGATGTTGTTGTTGTTGTTGTTGATCTAGTTATTCAGCGGAGTATGGATAACGACCACGGACTCTTTCTAGACAGTCCAGTGGAACGCTAGCAGGTTCATAACCTGTAGGTGTTGTGAACGATGTGTTCACCGGTGTACTCTATCCCCCTCATGGTTGCCTTTAGGATATCTATTGTTGAGGAAACCCCTTAACAGTGATGTCCGTCCCGATGAAAAATCCTAGATTAGGTCCCTTGAGATAGATGTTATTTTAGGGACGTAAAGTGAGGATAACGGGAATGGGTAATCGGGATAGTGATTGGTTGGTGAAATTAAATATAATTTATTTATTGTGGGTTGAAAACCCTATATGCTCACCAGGCTCCCAAGCCTGACCCACTCAGTTTTATTTGTATTACAGGTAGTGGCGCGAGGGCGTAAGATGGTTGAATCATCAAGTTGTTTTGTTTACAAGTCTGTATATGTATATATTTGTTGAATGACTTGTAATGTTATCGTTTATGCTTTATGGTCTGTATCGGAACATGACATCCTGAGTTTTGATTATATAATGAAAATGCATCTCTTGATGAAATGTTTTGATAAATATTATTTTATCATGTTTTGTTTTGGGAACAAATTCCGCAACTCTTTCAAATCAAAAGGATTTACTCTGAAATTATTTAAAAGCATAAATGAAAATCGGTCTTTTCTGGCCATGATTTTGGGGATGTCACAGAAAATGAGGTGACATTTGCATTCTGATATGTTAGGTATTACATGGGATACTGTTGGGTATTAATTTGCATGGGAAAAGGGTGAAGCATAAATTCATAAAGTTAAACTCCCTTTTCTCTTTATTCTCTTCAAAATCACCATGGACCACACCAAATCACAAGTGATTTCGGCCCATGCACCAACCGAAATCACATGTGATTTCGACTACGCTCCAACTGAAATCACTTGTGATTTCGATCCTAGTGCAAACCGAAATCACTTGTGTGGTGGGGTACTATGCCTAAATCTCTAAAGGAATGTGTAATTTATGACTGGTTCTAACTATTTGACTGATCTTGACTTTGACTTCTAAAGGTTTATTATGAATATAGTTTTCAAAGTATATATACATACTTATTTATACAAATAATGCCCTTTTGGCTTTCACAGTTTTATCACAACAAATTACATTGTGAATTCACTTGTACACGACTATAATTTAGACCTTGCTTGTTCCAAAAAAAAATTCAATTGTCACATCATCCCCCCGTTAGAGGGCAGAAATTTGCATCTTGGATGGGTTAACTAGAGGAAAAGTTTTGGGTAATTTTTGTTTCATCGGATCTTCTCGCTCCCAAGTGAATTTGGGTCCTCGCTTGGCATTCCAGCGGACCTTCACTATTGGTATACGGCTTTGTTTCGTTCTCTTGATCTCCTTGTCCATTATTTCCACAGGTTCCACTACGAAGTGTAGACTCCCATTTACCTCGATTTCGTCAACTGGGACCACAAGAGTCTCGTCGGATAGACACTTCTTTAGATTGGATACATGGAAGGTATGGTCTATGTTACTGAGTTCTTGTGGTAGTCGAAGTTTGAAGCCATCGGGCCGATTCTAGCAAGGATCTCGAATGGCCCGATATACCTTGGGTTTAACTTTCCACGTTTGCCAAATTGTATCATTCCCTTCCAGGGTGAGACCTTCAACAGAACGCGGTCACCAACCTAGAATTTCAAGGATTTTCGTCGCTTATCAGAATAGCTCTTCTGCCGATCCCGGGATACTTTTAATCGTTCACATATTTGAACGATCTTCTTCGTAGTTTCCTCGATGATCTTCGGGCCGGTGAGAGTGCTATTAGGAACTTTCCCTCTTGCTAGCTGCATGTCACCCACTTCAGTCCAGCATAGAGGTGACTTGCACTTGCATCCATAGAGATCTTCGAATGGTGCCACCTTGATGCTAGTGTGATAGTTGTTATTGTAGGAGAATTCGACGAGTGGTAAGTGGGTATCCCGGTCCTTACCAAACTCTATCACACATGCTCTCAACATGTCTTCCAGCATTTGAATGGTCCTTTCACTTTGACCGCTTGTTTGAGGGTGATAAGTTATACTCATGTCAAGTTTGGTTCCCAAGGACTTTTGGAGTGATTGCTAAAACTGTGAGGTGAATCTACTATCTCTATCGGAGATAAAAGATATCGACACATCATGTAGTCGTACTATTTCTCTAATGTACGTCCTTGTGAGCTTCTCCATCTTTTCGGTATCCTTTATTGGTAAGAAGTGTGCGGATTTAGTTAACCCGTCGACGATAACCCAGATGGTGTCAAGCTCACCCGTTGTCACACCCCAAAACCAAGAACGGCGAAAACGTTCTGGGACGGAGGACGTCATGTAAAGTATCACAACACAGTAAATGTAAATAAGCAAACAACATCATCCATTGCATTAAATATATAATTTTAATACAAGCGTGTTCTGTACAGTTATAGACACCAAAATAATGTAAAACAAAATAATATGATGAGTCTTGAATACGCTCCATCTTCTCAAAAGCTGGCATCGGTACCTGTCTACTGATGACCTGAGAATACAAGTTATTTTGAAAGAGTTTATCAGCAATAAGCTGGTGAGTTCATAAGTATTTTAGTGTCGATGTTTGTTGTCAAAACGTTTGAACGTGTCTCAAGTATAAGTCTGTAAAATGTATGTAAGTGTTTGTAAAAGTTTGAATCTCCCAGAAAATCCTATATTTTCTATTAAAGTAGCCTTCTACCAAGGCTTTATTGTTTTGTATGCTCGTTTGTTGTAAAAGTGTGTAATTTCCCAAGTGTAACTATCATTTAACAAATATAGTTTGTACATTAATGTTTAAGTGAGGTTATCACTAAAAATATGTAATGGGTAAATCGTTGTAGTACTGTAGTTTTGTATTATAGGAACTACTGATGTACTAACTACCTTAAACCGGATTTATATTAAGGTATAATGTGATAATTGCACCATACTATCGACTAGTAACAACGACATACGAATGGTCGTAATAACAGAATGACGTTTGGCACCCGCAGACCTGCAGGTCCGGCTGTAGCTAAGAGCAAGGTGTAGGATAGTCAATCCAGTATAGATCTATACGCAAACTCACTCTCTCCCTCCAAGAGAATTCTGGCTACAACTCGGGCCATGACATTTAAGGCATGCTCCGATACAGTGGATCACAATTGTTAACGTATTCTTGTATATGTAATGTAATGTTTCTCGTTCTAGTATAGTTGTATATGTTCTCCTCCTAGTATAGTTGTATATGTTCTAGTAGTAATGTAATGTATAGACTCATGAATGAACTGACTCATTGATCTAACAGTTGTAGTAGTATGATCCTGTGTTACCCCGATGGTAACTTACTGCTAATGTGTATAGTACGCATGAATATGGAAGTACTTTTATGTCTATATATGAATAATTGATATATAACTAATATTGAAACGACCTTTGGATGGTCACCCGAAAACCCACCAGACCACATCCAAATCGAGAAAAAAGAAATAGGGCGGATGGCCTTCCTAAGCCCTTTAAACATTATTTATATATCTATACATATATGGGCATGCAATTTATAATATGTACAACAAAGTTTAAATAATAGCATTTGATAAGTAAAAGAGTTTGTAAAACATTTTGAAGTAAAACAGATTGATAAACAGTTTGAACAGTGATAAAATCATTGGTTTCCTAGTTATTAATCACATGTGATTAATGCAATCACATGTGATTGAAGCAATAACTATAAGTATTTAACTTGTATCCCCCCCCCCATAAAGTTTTTAAAACATTTAAAATCATTTCAAAGGTTAATTAAAGGGGTATGAACTCACTTGTGGTGAGTGGTTTGGATTGTAGTGTCGGATATCGTGCTAGGTGGCAAACGGAGACTTGTTCACACGCACGAGCCTAGTTATCATATAATAAGCATATATATAACTAATTAGCCAAATAATAACTTAATGAAATAAGTTAGGACACTTAGGAACATGTAAACACTTTGTATAAGTGTTATAGGTCCTAATGGTTGCATCTAAGTTGCTACGGGACAAGGCTAAAGGGGGTTTAATGTACCAAATGACCTTGTATATGAGTTTACCACCCAACAAACCCCACCTTTGGAGTTTACGGTCGTAAAACCTTGAGTTTACGGCCGTGAACTATTGACTTTGTGGTTTTGGGTGTTTTGAAGTGTTAAATGAATTCTAGAATAAGCGTAGCATTGGTGCTTTAATCCTTTAGGTAGTTTAGGGCCTTAGAATGCTCCTTTGAGGAGTTTACGGCCTAAAGGCCATATCCCCTAGATTTTACGGCCGTAAACTCCTATGGGGTTGGTGTTTTAATTCTTTTAAGCCTCTTGCACACAAAGGATAAATCCTAGACTTTTGTTTAAGGCTAAAGGGGACTTTAGGCACACTTTGGTGCCTTTACTTGGAGTTTACGGCCCAAGAGCATTTCTTGGCCGTAAACTCCCCTTTACGGATGATTTTGATGTAATTTACTCCCCATTCAAGTTACAAGTATTAGAGGGTTATTGTCCTAAGCCTTAAGGGGTGTTTAGGGCACTTTAAGCCCTTGAAAAAGGTGTTTACGGTCCAAGAATCTCTTGGGCCGTAAACTCCTAAAACTAGTTGTTCTTGATTGTGTTCTAGCCTTAAAAGATCATACATAATGTCCTTAACTAGCTACCTAACAAGGAAATGGGACTAGGTAGCTTTTAGGCCTTGTTTTGGAGTTTACTCCCCAAGAACGTTCTTGGGCGGTAAACTCCCGGATCTCTCATTTTAGACATGTAAACAATGTTATTAAGCATATAACAAGTATTAAAACACATCTAGGAAAGTAGACTCACGATTTGGGATAAAAACCCGAAGATCCGTGAGAGAGAAATTGGCTTTTCTCTAGTTGGAAATGTGAATAATGAAATATTTAGTTCAGAAATCTATTTATAGTCCTGAAATATTTTGGCAGAAAATATTTTATTCTGGAATTGGACTCTAACATGATGAAGTGTTAAAATGCTCAAGTTTCACAAACCCACGAGCATCCAATCTCCTGATATCTCCTTAAATGTAAACCCTAATGTACACAAATTTATTCGGAAAAGTCTGAAAATCACTGAAACTGGACTAACTTCTATTGAATAGATATTGTTCGTACAAAATGGAAATTTCGGGTTGTCACATCATCCCCCCGTTATAAGGAATTTGTCCCGAAATTAGAATTTAAGCAAATAAGAAGTTACAAACAATTAAGCGAAAAGACGAGGGTATTTCAGTTTCATCTGATCCTCGCGTTCCCAAGTGAATTCCGGTCCTCGCTTGGCGTTCCAGCGAACCTTCATGATAGGGATACGGCTTTGCTTTGTCTGCTTGACCTCACGGTCCATGATCTCCACAGCTTCTTCCACGAAGTTGAGGCTCTCGTTGATCTCGATCTCTTCGAGTGGAATTACAAGAGTCTCGTCGGATAGACACTTTTTCAAGTTAGATACGTGGAATGTAGAATGTACGTTACGAAGTGCGTCGGGTAGGTCGAGTTTGTAAGCTACGGGGCCGACTCTTGCAAGAATCTCGAAAGGCCCTATGTACCTCGGATTAAGCTTCCCACGCTTTCCGAAGTGTATCAAGCCCTTCCAGGGTGAGACTTTGAGAAGGACTCTGTCTCCCACCTGAAATTCCAAAGGTTTTCTTCGTTTATCAGCGTAGCTCTTCTGTCGGTCTCTAGAGGCTTTTAATTGTTCACGGATCTGAACGATTTTCTCTATCGTTTCCTGAATGATCTCCGGACCTGTGAGAGTACTGTCGGAAGCTTGCCCCCTGGCTAATTGGGTATCACCCACCTCAGCCCAGCACAGAGGAGATCTACACTTTCGGCCGTAGAGAGCTTCAAATGGAGCAGCCTTGATGCTCGTGTGATAAGTGTTATTATAGGAAAACTCGACAAGGGGTAAATGAGTATCCCATGCCTTCCTTAAGTCAATCACGCAGGCTCGCAACATATCTTCCAGTGTTTGGATGGTCCTCTCACTCTGTCCGTCGGTCTGTGGATGGTAGGTTGTGCTCATGTCCAGCCTTGTTCCTAAGGAATGTTGTAGTGATTGCCAGAATCTTGAGGTGAACCTAATATCTCTATCGGAGATAATGGACATAGGTACACCATGTAATCGTACCATTTCCCTAATGTATGTTCTCGTAAGTTTCTCCATCTTGTCAGTTTCTTTGATAAGCAGGAAATGTGCAGACTTGGTCAACCTATCGACGATGACCCATATGGTATCAAGTCCACCCATTGTCTTGGGCAACTTGGTTATGAAATCCATAGTGATCCGCTCCCACTTCCATTATGGAATCTCTGGTTGTTGCAATAAACCAGAGGGCTTCTGGTACTCGACCTTCACCTTTGCGCAAGTAAGGCATTTACTTACGAAGGTAGCAATCTTTGCTTTCATATTAGGCCACCAGTATAGCTTTTTAAGATCCAGATACATCTTATCTGAACCTGGGTGAACGGAATACCGAGTGTTGTGCGCCTCGGTCATGACCAAGTCTCGGAAACCACCGTGTTTCGGTGTCCAGATCCGGTTCATGAAATATAAGGCTCTGTCACCCTTGGCTTCTAAATTCTTGTCCATTCCTCTAAGGGATTCACTCGTCACATTTTCAGGTTTCATGGCTTCAAGTTGAGCCGTCTGAATTTGCTTAGACAAGTGTGAATGAATGGTTATTGATAATGACTTGACTTTGCGACCAGAGTATTCCTTCCGACTTAGGGCGTCTGCTACTACGTTGGCTTTACCCGAATGCTAACGAATATCGAATTCGTAGTCAATGAGTAGCTCGACCCACCGTCGTTGTCTCATGTTGAGCTCCTTCTAATCGAAAATGTGTTGCAAACTCTTGTGGTCGGTAAAGATAGTGCTTTTCGTTCCGTACAAGTAATGTCTCCAGATCTTCAGAGCAAACACCACTGCTCCTAGTTCAAGATCGTGTGTCGTGTAGTTAACCTCGTGTGTCTTCAACTGTCTCGAGGCGTAGGCGATGACCTTACCTCGCTGCATCAGAACACACCCGAGACCTTGATTCGATGCATCGCAATAGACTACGAAGTCTTCTACCCCTTCGGGGAGGGATAGTATCGGCACGGTGCACCAGGCTCGTTTGAGCGTTTGGAACGCTCTCTCTTGTTTCTCTTCCCAGTCAAAGGCCACGCCTTTTTGGGTCAGGGTTGTAAGGGGTTTCGGTATTCGGGAGAAGTTCTGAATGAATCTGCGGTAGTAGCCAGCGAGGCCTAGAAATTGACGAATTTCTGTAGGCGTCTTCGGTGCTGACCAGTTCTCAATGGCTTTAATTTTGGATGGGTCCACGTGGATTCCCTCTTCGCTTACCACGTGTCCTAAGAATTCGACTCTTCGGATCCAAAATTCACATTTCGAGAACTTCGCATAAAGTTTCTCCTTTCGTAATGTCCCTAGAACTTGTCGCAGGTGATCGCCATGCTCTTTCTTACTTCGGGAGTAGATCAGGATGTCGTCAATGAAAACGATGACGAACTGATCCAAGTAAGGTCGGCATACTCTATTCATTAGATCCATGAAGACTGCAGGCGCATTGGTCAATCCAAATGGCATCACCACGAACTCGTAATGTCCGTAACGAGTTCGGAAGGCTGTCTTTGGCACATCCTCCTCTAGTACTCGTAACTGGTGATATCCGGATCTCAGATCAATTTTGGAAAAATAATTTGCCCCTTACAGTTGGTCAAATAGATCGTCTATGCGAGGTAGAGGGTGACGATTCTTGATCGTCAGTTTGTTGAGTTCCCTGTAGTCGATACACATACGGAATGATCTGTCTTTCTTCTTAACGAACAAAACCGGTGCTCCCCAAGGTGAGAAGCTCGGCCTTATAAAGCCCTTGCTGAGTAGTTCATTAAGTTGACCAGAGAGTTCCTGCATCTCAGCTGGAGCTAAACGGTAGGGCGACTTGGCTACTGGGGTAGCTCCTGGGACTAAGTCGATTCGGAACTCGACCTGTCGTTGCGGAGGTAACCCTGGTAGTTCTTCTGGGAAAACGTCGGGGAAGTCGCTCACTACTGGGATGTTCTTTAGTTCTTTCGTTTCGAGACTTGTGTCGACGACGTGAGCAAGGAATGCATGGTATTCTTTGCGCAGATACTTCTGTGCTTGAATACTGGATATTATACGGAGACTTGCACTGGGTTTGTCGTCGTAGACTATAAGAGTTTCGTTAGACGGAAGGTTTAGACGGACTGCTTTCTCGAAGCACATGATGTCGGCGCGATGAAGACTTAACCAATCCATGCCGATGATAACGTCGAAGCTTTTTATTGAGACCGGCATGAGGTCGATCGGGAATGAATGGTTATCTAGAGTTAGGGTACAACCTAAGTAAATGCTATTCGTACCTTCAGTTTTTCCATTAGCCATTTCTACTGTGAATAGTTCTTTGAGTGCGTGCGGTGGTTGATTAAGCATGCGAGCAAATTTATGGTTTACGAAGCTTCGCTCCGCTCCACTATCGAACAGAATGCATGCATAGGAGTTATCGAGGAGGAACGTACCAGTCACCACTGTCGGGTCAGCAACTGCTTCCCCGTGGCCTATAGCTAGTACCCTTCCTGCTCCACCAGCATTATTTGCTTTGGGGCAGTCCCTCTTATAGTGGCCTGCTTCGCCACATCCATAGCAGGTCGGGCTCGCGCCAGAGCCAGGGACCTGGGTGATCGGTTGTGCCGGGAACTTACAGAATCGGACGGTGTGTCCTCTCCTGATGCAGTTAGAGCACTACATTTCACGGCAGGGGCCGTTGTGGTGGTAGTTGCATTTGTTGCACTTGGGCAAACTTCCAGCATACTGACCCATCAGAGCAGTAGTAGCAGCAGCAGGGGTTATTGCGGCATGCAATGCCACAATTTGCTGCTTTTTGGCAGCCCGTTGCTTCTTCTTTTCATCCCAGAATTTCCGCTTAGTGTCAGCGGGTTTGGAGGGTTCTGGGATGGCTAGGGTGGTTGTGGTTGCAGGGGTTTTGACTCCATGGTCAATGAGTCGTTGTGCCAATCGCTTGGCACTGCCGAAGGTAGCGGGGTTTGATGCTAGAACATTCCCCTGATACGGAGGCACTAGCCCCCATATGTACCTCTCGATCTTCTTCCCCTCAGTGGGAACCATATTGGGGCAGAGGGCCACCAGCTCGTAGAATCGGGCAGTATAAGCGACCACGTTGGTGCCCTTCATAGTCAGGTTCCAAAGTTCCTGCTCCAGTTTCTAGACTTCGCCCCTCGGGCAGTATTCCTCGGTCATGCGGTCTTTCATTGTTTCCCAGCCTATGTCGTTGGCTACGACGAGGGTTAGTGCCTTAACATGGCTGTTCCACCATGTCAGGGCCTTTCCTTCAAAGGTGCATGCGACATACTTGACTTTACTCGCCGCAGGGCATGAACAGATTTCGAAGACTGATTCAGTCTTCTCGAACCATTACGAGAGGGAAATGACTCCGCTGGTGCCATAGAAAGGCTTCGGCTTGCAATTGGTGAAATCCTTGTTGGAGCACTCTCTCGAGCGTACAGGGGTTTCAACCAGGGTTGATTCCACAGGGGTTCCACCTCTGCTGGCATCAGTTGAGTGATATTGAGCCATGGCAGTCGCCACTGCTGCAGCTACGGCAGCATTCAGGGCTGCAGTATCGATGACCGGAGGCGGAGTAGGCGGTGGAGGTGCAGGGTTATTCCTGGGAGATTTGCGAGGAGGCATCCTTCAGCTATAAGTTTATAAAGATAATAAAAATGGTAAGAATCAATTTGTAAGCAACGTGAGAGTGACACATGGACTAACTAACCATAGCCCAACAGTTGAATGAGTGTTTGAGATCACAACCAAGAATATTAGTAGGAAACACAAATGTACAGATCTTTCCCACAGATTCGATAACTGTCAATAATACTGGTATTACTGATGTAATAAGTTCAGAGAAAATTGACCTAACAGTAGGTCTTACATCATACCATACAGAAAAGTTTGACAGTTCTTAGATTCCTAATTAGAATACTGAAAGTTAGGAATATTTTACAGATTAGTGCTACATAGAGCACAGATGTTAAAGGCTATTCCTTAACCAAAAGACAGAGATGTACTAGACATCATCTAACGGCGATGGGAATTCCTCGGGCGAGCCCTGAGGTCGGACACTTGATGAAACACCTCTTGAAGGTGTCGCTCCTGAGCCCTTTGACGGGCTCGAAGTTCCAAGACTTCAGTTCGTGAGGCAGCTAGCTGTTGCTGCAGGGTTTCATTGGTTCTCCGGGTCCGTTCCATGTCTTCTTCAAGACGACGGATGCGGACTGTGTTGACACCATAGTTGGCATCAATCTCCATGACCCGGTCGATGGTCGCTCGTCCTTGCTCAACATTACGAGCTATCCTGCGGATAAAGACGGGCAGAGCTCGGTCAGCAGAACCACCTTCACTGACGTTATAAAAGCTTCGGTCCCCAAAGTATGGTAAGGTTTGACCCTATTCATCACTCCAGCGATTCAAGTTGGTTGCCCACAAGGGAGTAGGACCTGGAAAAGCTGGTCGGGGGTTGTTGTTCGGGGCTTGACCTACTAGCGGTAGGTTGTTGACTTCAGGCTCGGAGTCAGATCCGTCAGAAAATCTTTCTGCAAAGTGATCATCCAAAGGGATTGGATGCTCATCTTCGGGCTCTTCATCGATCCACCCGGCATTGCCTTCGTTTGGAAAGTACAGGTCGCCGTGATGGAATCCAACCATTTAAATCTACACGGGAAGAGAGGTATAAGAATATAGTATACATGTAACTAGTAGTACAAAATACACCTATAGTATTTTAAGTTTAAGTTCTACTGATCTTCTTGTGGTATTGTTGGTAAGTTTTTAGACTTGTTAACATATCACAACCATTCTAGGGCACATGCTAATCACTCCTAGGACCAGCATAGTTGATCAGGCTATGCCATTCCGAGGACTGACCATACATCCCCGAGCTCACTTGTGATATTTAACAATCGTAATACTTTTGTTCTTGTCATTGTGACACTGATTTTAGTATGAATGCAGACTAGTATACTTAATTAAATATTTTAATATTTAAGTATAGACTCTTGGTCAGAGTGATTTAATCCCTAATGGGTTTATAGTTTAGTATATCTTTTATGGGTTGATAAAATTGATTCACTATAAACAATGCTCTGATACCAATCTATCACACCCAAAAACCAAGAACGGCGGAAACGTTCTGGGGCGGAGGACGTCATGTAAAGTATCACAACACAGTAAATGTAAATAAGCAAACAACATCATCCATTGCATTAAATATATAATTTTAATACAAGCGTGTTCTTTACAGTTATAGACACCAAAATAATGTAAAACAAAATAATATGATGAGTCTTGAATACGCTCCATCTTCTCAAAAGCTGGCATCGGTACCTGTCTACTGATGACCTGAGAATACAAGTTATTTTGAAAGAGTTTATCAGCATTAAGCTGGTGAGTTCATAAGTATTTTAATGTCGATGTTTGTGGTCAAAACATTTGAACGTGTCTCAAGTATAAGTCTGTAAAATGTATGTAAGTGTTTGTAAAAGTTTGAATCTCCCAGAAAATCCTATATTTTCTATTAAAGTAGCCTTCTACCAAGGCTTTACTGTTTTGTATGCTCGTTTGTTGTAAAAGTGTGTAATTTCCCAAGTGTAACTATCATTTAACAAATATAGTTTGTACATTAATGTTTAAGTGAGGTTATCACTAAAAATATGTAATGGGTAAATCGTTGTAGTACTGTAGTTTTGTATTATAGGAACTACTGATGTACTAACTACCTTAAACCGGATTTATATTAAGGTATAATGTGATAATTGCACCATACTATCGACTGGTAACAACGACATACGAATGGTCGTAATAACGGAATGACGTTTGGCACCCGCAGACCTGCAGGTCCGGCTGTAGCTAAGAGCAAGGTGTAGGATAGTCAATCCAGTATAGATCTATACGCAAACTCACTCTCTCCCTCCAAGAGAATTCTAGCTACAACTCGGGCCATGACATTTAAGGCATGCTCCGATACAGTGGATCATAATTGTTAACGTATTCTTGTATATGTAATGTAATGTTTCTCGTTCTAGTATAGTTGTATATGTTCTCCACCTAGTATAGTTGTATATGTTCTAGTAGTAATGTAATGTATAGACTCATGAATGAACTGACTCATTGATCTAACAGTTGTAGTAGTATGATCCTGTGTTACCCCGATGGTAACTTACTGCTAATGTGTATAGTACACATGAATATGGAAGTACTTTTATGTCTATATATGTATAATTGATATATAACTAATATTGAAACGACCTTCGGATGGTCACCCGAAAACCCACCAGACCACATCCAAATCGAGAAAAAGGAAATAGGGCGGATGGCCTTCCTAAGCCCTTTAAACATTATTTATATATCTATACATATATGGGCATGCAATTTTAAATAATAGCATTTTATAAGTAAAAGAGTTTGTAAAACATTTTGAAGTAAAACAGTTTGATAAACAGTTTGAACAGTGATAAAATCATTGGTTTCCTAGTTATTAATCACATGTGATTAATGCAATCACATGTGATTGAAGCAATAACTATAAGTATTTAACTTGTATCCCCCCCATAAAGTATTTAAAACATTTAAAATCATTTCAAAGGTTAATTAAAGGGGTATGAACTCACTTGTGGTGAGTGGTTTGGATTGTAGTGTCGGATACCGTGCTAGGTGGCAAACGGAGACTTGTTCACATGCACGAGCCTAGTTATCATATAATAAGCATATATAAACTAATTAGCCAAATAATAACTTAATGAAATAAGTTAGGACACTTAGGAACATGTAAACACTTTGTATAAGTGTTATAGGTCCTAATGGTTGCATCTAAGTTGCTACGGGACAAGGCTAAAGGGGGTTTAATGTACCAAATGACCTTGTATATGAGTTTACCACCCAACAAACCCCACCTTTGGAGTTTACGGTCGTAAACCCTTGACTTTACGGCCGTGAACTCTTGACTTTGTGGTTTTGGGTGTTTTGAAGTGTTAAATGAATTCTAGAATAAGCGTAGCATTGGTGCTTTAATCCTTTAGGTAGTTTAGGGCCTTAGAATGCTCCTTTGAGGATTTTACGGCCTAAAGGCCATATCCCCTAGAGTTTACGGCCGTAAACTCCTATGGGGTTGGTGTTTTAATTCTTTTAAGCCTCTTTCACACAAAGGATAAATCCTAGACTTTTGTTTAAGGCTAAAGGGGACTTTAGGCACACTTTGGTGCCTTTACTTGGAGTTTACGGCCCAAGAGCATTTCTTGGCCATAAACTCCCCTTTACGGATGATTTTGATTTAATTTACTCCCCATTCAAGTTACAAGTATTAGAGGGTTATTGTCCTAAGCCTTAAGGGGTGTTTAGGGCACTTTAAGCCCTTGAAAAAGGTGTTTACGGTCCAAGAATCTCTTGGGCAGTAAACTCCTAAAACTAGTTGTTCTTGATTGTGTTCTAGCCTTAAAAGATCATACATAATGTCCTTAACTAGCTACCTAACAAGGAAATGGGACTAGGTAGCTTTTAGGCCTTGTTTTGGAGTTTACTCCCCAAGAACGTTCTTGGGCGGTAAACTCCCGTATCTCTCATTTTAGACATGTAAACAATGTTATTAAGCATATAACAAGTATTAAAACACATCTAGGAAAGTAGACTCACGATTTGGGATAAAAACCCGAAGATCCGTGAGAGAGAAATTGGCTTTTCTCTAGTTGGAAATGTGAATAATGAAATATTTAGTTCAGAAATCTATTTATAGTCCTGAAATATTTTGGCAGAAAATATTTTATTCTGGAATTGGACTCTAACATGATGAAGTGTTAAAATGCTCAAGCTTCACAAACCCACGAGCATCCACTCTCCTGATATCTCCTTAAATGTAAACCCTAATGTACACAAATTTATTCGGAAAAGTCTGAAAATCACTGAAACTGGACTAACTTCTATTGAATAGATATTGTTCGTACAAAATGGAAATTTCGGGTTGTCACACCCGTTGTCTTGGGCAGCTTGGTTATGAAGTCCATGGTTATCCGCTCCGACTTCCACTCGGGTATATCCGGTTGCTGAAGCAAACCCGAGGGCTTTTGATATTCTACCTTGGCCTTGGCAGAAGTTAGGCACTTTCCCACATAGATAGCGATCTTTGCCTTCATGTTTGGCCACCAATAAAGTTTCTTGAGGTCCAGATACATCTTGTCTGAACCGGGATGAACGGAGTATTTTGTCTTTTGAGCTTCGTTCATGACTACATCTCTGTACCTATCGAATCTCGGTGTCTAGACTAGATTCATGAAATTATGAGCTCCGTTATCCCTCACTTCGAAGATTTTATCCATTCTCCGCAATGCCTCTCCTACGATGTTCACTAGTTTCAAGGCTTCTAGCTGTGCCTCCTTGATTTGTGCGAACATGTGTGAATGGATGGTCATGTTTAATGATTTTACTCGGCAGCCTGAGAACTCTTTTCGACTCAGGGCGTCTGCTACTACGTTTCCCTTGCCTGGATGATAACGAATTTCACATTCTTAGTCATTTAGCAATTCCATCCATCATCGTTGTCTCATGTTGAGCTCCTTTTGATTAAGAATGTGTTGAAAGCTCTTATGATCTGTGAAGATGGTGCATTCGGTACCGTACAAGTAGTGTCTCCAGATCTTTAGGTCAAACACCACTGCTCCTAATTCGAGTTCGTGTGTGGTGTAATTTACCTCATGAGCCTTAAGTTGTCTTGAGTCATAGGCAATTACCTTTCCTCATTTCATAAGCACACATCCTAGGCCCTGCTTGGATGCATCACAGTAGACCACAAAGTATTCGGTCCCTTCTGGGAGAGACAAGATTGGAGCATTGCACAAGGCTTGTTTAAGTGTTTGGAAGGCGGCTTCTGGTTTATTACCCCAACTGAATGTCACTCCCTTCTGGGTCAAGGTAGTGAGTGGCTTTGCAATCCTAGAGAAGTTTTGTATAAATCTTCGGTAGTAGCCAGTAAGGCCTAAAAACTGGCGGATCTCTATCGGTGTTCTTGGTGTTGCCCAGTTTTCAATTGCCTTGACTTTGGAAGGGTCCACGTGTATCCCTTCCTTGCTAACTATGTGCCCCAAGAAGTCTACTCTTCGAATCTAGAATTCACATTTCAAGAACTTTGCGTACAACTTATCTACCCTTCACGTCTCCAAAACCTGTCACAGATGCTGACTATGTTCCTTCTCGCTTTATGAATAAATTAGTATGTCGTTGATGAATACTATCACGAATTTATCAAGATAAGTCCGACACACACGGTTCATTAAGTCCATGAACATTGCTGGTGCATTAGTTAGACCGAAGGTCATTACTACAAACTCATAGTGACCGTAGCGTTCTAAATGTCGTCTCAGGGATTTCTTCTTCCTGGATTCGCAGCTGATAGTACCTTGACCTTAGATCAATCTTCGAGAAGTAGCTCGATCCTTGCAGTTGATCAAATAAGTCGTCGATTCAAGGTGTAGGGGATACCGGCTCTTGATAGTGAGTTTGTTTAGTTATCAATAGTCTATATACATGCGGAAAGATCCGTCCTTCTTTTTCACGAACAAGACCGATGCTCCCCAAGGTGAGAACCTCGGTCGGATGAATCCTTTCCTCAATAGTTCGTTCAGTTAGCTGTACAGTTCCTGCATTTCAACAGGTGCTAGGCGGTATGGTGATTTGGCTATGGGGGTGGCTCCAGGAATCAAGTCAATTCTGAACTCTACTTGGCGTATGGGAGGGATTCTCAGAAGGTCTTCTTGAAATACATTGGGAAAGTTACAGACCTTAGGAATATCTTTGATGTCTTTTATTGCTCGTTTCTCATCCACCACGTGGGCTAAGAAGGTGTGGGTTTCCTTGCGTAGATACTTCTAATCCTTGATGCAGGAGATGATTTGTAGATTCATGTCGGGTTTGTTGCCATAAATGAAGAGGGTTTCGTTATTTTTCATATTGAGGCAAACGACCTTTTCATAACACAGGATAACGGCATGGTGAGGGCTCAACCAATCCATGCCGATGATGACATCAAAACTACTTATTGTGACAGGCATAAGGTCGATTCGGAAGGAATGATTTTTTAGAGTTATTGTTCATCCAACGAATATATCTTTAGTGCTTTCTATCTTTCCATTGGCCATTTCTACGGTGAATGTCTCATTTAGTGTTTGGGATTTCTGTTTGATTAAGTGTTGAAACTGGTGGCTCACGAAGCTTTTCTCCACACCACTATCAAATAGTATGCATGCATATGAGTCGTTTAGGAGGAACGTACCAGTAACCACTGTCGGATCCCCCATGGCCTCCTCATGCCCCATCATTAGAACTCTTCCCATGCCTCCGCTATTTCCTTTATGTGCCTTCGGGTAGTCCCTCTTGAAATGCCCGGTCTCACCGCAATCGTAGCATGCGCGACTCACCCCAAAATTAGCGGCTTGGGTGGTTTGTTGTGTCGGTGCTTTATAGAAATGGGTTGTGTGCCTCTTCTTGTTGTAGTTGTTACACTACATTTCTCGGAAGGATCTGTTTGTGATGGAAATTGCACTTGTCGCACTTTGGAAGAGTCCCAACATATTGTTTGGCTGACGCAAGGGCGGTAGGGGCAGTAGGGGTGGTGATGGCATGAACCGCCACATTTTGTTGCTTCTTAGATGGATCTTGAGCGGGCTGGCCTTTCTTTTTGTTCCAAAACTTCCTCTTGTTGTCTCCCTGTTTTGGCTGTTTGGGCATGGGGGCATGATGCCTTGACAAACTCCCTGGTCGACAAGAATTTGTGCTAGACGCTTAGCACTGTCGATGGTGATCGGGTTGGCAGATATGACCATCCCCAAGATCTGAGGGAATATCCCCCAAATGTAACGTTCCACTTTCTTGGCCTCAGGGGTGACCATTCCCGGGCACAGAGTTGCCAATTCATTAAATTGGGAAGTGTAAGTGGCAATATCAGAACCCTTCATAGAGTGTTCCCACAGTTCCTGTTCAAGCTTTTGCATCTCGCTCCTTGGACAGTATTCCTTGAGCATGATATTCTTCAAGTCCTCCCAACTCATGGAGTTGGCAAAAGATAGAGTCAAAGTTTTAACGTGGCTGTTTCACCATGATAAGGTTGAGTCCGCAAATGTACATGCGTCATATTTGACCTTGAACTCGTTTGGGCAGGCATAGATTTCAAAGATGGACTCAGTTTTCTCGAACCATCTCGTCAAAGTAACGACCCTATCGTTGCCATGATACGTCCTAGGTTTGCAGTTCATGAGTTCTTTGTATGAGCACCCTCGTTGGTGCCCTTAGTTTTCTCCCTGGTTGGAACTATCAGTCCCGATTCCGCCACCATTGTTGTTACTGTTGATTTGGGCCACAACCGCTATTACGGCAGCCTGGAACACAACCGAATCCATTTTTGGAGGTGCTGGCGGTGGTGAGGCTATTGGGGTGTTGTTCTTGCGCATGTTTGACTTCCTTGGTGGCATACTTCTGCCATAAATTGTAAAGGTGGAATGACGATAAGTTTTTGAGAAAAGTTATGAATCGGGCATCACCGCAATGAAATGCCTTGTTTTATATATGTATCAAGTCTTGTTGTTATTGAAATTTGCAAGCAATTTATAAAGAACTTTACTATAACAAGTAAACAATTGCATAACAACATCCAATGAAATAAAATGCATACTCATTTCAATGATAATATGGTTCTAGTACATAGTTTCGTGAAAATTGACATTTAAGAAGGTCTACATGAAAGAGTAGCACTAACGCTTACTCGTACGTAAAAACAAGATATGATTAGTACATGCCCTACTCATCGTGGGTAGTCCCCTATGGACCATGGGATGAAGTCGAGGCGCCCTGTAACTCTGCTATCTTACGCCCAGCTGTAATCACCCTCTCCTCAAGAGTCGAGTGGCTCTCCTGGTAGTCTCTCACTTCCTCCCGAGCGGTGGTAAGGTCCTCATAGAGATTGTCAATGAGGTGGCATGTCAGAGGGTAGTCCCTCTCCAAAAATCGAATTCGTGCGTCAGTGGCCTCAATAGTGGCTCCTAGCTCCATGATCTGATTCACCGACGCCCTCGTTTGATCTCCGAGGTGCGAGATTCGTTGTACCATGACAGGGAGGGCCCAATTTGGTGGTCCTATATGGCTAAGGTTATAGAAACCCCGCCGCATATCGTATGTTGAGCGATGGTGTTGCTGTCTACTCCACCTCTCCAGGTCATCTGCCCAACGGGGAATGGGTTCCTGGTAGCCCATCCGATTAGCGGAAACTCGGGTGACATAGGGTGGATTAATGACTTCGGACTCTGCATCCAAGTCCCTCTCTTCCTTTTCCTCGTCTTCTTCTTCCTCCTCCGTTGGATCCTCTTCGGGCTCTTCTTCCATTAGTTCCTCAGGATCCTTTTCGATCCACCCACCATTTCCCTAGTTAGGGAAATAGGGGTCTCCAGGCATGTGAAATCCTGCCATGATGCCTGTGCGAGAATAGAGATACGAGAGAGATATGAAAGGCCTAAGTGTATGATTCTGTAGTATCCTAAAATACTCCTATAGTATTTTAACTTGATGTTTGGTTCTAGAGTTTCTTGGTATATAGGGTTGGTAATTTTTAGATTCATTGCCCTCCGCTACCATTCCTAAACACATGTCGGTCATATCTCGTATAAATATAGTTGATAAGGCTATATTTATCCTAGATATGATTACATAACTGCCCAGAATTAATCGCAATGTTTAACTTATCTAAATACTTTTTATATGGTTCTTATTACGACATTGTCCTAGTATGTATGCTTGCATGTATACTCTTATAAAAATACTTATATTTTAAAAGTATACTTTTAGTTAGAGTGTTTTAGCCCCATTGTATTTATAGTTGTATATCTTACATGGTTTGATATACTTAGTTTGGTATAAACAATGCTCTAATACCAATCTATCACAACCCCAAACCAGAACGACGGAAACATCTGGGAGCGGATGACTTCATGTACATTATCATAATAACTGAATAATAGAGACCAAAGCATCACAACCATTGTATTGAAAAATTAAATAAGTTTACATTGTGCTCAAAAACATTGTTTACATGATATCAAATGCATGTGACAAAAATGAATAACGTGATGCGACAACGTCCCATCCACCAAAAACTCTTGTGGTTACCTGTTTACTGGTTTCCTAAGAATACAAGTGATTTTGAAAAGTGTCAACAATTAAGTTGGTGAGTTCATAAGCGTTATTGTATGAGAAAGATTTGTAACTATTCGCGTAAAATGATAGTGTATACTTCTAAAAAATCCGATATTTTCTTTATAATGAACTATAAGTCTCAAATCTCATGGCTAAAAATGTAGGTAATACTGTACCGAAAACAGTGTTGTGAATTTTTTTCTTTATATCAAAACTACTTGAATGTATGTTAACCCGTAAATCAAATGTATTGTGGATACCCTATGTTAGTTATTATAACCATACTAATGCGACTAGTGGCCTGAATGACATGCTTCGGGCGTCGGAACTGTTATGACATTTGTCATCCCAGACCTGCCTGTCTAACTGTAGCTAACAGTTTAGGTGTGGGGTAGTCAATCTCGTATATATCTATACACGAGTGTCACGCTCTCCCTACAAGAGACTCTGGTTATAATTCTGGACTTTAGTGTGTACTCTAGTGGGTACGGTGAAGCCAAATATCTCACAACCAGTATCAATCGATTTACGTGAACTGAAAACTCTTTTCTTGTAAATGTAATAATTATACCTTTTAAATAATTATATGTTTCTTCCGAATTGATAGTGTAATGTTTGTGACTCCCAAACTATACCAATTATAGTTTATCTGGTTTGTTTGTCAAGAACATTTATATAATCTTTTATATAAATACAAATTTGTAATCTTCTCTAGTGTCAAAATGTATGGTCAAAACATTTATATTTTTGGGTTGTAACCCACAAAATGGTGAAATCACTAGAATGTGCTCCTTGTAGTTAGAAAAGCTATATTTACGTAAAAAGCTTCCAAAAACCTTGTAGTTTTAAAATCAAATTTTTGATCATGATTTTTATAACATAGATCACGTTTTGTTTTTGTTAGTTTTGCACTTGAAAACTAATATAACACAAGTATATGTATAAAAGCTAGTGATAATCATATCTTATTCAAATAATCGCTTATACTTTAACATAAAGATGAAACATGCAAGTGTTTGGATGATAAACAATTTTGACTTGTATCCCCCCCCCCCCCGGTAAAATATGGAAAATCTCGATAATGTGGGGGTATGAACTCACCTTGAGTGGATTTGTGGGTTGTTTGAGGAGATGGTTTGAAGATTTCCAAGCCTAAACACTTGAATGTGGTGGATGAACTTCCTCGAAAAAAATATTATCCTCAGAGTTTTAACACATAATAATATGTGTAAATATGATGAAACTAACATGAAAGTGTATAAATACACTAGATTAACAAGAAAATCTCACCAAAATTCTAGGAATAAGCTTGGAGGAACTTATCTAGAAAGAGCTTGAACTTTTTCTTTGAGAGAATACGGAATAATCTTTAGTGAAATGGAAAAGGGTGAGGGTTCTGGAAATGGTTTCATCCAAAGATAAGGAAGGAAAATGAGGTGACATTTGCATTGTGATCTATTGGGTATTACATGGGATAATGTTGGGTATTAATTTGCATGGGAAAAGGGTAAGCGTCAAGTTATAAAGTCAAACTCCTTTTTCTCTTTATTCTCACCAAAATCACCATGGAGCACACCAAATTAAAAGTTATTTCGGCCCATGCACCAACCGAAATCACATGTGATTTTCGGTCTATGCTCCAACCAAAATCACTTGTGGTTTCGGTCCTAGTGCAAACCGAAATCACTTGTGTGGTTGGGTACTAGGACGAAATATCTAAAGGAATGTGTAATTTATTATTGGTTCTAACTATTTGACTTATCTTGACTTTGACTTTAAAGGTTTATTGCGAATATAGTTTTCAAAGTATATATACATACTTATACAAATAATGCCCTTTTGGCATTCATAATTTTATCGCAACAAACTACGTTGTGAATTCACTTGTAAACAGCTACAATTTAGACCTTGCTTGTTCCAAAAAAAAAATTCTAGTTGTCATAGAGGTTGAAAAAGTGCAGTTGAATCCAAGTGTAGGAGAATCTATTGGATTGATGGAAATATTATCAAGTGTGAATCAATGTGGAATTCTATATCCTAGGTTAAGTTGAGATCCAGTTCTAGTTGTGGTAATAGTCGGGGTTTATGCCAGTATTAATGTTCAATCTTCGGTTATAATCAGGGAGGGAAATGCTAAGTATTCTGGTTATCTTTTCCGAGAACATGAAGCACCATTAGTCGCGTATTATTGGTTTGTGTCTAGCTTCAGGTTGAGGGTTGTGTTAGAACCTCTCTACTTTTTTGTCTGATGAAGGCTTTAGGGCTTAAAACACGACTCGATCGCCTGTTGGGGTTTAAAAAGTTGGGATCTCAGCTCATATTGATTTTGGTTTGGTTTTGTGGATAGTTGTCAAGACCATGGGATGGACCCATAGCTTTAGTGAATTTATGGCAGGACTACGGACCGCCCGTGGTATCCGTTAGGATGACTTTTGTTATTACGAGAATGGTTGTAAGACTGTAAGGGGATCACAACCTTCGTTCAGGATGAGTCGGGATCATTATTGTTATTAAGTTGCCTCTTTTGGCTATTCTAGCTTGGGTGAGACTCGTGGGTGAGGCTCGTTTGGTTATGCTATTTTAAGTGACATCCGTGGGCGAGGCCCAATTGGCCATGTTATCTTGGGTAAGTGGACCATTCAGACATTTAAGGTCATGCTCAGGGCATGCGGTTTTAGCTGTGTGTTTCCAGGTCAGTGATGGAATGTTGGCAAGATCAAAGTGATCTGTAATCTAACATTGAAGTGTAGTAAATGGTGTCACGAGGTATCGTGAATCAGTAAGTGTATGAGTCATAATGGTGGGACCCGATAGTGTTTGGCATGGGTGGGGCGTTAGATCAAGTTTAAGTTTATAGAGAGAAACTCGGTGATCAGCGGGTTGGATCCGTATGGTGGATAGGCTAGGGTAGCCTTTATCAGTTAGAATCTTGGGTGGAGTCTCGTTGTGTGGCCATGCATGAGATTGTCAGTCTCAAGGATCTGTTAAGGACTCAACATCCCAGTTTATTAGAAGGTCAGCGTGGAGTCAGGAGTTTTCGGATATTTTGAATATGTGAATTTTTGGTTATCAGTATGTGAGTTTTATGTAATCGTTTGGCACCAATGGTTGAGACATGTGTTGGGATTCGCCTTTTCTTCCGGGTGCTAGGTTATTGGCATTGGTCGTAGGGGTTCGTTTCGTTCTCTTTGCAAAGTGGATTCATTATCCATGTAGTATGGAATGGTTATGTCTATCTGGAAGTCGGACATAGCAAAGGGGTTCAAGTTTTTGGGCAAAACAGTTGGATCTTCTTTTGTTAGTTAAGAGTGGAGTGTTAAGGATTGTTCTTTGTCAGGGTATGTGATTTATGCTAAAACCGGTTTCTGGTTCAGTGTTGGAAGGTGGTTAGATGTGTGAGATGATTTCTAAGATCTATTTTAAATTATGGAAAGTACAGATGAGCTCGGCTAAAGTAGCAGAGTAAGTGGCAAGGAATGATTTTGAGGACAAATCTAATTTAATTGGGTGACAGTTGTAAAACCTGTGTTCCATATTGGATCAGTGTAGGACTTAAATGAGTCAAAGGCATGATTATTGAGAAAAATCATGTGTCACAACGTGAACATAGGGTGGTCACGATGTGAAAAACCAAATATCGGACACGTCAATCTGAGGAGTTCCATGATGTAGCGGTAGTATGGCCACCACGTGGTAGCTATTTTGGCCTAAGCCCTTGATCTTTTAGGGTTTCCTTCGTATTTAAACCCCCTAATCTCGAATTTAGCGTTTATTTCTCCGCCTTGATTACCCTCAAACCTTAGAAAACCTAATCCTAGCCTTTCTTGGAGACACTTGGTCGATTTTAGTACTTTTGGTGGTTTGAAGAAGAAAAATAAGAAAAAGGTGCTCTAGTGCATGCATTCAACAAACAAGCCTCATAATTCTTCTCTTATGCATTCACTGGACCTTTGTAAATGTCCAAGATCCTATATTTATGTTTCTTGATCTTAGATCTAGGCCTTTTGTGCTTTGATCTTCATATTGTGAAAGTTTGGAAGTATAGAATCCATAGAGTTGGCAACTTTATGGATCCCCATGGTCCCGTTGAGGTTGCATGGTTCATATCTAAAGTTTCTTGTCTTATTTTGATTCATGCACAAAGTAGGGTTCATTTTATCTTCAATATTACCTAATTTGGGAAGGATATCCATTGGACATGAATGTCCACAAAGCCACGATTTTTATTGTCCACTAGGTATGGGAAACCCTTCTGGAACTTGAGAGAAGTGACTTTGGTTGATTAAGTGCTTAATGGGTGAGTTCACACTTTAGGTTGCCATTAAGGACTTATGGTTTGAGATCTTGACTCTTTGGGATGCCTTAATGAAGAAAGTTGGAAACTTTATTCATCAAGACCAGGGTAAGGACCATATCTCGGCTTCGGAGCCCTTGGATTAGGAAGAAAAAATTGCTCGATTAAGTTGTTCATACCGGTTCACACGACGTGGTCTTTAGGCTACCATGGCGTGGCGACTGGGAAAGTAGCCGACTGTTTTAGAATTTAGTGCCCACCACGTAGCCAAAAGGACGGCCACAACATGGAGCCTTGTTGAAGCTATTTTGACTTGGCTAGGATTCTAATCGGGTTTGGAATCATTAGCCACGACGTGGCCAAGGGATAGTCACAATATGGAGGTCGACCAATATTGACTTTAACCGTTGACTTTTGACCTAGGGTTGACCTTTAGCTATAGACTAAGGTTTGACCTTGTTTGATGATTAGGTGTGTTGTAGCACCAGCCTCATGGCCATTATCCGTTGTTTATCCGATTTCGTAAGTCAAGTGAGTCTTCTCACTATATTGTGTAGGATGATAGTTGTCTTTGTGACTCTTGCATTGTGTGCTTGGCGGGGTCCGTTCGTATGTTAGGTGAGGCTCGTATATGTGATGGGCAAGGCAAGTTTGGATGCTGGGTTAGGCTATATGTATGACGGGTAGGGTCTGATATGTGGGCGGATCCGGTTAATTGGGTAGGGCCCGTCATGATGGTTGGGGCCTAATATGTGGGTGGGGTCTGATGTTATCTATGGTATGTGGTTTTTTGGGAGCTCGCTAAAGTTTGTGCCTACAGTTTGTGGTTTAAACATTTTCACGTACTTCGACTTCCAAAGGGAAGGGTCCGACATGACTGAACATCATCCCTGATGGCTTTTCCGCATTGATTATATTTGTTTTACTCTGATATTTAGAAAATACAATTCAGTCTGATTGGTTTTTGGAACAAATGATCATATGGAATTAACGATTTAAAAATGAAATTTTTTGTTGGTATTTTTTGGACACTACAATATATATATATATATATATATATATATATATATATATATATATATATATATATATATATATATATAGAATTAAGTTCATTTGAGAACAATATTTATTGTGAGAACGTGAGAACGTCATCTGTATGCTATTATTCATGTTTGAATTTAATATGTATAGTATTGTAGTAATTACAATATGAATATATTCAATTTTATATTGCCATTCTACTATAAAATTTATATATATGTAGTAATTTAGTAAATTCTAATGTGAATGTTAAATATGTGACTCTTCATATATTCGATGATGAATAATGTCATAAAGTTGTACATACTAAATTTTAATGTGAATATTAATGTGTGATTGTTCATATATTTGTTGATGAATAATGTCATAACGTTGTATATAAAAAATTCATAGCAGAATAGTAACATAAAGTAGTGTTCTCACGTTCTCACAATAAATACTGTTCTCACATGAACCTAACCCTATATATATATATATATATATATATATATATATATATATATATATATATATATATATATATAATCCAACAAATATATCCATAAGCCATTACAGCCATACATACCCATCCCAATCGATTCTCACTAATCCTAGTCCATGGTCATCTAGAAGAAACACCTTACTTTATGAGTCAGCTAGGGGAGTCCTTAGCCAGTGTTAGTCATCGTGGATTGATTGAACAATGTTGCTCATTTTATTGCTATTTTAGAAAGGAAGGTGAAGACCTTGCGTAACAAGGTGATTAGGCTGGTGAAGTTGCAACGGCAGCACTATAACGGTTCTGAGTGGAATTAGGTACCTGAGGGAGACATACGCCAACATTATCCTGAGTTACTGTGGTTGTGGATTTTGAGTACGAAATCTAGTTCAAGCGGCAGAGACTTATAACATCCAGATGCAGGTAGATGATATTCTAAGGTTATTTTAGTTTAGTTAAGTGGTTTAGGGTTCTTATTTGGTCACAAGGCAATGACGGAGATCTATCGTGAGATGTCCACATCATTTAAGTAGCGGTATAGTCAAGAGTTTGACTGCGAAATGATGAAAACTGGGCATAAAATCCTAAATCTCAGGCTTTGGGGCCTATATTAGTGCACTAACTTCTAGGGTTTGCTGATTCTCTTAGCCTTTTTTCCCAAGATCGAAACCCTAGACTCCATTGTACGTCTATTAATTTTTTTTCTTTTCTGTTTTAGTGAAGATTTTTGAAGGAGAAACCTTGAAGTAGTGTTTGGTGTGTGATTCCTTGGAGATCCAACAAGCTAGCTTTCTTCTTGGACTATTTGTGATTATAAAACCTTCCATCTTTATGCTTCTTATGTTTAGATCTAGATTGTTCATGAGGTTTTGGCCCTTAAACTTCATGATTTTTGGAGTAAGGGTGAATCTAGAATTTTTAAACAAGTTATGGTTTTTTTTTTCTGAACCTTAGTGTGTGAGAAAGTTGAGTGCTTGCACTTATTCCAAGCCATGCCTGTCATTTTGGTCATCTTGGTCCTTAGAAACTTAGGGTTTTAGATCTAGATAGTTTAAGCTTAAGAAATGGATAATGTTGGAAACTTTATCCATGAAAGTCATTAGAAGAATCATATCTGAGTTTTAAAGCTTTGTACGTTAAGGATTAAGATATCAATGGGTTAAGTTATTTTGAGGTAAACCATTGTGCGGTGGGTTTCAGGTCAAAGGATCTGGTCACAACTCTTTTGGCATTTAGTGACAGCGACGTGAGCAAGGAGTAGGTTGCCACGCGGTGGTCATTGACTGTTAACTGTAGACTATTTGACTAGTTTTACTTTTGGTCAAACATGGAGGTTTTGAGCTATAGACTGAGGTTTGAGCCTCTGTTGGCTTAGGTGATTCGCATAGCTGTCATTGCAAGACTTTGAGTGTTTAATATTTGCTTTTGATCTAGGAGAGTCTTCTCATTATACTATGGTTGGATCATATGAATGAAAGACTATGGCTGGACAATAATAGTTGCATGAAAGACTATGGTTGGATCATGGCAGGAAAGACTACAATTCGACTGTAGCGACTCTTTCATCGCGAGAAAAAATCTCCAAATCTTCGCCTTCGAGATCGTCCGCTTTCGTCTTTCAATTCTCCATGTCGGTTTTTGTTTGAAGCGTCGTTTGTGCCTCTTAGAATGATGTTTTCTCTTCTATGATTTTTTGCTCCACCCAACTCAACATCTCCGTCTTGGTTTCTTGAATGTGGACATATCGATCAAGTTTCTCTCCCAAATGATCATTAACATTAGAGCCTGAAGCTGACGAACCGTCTTTTTTTTCTTTATTTCTTCCAACTGGTCGACAAAGAGGTTGCTCGTCTTTAAGATCGAGCAGATCATCGTTGATGTCGATGTGTGTTCGCCCGTCCGATTGTTGGGAAGTTGCATCTGAGTTTCTTGAACGCTTTGAACCGGAAGAGGTTTGTGAAATTCCTTCCGTTTGTTCTTTCCATTTTGGAGCTTCTTTCAATTTTAGCCACGATTTAACATATGGAAAAGCTTTGTGGGTTGGTGTTGTTTTTCAAATTGATCCAAGGCGGCCTTGAAGACATCGAAATCGTTTGACCCACTTTTGTGTATGTTTTGGAGGTTGTTGTAAATTCCTCTAAATTTGATGCACTTTAGTCAAATATCACGCCACCTAGAGCAAATTTGATAAGGGTTTCGACTTTCACTTCTCATTAATGCATAAAACACGCTTCAAACTTTTTCCTAAAAACAATTGAAGGTTTGATTATCTCCTTCAGTTGGGTCTTGGGAAGCCAAAACCCACGCGTCCGCTAGTTTTTTTTCCTCTTTTGTCTATGGTACCCTTTCTTGGGTAGTGGGGCGGGCCGGTTTTTTTTTTCTTTTTTCTTTTTTGGTTGAGGTAGCGGTGGTGAAGCTTGTGTTTGGGAAACAAAATCCAACGAATGAGGTGGTTGTGATTGTAAAGGTGGCGGTGGTGGTTGTGACTGTTGTGGTTGTGAAGTTGGTAGTTGTGACGAGTGTGAAAGGAAGTATTGTTGGAATTGTTGAAATTTGTGGAATTGTTGTTGAAAGGCCGGTAAAGATTAGATTTGTTCTTGGAAAAGTGATATTTACTATATAGGAACCAGTTTGAAGCAAATTGACAAAACCACCTTGAGGTGATTTCATGGTCGGGAATTAACGAGGGTTGTATCTAATGCAAAAGCGTTATCGGGTTTGCGTTTTCTAAAGTGTTTTTTTTTGTGGGGGGGGGGGGGGGGGGGGGGGGGGGGGGGCTCTATGTTTTTTTGTTGTTAAAAGGTTGTGTGTATATAGTGTAATATAGAGAAAGAAAATAATGGTGTAAAGAAATATGGATGTATAGTGTGGTCTCTATATGTAAAATTTGTGTTTAAAAAAGATGTTTTTAAAAGATTAGCCGTTGAACGCTCCTTCAACGGTCAAAATGAAACCCCGCTCGAGCACGACAGCGACAAGCCACAAAGACTCGATCTAGTGTGTACGAGCCACGGGTGGTCAGCTAGACCACAAGACCCTTCATGGTCCGTATACCAAAAGGTCTAATAGTCAAGACCATGCACTCCAATATTTTCTTATTATTTCTTCAACATATTAACTCCGCATCATTGGCTCTCGAATATGTTTCGTAAAATCTCATAACCTGTCACCAAAACCATGATACCAATAGTAGACTGCATCATAATTTATTAATTTAGTCAGAGGCGATTGGTGAGTCTATAATTTTTTTAATAAGGGCCTTAAATCATAATAAGATATTTAAATATATTTTATTTTCAGATAATGTAATAAAGTTTTTTAATCGAAAAAAATTAACAAAAAATCATCTAAACAGAAGCTATATCGATTTTGCTAAGTATCTACGCTAAATAAAATTAATTAGCTAGTATAAATAGAAAGCTACAAAGAAAATTTTATCTAAATGCAAGCTAAGTTAATATTGCGCCTAAGCATATATGTTTTTTCATCTTGGTTCACCTAGTTTAGTTTAAATTTTGGAGTTTGAAGAACGACTATTTAAGTAGTGTTTGGTATGTCACAGCTAACTGATTAATAATTTATTTTTTGAGTTTTTTAAATTGTTATGTTTGGCATGCCAAAAAATAGTTTATAAACTAGTTTTTTTTTAAAACTACTTAGAATGGCTTTTAGGAGTTTTTTTTAATTTTCAAAACATACCATTTACTTAATTATAGAAACATACTTTTTTAAATGTCTTTTTATGTTATTTTATATTTTTCAGCTAACTTTTCAGCTAGTTTTGTCGAACGTTATTTCAGCTATCAGCTAGCTTTTCAACTATCAGCTAGATTTTCAACTAATACGACAAACATGACCTTACTTAGAGTGTGTTTGGCTAAACTTGTTAAAACAATTTATTAGCTTATTAGAGATATAAGTTAAAAAAGTGTTTGGATGAAAAATAACTTATTCCGATAGGAAACCTCTAATAAATCATTTTTTCATAAGTTGTCCTACACTTGCTTATTAGCTTATAACTTATTAAGCTAATAAGCAATATTTTTTTCCACACCCCATTATTTTAAAATTTAAACACTACTAGACGAGCCAAAACAAGAAAAACCATAGTTTCGACACAATAATGACAATCACATTATTTATATTCTTAACAAATTAGATAGGAAAATAAATAATTCCCTAGAAAACATATAAATAATAAATAAATTAAATTTATTGGTATCCATGCGTATATAATTAATTGATTATCGATATAAACACTTTACAAAAATACAATGAAATGATCATACAAGTAGACTATCAATTTGGTATAATATGTTAAAATTAAATAATTCGATAAAATAATATTTTAAAACTTATCTATTCTTCCTCGGAAAAGTAGAGAACTCTAAAATCTCACATAACTCAAAGCGGCGGCGATGGAGTGGACAAAGGCTCTCAGAACGACGCCGAGTGGACAACCATAGAAAGAAACCGGTGAGAGCGACAATGATACGGCATAAACGAGCAAGGCGACGGTTCTGAGTTGTGCGAGGTGAAACAATAGACAATGGTTCTCTACACCCATACTCGACTTCTCTTTCATTTTTTTTCGTGTTCTACATCTTTGACTATTAATTTTTACGTATGCAACTCAAATCCTCATATTTTATGATTTTCCTTCCTGGTGTCAAACTAATCTCCGATCTATTAGGCAGAATCTTCATCACTTCGTTGGCAACTAGGTGTGAGACTCATGTATTACATGGGTTTATTTAAAAAAAATTAAATATGAAATTTTAACAAATTGAGAAGTTTGAATTTATAAGAAAAATAAGAAAAAATTTAAATTATTAAATTAATGAGACTTTAATACATTGAATACATTACATATATAAATCATTTCTAATAAATACCTTACATATATATTACCTTACATATTAAATGTGAAATTTTAATTTAATAAAATGAAAATTACAATAAAATGACAAGTGGAAAATAGAAAATTCAAAAAATATAGAAAATGACATGTGTCTAAATGAAGGAGAAGAGAACATGTGGCAAAAAAAAAACCTTCATTTATTAAGGAGGATTCATTTCCTTAAAAACATCAATTTCATGAGACAGGATTTATATATTTATATAATTTTCAAAATATAATTTACAATTCATTGTTATTATGCAAAAAAAGGTCTGGTCCTTCCGCACCCCTTAAGTGGGTTGGTTTAATGAACTAGAAAGGTAACGAACTTTGGTCATTGGTAATCATGTTTTTTTCGTATACATTTGACCATTGAACTTGTTTGACCTGTTCAAAATAAGGTAATATGAGTGGTAATAGCTGTAACATTACCCTATTAGGAACATGTCAAATAAGTTTACTGGTCAAATGTATACGAAAAAAACATGGTTACCTAAGTGTGGACAAAAACCAAAGTTCTAAACCCATTCTGGTAATATTAGGTTATTTATAATAAGTGCATGTAGTCATACGATCCATTGATGTGACATGAAATTGGGTTGTCTGGTTTTTATGTATGAGGAAATGGTCAAGTTTTAGGCCAACCCAGTTTAGGCCCAACTAGTTATGGGTTAGGTTGTATACGCTTAAGGGGCTAGGTTGTATGTGCTTTAAAGACCTAGCAACACCGCTTAGCCTATGACTAGTCGGGACTGAACTAGGTTAGACCAAGCCTAACCTAATTGTTCATTGACTTTCGGAGTCTGATCCCAAGGCACAATCCCTGGGACGGTTCTTGTCTAAAATTACCAAACTAGGTAAGAAACTTTGGTTTTTGTCCATATTTAGGTAATCATATTTTTTAATACACATTTGACCAATAAACTTGTGTGATATGTTCATGATAGGGTAATATTACCGTAATTACTAGTCATATTACCCTATTTTGAATAGTTCAAAGAAGTTCATGGTCAAATGTGAACGAAAAAAACCTGATTACCTAAATATCGACAAAGACCAAAATTCGTTACCTTTGTATAGTAGGTCATTAACCCTAAGTGGGTTCCATAGGTGGTAGTTGTATAACATGGCTTGATCACCAAGGTCATACATGTCAAGTCTTATATGGGTCATAGGTAAAATTTAGGTAAAATTATGAATAGTAATATATATATATATATATATATATATATATATATATATATATATATATATCAAGGGAAGAGATGAGTACATAGCGTTTTATAGCATCACATCACCTTATAAAGTTCTTTGAACATTTCAAGAATATGTTTATTGTATATTATATATGTTTACTACTTGTGCATGTGGAAAGTATGTGACAAAAAGTGATATAAAACTCATATCATATTATTGTAATGTTTAAAGAAATATATTGAATGTTTGAACCATGGTTTTGTAGTCAAAGTACATAAAAGTGATTCAAAAGTGTTCAAACCATATATTCTATATTAAAGAGTATGAAGGTGATTTATAAAGTATTTTGACTATTTTCTTATGTTACATCGTTATGACTCCCGCTATTCGATGTAAATGTTAAAATTTATCGTACTAACATGGTAGAATATATTTTTTGGTATCATAATTAGGCTAGCTATCCATTATTAATTTCAGAAATTTTTGGAAATGCGATTTCTTTAGATTTACGCTCATCGGCTCATTGGTATGGGTCCTCCACAGCGTGGAGGATCCTATGTGGTATCATAGGCGTCTTTGAATGCGTGTAAGGTGGGTGATCGCACAAGGTCCATGTTGTGGACAGGGTCTAATTTTTACATATGATTCATTATAATAAACTAGTAATACATGCTTGGAAACAAAATTGATTCAAGGGTATTGTCACCATGTCAAAGTCAATTCACTCTCTAGTTCTCACAATTTAAGTCGTAAGTCGCTACGATGCTACTCGTTTCCTTGAACCTGAGAAGTCTTTGAAGGTGTGTGTGTTTGATTGTTGATTAACTTATTGTTTCAAAATGAGAGTGCGCCATCTGATTCGAAAATCAAATTTGTAAATTTCAAAATCCAATAAGATCACTCAATTTCATAATCTTTTTTACCTTCAATTTCATATTATTGATTAATTGATTATTTCAGTTTCAGAAATGAGAATCGATTTTATGAGAAATCTGATACTCACCTATTGTGTTTCAGTTTTAGAATCGATCGGCTTATGTTGTGGCTTGTGTGTTTGATTGTTTTAATTTCAAGTAATGACTTCTTTTGAAACAAGATTTGAACAAAACAATTAGTATGAAAAAAAAAATTATTTTTTGCTTCCAAAAAATTGAGGGATGATAAAGGGTATGCCCATGTATGATTAGACGAGTAGATAAAAAGTATCTAGTCAAAGTTTATTTGTTTCTTCTCGTAACTGGGAAGCAATGTGTATAGACCCTTCGCCGATTTGTGTTGACATCTAAAGTGTTTTGGCCGAGCCTTGATAAAATTAATATGTTCAATTTAGAAGTCAGATGTATTGTCAGAAATCGTTAATCGAGAAACATGATGTTGAACATTGAGATTGACCAATTTCCATGTCTCGTGTTCATAAAGATATCTAGAACAGTGGAATAAGTTGATCACGTGTCTAAGGACAAAATTTTGCTTCTAATTAAACTTTGGCAGTTGCATTGGACGACTACTCTTTGTTGATTGTTAATGAAATATGTTGATCCTAAAAGTTAACGACTTGTCCAAGTTGGAGACTATTGGAAATAGTGTCAAAGGTCATTACATTTTTGGTAATATTTCTAATAATAGCAAGGTTCTTTTGGGTTGGCCTCATGACCCAAATAGTATTAGGAAATGTAGATAAATAACTTCTTAGTTTATTAAGGAATTAATAAATTAATTAGAAATTATTTGGTAATTAATTAATATGTTTTAATTAATTAAAGAGATTGAATATTAAATAAACCAAGAGATTAATTGGAATATTCCAAAAGCTTTTGGAGACCTAGGAGTGGACGGTTTTGATAGGTCCCTGAATAGGGATTTGGCAGTTTTAAATCAGATAAGGATTAATTTTAGAGTTTGAATCCTTTTAGTATTTTATAGGCAACCTACAAATAGACTGTTAAGGGTAAACCCTAGATGTGTTGAATCCACTCCAAAATCATCCAACCACTATCTATTTCTCTCTCTCTTTCTCTCTATCTATCTATCTATCTATGTATCTATCTCTCTCTCTCACACACACACACACTCTCTCTCTCTCTCTCTCCATATACGAAGTTCTTAACCTCTCTCATAGGGTTAGATAATTTCGATTAAACCCTAGCCTAGGAATTCTTCCTTTTTTGTTTTTGGTGTTGTGGATCTAACTTCATTAGAGGGGTTCTACTTTTGATCCTTCTTCTATTGCAACGAATTGGTAGTTATGAGATCACAATTAAGCAATCCAGATATTAGTAGTTTCTTTGTAGTCGATTTTAGAAGTCCGTTGCTATAACTTGTAAAACCTAGATCTAGGGTGCATGTACACTTGGGTAAATCTTTCAATTGTTTTCGCTACCTTTAGATAGTGTATTGATGCTAATAAAACCCATCAAATGGAAAAGGATTACCACAAAAAAAACAAGACATTCAATAATGGTGGACGGCAGAGGAGAAATATGCTTTAGCGGGAGCATGTTTGGGACAACAAACAATGGTAAAAAAAGGAAATTGTATGAAGAAAAATGCTTTTTGGGAAGAGAAACCCATAAAATTTCACTCTTTGTTAAAAAAAATCCATACTCCAACATCGATATGCTATTTATCAAACGGTGAGAATTGAACAGCAGGTGTACAAAAACTCAACGGGATCTACCATAACCTTTGTTCAGAAAAGGAAAGTGGTTGCAATGACTTTGACTTGTTTAAAGTCGCAAAAGTGCAATATCGAGTGGAGATGAATCATACTTTCAAGTTTGAGAGACCATGACAGTTGTTGAGAAGAGATTCAGAATGGACTCAATGTCCATTATCATCAAAGGCTCAATCTAAGAGGTCAAGAAATTCGAGTTTCATCGACGTTTTCATTACACATACTCACTTTGACTTTAAGGACGACACATATGAAATTTTCAACGATTAAAGAGATTTCCCTTCCTTGGAAACCGGAATGAGGTGATAAGGTGAAGCACGCAGGAAAACATATGGAGCCAATTGATAGGAAAGTGAAGCATATAGCGGAAATTAGAGCGAAATTTCAAGAACATATAATACATAATTTTTTTTTTTGAGAATTGAGCACTTGGAAATATTATGATGACAAGAAACGGTTGACAATTCTTAGGACAAGTTGTAACACTTGTGTTCCTAGGTATGTTCATGTTTGGCTTAAAATATAAAAAGGTTACATTTTTTGTCTTTATGCGGGGCGTACTCCATGAGTACACCTTGTGTAACACATTAAAAGGATGGTGGGACTCTTTTGCGTACACAGGGCGTACTCAGGTGGTACGTAGGGCGTACTTATGCAGGTCCAAAACCCAAATTTGTAGGGTTTGGACCTTATTTAAAGAACCTTAAGTCTTTGAGGCCTCTCTCATCACCAGCCCCCATTGTCCCAAAGCACCTTGTGAGGTTCTTGAGCTCTTAGAGTGTTACTTTGTGTGATTTGGTGCATATTGAAGAAGAAGGAAGCCAATGGAGAGGTTTTGGGAAGCTTGGAGCTTGTGGATCCAGACTTGGTTTTACATCTAGCATCTTTTGGAGGTATAAAGCTCTAAACTTTATGGCTCCTTAGTTTATATCTAGATTTGGGTTATGTTTTGGCATGTTTTAGTCCCATAGATTTGGATTATGTGAGTATGAGCTACTCCAGAACCCTTGAGCATCATTTCTAGCCATTTATGAAATTATTAAGTCATAAAAATTGTAGCTTGAGGGTTATAGTCCACCCATGCATGAATTGTTGGTCTTTTTCTGAAGTTATGAACCTGGGGTTTGGTTTGGGCCCTATTAAGCCATGCAAAAGCTGAAAGTTGCCAACTTTATCAGCTAAGATATTCCCAAGGATTAGATATGTGAATTGGATGTCTAGACTTTAGGTATTAAGTAATTAAAATGGATTTTTAGCATCAGGCGGGTACGTTGGGCGTAACCCTGGAGTACACATGACATAACGGGCTTTGCCCCGTTTTCCTTTCTGTTGAAGCCCAATAAGAAGGGCGTAATGGGGAGGTACATATGGCGTACTCCTAGAAGTCCTCTTGGGTTATTTTTGGGCCTTGGGTCATAATGGGCTTTGGGTCAGGATTAGTTGGGTCAAGTATGGGAAGGGTGAAATGGTCTTTTACCCTTAGTAAGATATAATATGATTTGGACCATTGATTAATGGTTATTACCCTAGTTATTAATTATGTTTGATTTTGGATATGTCCAGTTTGAGTAGCCGTGATAGCAACAACTTGAGTGTGTGATTTGTTTATCATCAGATTGAGGTGAGTCTCCTCACTGTACTTGTAGGTCAAAGGCACCAATCTCATCCCACTAGATTATTTTGTAGGATAGTATTTGTCTTCGTGACATTAACTAATATTCGTGTATGTGTTTGCTGTCGTTGTGACTCTTGCTAGTATGACTGAATGCTTAGATATAGAGGGTGAAGTAGACCCCTATAGGTTGAAAGATATCAAGGGAGTCAAAAGGGACTCAGAGGGTCGGAAAGGACTCATGGAGTTGGAAAGGGACTCAGGGGTGAAATAGACCTGTTACAACTTTAGGTTGATATGTACGTATGATGTATATGTATGATATGTGGTATTTTGGGGAACTCACTAAACTTTGTGCTAACGGTTTATGTTTAAATATTATTTTGGTACTTCTAGTTCAAGGGAAGGGCCCAACATGATCGCAACGCATCCACCGGTGCTTAGAATTTTATGATTTTAGGATTGTACTCTGATAAATATTTTTCAAGATTGTCATACTTTTGATGTTTTGGTTGACACAGAAACAAAAAAAAATATTTATTATTTTTTGGATGTTACACAAGCACGAAAGGTTTGCTGTTTGAAGATCTTGAAGTATTAAGCATTGAAGGCAAAGCCTTGCGAATAATTAAGGACAAATTTTAAATTGTTAGGATCATTGTATGTTTTAAATTTACCGCAACTCTCTTTTTTGGTCTTGTAATGTTTTCATTTTCAATTTAAATTTTATGTTTTTATTTAAATAGTAAGTTTTTATTTATATGATATGTTATATAAAATTATATAATTTATTTTTATAATTATTGAAAAAAAGAGAAAGAGAAACTAAAAAAAAAAAAGATGACTTGGAAATTAAAGTGATGTGGTGGGTATTTTCATCAAGAAAAAAATGGTGTTGTGTTGAGAGTGATGTTGGAAATGATGTGGTAAAACTTTGATGTGAATCAGGTGATCAGCGGCCTTAAAAAAACTAAATTATTAATATATAATCAACTTATTTTATTTATTTTATGTCATTGCAAATAAGCGTAAAAAATAAGGTATAATGACTTAAAAGGATAATATACTTTTCGATTTATATATTTTTTTGTCCTAAGTTTTTTCCATATTTTTCCTTTCAACTTGTTTAACTGTGCACATTTGGTCCTTACAATCGTCTACTCCAGGTAACTCGTAAAAATGACTTAATTGGGTAATATATATCTCATTTTGTATACATTTAGTGATTAATATTTTTTTTGCACATTTAGTCCTTAATATTTTTTTGTTGCAAAATAAGTCCTTGTTATTTTTGTACATAGTCAATACTTATGAATGGTTTCTTTAGGGTTTTTTCCATAACATCCTACATATGACAATCATTAATGAGGTGTTCGGGATTGTTCATACTTACGGTCACCACGGCGTGCTTAGGTCTTTGTTTTGAACATCATAACTTCTTTAGACGATCTCAGATTTTAATGATATTTATATCCACACGTTCGTATTTGAGTCTAATATAATTTTCGTTTAGATTACTCTTATTAAAAAGTAACACAAAACCTAAGCAACCAAGCAGTTGAGGTCGCAGTGGTCATAAGCCTCAACAACCACGGACACCTCGTTAATGATTGTACCACGTTGAATGTCATAAAATAACCTAAAGAAACTAGTCATAAGCACCGAATGTGTACACAAACAACACATACTTATTTTGCAAAAAAATATATTAAGGACTAAATGTGCAAAAAAAACAGTATTAAGGAATAAATGTGTACAAAACGAGAAATATATTACCATATTAAGTCGTTTTTCCAGTTTACCTTGTAGCCGGTCATCAGGACTGAATGCGTACTGTTAAACAAGTTGAATGGACAAATGTAAATGAAAAAAAAAACTCAATGATCAATTGTACACAAATCAAAAAGTATATTACATATTTAAGTCATTATCCCAAAAAAAATAAAATGTAACAGGTTATGGCGGTTATTATATGTCACACCTGCCACACCATTAGGATTGTCATATCATATGTCATGTAATCTCCATGTCATTTCATATTTGTTAAAAAAATATTCACCACACTATTTTAATTTCGGTATCATATTTTTTTTTCCGAACTTTAATTTTTTTTATTTCAGTTTTTTTGATAATTGGACAACAAGTTACATAATTTAATAAAAACTATTTTTTTATAAAACATAACATTTAAGTAAAAATAAAGACATTACCCATCATGTATAACCACACGATTTCTATTTAACATAGTACTTCTTGTTCGTAGAGTGGATTTATTTTATTTTTTTTAGTTCATTAATGTAATATTCGTGCATTATGTTGATAAAATACAATGGAAATTTATGAATATATAAATCATACTTCCCCGTCCCAAAATTATTGTGCACAGACAAAAAACACACAGATTAAGGAAGCATTAATTCTCACTAACTTTATACAGTAAAATGACAGTTTTGTCTTTACTTTGCGTTAAATGTTTCATTAGATGCTTAGTTGGCTCAGTAATAATGAGAGAGTATTTTGGTAAAAATGTTATTTATTTTTAAAAGTGGACTATTATTTTGGGACAAACCAAAAAGGAAAGATGGACTATAATTTTGGGACGGAGGTAGTAATAATGGTATGTGAAAATATTAAATGAGTTTTTATATTTATTAAAGGAAAAGGAAATAATTTTTTTTAATATAACCGTTGAAACGGTCGTCTTTTTCTCCCCTTTATGTTTCCCAATGTTTCCATCTCCATGATCTGTCACAACTCACATTGTGTGAACCTAGGGCGGTGTTCCGATGTAGAGGGAAGCCACCTCGGTCTCGACCTCTACAACATTTGTACCCTTACCAAATAGCTTTATCTAGATTTTGTTAGTATAATCCTTATTCTAATAAAATAATGGTTTTATTCTTTTGTTGACATGTGTTACTATATTAGACCTCGTAATTAATGTATATTTTATTTTTCTTTTGTCATGTGTCACCCTATTGTGTCTTCTAATTAATACATGTCATTTGTCAACTTATTGATTTTTCATTTTAAAATTCAAATATTAAATTTCTCACTCTAATTAAATTAATAACATTAGAATAAAAATTAAAATAAAATTAATATAAATGATAAATGAATAAAATTTTACATATTTATTTAAATCAATGATTATAATTTTATATAACTAAAAAAATCTCTTAATTAATAATTTATTTAAAATAAATGATTAATAATTTTGAGTTTTTAATATTAGAGTTTAATTAATTTTGTCATAATAGTTCGTCCGGGTTATAAACTAGTAGTAAATAAAAGTCTTATTGGTGATAGACACGTTATTAGTTATACCATAACATGTTTATGTTGATCTTCACATTTCTTTCATGAGAGTTGAGTATTTCATATCTTAGCTTCTTTTGCGGAAGTTGAGAATTTCATGTGTGGCTTCTGTTACGTTATCTTATATTATTTGATTATCAAGTCATGTTATGAACATTTCTCCTTATAAGTGGTTTATATTGTTTTTATAAATGGAAACAACTTCTATTTAATTTAAAAACTAATAAACAACATAAAACACTATAAACTAACAACCTTATATCCTGTTATACTGAAAAAAAGTAGGCCAACATATTTTGGAACCAATAATTAAATGACAGATATTCATTTCTTTATTCACAAGTAATGTATTTTAGAAGTCATTTATATAGTTACCCTAAAGTGATGTGTTGTCAGGTTTTCATTGGTTCAAATATATGTTGTCTTAATCATTCATTTTCCATATAACCATTTCCTATATATATATATATATATATATATATATATATATATATATATATATATATATATATATATATATATATATATATATATATAGGCTTAGATTATTATATTCAAAGTAATTATTGTGTTATTGTATGCATAAATGTGGGCCAACCATTTTACTTATTTTAAGAAAGTGATTAATACATATTATTGAATTAAAGATAATTAAAAAATACCATCTAATTTAACTAGAAGGGTATTTAAGTCAATTAACTTAAATTTAAAAAAAGAAAAATTGCATATTTTAAGGAAAAATATATTCTATTAATTTTAAAAATCTGATTGTAAGGATAATAATTCTCCTAATTCGGATATTCTGATAGAATATGTTTATCACTATATTGAAAAATAAAAAAAAATGCTTGAACAATTCAAGAATACACATTCTGACATAATATATATTTTGATTTTATGAACTTCTTAAAGAATAACAAAATTTTGGATACAAATTAATTTTTTTTCATTACATTCTTAGAAAAGAAAATTTTGTATATAATATTCTATGATAATGTTACACTTATTAATAACAAAGAAACACGATATATATATCATTCTACCAGAATATACTATTACATATAGTTTTTTCCTTATATTGTATATTATTCTGCTAGAATAATCCATTCTTTTTGGAAGATTGGTGGTCATTGTTCATCTTCATCCCATATAATGTTATCCATTCTTTTTGGAAGATTGGAATTCAAGATTCTATTCTGACAGAATTGAAATTCAAGATTCCATTCTAGTAGAATGTTGTAAGGTTCATATGTACCCTGTCTTGCTTCGATATCTCTCATTTTGTTCCCAACCAAGGAAACAAGAACATTCTTGCTTCGATGTCTCTCCACTTCTAATTAATACTGATACAATGTTGAATTTTAGGAAGATGGAACTCACAAATTCAACAAAATCATCAGTAATACCAACAAGAATGTCATCCACTTCAGGATCCAATCTTTCACCTGGATCAATCTGTCCATTACAGATACCCAAAAAAGTTTTTTCAAAAGTTTCAATTGTTATAACTTATATTATGTAGCACTTCATATGAAAGAAATTGATGAAATATGCTTACTTGAGCAACGATCTCATGGATGCTTCTTTTGCTTATAATCCTATTACAAAGCTCTTGAAAATTTTGCAAATAAGATGATCATAACTTGACATCATCATCAATGATCAATCTAATGCATTCATATGTATCATGAATGTTATGTAGCATTACAATTTGATATTAGAACATGAGAGACAAAGCTATTTACTTGTGATGCAGTCTGATTATTAGTACCTGTCTATGGTCTAAGAGAATATCACAGAGGTCTCTGTGGATGCGATGTAGGAACTCCACTTGGTCGCAGTGAAGAATTGGAACCAAGAGATCCCATAATTCCTACTCCCTGCATTCCAGATATTGATTGCCTCACCTTAAATATAAACACAGATTTTAATGTTGGAGACAAAAAACTATGAAAGTGAAATTAGGGTAGAATGAGATTGGCATACATGTAGAGTGCTAGTACTGGTTGCATATTCTGGCATACAAACAATACCAGGATGGCCTAATCCTCTATGAAACTGTGAACCAAACGATGATGGAGTCAATGACGAAAATGAAGTGGGAGGCTACGGAGAAGGACCATGTGTAAGAACTCCTATGGCCATCATGCTCCTCGGCGTCGGTGGGATTGAAGTTAACGAGGAAGAAGGGATTGAAGAATGGTTGGTTATGGAAGAAAATTGAGAGAAAGGAGAAAGAATTATCACCGGATGCGCTCACTTGTAATCCCTCAATGAAACTGTGAACCTAACAAAGATAGAGTCAATGACGAAAACAAAGTGGGAGGCCGCCGAGAAGGACCATGTGCAGGAACTCCAATGGCCATCCCGCCCCTTTGCGTCGGTGGGATTGAAGTTAACGAGGAAGAAGGTCGATGTTTTCTATCTAGGGTTTTAAAGCGGTAAATGTAAACGGTTTTGCCTAAATTAAAGGGTTTATGATTTGAATAATTAATTACCAAAATTAATTAAAAGCTAAGATTACAATTTTACCCCTATCTAAGTTTTTAAATTGATTGGTCCATATTTATGCATACAATAACACAATAATTACTTTAAGCACCTGAACCTCTCTCTCTCTCTCTCTCTCTCTATATATATATATATATATATATATATATATATATATATATATATATATATTCAGGTTCATTTGAGACCATTCTAATTTTGTGAGACCATGAGACCAAATCTAAAAATAATTTTAAAATGCAAAATAAATGGAAAAATCCAAAAATTCTTTTTTTAAATATTATTTACGGAACTTGAATTAACTAAAAAAAATAAAAAAACTAAAAAAAATCACTTTTTTTTTAAAAAAAAAAATACGTGAAATATTCTAATAGAATATTACGTTGTACATATTCTAAAAAATAATTTTAAAATGAAAAATAAATGGAAAAATCTAAAAATTCTTTTCATAAATATTATTTTCGGAACTTGAATTAACTAAAAAAAAATAAAAAAATCCCGTTTTTTTTTTAAAAATACGTGAAATATTCTAATAGAATATTACACTGTACATATTCTAAAAAATAATTTTAAAATGAAAAATAAATGGAAAAATCCAAAAATTGTTTTTTTAAATAGTATTTTCGGAACTTGAAGTAACTAAAAAAAATTAAAAAAAAAACGCGTCTCACGGTCTCACAAAATTAGGCAGTCTCACATGAACCTAACCTTATATATATATATATATATATATATATATATATATATATATATATATATATATATATATATATATATATATATATATATATATATATAAACAAATACTTAAAATACTACGAACGACAAACTAAAAGAAAATTTTAACTTCTAAAAAATATGATTTTTTAAAATATTTCACACCATCTCGTAACGAAAATATTTCATGTTATGGTGTTCCCAATACTCATTTTTTTCCTTCATTTAAAACGTCTTCATCGAAAACACCGGTCTCTTGGGTATTCATCTTGTGGGCGAAAAGTTGCACTAAACCCTTTCACTTTTTGTTGCATATTTTTCCATTTGGTAGCCATTTGATGTGTTGAACGATCTGAACCCCCAAACTTAAAATGATTCATTACTAATCACCAAAAATATGACAATTTATGTTGAGTAACCTGATTATTTTCGAAAGTATCAATGTATGCTATGGCCAACACCGCTTCTTTGATTTCAGATCATTCCATGCATATGACTGTCCTAAGAATAGTATCCCGTTTTCAAATAATTTAATTAAAATGAGAATGAAATTTAAAGAGTAGAATGAAATGAAATTGAAAAGAAGTTGTGTGATTCTAAAATGGAATTGAGGGGAATTTATAATGGAAATATATATATATATATATATATATATATATATATATATATATATATATATATATATATATATATGTCCTATCGAACCCGTTCTACTAACGACCCTCCACCAAACAAGGGAGTGGTGCGTGAGAGTGGATACCTATTCGACGACCACTTTATATGTTGTTTCCTTATAACCCTTATATTTCGGCTTCGTGAACGAGACATAGTAGCAATCCGACTGACTTCTCCTAAACATATAGTAATTTATATATATATATATATATATATATATATATATATATATATATATATATATATATATATATAAGGGTGTATTTTAAAACATCTCAAAATATAAGGTTTAATCTTTTAATTATAGAAATTAGACTTTTTAAATTAATTAAATTTAAACCCATTTATAGATTTAATATTTATCTTTTAATTAAACATTTAATTAAATCAATAATAAGATCCATAAGGATAATATGAATTAATTCTATAATTAATCATTATCAATTCTAAGCATATCTCCTAACATTTAGGGTTTTATTTAATTATCTAATTGCAACGACCGAAAAATACAACCAATTTTAAATTTTTCAAAAACAGCTAGATTCCATTTAAATCTTTACAAAAAGGTTTTCAATACAAAACATTTAATGTATTCCCAGAATCACATTACTACAAAATCATGAGGAGCGGTACGATCACGCCTTCGCCTTGCCACGGTCTGCTGAAGAACCTGAAAAACATAAAACCACAACTGTAAGCCCGAAAGCTTAGTGAGATATCCCCAAAATACCAACCACATACACTATACACGCATAACATGCCACATCATATCAGATCACAGAACAGCCATGCACTTCGGGTCTACTGTGTGACTGGTCCGCCGCACCGGCCTACAGTCCACCTGGTCCACCCTCTGAGTCTAGCCACATACATCGAGTCTGCAGTGTGATTGGTCCGCCCGCACCGGGCCTTCAATCCACCTGGTCCACTCTCCACATACATCGAGTCTGCAGTGTGATTGGTCCGCCCGCACGGGCCTTCAATCCACCTGGTCCACTCTCTGAGTCTACAGTATGACTGGTCCGCCCACACCGGGCCTTCAGTCTGCCTGGTCCACTCTCCGAGTCTCGGCACGTCTGGTCCGCCCTCTTGGGGCCTACAGCCTATCCGGACCACTCGTTGGGCCTTCGGGACAACCGATCCGCCCTGGGTATCTTGGCCTACAGCACAAAGCAGGACCCGCCTCAACCCAACTCCAGTCCAAACAACCATGTGCACATATACATACAATCATATAGAAATTCACAGTCAACAAACAGATCAAACAGATCACATAACATATCATCATCTTACCCAGGATACCGACCTAACAGGTCACTAGCATAGCATCTCCCTATCTCTCAGGATACCGATCTCAATCAGGTCTCTAACATATACCACCCTAGCTCTCAGGATGCAAACATATCACAGCAACAACATAACAACAACTACCCGGATCTCAATCTGATAAGGGCCGGCCTTGGTGCCTTAGACCCTGTTGATATAGTGAGGATAACTCACCTCGAAACTGCCGGCTGAAAGGATAAGATCCCGCTGCTCCAAGCTCCAACACGAACTCCTCCACTGAACACCAACACACTCAACTCAATAAATACCCTTAATTACCAAAATACCCCTGAAAGACAACTGGTCAACCTTTGGACAAGGTCAAAGTCAACCCCTGACTGACTCTACTCGCCGAGTCAACCCGATGACTCGCCGAGTCCCCATACTCAGAACTTTCCTCAATCCGCGACCTAACTCGCCGAGTCACCCCGAGACTCGTCGAGTCCAACAACTCTGAGTCCACTCGCCCACAACTTACCGAGTCATCCCTTGATTCGCCGATTCTCGACTCAACCAGAAATATTGGGACTCTTCGACAAGACTCGCCGAGTCTAAGGCTATCTTCAACCTACTCGCCGAGTTGTTCATACAACTCGCCGAGTTCCAGGCCATCTTCATCCAACTCGCCGAGTTGTTATTCCAACTCATCGAGTTCCAGCTCATCTTCAAGCAACTCGTCGAGTCCACCCATGTGACTCGCCGAGTACCACCGGTCTGAATCCATACAGAAGCACTCCAGGCCATGCAATTGATCCAAAACATAGATCTAACCTCCTACAACCCATCCATCACGTAAAGTGGCAAACTTTACGTGAATCCAAAGAGATCTAGGCCTTTAACACTTTAGGGCTAGGGTTTGGGACATGATAGCTTCACTACACACTTGAACACAGGGACTTTCAGGCATTCCAACCCTTCTCCATTCCAGATCTGAGGTAGCAACCTCAGATCTAACCTCTAAACTCCAAAACACCAAAAGATAAACTCCCCACAAACCCCATAATGAAGAATCCATAAGACTAACAGCCCAAGGACGAGATATTACCTCAAAAGAATGCCCCAACTGCAATGGAACTCGAATCCAAGCAAAGCCCCTTGCTCCAAGCCTCCTCTTCTTCAAGATCTCTTCAACAACCACCTCTCCAAGCTCCAATTCACTCAACAATGGGGTTTCTCCACGAAATTAGGGTTTCTGGGACTCAAGGGGATGATAAGGAGGCTGGGGAGGAAACATAATGTTCCTTATATAGGGCTCAACTTCCGGATTTAGGGTTCTCTCCATTCAGCGCCTACTCGCCGAGTCTAATACACTGACTCGCCGAGTCGGCCACTTAACACACGACCAAGTCGCGACTCTACTCGCCGAGTCCACCCATGGACTCGCCGAGTCTATCTTTCCCATTTTATTCTTTTAGCCCTTCAACTTTACCCTTGATATTCCGGGATGTTACAATTCTCCCCCACTTACATTAGGCTTCATCCTCGAAGCCTGCAACAACTCAACTCCCAGCAATACTCCTGCCATGCACCACCTGACATTAATCCAACCTGGTTTCTCAAAACACAACCATAGAACCAGAAACTCATTTTCTCCTTCCTTACGGTGTCCTGACCACCGTCTCGAGCCGGGCACCGACTGTACCCTTTGATAATCACACTCAATCAACCGAGAATTACCCATGATTCATCACTGCTCCAAATCTCAACAATCACTCGACCATATGGGCTAGAAAACCATGAACCGTCGGATCCCCGATCCGAATCCCACTTTATCCATTCCATGCCGACGGAAAGACCCATTCTTCAATCTCAGAGCAACTCCCACGAGTTCTCCTCTTGCAATCACATACACATGCTGAACTAGCTCTAGCACCCTCAGGTTGGGAAAACCCGATACACTGATGATATCCTCAAACATCCCCCAGGATGAACCACTAATACATACCCAATACCCTGATCAGAATCACACTGAGAGCCCAAGACTCTCTCCCTGCAACCCTTCCGAACCTCTTGGCTCTACACCTGCGGAATTCCCTCCGCGACCTTAGCAGACATCCCAAACTGGATGAGCTTCTATTCCACTGCCGCAAACACGCTGCTCGATAACCATACTCGAATTACTCTAACCATAACTCTGCTCTGCTGCTTTCACTTTCGTGAACTTGCACTCCCTCTCGGAGTTACACACCTCTCTCTTTTCCTTACCAAGGAATCCACTTGGCCACATTGTCACTCCGACAAGTGTCACGGTGCTCGCCCAACGCTACACTACCCTTTTATAGCGTATCCGCTATCCATGCAACACACATGCTCTGAATCTGCTCGCAAGGACTCTCGATTCCATGCACCATCTCCACTAATCAAGATCAATACCCGCGGCCAGACCTCCTAATGCTAACACATCGCAACATACTCAATCCATCTCCTCAACCGGACTAGCAATACCGACAGAGTCTTCAGCATGACTGGACCGCCTCACCAGGCCTTCAGCCAATCTGGACCACTCTCAGAACCTTTAGCCAATCTGGACCGTTCTCAGTGCCTTCAGTTTGGCTGGACCATTCTCCGAGCCTTCGGCCTGACTAGTACGCCTACCGGCCTTCAGTCTATCCGGACCGCTCAACTAGCAATCCTCATTCCGAGCTATCACTCCCGGAAATCCTCCTATGCGTACTGTTCTAGCCTTTTAAGGGTTCCGAACTCTGTCTCAATCACAAATGCTCGATCCCGGCCTGTTCCCAGGCCCTCCACAATCAAATGCCCTAGGTCTGTATCCCGCCCCGCATGCCCAACACTTGCTCCTATCAGCCTATACTCTGGGCTGACAAAACACCGCTGAATCCCAACAGCTAAGCACCCTCAAATACTCATCGATCTCTCGGAGAATTCTCCAATTCTCCCCCACTTGTAGCACTGATTAACAACCATCGGTCGCCATCACCGACCTCCCAGAACAACTCTGCACAAAGAAAACACTTACACGCGGACTGCTTCCCACAAGCATAAACATCCTTAACGAGATCTCACATCAACACTGATTAACCCGCTCGAAAGAAACTCAATCAGCATCTAACCACTCCTCAGAGAGAAGATGCTACCCGGCCTTCAACCTAATGCCAGGTTCCCACTAATAGCTCTCATGGATGATAACCAACGAAATTACCAAAACAATCACCCATAACCAAACCGCAACCCTCCAAAACGACGAATACCGCATCGAAAACCACACAAAGATACCAGCACATAAACAATACACCACAATAATCACAAGATAACAAGATATCAAGAAAGAAACATACCCGCAGCTGCATCCGGCACTGCTCTGACCTCCTCTGTCGCAAGATGATAAGCACGACCCTGAGCCCTTGGGGGCTCCGCTCCACCCTGACCTCCACCAGTGATCCTCAAAGTGGCCGGTGCTGGAGCCTGCACCGGTCCTGCAGCAAGCTGTGGACAGTTGACCCTCACGTGTCCAATCTGATGACAATGATAACAGATCCTCAAATCCCGAACCGGCGCTGACTGCCGACAATCCCTCGCATAGTGCCCCTCCTTCCCGCACTTGCGGCATGCACCACCGGACCTACAAACTCCGGTGTGACCCCTCCCACACTTCCCACAAATGTGGCTGCTCAGATCCCCCACTCTAACATCAACGGTCTTGGACCGTTTCAGCGCCGGCTGCGACTGCACCGGAGCCTGCCTCAGCTCACGCAACTGTAACTCAATCTCTAACTTACGCCGCCTAGCGGCCTCCTGCAACTCCAACAAGGTCTCGTACCTCTGGGCAGACACAAATTGTCTGATGTCCCTCTTGAGCATGCTCAGATATCGATGCATCTGAGCCTGCTCCGCAGCGAACTCTGGGCAAAACATCGCCCTCTCAGTGAACATCCTGGTGATCTCAGTCACCGACTCCGAACCCTGCTTCAGCTCAAGGAACTCCTGAGCCAATCTCTCCTTCTCAACTTGTGGAACATAACAAGTGCTGAACATTTCTCTGAACTGATCCTACGAAACCGCAGCCCTCTGCGCATCCGAATATGACCCCGTGGTCAATCTGCACCAATCCTTCGCCCCGAGCCTCAACAGGTTCAGAGCACACCTCAACCTCTGATCAGCAGGGCATGAACACGTGAAGAAACACCCCTCCACGTCTGATAACCACCTCATAGCAACAATCGGGTCCTGAACTCCATCGAAGGTGGGAGGCTTCGTATTATCGAAGTCCCGATACTGAAAGCCCCGACCAACTCCTCCCCCCGCCGCCGCTACAGCCGTTGTAGCCGCCGCGGCAGCCGTCTCTATGAGAGCCGCATAGTGCTCATCAAAATACTCAACCATGGCGGTCTTGATCGACCCAAACAGCTCCGACAACTCAGCCCGGAACAAATCAGCAATCTCGTCACGTAGGATCTCACGAATCCTCGCATCCAACTCACACGTGCTCATCTGACCGATAACCTCGGGCGGTACCGATCCGCCCGGAACTCTCTCTCCTGCTCCCGATCCTGATCCGGATCCACTCTCATCATGCCTCGGAATCTCCATACTGAAAAACACCACACAAAATCTCAGACTCTTCCCACTAACCTGGGATCCAACTCTCTCAACCCTACCCTAGAGATCATGGTTTCCCTGATACGAGTATGGGTCCTGTGCTTTTAGTAGTACGGGCCCATAATACCTTCCACACCTACCCATATTTGTATGAAGTACTACCACAACACCCTAGAGAAACATGCATAACAACGCTCAACCCTCACCACTAGAGGAACACTGAAAATCTCCCATAAGGAACCCTAGGCTACAGGCATCACAAATCAGGCAACATTATCATGAAATCCTGAAGAACCCTAGCCTATCACTAGCATGTTGTTCTATCAAAGCTCAAAAACAAATAACATGCATAGTATTTTGGGGTTACTTACTGGCTCCGGCTGATCGTACCTCCGCGTCCTCCTTTACTCATTTTAAAAACCATTTTAAATTCTCTTTTGAAAACTCTCCTCGATTTGAGACTGGAGTCACACGAGTGTTCCTCCAATTCACTCAAACCAAGGCTCTGATACCAACTTGTAACGACCGAAAAATACAACCAATTTTAAATTTTTCAAAAACAGCTAGATTCCATTTAAATCTTTACAAAAAGGTTTTCAATACAAAACATTTAACGTATTCCCAGAATCACATTACTACAAAATCATGAGGAACGGTACGATCACGCCTTCACCTTGCCACGGTCTCCTGAAGAACCTGAAAAACATAAAACCACAACTGTAAGCCCGAAAGCTTAGTGAGATATCCCCAAAATACCAACCACATACACTATACACGCATAACATGCCACATCATATCAGATCACAAAACAGCCATGCACTTCGGGTCTACTGTGTGACTGGTCCGCCGCACCGGCCTATAGTCCACCTGGTCCACCCTCTGAGTCTAGCCACATACATCGAGTCTGCAGTGTGATTGGTCCGCCCGCACCGGGCCTTCAATCCACCTGGTCCACTCTCCACATACATCGAGTCTGCAGTGTGATTGGTCCGCCAGCACGGGCCTTCAATCCACCTGGTCCACTCTCTGAGTCTACAGTATGACTGGTCCGCCCACACCGGGCCTTCAGTCTGCCTGGTCCACTCTCCGAGCCTCGGCACGTCTGGTCCGCCCTCTTGGGGCCTACAGCCTATCCGGACCACTCGCTGGGCCTTCGGGACAACTGATCCGCCCTGGGTATCTTGGCCTACAGCACAAAGCAGGACCCGCCTCAACCCAACTCCAGTCCAAACAACCATGTGCACATATACATACAATCATATAGAAATTCACAGTCAACAAATAGATCAAACAGATCACATAACATATCATCATCCTACCCAGGATACCGACCTAACAGGTCACTAGCATAGCATCTCCCTATCTCTCAGGATACCAATCTCAATCAGGTCTCTACCATATACCACCCTAGCTCTCAGGATGCAAACATATCACAGCAACAACATAACAACAACTACCCGGATCTCAATCCGATAAGGGCCGGCCTTGGTGCCTTAGACCCTGTTGATATAGTGAGGATAACTCACCTCGAAACTGCCGGCTGAAAGGATAAGATCCCGTTGCTCCAAGCTCCGACACGAACTCCTCCATTGAACACCAACACACTCAACTCAATAAATACCCTTAATTACCAAAATACCCCTGAAAGACAACTGGTCAACCTTTGGACAAGGTCAAAGTCAACCCCTGACTGACTCTACTCGCCGAGTCAACCCGATGACTCGCCGAGTCCCCATACTCAGAACTTTCCTCAATCCGCGACCTAACTCGCCGAGTCACCCCGAGACTCGTCGAGTCCAACAACTCTGAGTCCACTCGCCCACAACTTACCGAGTCATCCCTTGACTCGCCGATTCTCGACTCAACCAGAAATATTGGGACTCTTCGACAAGACTCGCCGAGTCCAAGAACAGACTCGCCGAGTCTAAGGCTATCTTCAACCTACTCGCCGAGTTGTTCATACAACTCGCCGAGTTCCAGGCCATCTTCATCCAACTCGCCGAGTTGTTCTTCCAACTCGTCGAGTTCCAGCTCATCTTTAAGCAACTCGTCGAGTCCACCCATGTGACTCGCCGAGTACCACCGGTCTGAATCCATACAGAAGCACTCCAGGCTATGCAATTGATCCAAAACATAGATCTAGCCTCCTACAACCCATCCATCACGTAAAGTGGCAAACTTTACGTGAATCCAAAGAGATCTAGGCCTTTAACACTTTAGGGCTAGGGTTTGGGACATGATAGCTTCACTACACACTTGAACACAGGGACTTTCAGGCATTCCAACCCTTCTCCATTCCAGATCTGAGGTAGCAACCTCAGATCTAACCTCTAAACTCCAAAACACAAAACGATAAACTCCCCACAAACCCCATAATGAAGAATCCATAAGACTAACAACCCAAGGACGAGATATTACCTCAAAAGAACGCCCCAACTGCAATGGAACTCGAATCCAAGCAAAGCCCCTTGCTCCAAGCCTCTTCTTCTTCAAGATCTCTTCAGCAACCACCTCTCCAAGCTCCAATTCACTCAACAATGGGATTTCTCCACGAAATTAGGGTTTCTGGGACTCAAGGGGGTGATAAGGAGGCTGGGGAGGAAACATAATGTTCCTTATATAGGGCTCAACTTCCGGATTTAGGGTTCTCTGCCTACTCGCCGAGTCCAATACACTGACTCGCCGAGTCGGCCACTTAACACGCGACCAAGTCGCGACTCTACTCGCCGAGTCCACCCATGGACTCGCCGAGTCTATCTTTCCCATTTTACTCTTTTAGCCCTTCAACTTTACCCTTGCTATTCCGGGATGTTACACTAATATAGGCAAAAATCGGATTATGGTAGATATTGGAATATATAATTACCAATTAACAACCACATAAATCATATTAGGCAAGAAAATCTGAAAAATTGGATCTAGCAGATCCCTCGTTATAAGAAACAGATGCTCACGACGGGAGAAACAATTCTTCTATAAAAAACTATTTTGATCAGTTTATCTAATGTACAAACAATATTAGACACACCATGTGTCACACCCCAAAACCGAGAACGGCGGAATACGTTCTGGGGTGGAGGACGTCATGTACAGTATCATAACAATGCATAATAGTAAAGACAAGCAACAACATCCATTACATTAATATAATAATTGTAATACAAGCGTGTTCTGTATAGTTTGTTAGACACCAAAAGTATAATCAAAATAAAAGATGAGTCTTGTATGTACTGCATCTTCTCAAAAGCTGCATTTGTACCTGTCTACTGATTACCTGAGAGTACAAGTTATTTTGAAAACGAGTATCAGCATAAAGCTGGTGTGTTCATAAAAGTATTTTGATTATACTTTTGGTGTCTAACAAACTGTACAGAACACGCTTCTATTACAATTAGTATATTAATGCAATGGATTTTGTTGCTTGTCTTTACTATTATGCATTGTTATGATACTGTACATGACGTCCTCCACCCCAGAACGTATTCCGCCGTTCTCGGTTTTGGGGTGTGATAGATTGGTATTAGAGCATTGTTTATAGTGAATCAAGTATATCAACCCAAAAAGGATATACGAACTATAAACACATCGGGATGAAAACACTCTGACCAAGAATATATACTTCTAAATAATAAAATATTTAACTAAGTATATATATATATATATATATATATATATATATATATATATATATATACACACACATCCATTCATACAAAGGGTCAGTATCATACTAGAACAGAACAAAATTATTAAGATTGTTGAACAACACGATTAGACTTAGAGACATATAGTCAAATCTATGTAGCCTGATCAACTACATTGTAACACCGTGAATTTCAAAATAATTTTTCGCATAATATAAAAACATTTTAATTTAAATTTTCATAAAAACATCAATGTTTTAAGACTCCAATCCATATCAAACAAAAAATCCCAAGATCACATATCATAAAAATCCCATGCGTGTGTACATATCAAGCCGGCGCCTTCCTACGGTCATCACTAGTACCTGAAACAAACAACACTAACACTGTAAGCACAAAGCTTAGTGAGTTCCCAAAAATACCACACATAACACATATTAGCCACTCGAGGCTATAACTCTGTGGGTCCGTAGACCCTACTCTGTGAACCCGTTGGTTCTAACTCTGGGAACCTTCCGGTTCCAACTCTATAAACATGCACAGCATAAATCACATAGAAATAATGCAGTACAACACGTAACATACATATAGCATACAAATACTCTGACACATAACTCTGATTACCTACTCAAGGTAAAGTATAGTAAGAAGACTCACCTCGCGTATCTCGATAACTCGCAAATCCCGGAAATCACTCGCGCTCGATCCTCCGAGCTATAATCCTCCTATAACACAATATATCTCTAATTAACACTTTCTCAACTAAGGTTGACTACCCCCATCAAGTCAACACTGGTCAACTCTGGTCAACGGTCAACGGTCAACTTTGACCGGACTCGACGAGTGCACTAGAGCGACTCGGCGAGTCTATACGTGTTCACTGACTCCCTAGGATCCTCTTTTGACACGTCAAGTACTTCCCTGACTCGACGAGTTCCACCTGGCATGAATCGCGGGGCCACCACGACTCAACTCGCCGAGTCTCAAGAACAACTCGGCAAGTTCCAACTCGACTCAGTCCACCTGTCAACCCTCTCTAACTCTCCCTAACTCACTGAGTCAACCCTTAACTCGGCAAGACCACTCGCTGAGTGGTTAAGGACAATCTTCATGCTACTCGCCGAGTCTGTTCTTCGGACTCGGCGAGTCCATGCCATGCATCAACTCAATCTCGCTTCTGAGGTCAGATCCGCTCCAACAACTCATAGATCTGGCCCTCCCAAGCACATTCATCACGTAAAGTCACAATCTTGGCTACCATGCAACGCCTACAAGGCTTCTTTTGATGAAATGACCTCTAAAATGGTAACCTAAGTCTCCAACTCAAAAGGAAAGGCATAAAGCATGGCATTTGGGACTCTCTGGACCTACTAAGGTCCAGATCTAGGTACCATATCCCCATGGGACCTCTCACACTCCAAATACAAGGCAAACAAGGCATGAAGAAACCCTAGATTTGACCATATCAAGAAAAACACGAGGATAAGCTCTGAATGTTACCTCAAATAGCTTCTTCTGCCGAAATGGGAGTAGATCCAAGATCCCCAACTCTCCTAGTTTGGCCTTCCTCTTCCTTTCTTGCAAATACACACAAAAATGGTGAATAATGGCCTCTTATCTCACTCACAAGAACTCTCAGCTGCTCTGGTGCTCTCAAGGTCGAAGGTAGCCGCAATGAAGGGGTTTAAGGTCCTTTAAATAGGGCTCAAGGCTGGGAAATTAGGGTTTCATTAAACAGCGCGGACTCGCCGAGTCCATTCCTTGGACTCACCGAGTCCAGGCGCGAACCCGCGTCCAAATCCGCGATCATACTCGGCGAGTCTAGGATTCAACTCGCCGAGTCTCCTCACAAATTATCAAAAATAAATAAATGAAAAATACCTGGGAATTCGGGCTGTTACAATTCTCCCCCACTAGAACTAGACTTCGCCCTCGAAGTCTCGCTCTACAAATAACTCTGGATGTTGCTCATGCATCACATGCTCCGGTTCCCAAGTCATCTCAGACCCCTTCCGATGCTGCCACTGAACCAAAACCAGGGGTACCTCCTTGTTCCTCAGAACCCTGATTTTCCGATATCTGATGGCCACTTGTCTCTCAGCATAATTCAGGCTCGCATCCACCTAAATATCCTCTAATGGAACCACTGCCGACTCATCGGCTATATACTTCCTCAGCTGCGACACATGAAAAGTGTCGTGAATCTGCCCCAATTCTGCTGGCACATCGAAACGATAGGCTACCCGGCCTACCCTCGCGATCACTCGGAAAGGACCAATATATCGGGGCCCCAACTTGCCCCTCTTCCTGAATCGAATCACTCCTTTCCAAGGAGAGACCTTCAGTAGTACAAGGTCACCGACCTGAAACTCAAGCTCGGACCGGCGTCTGTCTGCATAACTCTTTTGACGACTCTGAGCGGTCAACAACCTCTGTCTGACCTGCTGGATTTGCTCTGTCGTCTAAAGCACGATCTCTGTACTGCTAATCACCCGCTGTCCAACCTCTCCCCAACAAATGGGGGTCCGACACCTCCTCACATACAACAGCTCAAAGGGTGTCATACCAATGCTCGAATGATGATTTTTGTTGTAGGAAAACTCTGCCAAGGGCAAATATGCATCCCAGCTACCCCCGAAATCCAACACACATGCCCGGAGCATGTCCTCGAGCGTCTGAATCGTCCGCTCACTCTGACCGTTTGTCTGGGGATGATATGCGGTACTAAAATACAGTCTAGTACCCAACTCCTCATGAAAATTCTTCCAGAATCTAGAAGTGAAGCGCACATCGCGGTCTGAAACAATCGAGATCGGCACCCCATGTCGAGATACCACTTCCCTCACATACACCTCCGCCAATTTCTCTGCTGAAGAACTCTCGCTGATAGCAAGGAAATGAGCGCTCTTCGTCAACCTGTCCACAATCACCCAAATTGCATCAACTCCTCTGGCAGTCCTTGGCAATTTGGTGATGAAATCCATAGTGATCTGTTCCCGCTTCCATTCGGGAACCTCCAATGGCTGCAACTTACCATGCGGCCTCTGGTGCTCGGCCTTAACCCTACGGCAGGTCAAGCACCTCTCAACAAACCACGTGACATCCCTCTTCATACAGGGCCACCAATACTCCTTTCTCAGATCCAAATACATCTTAGTGGCCCCCGGATGGATCGAAAATTTCGACCGATGAGCCTCCTCCATCAAAATGGTACGCGTTCCTCCTACCAACGGCACCCAGATACGCCCCTGAAATGTCATAAGCCCCCGACCATCGGTAACGAACTATGAAACCAAACCAACAACCCGTTCCCTCTTCTGCATCTCAGGTTGCACAGCCTCGACCTGTGCCCCATGAATGGCGTCCAACACTGGAGCTATCACGGTTAATCTCAAACATAGCTCCCGCAGCGGGGTGCTCTCCGCCTTGCGGCTCAATGCATCAGCTACCACATTAGCCTTGCCTGGGTGGTACAGGATCTCACAATCATAATCCTTGACCACGTCCAACCACCTCCTCTGACGCATATTTAGGTTGGGATGATCCATCAAATACTTCAAACTCTTATGGTTCGTGTATATCGTACACCGAACCCCATACAAGTAGTGACGCCAAATCTTGAGGGCGAACACCACTTCCCCCAACTCTAGATCATGGGTGGGATATCTCGTCTCATGAGGCTTCAGCTGCCTTGATGCATACGCTATCACATGCCCTCTCTGCATCAGCACCGCTCCCAACCCCAAAATCGATGCATCACAGTAAACCACAAAGTCCTCCATCTCTTTCGGGAGGGCTAACACCGGAGCTTCGCACAACCTTTGGCGAAGTGTCTCAAAGGAGGCCTACTGCTCGGGGCCCCATGAAAAAGCAACACCCTTCCGGTTCAATCTAGTGAGTGACACTACAATCTTAGAGAAATCCTTGATAAACCTCCGATAATACCCTGCCAAACCTAGGAAACTCCTGATCTCGGAGGGTGACCTCGGCACCTCCCAACTCATCACCGCCTCAACCTTGGCCGGATCGACCAATATCCCTTCCTGGTTAACGAGATGTCCTAAGAACTGGACCTCCCGCAACCAGAAATCACACTTGGAGAATTTGGCATAAAGCCTCTCCGATCTCAGAACTCCGAGAACCTCTCTCAGATGTTCCTCATGTTGCTCTCTAGATCTCGAATATACCAGAATGTCGTCGAAAAATACAATCACCTACCGATCCAGCATCGGCCTACACACTCGGTTCATGAGATCCATGAACACTGCCGGGGCATTGGTGAGCCCAAAAGGCATCACCACAAACTCGTAATGCCCATAACGCGTCCTGAACGCTGTCTTCTGGACGTCCTCATCTCGCACCCTCACCTGATGATATCCAGACCTCAAATCGATCTTGGAGAACCAAGATGCTCCCTGCAACTGATCGAACAAATCGTCGATCCTCGGCAACGGGTAACGGTTCTTGACCGTCAGCCTATTCAACTCCCGGTAATCAATGCACATCCGGTGTGAACCATCCTTCTTCCTGACGAACAGGACAGGCGCTCCCCACGGCGAGCTGCTCGGCCGAATAAACCCCTTCCCCAGCAGCTCCTGAAGCTACGAGGATAACTCTTGCATGTCTGGAGGTGCAAGGCGATAAGGCACCTTAGCGATAGGTGCGGCCCCCGGAACCAAATCGATACTGAACTCCACTTGCCTCACAGGAGGCACACCCGACAACTCCTCAGGAAATACATCCGGGAACTCACGCACCACCGGAACCTCCTCAACTGAACTCGGCCTCTCGGAATCCACCCGCGTATCCATCACATACGCCACAAAACCCTTACAACCCTGCTGTAGACACTGCCTCGCCCTAGCGGCCGAACAAAATGTTGATCCTGAACGTGTACCCTCGCCGTACACCGAAAGAACTCCCCCACTAGGGTCTCGTATGGTCACCAGCTGTCGCTCGTGGTCGATAACCGCACTGAATCTGCTCAACCAGTCCATGCCCACAATGACACAGACATCCCCCATCGCAATAGGAACAAGATCAATCGGGAACTCAACACCGAAAATCTCGACTACGCACCCTCGGAGAACCTCCGTGGCATATATCACCCTCTCATCAGCTATGGAAACTCTCAGAGGCCGACTCAACGCCTCACGACTAACACTAATATGCTGACTAAAAGCCAAAGATACAAAAGCCCGACTCGCACCCGATTCAAATAACACCAAAGCAGGTACAGAATTCACAAGAAAAGTACCTACGCATAACATAACATAAGCATAATATCTCAACATCAAAATAAATACACGAAAGAATACATACCAGCCACGACATCGGGCGTTGCGCGGACCTCCTCCGCGGTCAGCTGAAAAGCTCTCCCTTGTGCCCTCGGCGCCTCGACCTTCACTGGCCGACTCTCGGTAGCTCTGATGGCGGCAGGGGCAGATCCCTGAGGTGCTCCCTGAGATGATCCTCGCAACTGCGGACACTCTGCCTTCCGGTGTCCAGTCTGATTGCAGTGAAAACACACCGCAAACCCTTTGGGGTAGTCCTTGGCCATGTGCCCTTCCTTGCCACACTTGTAGCAAGATCCCGCTCTACAGACTCCATCATGACCCTTGCCACACTTCCCACAAGTGAGGCCCTTCTGGCACCCTGGTTTGGGATCAGCGGGCTTGGCCCGCTTAGCTGCCGGCTGAGACTGTGTCGGTCGCCGATCCCTCCCCTAAGACTCCGCCTCCTCCCTGGCCTGAGTCTCTAGCTCAATCTCCCTCTTCCGGGCATTGCCTAAAGCTTAGCAAATGTCAGGTACAAGGAGTTCGCCGCGAACTCCCGAATGTTTCTCCTCAAAATACTCAGATATCGACTCATACGTGCCTGCTCGGTGGACACGTGCTCAGGGCAGAACATCGCCCTCTCATGGAACATCCTGGTAATCGCTGTAACAGACTCAGTACCCTGCTTGAGGGTCAGAAACTCCTGGGCCAAACGCTCCCTCTCCACCTGGGGAACGTACTCATCTCGGAACATGGCAGTGAACCTCTCCCAGGTCACTGCCGCAAGCTCAGCAGGCGTAAAGTGCACCGTCACAAACTTCCACCAGTCCTTCGCTCCTAAGCGAAGCTGGTTCAGCGCGAACCGAACCTTCAAATGCTCAGGAGATGACCAAGTGAAGAAACACCCCTCTATGTCAGAAATCCACCTCATAGCTGCCACTGGGTCCTGGGTCCCATCAAACTCTGGCGGTTTTGTGTTGCTGAACTCCCGGAACAGCAACGCATCACCACCTTGCGGCCTCGCGGCAACAATAGCTACGGTGGCCGCTACAACAGCAGCCTCAGAACGAGCGGCATAACGCTCGTCAAAGGTCTCAATCAGCGTGGTCTTAATAGACCCGGACATCTCTGGTATCTCTGCCCTGATGGCCGCGGCCACCTCCTCATGGATGATCCGGCGGATCTCCTCATCATTGGTATCACTGCTCTCAGGCATCAAACGTGTCCTCACCATGATCTACCTCTGAAATACAACATACGATAAATTAGAACCCATTCGGGCATACTCACACTCGACAACTCATCCCTCCTTGATCCTTGGTATTCCAAAGATTCTTACTTGGGCTATACACCGCTCCGGTGCTTTCAGTAGTACGGGCCCAATACTACTGTCCGCACCGTATCAGAATACACCCCAAGTCCCCCTCTTCGGATCCCAAATTCCAAGTACTCTATCATGCATAGGCCACTCTCTAATAGATCTCTCATAAACCCCTTGCTGCTACCTACTCACTCTCAAGCATCTCATAGCAGCTCACCTCTTCCTAGGCTAAGGCATTACAAACCAGGCCACTCTAGTCCTAATAGGAATACCTAGCCTACTCTAGCATGCGAATATATCATATCAATATCAATATCACATAACATGAGGGTATTTTGGGAAATCACCGTTCGGGCGCAGACCGATCGTACACACACTCTGCTATGCGTTTTTCCAAAATCTTTTACTCTTTTTGAAAATACTTCTCAAATCCTCAGTTTGAGTTCAAATACGCCCGAAGGTGTACTCGAATCCCTCAAACCAAGGCTCTGATACCAACTTGTAACACCGTGAATTTCAAAATAATTTTTCGCATAATATAAAGACATTTTCATTTAAATTTTCATAAAAACATCAATGTTTTAAGACTCCAATCCATATCAAACAAAAAATCCCAAGATCACATATCATAAAAATCCCATGCATGTGTACAGATCAAGCCGACGCATTCCCACGGTCATCACTAGTACCTGAAACAAACAACACAAACATTGTAAGCACAAAGCTTAGTGAGTTCCCCAAAATACCACACATAACACATATTAGCCACTCGAGGCTATAACTCTGTGGGTCCGTAGACCCTACTTTGTGAACCCACTGGTTCTAACTCTGGGAACCTTCCGGTTCCAACTCTATAAACATGCACAACATAAATTACATAGAAATAATGCAGTACAACACGTAACATACATATAGCATACAAATACTCTGACACATAACTCTGATTACCTACTCAAGGTAAAGTATAGTGAGAAGACTCACCTTGCGTATCTCGATAACTCGCAAATCCCGGAAATCACTCGCGCTCGATCCTCCGAGCTATAATCCTCCTATAACACAATATATCTCTAATTAACACTTTCTCAACTAAGGTTGACTACCCATATCAAGTCAACACTGGTCAACTCTGGTCAACGGTCAACGGTCAACCGGACTCGGCGAGTGCACTAGAGCGACTCGGCGAGTCTATACGTGTTCACTGACTCCCTAGGATCCTCTTTTGACACGTCAAGTACTTCCCTGACTCGACGAGTTCCACCTGGCATGAATCGCGGGGCCACCACGACTCAACTCGCCGAGTCTCAAGAACAACTCGGCAAGTTCCAACTCGACTCAGTCCACCTGTCAACCCTCTCTAACTCTCCCTAACTCACTGAGTCAACCCTTAACTCGGCAAGACCACTCGCTGAGTGGTTAAGGACAATCTTCATGCTACTCGCCGAGTCTGTTCTTCGGACTCGGCGAGTCCATGCCATGCATCAACTCAATCTCGCTTCTGAGGTCAGATCCGCTCCAACAACTCATAGATCTGGCCCTCCCAAGCACATTCATCACGTAAAGTCACAATCTTGGCTACCATGCAACGCCTACAAGGCTTCTTTTGATGAAATGACCTCTAAAATGGTAACCTAAGTCTCCAACTCAAAAGGAAAGGCATAAAGCATGGCATTTGGGACTCTCTGGACCTACTAAGGTCCAGATCTAGGTACCATATCCCCATGGGACCTCTCACACTCCAAATACAAAGCAAACAAGGCATGAAGAAACCCTAGATTTGACCATATCAAGAAAAACACGAGGATAAGCTCTGAATGTTACCTCAAATAGCTTCTTCTGCCGAAATGGGAGCAGATCCAAGCTCCCCAACTCTCCTAGTTTGGCCTTCCTCTTCCTTTCTTGCAAATACACACAAAAATGGTGAATAATGGCCTCTTATCTCACTCACAAGAACTCTCAGCTGCTCTGGTGCTCTCAAGGTCGAAGGTAGCCGCAATGAAGGGGTTTAAGGTCCTTTAAATAGGGCTCAAGGCCGGGAAATTAGGGTTTCATTAAACAGCGCGGACTCGTCGAGTCCATTCCTTGGACTCGCCAAGTCCAGGCGCGAACCCGCGTCCAAATCCGCGATCATACTCGGCGAGTCTAGGCTCCAACTCGCCGAGTCTCCTCACAAATTATCAAAAATAAATGAATGTAAAATACCTGGGAATCCGGGCTATTACATACATTTTCCTAGGAGTGACTAGCATGTGCCTAAGAGTGGTTGTGGTGTTGCAACAAGTCTAAAAACTTACCAACACTACCACAAGAACATTAGAACAAGAATACTATAGGAGTATTCTGCATTTCTGTAATTTACATATGTGAGAACTAAAAGGGTTGTTACTAGTAGGTTAATAGTTGCTAAGTGGATACTCTACGGTTACATGTGACTAAGACGCTATAGACTTAGAATTTGTGATCTTTGCTTTACTTCCTGTTCCTTGTTTGGTTGTGGATTTACAGTTAGGGTCACTTATTCGAAGGTCTATCCTATCTCGGTTACATGTAATTGGTATCCATTATGCAAGTATTGAGTCGACTAATAACGATCGTCTTATAAGTATCTTAGATTAGTATGTCTATTAAATTTTCTTTCCCCATTCTCGCGTAGATAGCATGGCTGGCTTCCACCTTCCCGGCGATCCGTACTATCCGAACCAAGGAATTGGAGGATGGCTCAATGAAGAGTCAGAAAATGATCACCCGATCCCTTTGGATGGTCACCAGGAAGAAGGCTTTTCAGATAGCTCCGACTCCGAACCAGAAGTCAACAACCTACCCCCTTTAGCTCCAAACCCCAACCCCCGTCTAGCATTTCAAGGTCCCACTCACATGTGGGCAGCAACCTTGAATCGATGGAGCGATGAATAGGGTCAGCCTTTACCTTTCAACGGAGACCGAAGCTTCTACAACATAAGCGAGGGTGGCTCGGCTGATCGAGCCCTACCCGTCATGGTCTGTAGGATTGCTAGGAACGTCAAACAAAGTCATGCAGCCATCGGCAGAGTCGTGGAAATTGATGCCAACTCTAACCTTAACACTGTCCATATCCGCCAACTGGAAGAAGCCATGGATAGGACTAGGAGGACCAACAAGGCTCTACAGCAACAACTAGCTGCATCCTGAGCCGAAGTCAGGGAACTCCGAGTGCGTCAGAGGGCTCATAAATGACATCTTCAGGAAGTTGTACCCCAACTGGCTGATCTTAGGGTTCGCCCAAGAGATACCCGTCGCCAGTGGAAGATGTCAACTCATCTTTCTCTTTTGTTTAAGGAATAGCCTTTCTTTTCTATGCTCGGTAGAGCACTTGTCTGTAAACATTCCTAAACTTGAAAGTACTCTAACTAGACTTCTAAGCTGCCAACATTTTCCTTATTGTTTGATGTAAGACCTACTGTTAGGTCGTTTTTCCCGAACTTATTTGCATCAGTAATACCAGTAATATTGGCAGTTATCTAATCTGTTGGAAAAGTCTATACTCTTATGTTTCTCTACTCTGTGTTATGACTCCATCTGATAGTTGGACTATGGCGATTTAGTCCATGAAACACTCTTATCATACTTATAGTCTATGAAACACTTTTCATATAGTAATGAGGTTAATTGAGGGTTGTTAGCAGAACTGGTTCAACTGCGGTGTACAACAAGACAGTCAAGATAGTTACTTTTCAATTGACTAATGAGAAGAAGTTCACATTAAAAAAGAAGGTGTATGCTTAGATCTTGAAACTTCCCAATGTTGGCCTATTTTTTATGAAGTCTCGAATGAACAAGTGCTTCACATGTTCAATGAAATGGGGTATCAACCAACATTAACCAAGATAAGTGAATTCAAGAAATCATCTTTTCCTTGCATATGGAATTTCTAGTTTGGTATTTTCCTTCGATGCCTGACGGGTCGAAGTGTTGGACTGGATAAGGCAAAATTAGAGATATATTTTATGGTTGTAGGGATCTATTATGATCTACAGGTGGATTATGCGACACCATTGTGGGATGAGTTTGTTAAGAGCATCAGTAACACGAATGTGGTGAATGGAATTTTGTGTGCTTGATACTGGAGTTTAATCTTATAATATGTGAACGAAAAGGAGGGTGTTGTTGTTCCTGAAGAAGAACCTAAGGCTGAATTTTCCTTGTATCATCATCCAAAGATGGTGGAGGATAATCAGGATGAATTTCCATCAGTTGCTCATATTCCTGATGTTATGCTTTGAAGAGTTGATCATATGAATCCAGTTCTGGTTACTTATCTTACCACTATCAATCTTTCGATTGAAACAGGAGTGCTATTATCAAAAGAAGTTGGTGGTCCATTGAAGAAGAGTAAAGGATCTAAGAAAGGAGTAAAGGCTAGTCCTTTGAAAACTAGTCCAGAGCCTGTTGAAAAAGTTGTTATAGTTTCTCCAGAGAAGGATGCAAAGAAAGTTGTTAAGCCAATTATCGAAGACAAGTCTATTCCAGCCAAGGAAGTCATGCCTTCGAAGTCTGGGGTTCTTAAACGTTTGAATAAAATGGATCACAAGCCTCGTCATTCCTCAGAAAAGACAAGTGATAAAGGTACGAAATCCAAGAATATTTGCAAGCCTCAACTGAATAGCAATGGTTTTGTTATTCACGAAATTCCTTCTCCGGTGTCTCCTGCATCCAAAAAGCGAAGAGCTGAAGATATGGCGAAAGGCATATCTAAGAAAAAGAAGAAGATGAAAGTTGTTGAGGATGATATGGAAGAAGTTGTTCCTGAGTAAAATTTTGATGGAAGTGGTAAGTCTCAATCACCACCTCGTGATGTTAGTATGGGTATTCCATCACCAACAAGGGGTTCTCCAATCAAATCGAATGTCGAGGAGATTGGAAGTCCTGGTGTCTCTATCAAAACATCTAATGTGGACACAACCACTAATCAAGGTGATACTTCGAAGATATCCACTCTTAAGCAGACGATTGTCATAACACCCGAAGTTTCGATTGTTGAGTCAATTTTTGAGGAGGTTTGAACTTCAGGCATCCCTGCGAACATATCTAATATGGACGCAAATGTCAATATCGGTGAAGGAGTGTCCACAAATGAAATCCAAGGTACGTCCTATATTATTATTTCATCTTAATTCGATATATCTACCATTGACACCATTGTTTCTCTACCACCCTTCGATTCATCTGGTTCTATTACTTTACCTCAATCCACTCAATCGCCCACTTTTGCAACTATCTTTAATCAACCCATCACTTCATTATTTCCATCCCAATCCACCGAAGGTCCCAAAACTATTCAAGAAGAAAACATTCCTAAAGAAGAAAACATTCCTGATCACATGTTGATGGTAGGGAAGCAGTTTAAGATTCTTAATAGGAAGATTAATTCTTTATTATAGCTTCAAGCTGATGCACAGGGCCGGAATTATGTTTCTGGGATTGAAGTAGATGTGATGCTCAAGGTTCAAGAGCTTAGATTGATACATGAATTGGAGCTTCTGGACAGGAATAATGAGAATCGTGTTAAGGCTCAATCTTCAAATCTCAATCATGAGCTTAAGGAATTGAAATCTGTGGCAAAAGAAAGGCATCTATTATTTGTTCAAGATGTCAAGAAGGTTCGTGAACATGTCAACCTAAAGATTGAAGAACTGAGGGTTGATATGGAAAAGGAAGTTACAACTCTTACTAACAGTTATTCTTCTCTCCACACAAAAGTGGATATAATCGCAGATGTTGTTACAAATGTTGTCAAGTGGTATCATTCTTTACTTCCGAAGATTGATAAGAAGGCTAAACTTGATGTTCAGAGTTTTGCAAAAGTTGAAGAGTTGTTGCAAAATCTCAAGGAATTGGTTTCGAGGACTAGTTCTTCATCCACATCATTGCTTACTCCTGAGTTTTTAGCTCCACTTGCAAAACTGGCTACTTTAATGCCAACAGATGCCTAACCTGTTCATACAGGGGTGCATGGGGAAGAAAAGGGAAGTGTTGGCATGAACATGGGTTCGAAAGCCAGTATGGGAGGAAGTGGTTCTTCGAAAGGAGATGAAGATGCTAAAGTAGTTGGGGAAGTCATGTCTACTCAAATTCCCATTCCATTGCCCAAGATTTCATCTATAATTACTTCAACAGCAACAACAACAAAGCCCTTAACGAAAGGTGTTGTAATTGGTTCTGGAATTGGAGGTTCAAGTTCTTCGAAGCCACCTCCATAGATAGATGAAATGAAAAACAAATGGAAAGGCATTTCAACAAAACCTACTGCTGAAGAAAAGAAAGATGTTGTCGAGAAATAAATGGAGAAACAAAGGCATATTCAAAGGCTTCTTCGACAAGGAGCTAATGACCCTCCTGGTCTGGAAAAGGGTGATCCTTCGAAACACTATTGCTATGAAAATATTGAAGCATTAGTTGTTACTAGGGAAATGCATTAATTCGAGAAGATTCCCAAACAGAGTTATGCTACAGAGAATACTAATTTTAATAAGTTAGATTTCCCTATCAACAAAATGATGTTCACGGCTGAACAATATCAGATTGTTGATAAGTTTTGATACAAAGAAGAGTTCAAACGCTTGAAGATTCGTTTTCATGTTGTTCTCGAAAAAAGCGAGGAGTAAATTTGGTCGCTGGTCAAAATACTTCGAGTTTTCAATATTTCCAAAAATGTTCTCTTTGAGGGAATGTTGCAGAATTATTGCCTCCATGTTGTTAGAGAAAAAAATGTCGTTTTCGAATTTTCTATTGCTAACTTCCCTTTGATGAATCTTCATGACTTGATTTGTGTTACAAGAATTTTTAAGGCAACCGATGTTGCAAAGCTTCAGTTAACAAGAAAATTAGATTTTCTAACTGGATTTGCTCACACCCAGTTGTTCATACACAATTACTATGAATATCTTACTTTAATTGATGTCGAACTAGCATTGGCTATTGGTAAACAAATCATTGTGCCTCAATCAATGTTCAAGAGTCAAGCTAGTCTAAAGAGCTATGAAGACGGGGAGATATGTTTGAAGCCTCTTGGGATTGTATTCGTTGGAAATAACAAGAGAGGGAAAACAACAAAATTCTTGTTTCAAGTCTGTGATGTTGACAAATATACCACTTCTCATTATACCAACCTTATTGTTCGAATGAATAGTTGTGCAAAGAACAATGAAGGTGATAAAGCTAAATTTCATAAGTGGTGAATTGGTATGCTGAGATTCGAAGGGTGATACATCAAGTTGCTCAGATGTTGATGACTTAGTTTCTACACTTCTCACAAAGTGGGAGAATGTTGAGGTCGAAAGATATTATGATGTGTTGAAGTTTGTTTAGGTCATTCTTAGTGTTGAAGTATGTTTGTATGTTTTTTTTATTATAAGGGCTTTTAGTTTTGAAGCTTAAGTGTCTTAGTCCCTCATATTTTTTGTATGCTTTTCTTAACCCTATATATATATATATATATATATATATATATATATATATGTGGGATGAAGACTAGAGTTACGGAGGAGCTTTTTGCATTCGACTGTACTCTCTGATATTTCTCTGTATTTTCTAGAAAGCATAATCGAGACAACCAGATTATATTTAGATCTTGTGTTCTTAATTCTTACTCAACTATGATCTCGTATTACAATCTTGATTAAATCATAACTACAGGTTGATATCCAATGTAGGTGGCAATGGATATTTGTTAATTATTTAGATGTGTATCCAATGCAAGTTGAATTCTAGACTGAAACTCAATAAATTGATGGTGAATATTGTATATTCTAGAATGAAACTACTTGAATTGATGGTGAACACATGCTGTTATAGTATGCAGCTATGGAATTGAGGAGAAACATTTATTATTTCACAATGCCATCTTAACATTCAATGTCCCCAGAAACATGTTGTTTCACATTGTCCGAAGCCTCATATGTCATCTTTTTGCGAGGCCTTAATGAAACTTCCAAATCCGAAGGGTTTCTTCCCAATAAGCCCATATCAATGGGGACTAAATAGCCACTCATCTCTACTCACATTCGAAGTTATGAGATTTATGCTTGGTCACAGTTCGATCTTTTCATCACCTATACCTTTCCAATATCTACTTGAAGCTGGTCACACTTATCATTCAAGGATTTTCATGAATATTACTACTCATATTTTGAGAGGTATTTATGTTTGAGAACAAATTCAATCCTATATTAATAAACTTCATAAAGAAACCCTTCATAGCTTCTTAACAATTTTACGATTGTAATTCATTGGGAAACCACATCAACACTTCAGGGTTTACTCTTCATGCTGAAGGAAGAGATCTTTTCTCGGGATCAAACTGCTTTTATATCACGAATCCTCACATAAGGGGTTTTTAATTACTTCTTTGTTACACATCTCTTGCACTAAAACCCTTGATATTTCAGGTTAGTTCCAACTTGAAGTTTAGGTTTTACAAACACTGTGGTTGTGATCCTTTACCATTTCTAACATGGTTTATGTGAGACACCAAAATCCTAACCTTGTTCTTTTTCTGAAAGTGGTTCTTATTTGGATGGCAACCAGCTAGTGATTCTGAAAGTTCATTAATGACAGAGAAAATATGACATGTTCTGGTTATAAGGATGATTAGCAGGATTGATTTGATTAGTCAACTTTGTTCATCATGATGGGCACGGTAATAAGAATGACATCTTAGTTGTGATTGGATGGGCATTTAATGCGTGAATTGGTAGTTTCTCTCTCCACTTATACTAGGGCCTTTTAAATTCAAATATTAACCATTGGCATTCCTTATCCATATAAATACCCAATGCTATTTACCATTTATCCTTTTACACTCTTTTTCCTACCCATAATTACTTTGAATCTTCAAGCAGTTCACCATGCTTTTTATTTTCATCTTCAAGCTTTCAACAATGGTTTTCGATGCTGAAAATGTGTCATTTATGGATTAATTTGCTTCATCAATTTCACTATCCATCTAGCCAAGTTAGAATCATGTTTTTTATTTAGATTCATCAAAGTATCCTACTACTATTCAACCGATGATTGTGTTCTTGAATGCCTTAATTTTGAAGAAAGCCCTAATACACTACGAAGAAGTTTTGTTGTCTCCATTAATCCTTGCCTATTCTACTGCAAGTTACAACAAGGATAAGACTATACTCACAAAACTGTTATTTCTCGGTTGAAATTTTACTGGATTCTAGGTTTACCAATAGATGATTCTCTTTACAATCATGAACTTTTTACATCAAGAAACATGTTGCAAGTTTTTCATCAGATGAAATATACTCCAGTTCTATTTCAAGTATTAAAGTATACTCCAGTTCTGTTTCAAGTATTAAAGTTCAAGAGGTCTTTCTTCTGATGATGTGGAATGCAATGTTCACCAAATTCTTCAAATGCTTTTCTAAACACACAATCGATTCAGATAATTCTAGGAAGTTATTATTATCTTTGATGTATGGGTTATACACCTATGACTAGATTAACTTAGGTCAAGTTCCACGAACTCCATTTTTTGCTAGTCCTTCATCATCATCAAAATACACATAAATTTCTTCTGCTCGATTTTATTCCATCTTCATGAAGAACCATAGATCATTACAAGTGTCTCTAGAGGAAAGATGTTATGATGGTTGAAATTCTAAAAGTTAATGTTTTGAATTTGACGTTTCCAGCAGATGTTAATTTTTCATACATTGGTTCAATTCCCGACGTGATGTTTGATAAAGTCCCTTCTGATAATGCTATTATATCTATATACAAGAAAATTTCAAAGATTGATCGAAGACACGTTCCTTCAGAATTACGAGTGATATTGGATGTTGGTTGATGATAATGAGAAGATGCTTTTGGTAATAATATTTTTGAAGACATTGTTACTCCTATTTTGGAACCTTCATTGTTCGATGATGAATGTGAGTTTGATAAGGAAACTGATTATTTGCCAATGACAAGGAAATATTACAAGGATTTGATTAGAAAGCTAAATATGTTAGTGCATTATGGTGAATTTGAACAACGCACAAGACAATATATTTTAAGCCTATCAATTACATCAAGACCGCAATCCATATATTTGTGTCTAATTTCCTAAGAACTTTCCAAATCCTAAATACTTACAATCGTCATAAACACTTCCCAGTCAATTTGAACAACGTTCATTTTTGACATTCTTACCTCCTATGCCCTTGCATTTACCCCCTTTTGTCTCAAAATTTATTGACAAATGCCAAGTGACTCAACAAAAATGAAAAATAATATATAATCTAATTATCCTAAAATATAACTACACTTTTTGTTGTTGCAACGTTATCTTTTTTGGAACTTTTTCTCTTTTTCATTTTTTATCTCTTCTCAATCTTTCAACTTCTCATAATCACATATAAGTACATAAATAACTTAAAATTAAAATTTAGTTTCAACTTTACTAATACATAAGTTTGTGACTTTCTAAAAGATTCATTCGACTACTAGGAATCCCTTAGGTCACAAATGGAGCAGGTGAATTTCGATGAAATCCGTGTAGTAACATTCTTCCCGTTCTAATTTGATTTAATGTACTATAAGTGGACAGATATACTAAAATATCCCACGGGGAATACATTCCAATTCCCAAAGGTCATAGATTGATTCTAGTCCTGAATGATTACTTTATTTATATAATAACTAGACTCAACAATATCGAAAAGTAAATAAATAAACTTGATAAATTGACTCACTTTGTTTTGACAAAAGAACCCAGGAGATAAATCAGTCACTGGTAGGTTTTTTTATTAGGTCTAGTTTTTCCGAAAGCAAAATTTTTTACATCCCCCAAATTGGGCAAGGTCGTGTTTTTGTCTCACGATTTATGTAGGACAGGGAAGCCACAAATATATTAGAACATATGTTGGCTCAAACAAACATACTGTAACATCCCGATGTTGAGGTACATTCAACTGTAACCGTTGGTATTATTAAATATTGCTTTTGGTCCCTGAGAATAAGAGAGAGTACATAATAGCCCATAGTGGCATTGTTGTAATTTTGGGTCGCACATGCGTATGTTGGGCGTACTAAGTGGTACGTGGAGCATAATATTCATTTAAGAGAACGACATTGTTTTGGGCGTACGCTGGTCATACAATGTATACGTTGGGCGTACTCCATCTGGGAGAAAACCCTAATCTTGAGGGTTTGGACCCCATATATTGAACATTAAGTCCTATTTCCCCACCCCATTTCCAGCCTTCATCCTTAGAAATATCTTGTCTTGCAAACACTTGCCCTATTGTTTCATTTGGAAGCTTGAGTGTGTGTTTTGTGTGTTCCAAAGGAAGAAGAAGGTGGTGGTGAAGCTTGGAAGCTAGAAGCAAGCTTGGATCTGGAAGTTTTGCATCGTTGTTGAGAGAAATAACTTAAGACACACTTTAACAAACGTTAGAACAAGTATGATTGTGGAATTAGTTAATCTCAAAGGATCTAAAAGCTCAACAATAATAAGTTAATATGTTAGATGGTTAAATAGTTAGTTGTGGAAATATAAAGAAACATAAATGACAGCAGGTGATATATAAAGTAAACACATAAGTTGATTCATAACATGGAATGCATTCAAACCAAGTTAGTGAGTGAGATCAATCTTAGTGATAGAGTCACAAGTGACTTGCTCCGAAGAGAGATATTAACCAGTTGTGTTCGAGAGAATTTCAGAGAGTAAGAAAGATATGAGATGTGTAAGGATAACTTGAAGATAATTAAGATCTAGAGATGAGTAAGAAGTGATATGTTTGATTGATAAAACATAGTCTCTATTTATAGAGAGTAAAGAGACACAATAGATTGACTCTCTAAGAGTAGCCATGCAACGCATACTGGACAATAGAGAGTATACAAGAAATAGATACAAAATAGACTAAGTACAGAAAGAAAGACTGTGGTAGCTTGATGACTTCGGATGTGATCGCTGAAGGAGTTTGACTGCGGAGAGCTGTAGACTGCGGTATATAAAATTAAGAGGGTCACTTGATGTATCAACAATTTCCCCCTAAGTAACCTCTAATTTTCTTCACTTATCAAGTTTAAGGAACTTGATCAGGATCCACCAAAATTTCCTGACATTCTCCAACCAGGTGATCCTTTTTAAAATCTCGAACTTGACTTCGGCAGTTGTATGCTTTGATTTTTCCACTGTGGGTCGACAGATTTAAAGTTGTTTCTTCGTGAGGCGGTTCATGGAGGCCATGGAGATGAAGTACTTGACTTGATCAGTCTTCCTTTTGAAGATGACTCCAGGTTCAGGAAAGTTTGTAGCACCAAGGGTTCTTTCCTCATAGCCTTTGGCTGGCATTGGTGTGGGATCAAGAGGAGGTAGATCAATCTTTTTGGCAAGGATTGGGTGGATCTCCGCATCGATCTTAGCGAAGTGACACACAATTTCTTTCAGATAAGTACTTTCTCTTTCAAGTGCTATCTTCATCTTCGGATGCTTTTCACACTTATTTTGGAACACCTTTGCTATCAGGAAGACTTCTTCTGGGTTCATGCAGGGGAAGTCAGCTTGGGTGTGGACATAGTCCTGATACCTTCTTGTGAGTGTGTATTGCACAAACTCAGCCTTCATAAATTTGCGCGGTTTGAAGTTCTTGACTGCTGAAGTTCTGTTGGTGGACCAAATCTTCTCAATGGGAGACGCATGCTTGGCATAAAATCGGTTAAGTCTCTCGAACTCCATTGGCAGTCTCTTGTGATCAGGAAGGTTGCGGTCAAACTGCTCAAATACAGTGAAGTATTTAGCGTTTGGGGAGATAGGGACATCCTAGTATCCATCAGAAGGAGGTTCAACATATGTAAGATAGGGTTTGCAGTCATCATCAAGGATTCTACGGTGGGGATTGATCCAGGAGTTTATTAGGGATTCATCCATCACTGTGTCAAAACCACACTCTCTCCAAATGAGCTCTGCAAGTTTAGCTGCTTTCCAGTCAGCTTTCTTCTATTTCGCTACAGGAGAGTCATTTGAGCTTGGAGAGGACATGTGATCCGCAATATTCTTGAAGTGGGGGGGAGTTTCAGGTCTTTTAGGGGAAAGGATGATTTTGTGTTGCGGTGGTGGAGAGTGGTGTTGCAGTGAGGGTTGAGGTGAAGGGACTTTCGGAGAAGCGGTGTCGAAATGATGTTCTTCTTCATATTCTTCTTCTCGATGGTCTTCTCCTTCACTTCCCCCTATTGAGGAGTTCAGGCCCGGAGACTCCTCAAGCCATTGTTTAAGGCCATCGACTTTAGCATAAACTTCCTGGAACTGGGCTTTGAGAACTTCAGCCAGTTGCTAATTATCAGGAATGGAGGTGTTAAATAGCAGTCGATGAATCTCCTTTGTTAGTTGGAGAATCTCGGGGCCATGGAAGTTGGATGATAATGAGCGTTGAAGTTTTTTTGATGGTTGCATGGAGAACTGAAATAGTGGACTAATATGCAGTGTGAGTCTCATCTATCAGTTTCTAAGACCGAGAAGATTGATCCGTAATGGTTGCCTGCAAATTATCATTTATTATGGATACCTCAGATATAAGGCGCTCCGTAGCAGCCATAAACTCCTTGTGATCCGCTTGACAATTGTTGTCAATGGACCTTATCCCCATTTCAACTTTAAGAGAGATTATCTCAGCAGCCATTCGTTCCCTTGCTTCTAGTCATTCAATCCTTTCGATTAAGGGCCGTGGCACAGGATTGTCATTAGACTGCGGTTGAGTAGACTTGACTGCGGCCAGGATATGATCAACCTTGGATTGAAGATTGAGAAATTCTTTTCGTGATACGACCATCTTTTTCTTCTCCTTTGGCTTGGAGGTGGAGTGCTGAGAGCCACTCGATTCTTCTTCTTCAACATAGATCATCAGGTCATCATCCTAAGGGCTTGGTTGATTGACCTCTTGAAGATCAACATCGTCAAAACCAAAGGTAGGAGTAGAGCTAACTTCGATTTCGGTGCCTGCATCTTGGGAGTCTAGGGCAGTTGGAGATGGAGGAGGATTTCATGGAGTCTGATCAGCAGTTGCCTCTTGAGCCTTGAGGATGGTATCAGCCATGTTGTCCATCATGGCATGTACTTTGCAGAAGGTAGCTATAGTATTGGCATTGTTGATTGCGTCTGCCCAATACTTAGCCACAGAGAGAATTTCTTCTTGTTTCTGCTGAAGCTGCTTGGTTTGTCTTGCTTTTCGGGCTTGGAATGCCCTATGGAAAGCAGCATATTTCTTGGATTCAGCTTCGTTGGATGGCTGATATTTACTCCATGAGTCATTTAAATCAATATCGTCAATTCTTTTAAAGTGCACCGAGGTGTCCCTCGGGTTCACGGATCCTTGCACATTTGTGCTCACCGTGCGTAAACCACCTGTTACTGATGTAAGCAGAGTAGGATTTCCTGAGATTCCTTGGTCTCGTTGACCTAAAGTCAAGTCTGGCCTCGGCTCAGTTCTGGCAAAGGTTGAAGAATCGCCTTGCAGTTGGGATGGTGTTTGGAGTGTTTGGGTGATAGACAAAAGAATGGAGTGCAACTCATCAGGGGAAAAGAAATGAAGACGGGAAGCCCTAGAGACCTTAGGGCGGGAGCCTGAGCCATCCTCTTGGGAGTGACCTAGTGGCGAGTCTCCACGTTGTGGTGAATCAGACGCACTGCTTGCGCCTGAGTGGTATAGGATGGTTGTTTCCAAAGGATGTGCAGCCATCCCAAGGACTACCGAAGCCTGTTGAGAGGCTGAGGTATCAATCCGGTCATGCATATGGTTAGTGGGATCGGTTTTGCATTTCTTGAGGATTGCAATGGGTTGATCATCGTCATCAGAGTCACTGTTGGAGATGCGTCTGCTTGGTTCGACTATAGTGATTACTGGTGGAGTTTTTCTTTTCTGGGAGGGATTGGAAGGCTTGGAAGCATCCTTTATAGGAGTTCCTTGTTTCTTGGTGTTGCAGGGGCCATGACGAGCAGAGACTTTCTGCTTGCGACTTTGGGATAGAGAAATGTTGGAGAGAGTTATGGAGGATGGGACTACGGTACTAGTGGGATCAAGAACTGCGGATTGGGTTGGAGGAGGTGGGGTAGGAAGATATGGGGCAATACCTTCTGTAGCCTCAATGTGATCTGAGACATCAGCAGTCTCAAGACCGAAGGTAGTAAGAATGCGGGTGGGTAGTCTTCTTATTGGTCCAAAAATAGTTTGATCAGATGAGGGATTGTACCTTTTAAGATCCTTGGTTATAAAGAAGTTGATGTCGTTGCCCATGCTGATTCCTGCATCTGCATGGAGGTCGGAAATGCAGAGAGACCAAAACCTTGCAAAGGTGAGTTCGGTAAGCTTCTCTCATGGGCTTTCTTTTGGGATGTACTGCAGAAAATCTTCCCATAGGATATGTCCGTAGTTGACATAATGCCCTGTGAAGATGCTCCATACGATTTCTAGGAGTTTTAGTCCCATGTTGTCTGTGCCTTCGGTTCTACCGGATAGACTGCAGATGATGAAGCGACAGACGAATTGCCAGACCGCAGGCAATTGGTTTTTCTTGAATTCCCCAATTCCCTTGATTTTCTTCTGGTATCCCATTTGGTAAAGTGCAGACAGTATATCCTCCATTGATGGAGTGAAAAACTTGATGGATGGATGAACAAGGAGGTTTATTGCAGTAAGAAATTTTTCCTTGGTCAAGATGACCAGAAAATCGTTGACAAGATTGAGATGCACTTCTTGAAGGTTTTCGAGCGGTCGATAGGCTGAAATGGTGCACTTGAAGAGATTTGAGAGAGGTACAACGTCAGCGAATGAATCGAAGGATCCAAATAGTGGGTGATTGGACAAGAACTTGATCATCAGTTTCGTGGGGGCATTGTAGAAAGAGTGTTCTTCAAACACGGCTCTGAAATTGCTTGAGGCAATTGTTGGTGTGGGATGTTTTGAGGCAGAGGCTGAACCAGTGGGATTCACTGATCCAGATGCCTTGGAAGGTTTCTTGGATACACCGGATTTCACCATTGTTGAGATTTTGAAGAAGCTTTGAAGAAGGAAGGTAGAATGTAAGAGAAAGGTTTATGGTTTAGAGAGCGTAAACTTTTCTTTGTGGAGAAGAAAGGGGTTTTATAGTGGCTTAAGGGAGCGGGAAACATTTTTTCCCTAAGTGAATTTGGGTAAAAATGTTTGGGGGTTTATTTTGAATTAAGAGCATTAATCTCAGCCACAGATTAAGAAAAGAAGGATTAAATCTGAATTTGGGGTATACCAAAAAAAGGATCATTAAATAGAACAATAAGGTTTTTTTTTTGTTTTTCAAAAGAATGTAATAGTCTTAAAATCAATTAAAGTGACAGCGGATGGACACATCATTGCGGATGGATCATATGACGTTGGATGGATGACTGCGGTAGATGAACTGAGATGAACACTTGGAGAAACGATTAGTAATAACAAACAATAAGGACCATTGAAGTATAATTATGATATATGGTTGCGGTACATAGAATATACCAAAACCATTTAACATAAATAACTTCAACTAGAACCGCAACGGAGATCAAGGATGGTCTGTGGTACCTATCAATTCAAAAAGAATTGTGGGTCCGGATTCATCATTCCTAACATTTGTATGAAAGTGTTGAGTTTGGGCAAAAATTAGTAAAATGTTACCTTTCAGAATGTGGTCTTTGATGAAGTGATACCGTGGTTCAATATGTTTGGTCTTGGAGTGCTGAATATGATTATGAGAAATCGCTATGGCACTTTTAGAGTCACAATAGGTTGGTATCCATAGCATTCTGTATCCATAGTCTAGCAGTTGTGTTTTCATCCATAAGACTTGACAGAAACAGCTAGCTGCAGCTACATATTCAGCTTCTGAGGTAGAAAATGATACACAGTTTGGTTTCCTTAAGGACCAGTTGACTAGTCTTCCACCCAAAAATTGACATCCACCTGAGGTGCTTTTACGATCAAGTTTGCATCCAACATGATCCACATCGGTAAATGCTTGAAGACTGAAATCATTTCCTGCGGGGTACCATAATCCAAGAGATTTGCTTCCTTTTAAGTACCGTAAGATTTGTTTGGCGACGTTCATATGAGACACTTTTGGGTCAGCCTGGTACCTTGCGCATACACCCGTTGCAAAAACTATATCTGGTCGGCTAGCAGAAAGATACATCAGAGAGCCAATGATACCTCTATAAGACTTGTGATCAACAGATTCACCTGATGGATCAGCAGAAATCTTATAACCGAAGGCCATGGGGACCTTAGCCGAAGAACAATTATCCATTGAGTACTTCTTCAATAGTTCTGAGGTGTATTTTTCTTGATGAATGAATATCCCCTGAGGAACTTGTTTCACCTAAAGTCCTAGAAAGAAATTAATCTCTCTATTCATGATCATTTGGAACTTGTTGGTCATGAGCTTAGTAAATTCATCCACCATTTTTTGATCAGTTGAGCCAAAAATGATATCAACCATGTATATTTGTACAAGCATTAGATGGTCACCATTTTCTTTTCAAAATAATGTGGGATCAGTCACTCTTCTTTTGTAACCTGAAGAGACAAGGAATTCAGATCGAGTCTCATACCAAGCTCTAGGGGCTTGTTTTAGACCGTAGGCTGCCTTTTCAAGCTTGTAGCAGTGGTCTGGGAATTAAACGCTTTCAAAACCCGGAGGTTGCTGAAGATAAACCTCTTCTTTTAATTCCCCATTGAGAAAAGCACTTTCACATCCATTTGGTGAAACTTGATGTTTTTGTGTGTTGTGTATCCTAAGAAGATCCGGATGGCTTCCATTCGTCTTACCGGAGCATACGTTTCATCATAGTCAATGCCTTCAAGTTGACTATATCCCTTAGCAACAAGCCTTGCCTTATTTCTGACGACTGCACCAGATTCATCTAACTTATTCTTGAACACCCATCTTGTGGCAACAACGGTGTGGCCTTGCGGTTTTGGAACGAGTTGCCATACTTTGTTCCTTTTGAATTCTTCCAGTTCTTCATGCATTGCGGAAATCCATTCTGGTTCGAGTAATGCTTTTTTGATCAATCGAGGTTCAACTGAGGACAAGAACACTGCGTAGTGGCAGTGATCAGATAAGTCCTTGGATGAACGAGTCTGGATACCTGCAGATGGGTTGCCAATAATTTGACCTGGTGGGTGGTCTCTCGTCCATACATGTAGACGAGGTATCAGATGATCAGCAGCTGCGGTGGGGGGAATGTCTTCAGTATTAGAAGACTCTGCATTTGGAGAGGGCACATCCCCGTGGACTTGAGAACATCCTGCTGAAGTGTCTTGAACTGGGAAGGCGGGATTAGATTTATCTTGGGCAGATGGCGAAGGTTCCCCCTGGAGTGTAGAAGGGAGCTAACCTTGAACCTGCGAAGGTTCCCCCTGGATTGCGGATGGGAGTGTGATAATCCTTGAATCTGTTCTTGTGTCAATGTTTTCTATGTTTTCATCATCGGAATCCAAAGAAACGTTTGATGGTTGAAACTCTCTGCGGATTGGAGCGTCATCTTCTGGTACTGGAACCTCGATGGTTGATGTATGGTCCGGAGTTGAGTTTTCTCCCCTCCACCAGCGAGGTGGAAGTATTTAGTGATACTTCTTCGGACGCTGTAGGACCAGATACATCTGCATGTTGTTGCTGAGCTTCTAGAGACACGAGAACTTCGGATAGCTTGGCTGTATCAACAGGATCAAAGAGATCATCATAGTTTATTTCAACTAGATTTAATGGACCCGAAGAGGCAGGAATATCACTTTCTAGAATTACAGTGGTTTCAGTTGACGGAGCGGAGTTGCAGATGTGATAATCATCAAACTTTACATCGAAGCTTTCAATTATCAACCTTGTGTGTCTAATGAGAACTCGATAAGCAACCTTGTTAGTGGAGTAGCCAAGGAAGATGCCTTCATCAGACTTAGGTGCGAATTTATTAAGGTGATCTCTGTTGTTTGTTACGAAGCATTTACACCCAAAGATATGAAAGAATTGAACATTTGGCTTGCGGTTGTTGAGACCTTCATATGGTGTTTTGTTGAGGTGTTTGCATACAATTCTTTGATTTTGAACAAAACAGGTTGTGGCCACTGCTTCGGCCCAGAAGTAGAGAGGAAGATTTGACAAATTGAGCATAGATCTGGCAGCTTCTACTAGAGTTTGATTCCTTTGTTCTACTACGCCATTCTGTTGTGGTGTGTAAGGAGCTGAGAAGTTCTGTGTAATCCCTTTGGAGACGAAGAAACTATTTACAAGACAATTCCATAGACGTGAAGTCTCACATTCAAAGTACATTCCTTTGAACATCCTTCTTGCATAAAAGTTTCTAATCTAGACATAGATTCTTAGTATCCAACTCCTAATATGGAAACATTTCCACATTTGCCATATGACAACTCATTCTTAATAGAATCTTATCTATTCATAATAATGTCGATATGGTCCATCCAATACCATACTTCCAACTATTCACAAGCGACCAATCCTCAGCGAACTTTGGATCGTCCTTTGATAGTAGTTTAATAATTTTAGTCAAAACCCATTCTAGTCCTTTTTCCCTCTTAATGCGCTAGACATTTGAAAAAAATTTAGAATGGTAAATATTATAGCATTTGCAATCGATCCTATACCCGAAGCGTATGGGACACGATGCATAATATCTTACATAAAGATATGATACTTTACCAATCTTTTGCCAAAATATTTTATGTGTCATGTTCTCACAATTCGAACTATGAAGAGGGATGCCGTAATCATAATCGAATCTTAAGAACACACAATGTATCCTTTGACTGAAAATATTAAAATTTCTCAATCTAAGCTTTAGATTTTGAAACAAAGTATAATATTCTCTCCCTTAATTATATCAAAACAACTTTTCAACCCATGCAACTTTGCAAATTGAATCTTTGTTTTTCTATAATTAATATTGCTAACTTGCAATAATTACCATAATAATCATACAATCATAACACTTATGCTCCCACTATCATGATGATTATTATCATATAAGCATAACACTTATGCTCCCACTAGCTTTGACATGTATCCAGATAACAAATGAACTCCCAGAAAACAATGCCTACTGAATTTCTGAAATTCATATTTCTAATACCAGATGCTTTGATAAGCCTTTATCTAGGCTTCTTAACCTTATACACCTTTGTCTTAGATAGCTCATATGTGTGTTTAAACAATTCAGAACTTATGTTATTAAGTTCCAAATGTTGAAACTAATTGCCAAATCTCATAATTCGAACTATGGAAAGGGATGCCGTAACCATAATCGAATTTTGAGAATACAATTTTCACAATCGCTATCTTTTTAAAATCTCTTTTAGTGAAAGCATTTCCTCACAGTCATTTTCATGAAGGAGTGAATCTTATGACACTTAGATTTTATGGTGTATGATTTCCTATCCATGTGAATTTGCCAAAACCAAGGTTTGCGACAAATCCAAACTCATATGGATTGAACTTTCTTAATCTTGATTTCTTGCCTTATGGTAACACGAGTGCCCACCATGTCTTCCAAGTAGTTTAGTAACTTGTCCTTACATATCAATGTACTTTCCATCGACTAAGGCTCTAGTATGCATTCAAATGAGAACTCATAGAACTCACATACGCAATTAACTCAATTGGAATGGCACAAAAACAAAATAATGTCAGCACGATAGGTTGCAAACCTCAAGTCGTGTGCTAGTGATGATCTATAAGGTTTATTCTTGATTTGTTCTTGAAACCCTTCAAGACCATTAAGACTCCCACTGACTCCTTGATATATAAGATTCTCTTGTCAAGAAACATTTCTTGACAAAGCAAATATTCAAGAGTTAGTGTAGTTCTTATCAAGACAAAACACTTCACATAATTGGTCCTAGTTGATCTTTGTCTTATCCAAGACAGCACAACTTACCAATTTCAAATATGCAAGAATGAGAAAACTTTTCCAAGTTCCACATTTGATGAGTGTTATAAACCTACTTAAGACTTTTCACTCAATGTCACAATCTTGACTCTAAGACTTGATATTGGAACGAAGTATGATTGACTTATTGATTTAACCATTTCTACAATACTCGATTCCTCTTCTTAGACATGCAATTGCACTAAGACTCACTTAGAGGATCTATTGAGACATGGTTCTTAATCTTTAAGACTTATCATAAAACACAATAAAAGGTACTCTCCCTTCTTCTTAGAAAGGAGAAACTTTTATCTTTCTGCCTACTTGATTCTTCTTTATTCGTTCTACTATTCATTGAAACTCTTTCAATCAACTCAGAATTACACTTAATCTTATAAGTATAATAATATTTACTAAACTTTAGTAAATCATGACGAATATCTTTGTCACTCTTGTGGTGGACTTGATCAACGCACAACCTTGTGTACTTGATCTCCTTGTCCTTCAATTGACACTTTGTCAAAGAATTAGTCTAAGTTTCCCAAATGTGAAAGTTTTTCATTCATCATACAATACACATTGCATGATTCCAAGTTCCTGTCCAATTGAAACTTGGGCGATGAGAAACTCTCCCTATTTGGTAAACTTTTGACATTTCCACAAATAACATAATTAAGAATCAAATCCATTTTGCTAATAATAGAAGTACACAAACATCAATTTTTCATATATTTCATTGCAAGGATAAATATGATAAAATCAAAATTCATTTTATTGCGGAAAAAATTTTGTCCTTACAATGCAATGCAATTGAAAAACTATGTTATTACATATTTCTTAACAATCTATTCTAACTCCAAGTATTAGCTCAAGAATCCATTCTTCAAGTAATGCGATCGAAATCCATTTCTTCACGATTAGATTCAGCTCACTTCTTCCCTTAAGCTTCCTCTCTTTTCTTCGATCCTACAAAAAATCAAAATGCAATCTTATCACATCATGTATTAAGAATCTAGAATAGGAACTTAAAAGAGTTAGATAATGGACTTAACCTGAAGTAGAGCCATACGTCTTGACTCTCCCATCTCTTAGATCTCTCAGGTAGTTAGGGCAGCTTCGTCTCCAATGCCCCTTCTCTTGGCAATAAAAGCAAATGGACTCCTTTGGCACAACACATCGGACAATCACAGACTTAGTTCTTTCTGGACTTCCAATGTTGCCAGTGTCCATTGAAGTTTGGGAGTTTGATTCACCAGACAAATTTGCTTGACCAGCACGCCAAATCATTGCTGATTCAGCAGCTATTAGCAAATAGGTGAGATCAATTAGGGTCACGTCGTGGTCCATCATATAGTACTCTCTAACGAACTCACTATATGATTCAGGAAGTGACTGAAGAACCCAGTCAACAGCCAACTCACTTGAAATTTCGACACCCAACATGCTTAACCTATCAATGTGTGACTTCATCTCTAAGACGTGAGCACACACAGGTTTCCCATTTTCATGTTTACTTGCCAAAAGGGCTTGAGTGAGCTTGAACTTTTCAAGCCTTTGAACTTGTGGGTCAGGGAGAACAATTGGAGGAGGTGGAGGAAGTGAAGCATGACTCTCATTTCCTTGATCGTATCTCGGAACGTCATCTTCATTTGGAAAGCTTGTTCCAAAGGATTTGGGAAGACCATTGTAAGATTCAAACATCTACAAAACAGGAGAAAATTCAAGTTATGTTGATTAGAATTCTTGATGTAACACCCAAATGAAACATCAAGCTAGGATCCAACACAATATTCTACAACCTGGAAAAGGGATGTCGTAATCTAGTTGCAAAATATTTGAAGGTAGGTAAATGACGATTTACCAATTTCCACCATGAAAAACGAAAAGGAAGATTAAGTTTTAAATGAATTGAAACTCCTAGATCTTTTGAGATTCATTGAACTTTTCAATGGCATGTTTAATCTCGATTATGCCCTACTATTTGTGACTGGGATGCCGAGGATCACAAACAAGGTGTGAATAACCATACGAATCACGTGGTGCACCCAATGCTACAATCATCTAATCAATGTGCCGATTAGCCACACACGCTCCATTGATCTATGACAAACATCGAGTCACCCTTCGCTACCAATGTCATCCCCAAATTAGTGTGCCGGTTAACCACACACGCTCCACAAACGTTTGAAAGGGGTACGAAGTGTAATTCTATGGATTAGCATACAATTTCACATTTTTCCTAAAGTAACTATGATTTGGGAATTTGAAAAAGCATTTAGTTACTTTGTACTTCATTATACTTATAATGGAAGGTTTCTGTCCTATCCTACCCGTTCGGCTAACGACCCTCCACTAGTCAAGAGTGCGGTGGGTAAGAGTGGATACCCATTCAATCGCCATTTTATAGGCAATTTCCTTAAACACCCCTTCTAGACCAGCTTCGTGAATGAGGCTTACTAACGGTAAGACTGACTGTTTACTCATATATAATACTAGACTTTTAATGTTATATATAGTATAGGGTGTATTTTACACTTTTAAAATACTAGGTGGTTTAACTTAGTAAATTATACTTTTAATTTAATTAAATGTAAACCAAAAACTTTATGGGTTTATTAAATCACCTTTAATTATACACTTTAATTAATTAACAAAACCATAAGGGTGTGATTCGAACTTTTCAAATTACTAGGGTTTTAGAAGTTAACATTTCAAAACAAAACTTTTAAGTTCAAATTTAAACTATAAAACCTAAAGGGTGCAATTGAAACTTTTTCACATCACAAAGGATCAAATAACAAATAATACAAGTTAAACAATTAATTTATTCATTATCTATATTTGACCTAATCTTATTTTAGTCATTAGATAATTACCAAATAACTTTAAATAATCCATATTTATCACATAAACAACCAATATTTAAAAGATTTGAAATTATCTATTGTTTTGGCATGGATAAACACTTAATTAAGATAAAATTCGGATTTTAACTTTATAAAACAAATTAAGCATCAAGTCCAAGTCAAAACAGCAGCCAAAACCCGAAAATCCCTCTGTCTGACCCCTGGACTCGCCGAGTTCATCCACTGACTCGCCGAGTCAAGTCGGGCAAAGGCCAAAAATTCGTTTTTCATCAAATAAAGCAGTTAAGCATCACATACAACTGAAACCAATCAAGGCTCTGATACCACTGATGGGTTTTATGCATAAGAACAATCCTGTGTGCTCATACAAACCCTAATGCTTGGATCTAGGTTTCTCTATTGTACATGCTTTGAATCCAAGACTAATAAACTTAGATCTAACATATTATAAACTGAATTAGGGTTTATAGAATTACCTTTGATTGTTATATAGCAATAACAATCAATTCCTTGCTTGGATTGGCCTTAGAAAGCTTAGTGCCTCAAGTGTTGCACCTCTAATGGAGTCACAAACACCATATACAATTTGGATGAAGAGGAGAAGAGAGAGGCTGCCCAAAAACGATTAGAAACCCTAGAGAATCAGTTGTCCACCTTTTTTGGAGCCTAAGGGGTCCTTTATATACTTGTGTAGGCTGCTAGGGTTTCAGTCAAAACCCTAATGGACAGCTTAAACTCTAAGCAGCCCATGGAACTTTCTGGATAAGGCCATGGACGAAAATATGATGGGCTTCCATCATAATTTCGTTCACCCCTTGATCCTTTAGCATTCCTTATCCCAACAACTCAATTATCCAATAATTGCAGTCTAGTCCCCTGAGTTTAATTAATCTATTTTAGCCACAAAATTAATTATCAATTAATTCTTGACTAATATTAATTAAACAATATGATTTCTCCTTTAATATATTATTCTCATAATATATTAATAAATCATATTTAAACCTTTCTCTCCTTAATTCATCCTACATATTGCTATGGTGAAGGCAACCCAAAAGGACCATGCTCATAATCGGGTCAAGTACATACCAAAATAGTTATGGACTTAGACACTAATCCAACATGATTGTGAGACGATAATATCTTATATTCTTGAAACCAAGACATGTGAGTTGTAGTTTATAAGTCGGTTGCACATTGACATATGTAAACGCACCAGTAACTTGGTGTTATAAAACATATTGTTGAGTGTCATTTGATGAGTAAGTACAAGCAAGCATTTCAATCGAAGTTTATATATTCCTTTTACCCAATGTGGGATAAAAGCGATATTTGTGGGCCCCTTGATAATTTAGTGATAACAACCCTAAGCGATTGGCCAAGCTTGGACTGATTTGATTTGTTCAATTAATCGGTCGTCATAAATCGGAAATCGGGAAACAACACATGAACAAAGAGAATGATTATAATACATGTCTTAGTTCATACGATATCTAGAATGGATGAATATATGATCCCTTATCTAATGTACGCGTCATTTGACTAGGTCAGAGTTCGACAGCGGGTTTTGAGAGCTATGATTGCTAGTCAGGATTTTAGAGTCGTACTTGAGATAATAGTTATTAGACTTATCTAAGTGGGAGACTGTTGGATTAGGTGTCTAAGCCTATAACTATAATTGGTATGTACTTGACCCGAAAGTAGCATGGTCCATTTGGGTTGCCTTCACCAGAACAATCTGACAAGATGGATATTTGAGAAAGAGGCTATTTATGATTTACTAATATATTATAAGTATAATATATTAATTGAGAAATCATATTATTTAATTCGTATTGATCAATAATTAATCACCAATTAATTGGTGATTAAGATTTTATATGGTTCTGATGTTAGTGGATCTACGGGAGCAAGCAGTATAGTAGGAAGTGTATCATAGTGTCTCGGGTTTCTTTAATTCATGTGATTTTCGCCTCATTGTACCGTGGGTCGAAGGCATCAATTCTGAACCACTAGTTTTCAGTTATCTCTTAGTAGAGGGATGCCTTAGGAACTATATACATATATATATATATATATATATATATATATATATAATCATGCAGGATAGACTGAGGACTCTTGATCTAGGCTCTCTTACCTTTACCTTGTTTGGTTGTGGTTCTAGAGTAGGATCACATGTCCGAGTGTCTATCTCACCTTTGATTATATACGGTCATGCATTTCTTGGATTATTGATATTTAGTATGTGGCTATGTTGTAGTGATATGTTAGATCTGTATTCTGGTATCGAGCATGTTTGTTATGTTGTAATGATCTGCTAGATCTTTATCCTGGTGTCGAGTATGTTGTTATGATGTAGTGACCTGTTAGATCGGTTTCTTGGTATGTAGGATGTTGTTATGCTATATTGCATTATTGGATCTATATTTTATATGTACTTACTAGTTATCATCTGGTGGAGTGCCCTAGGGACTATCTGTGGTCACGTAGGATAGCCTGAGAAGTCTTTATTTAAGTTTTCATTCTTGCTCCTTGTTTATTTGTGGCTCTAGAGTATGATCATTTTTTTAGGTGGCTATCTCACATATAACTACTTATGGATAAACATTTCATGGAGGTTAGCAGGTAGCAGGATTATATGTGGTGAGAGGATTAGTAGGCGGTAGTGAGTTGTATGGTTGTTATTTGTCTGTGTTATGTACCAACTTGATTCCTCTTTATTTATATGTCAACATATGGTTGTGGCAAGTTGCGGCAGTCCTGCTTTGTGCTGTAGGCCAAGAAACCTAGTGCGGGTCAGCTGTAACCTGTAGGGACAGAGGCTCTGGAAGAAAAGTAGGGTTGAGGGGGTAGGCCCACAAACCTGGGTATTCCATCCTAATGGCTGAGTGGACCTGATGCATACTTTTATGTTTATCGTATAGGGAATTTTGGGGGGGAAACTCATTAAGCTTTATGCTTACCCAATTGTTAAAGATTTCAGGTATCATCGATGATTATGGAAAGGCGAAGGCGGGACTGTACACACTCATTAGCAACATTGAGGATTCCATGTTTTCTATGATACTCTGATATTTAATTAATGTAATTTGGAATAAACGGTTTTCTTTGTTTTCTATGCACCATTAACTAATAAGTAGAACAAGAGTTGACCCAACTATTCAAAAGTATCAAGAGTTCGGTTTTCCACTTAATTACCTCGATATGCCTTGCTATAATACTCCTCGTGGATTGAGTTGGACAAATCACATAAGTAGTAGACTAAACAAGTCAAGAATTCCTTAATCGCTTGTAATCTCGAAACCCATGCAAAAAAAGATAAACCAAGCAATGCATATGAACACGAATTCCTGCACAAAAAACCTTCCAGACAAGTGACATGATATCAACGAAAATAAAAATAAAAATAAAAATAAACTAAAATTAAAAACAAATAACGAATAATCAAACAAACCAAATCAATTGAAAATTGTTCCCCAACAATGGCACCAAAAACTTGATTGTGTGTTTTTATGTATATATTTTAATTGCTCAAGTTTTAAATTTATAAAACTATTTTTTATCACAACTGGACTAATAAATACACTAGGCAATGTACCTAAGCATGTAATAGTATAGTTGTGATAAGACCAAGTGTCGAACACAAGGGGAACCATGGTGAATTAATTTGAAGTTTTTGATTATAGCTTACATAAAACACACAAAAACAGGAAGAGGCATTTTATAGAATTAAATCTCAAATAAACAATTAATCAGCAAATCTCGATAAACTGACTGAAGATAAATCTCTTTAGGTACTTTGGTTTAGAATGGATTTCATCTCAAAATACTAGCTAACTACTAGGTACAATGGATGTTTATTCATTATTCATTGATTCCTAATATGACTAGCATCATGATCAGACTACTAATCCTTTGATTTTAACAAAACTATTAATTCAGTGATCAAGTGAACAAACAATCATACAAATCAATGTTCAATTCGTAATAGCAAGATTTGATATTTATTGATCTGATAATAGGAATTAAATCATGAATAGAATGATCATCTACTCATGCACACACATTAAAGATCACCACTTTATTTCCTAACTCTAGGTTTTGATCTAACTTTAGTCATAATTACCAATGATTATGGATAACTATGATTCAAATTAACACAATCAGAATGATCATCTAAACTCTATTAATTCGGCAATAGGGAATAATGTAACAATCTTTAACACATATGGATCTTGCACTCAAACGTGAAAAAATTGAAAAAGAATAAACAATCCAAATAGCAATTAATCCATAATCTCAAAATTTGTTAAATCATAAACGCTAAGCAAAGGGTTTTAACACCCAAATCAAAAAGTAAAAACATATGGAATCACAGTGGAATGCTAATCATCATTAGAACAACAAACCATATGATTTATGGCATGAATCCTCTTTCTAATCCTTCAAATCTTCGCTCCATATCAGCTTAACGGCCCTCCGTCCGCCTTCTAGATCCTCAAAACGACTTCTCTAAGGTTTATAATTGTATGGAATGAATTAGGGTTGAAGATATATCATTAAGGGTAGTTTTCGGTTCTATTTATTGATTATAACTGGTTACCACGTCGTGGTTAACCGCCTCCACCTCGTGGTCCTCGTCTAAATCCCGTATTCTCCAAGTCAGCTTGATGGTCGTGAACATTCTAATTATCATGTTGTGTTGGAGATCACCACATCGTGGTGAGTTGTAATCAACATTTCCTTAAAACATGAAAGTTGTCCAAAATTGTGTCTAGCTTTTAGAACATTTTAAATCTTGTCAATCGGAGTTACGAGTCATGAGATATTGCCAAAACACTGATGAGGAGTCAAGTTGTCCAACAACATCTTTTTTGTGTCTTTTTACCTCCTTTCTCCTCCTTTTGCATTCTAACTCTCATTTTAACTGTAGTTGAACATTTCAAAGCATATCAAGCATCTTTTAGTTCTAAATAACATAAAAAAATGTGTAAAATAATAAGAAAACGTCATAAATATGATAGGTTTTATAGATTACAATAACATTGTTCTTGCGGACTTTCAGTTGACATTTAAGGGCACATGCAACCTAAAGGATCTATGTCTTAACACTTTGAATGTAACATGTTATAAAAAACAAAATAACTTAAACCCTAATGAATCCCTAGTATAATCAAATAGAATAATTAGGGTTACATACTTTTGATTTGTTGTAGTAAACAAATCCCTTCAATCTCATTCTTGAAAAAACTTGGAAAGCAAGCACCAAAAATCTCATGCCTCTAATGGCTCACAAACAAACCCTAGAAACCTTGGAATGAAGAGGAGAGAGAGAGAGAGAGAGAGAGAGAGAGAGAGAGAAAGAGAGAGAGAAAGAGAGAGAAGAGAGGTATAATTTTCGTTCCTAAGCGTTATAGGAAGAGCATGAACGAAATTCATGCTATAAGGGGTCCTATATATAGTTTAGGTAACATAGGGACAAAGAAAGATTTGAATAATTAAATAGTTTATTTAATCCCTATTCAAACCCTTTCCTTATCTGCATCCAGGAGGCTTCTAGAAACCCTGGAGGCTCCCAAAACCGTCCACCCATTTGATGATTGTAGAATTGCTTCTTTTGTTCAATTATTGAACAATTACAATTCACCCATTTCTCCTTTAATTAATTCTAATTAATTCCATTTAATTCTGATTAATAATAAATTAATTCTAATTGATTTCTTATTAGTTTATTAATGATATATATTAACAAATCAATTATATAACAATTGATCTCATGTTAATTTATTAATTACATAATAAATTAACATATCAATTATCTATTTCCAATTATTATGTTAATCACATAATATATTAACAAACTATTTATTTCCCTTTCTCCTAGTATTATTTCTAGCTATTGTTGGTTATGAGGGCAACCCAAAAGGAAATTTGCTAATAATTCAAGATTATGCTAATTTAGTTATTGGATTAGACACCTAATCCAACAGTCTCCCACTTGGATAAGTCCAAAAAATAAATTATCGGTAAACAAAACAACTTGATGGTTCATCCATCTTATGCCCTCGCGCCACTTCCTGTAATACAAATAAAACTGAGTGGGTCAGGCTTGGGAGCCTGGTGAGCATATAGGGTTTTCAACCCACAATAAATAATCATATTTAATTTTCACCAACCAACAATAACCCAATTACCCATTCCCGTTATTCTCACTTTATGTCCCTAAAACAACTAACATAAGGGACCTAGTCTAAGAATATTTCATCGGGGCGACAACACATGCTTCGGGGGTACCTCAGCAATATAAGTCAAATAAGGCAACCATGAGGGGGATGGAGTACAACGAATGAACACCCAAGTTCATTAACACCTACAGGTGGCGAACCTGCTAATGTTTCCACAAGACTGTCTAGAATAGCCAGTGGTCGTCATCTAAACTCCGCTAGATGACTAAATCAAACAACAACGAGGCCTCTCATCTGTTTATTACACACCAACTATCTACCCATGTTCTACCCAACATATTAGTAGATAAAAATATACATTTTTATACATAGTTTAAAAACCTGTATAGCATGCTTGGATCAATACATATTCCACATAACAGATGAGGCACACACATAACACGTATTTCATAGAAAACAAATCAGAGCTATGAGTTAGAAGAGAATGAATACACATTCACACATATAAAAAACAATATACTTAATACACTCAAACCATACTTGTATTATTATCGTGTTTATGAAAGGTAGTATACACTCACTTGATCAGAAGATGATCGGACAGCACTACGACTTGCAGAAGTAGTAATCCTCAGCAGATCTGAAAGATCTTCACAAAAATCGAACTTCTCGCGGGCAGAGCTTCGGCTCGGGAACCGCACTTCTCGGGATCTTCGGGATCTCGGGACTTGCCTCGGGGCTTGAGAATAATACCGGGGCTTCAGGTATTTCTGGCACGCAAAACGATGCAAAACGGGAGAGAGAAGAGAGAAAATGAACAAAAGAATCGGCTGCCTTCGGATCCTATTTATAGGAGGCTGGAGCCTCGGAGTACGCAGGGCGTATGCCAGTACGCGGGGCATACTGGTCCGAAAAACGTCACTGCGTTCGTCATCCGAAGCCACTTGTTGCGAGTGTCGACATCTTCGGTGTACGCGGGGCGTACTTCGGATCGGATTGCTGACTCCCCTTCGGATAATGCCTCCGAATTAAAGATTTAATTTAAATACAAAATATTTAATAAACTTCGGAAATTCATATCTTCTTCATACGAACTCCGTTTTCGACGTTCTTTATATCCACGCGAAGGTGAGACTACGCTCTACAACTTTCGTTTAGACTCCGTCGGCTAATTTTGACTTTAATTTTATTATTTATTTTTAATAGGCCGCGACAGAAAAACTTCGTTATAAAATCATAACTTCTTCGTTTGACGTCCGTTCTCGCCTAACTTTTTATCGCTTCGATACCAACAACGAGACCTTCGATCCTCGTTTAGATTGCTTCGACTCAAAACCGCTCGATCTCAAATCGAGTATTTCAGGCTGCATACCGCAAAGCCGAAACTTCGATAAATCATAACTTCCTCATACGAAGTCAGATTTGGGCGTTCTATATATATTCAGAAACCTCGTTTCAACTACTACAACATTATTCAAAGATATTAAGTTTATTTTACACTTAAATTTTGACGCTTATTTTTATTCTTAATTAATCAAACCACATAATTAAGCAATTAAGCACAAAACACACAATACTTAAATAATACAATCTTTATTATTTCAAAACAGGTTACAGAGGTTAACCTAGACTGTTACATTGCTAAAAATGGCAAGCCCGGAAACACAGGCGTTACAGACATGGATCATAATCAATCTCTAAGTTAAGGATTCTGTTTCCCGATTTCCGATTTATGATGACCAGATTTAGACTACTAATTGAACACATCACTTCAGTCCGGGCAAGGCCTTGTACATGAATGTGAACATCAAATCATCAAGGGGCCCAAAGATATTGCTTTTTCCCGTTAGAGAAAAAGAAATGAATAAATTTTGACTCATATGCTTGTATCTTTTATTCACCAAATCATGCATGATACTACGTTTTATAATATCACGTTACTGATGCATTTATGTAACACCAATGCACTACCGAATTTTAAATTACAATTCATATATCTCCATTTCAAGAATATAAGATATTATCATCTCATAATTACTCGTGATTGAATCCATGAAGTAATTCTCTGAGTGTGGGTTTTTCTAATACTCTACATCCCCATTTACTGAGTACTCATGAACATTGTAGCAATCTTATTACAATATCTAATATCCATAGACAATCTTCAATTCAATTGATGACAGTCTTAGTTCACTACTTACTTCAAAAAGTATGAGCGACTGTGGAATTCGAATAATCAAATTATTCAGGAAGTAAAATGTGCAAACTGAAACACAATAATAAACTAATTAACTATGGTCTCAAACCTATTGAATATAACTAATCTCTATTAATTAATCACCATAATAATTATCACTTTATTAATTGGATAATTGTTCGAGTAATCAACTAACCACTTGAATTAAATAACAACAGTCATGCCATGTTAAGCACATACATATTATGTCTCTCTATGGTCCTTCATTTGTGAATAAATCGACCTGACACTATTCCAATGATGCTCCTTTCACAATTCCAAATTCTTGTCATTGTCTAAAATGTATTGGAATTCCAACCTTACATGCATTGACCTTCCTTGATCTCGAGGCTTCAAAGTCACAGAGACTAAGCCAACATTATTACAGAATGTTCCATTGAAACTTTGTTACTAGAAATAATTCCATGGTAATGAAGTTTCAAATTCAAGGTACAACTCCTTGAAAACTTCTCTTGCATTAATATTTTCAATTCACATGTAGACTTAATAATCAAATCTCATTATGGAAACATTTCCATATTCCCATATAACCATCAACTTTGACTAAGAATCATCTCAATCTAAAACATGTAACTATGGTCCTCCCAAACAATACCATACTTCCAACTGTCCACAAGCAACCAATCTTCAGTAAACCTCAGACTGTTCTTGATAGTTGTTTAACAAATCCAGTCATCTAAAAATTCTAATCTTTTTTCCTTTCAATGTGGAAATATTAGAATAAGTAAATATTTTAGCATATGTAATCGATCCTATATCTGAAACATATGGGACTCGATTCATTAAATCTGATATATGTTCAATCTCTTGCTATAATATTTTCATATATGGAATTTCCTATGTTGAACCATTTCAACATGATATTCACATATGTCTATGACTAAGTTCTATTAAACCATACGATCTAATCCTTTAGATTCGAAACAAATTATGAGTGCCCTCTCCCTTAAGTCTATCATAACGAAACAATTCCTAAACTTTGAAGTTTGAAAATTGAGAACTTTGTTACCTACGAACAGTATTGTGAACATACAATACTAGCATAATAGTTATGCTCCCACTAGCTCTGACATGTACCCAAAAGTCAACTAGACTTCTATAAATCAATACTCTTGACTTTCCTACTAAAGTAGATATTTCTGTTACTCAATGCTTCGATAAGTCTCCAACTAAACTTCTTAAGCTTATACACTTTCATTGGATAGCATATGTGTGTGTTTAAACCCTTTCATAAGTTATAACTATAAGTATTTGAAAGTTCAAACAATTCCTTGCCATTTCTCACAATTCGAAATATGAAAAGGGATATCGTAATCATATTGTGAATTTGAGAATGCAACTAATACAAGCAATATCCATACTAATCATTATCAGATCTTTAAAATCTGCTAGCAAAAGTGTTTCATCATAATCATTCTCATGAATTACAACGATAAATTTGCCACCTAGATTGTATGGTGTATACGTTCCCATCCATATGAATCTATCATTTCCATCCTATAATCATAAGACAAGATTTAGGACAAAACCAAATTCAAATTTAGCTATCCTTTCTTGGAATGAACTTTGCTTATTCTAAATTTCATGCCTTCTGTTAGCACAAGGGCCTAACAGTGCTTCTGTGCTGTTAAGAAGCTCACCCATATTGATCTATGTACTTTCCCTGACCAACGTGCTTTGCTTTCGTATTCAAATGAAAAACATAGAACTCATAAGCATTTCCAATTCAACTGGAAGGTGCACAGAAATAAGAATGTGTCAAGCAAGCACGATTGGTTATCACCCTCAGTTCGCATGCTAGTGAAAACTAAAAGGTTTACTCACAAAGAAACAAATGGACTCTTTCGGGTTAACCCATGGAACTATCTCAGACCTAGCCTTTCTCTTTACCATACGATCAAACTGCTTGACCTTGGCCAACCCCTTTCCATTGGGAAAAGAAATATTTTTGGACCACCATTGTCACTATTGTCAATGTCCATGGAAACTTTGGAATTAGACTCTTTAAGCACCTTTGCTTCCGATGTGCTCTTAAGCATTTCTACTTCACTAACAATCAATATTTGGGTCAGAACAATTATGTTCATGTCGATGTTCATCATACAAAACTTCTTAATGAACTGTTCGTATGAATTTGGAAGTGAAAGAAGAACCAGATCAATGGCCTGATCCCTTAGGAAAATGATACCCATTCTATCCAACATGTCAATGTACGATTTCATTTCCAAAAAATGCACACACACAAAATTTCCATCTTGATGTCTACATGCGAATAGTGCTTGAGAAGTTTCGTATCTTTCAACTCCAAAAAAACACGACGTTAGGAGAGTCACTGGAGGAGGAGGTGGAAGAGTTGAAGAAGCATGATGTCCAGTTCCACCATTTCTCGAAGAAAAAGAAAACATTTCCACAGTGATTAGAAAGTTTAAGATCCTCTTTAGAAGGAAGAGGAAAACTATTTCCAAAGGAATGAGGAAGATCATTATTGTCTTGACTTGACATCTATAATGGGAGAAAAGAGAATTCAAATTAATTGGTTTTAATCTTTAATTATTAACCCATAAATTTTAAATTAAGGCTAGGATCCATATTTTCGATTCGAACTTTGAAGAGGGATGTTGTAGTCAAATTCAAATCTATTTTAGGTAGATACGACTTTTACCAATTTCAGTCTTATGAAACTCCTAGATCTTTTGAGATTCATTGATTCTTATCAATGACATGCTTAATATTGGATTATGCTCTCACTTTTGTGACTAGGATGCCGAGGATCACAAACGAGATGTGAATAACCATGCAAACCCGCTTGACAACCATGAAGTCTTTTATCATCTCACATTGATGTACCGGTTTACCACACACACGCTCCATCAACAATCACAATTTTTAAGATGTCCATCATAACTCTTTATAGTCCCTATTAGTATGTCAGTTAACCACACACGCTCCACTAACGACATATAAATCATAATATACGATATAATGGACTAGCATACATTTTTTCCTAAAGTAACTAGAGTGGGATTTTAAAAATAGTTTAGTTACTTTATATCATTATACTTATTAATGAGGTTATGTCCTATCGAACCCGTTCTGCTAACGACCCTCCACCAAACAAGGGAGTGGTGCGTGAGAGTGGACACCTATTCGACGACCATTTTATATGTCGTTTCCTTATACCCCTTATAGTTCGCCTTCGTGAACGAGGCATACTAGCAATCCGACTGACTTCTCCTATACATATAGTAATTTATATTATTAAATATATATATATATATATATATATATATATATATATATATAAGGGTGTATTTTAAAACAACTCAAAATATAAGGTTTAATCTTTTAATTATAGAAATTAGACTTTTTAAATTAATTAAAGTTAAACCAATTTATAGATTTAATATTTATCTTTTAATTAAACATTTAATTAAATCAATAATAAGATCCATAAGGATAATATGAATTAATCCTATAATTAATCATTATCAAATCTAAGGATATCTCCTAACATTTAGGGTTTTATTTAATTATCTAATATAGGCAAAAATCGGATTATGGTAGATATTGGAATATATAATTACCAATTAACAACCACATAAATCATATTAGGCAAGACAATTTGAAAAATTGGATCTGGCAGATCCCACGTTAGGAGAAACAGATGCTCACGACGTGAGAAACAATTCTTCTATAAAAAAAAACTATTTTGATCAGTTTATCTAATGTACAAACAGTATTAGACACACCATGTGTCACACCCCAAAACTGAGAACGGCGGGATACATTCTGGGGTAGAGGACGTCATGTACAGTATCATAACAATGCATAATAGTAAACACAAGCAACAACATCCATTGCATTAATATAATAATTGTAATACAAGCGTGTTATGTACAGTTTGTTAGACACCAAAAGTATAATCAAAATAAAATATGAGTCTTGTATGTACTCCATCTTCTCAAAAGCTGCATTTGTACCTGTCTACTGATGACCTAAGAATACAAGTTATTTTGAAAACGAGTATCAGCATAAAGCTGGTAAGTTCATAAGTATTTAGTGTCATTGCTTGTATAAAAGTGTTTAAAATCATGTAATATAATAGTTGTCATCAATTTTTGAAAATAGTATGATCCCTAGAAAATCCTATATTTTTCCAGTAAAAGTAGTCTTCTACCAAGACCCGGTTAACTGTATGCTTGATCCTTTGAAAATGTAAAAGTTTTCCCAGTGAAACTATCCGTATGAAAATATAGTTTTAGACTTAATTCATGTAAAGTAATTAGGAAAATAATGATTTACCCCAGCAGTGTCACTGCCGGCTGAATGTAACAAAACTGCACACTCCAGGTAGTATTAAATGTACAATACACCTCGGGGAGTCTGTTTCGCCTTTATTTCTTAATGTGTTAATTAAAGGTCCGAATGCGAACTCGTATGTAACCATGCTGCTTGACGATCGTATAACTGATGACCCTCCAGGTCACACATAGTATGGTAACATTTTGTCACCCCTGGGCCTAGTAGGCTTGGACTATAGCTAGCACTCAGGATGTGGGAGTGTCTGTCTCGTATAGATCTATACACATAATGCCCGTTCTCCCGCCAGGAGACTCTGGTTACAGGGTGATAGCACAGTGAAGTGTCGTATCGAGAAGTAGTATGTCACATTCAGTTTTAGTATGTTCTCTTGTATTAGTGTATAATATACTTTCTAGTATAATGTATTGAGTGTTCTCTTGTATAGTATGTCTTAACTATACCTATTATAGTTAAATAGAAGCGTTTATTGCATGCCTTTGATACACAAAGGTATTTAACTGAAGTGAAGACTTTTATATCCAACCCAAATATACATAATATATAACTAAGAATTCAACGACAGTCGGACAGATAAAAATATGCCCTAAGTCCACATCAAACAAGAACAGGAAGTAAGGTGAGCTATCAGTCCTAAGTCCTTCAAGTCTTACTTATATAAATATTTGGTGTAGATATGGTTTGGGCACAAAAGAATTTTAAAAGAGTTTGGAAATAGTTTTATAACAATTTATCATGAAAGAAGAGTTTGATAAACATTTAAAGCAGTTTTGTTGGCAAAGCAGTTAAAAGTATAGAAAATCCTCTTGGTTGCAAGTTGTAAATCACATGTGATTGATACTATAAACTGTTTGATTCAACTTGTATTCCCCCCCCCCCCCCCATAAAAGCATTTAAAAACATTTAAAAGGTTGATTAAGGGGTATGAACTCACCTGCAGTGAGTAGATTTGATGGAAGTGTCGGGTAGGATGCTAGGTGTCAAGTGAGGACTTGAACACACACACACACACACACGGATCCTATGTAACATGTAGTGATACATAAATGTATCCAATTAGTTATTAAATCACTAATTTAGTAAGTAAAGGCACTCTAATGCATGAAAACACTTTGTTTCAAGTGCTAGGAGTGCTACGGGTTGTTTCTAAGGAGTGTATGGCCTCGCTATGGAGTTTACACCTCAATTAGTCACCTCAATTCAGAAATTGGAATTATGTCGGGAACTTCTCCCGTGAACTTCCTCAAATAACACACATGAAAAGTGTTGTGAATTCCATTCAGTTCTTCGGGTAATTCGAGCTTGTAAGCTTGGTTCCCAATCCTATGAAGAACTTTAAACGGTCCAATAAACCTTGGACTCAACTTTCCCCTTTTACCAAATCTTATAAGTCCCTTCCATGGCGAGACTTTAAGCAAAACCGAATCTCCAATTTCAAAAGTCATCGGTCTTCGCTTCTTGTCAGCATAGCTCTTTTGACGATCTTGAGCTGCTAACATTCTTTCTCTAATTATTTTCAACTTTTCAGCAGTTTGATGAACCATCTCCGGTCCCATAAACTGTTTTTCCCCAGCCTCAAGCCAACAAGACGGCGTACGACACTTCTGTTCATACAAAGCTTGATAAGGTGTCATCTTAATGCTCGAGTGGAAACTATTATTATAGGAAAATTCTACCAATGGTAAATGTTCATCCCAATTACCTAGGAATTCCAAGGTACATGCTCTCAGCATATCTTCAAGTGTTTGTATTGTTCTTTCACTCTGACCATCAGTCTGCGGATGGTAAGCTGTACTTAAACATAACTTGGTACCCATTTCCTCTTGTAGACTTTTCCAAAACCTTGAGGTGAAACGGCTATCACGATCCGATACAATCGTTAACGGAACACCGTGAAGTCTCACAATTTCCCTCACGTAAGAATTCGCAAGCTTTTCCATAGACCATTTCTCCTTGGCTGCTATGAAATGCACACTCTTAGTGAATCAATCAACGACCACCCAAATCATGTCGTGACCATTCTTTGTTCTGGGCAGTTTAGTGACAAAGTCCATAGCAATGTCTTCCCACTTACCCATAGGCACAGACAATGGTTCTAAACTCCCATAAGGTTTCTGATGTTGTGTCTTGACTCTCGCACAAGTCACACACTCAGCCACATACTTTGCAACATCAAGCTTCATCGTCGGCCACCAGTAGTAGGGTTTCAGGTCCCTATACATTTTAGTGCTACCCGGATGAATTGAGTACATGGTTTTGTGAGCTTCTTCCATCAGAAGATCTCTGATTCCTCTGGACTTAGGTACCCAAATACGATCTTGGAATACCTTCAGTCCATGACCGTTTGTACCAAACACCAACGTTTTACCCGAACGTTCCTCCTTTCGGTCATTTTTCTCAGAAGCTTCCTCTTGAGCTTTCTTTATACTTTCCACAATGGTCGAGACAACTTCAATTCTCAACGCTCTTGGCCTTTTCCTTTCAAGATTGACTTTCCGGCTGAGAGCATCAGCAACAACATTAGCTTTACCGGGGTGGTAAAGTATCTTGCAGTCGTAGTCTTTAAGTAATTCCAGCCAGCGTCGTCGCCTCATATTCAATTCTTTTTTATTAAAGAGATATTGGAGACTCTTATGATCAGTAAAAAGTTTTCACTTCGTGCCATAGAGGTAATGCCTCCATATTTTCAGAGCGAAAACTACCGCTGCCAACTCCAAATCATGAGTCGGGTAATTCTTTTCATGCTCTTTCAGCTGTCGAGACGCATATGCTATCACCTTTTCTCTTTGGGTCAAAACACAACCCAATCCAACCCCAGACGCATCGCTATAAACAGCGAAGTCTTCAACTCCATCGGGTAGAGAAAGTATCGGTGCCTCGCATAGCTTCTTCTTTAGCTTCTCGAATGCTTCTTTATGCTTATCACTCCAAGCATAAGTAGCTCCTTTGTGGGTCAAAGCTGTCAATGGAGTAGCAATCGAAGAAAAGCCTTGGATAAACCTTCGGTAATATCCGGCTAATCCTAAAAAGCTTCGAATCTCCGTGGGACTTTTCGGTTGTTCCCACTTCATCACAGCTTCGATTTTTGCTGGATCAACCATTATCCCTTATTGGTTGACCACGTGACCCAAGAATTGGACTTCGCGAATCCAAAAATCAACCATTATCCCTTCTGGTTCGCCCCATTTCGCTTCCGGCTCGGCATCAGTAGGGACCGAACCTCGGCCTAGGACCGAGAGGTCTCGCTGGAAGTTCTTTTTCTCCCGGTTTTCGTCTAGTTTTGCGTTTTAGGTCCGTTTTTAATTGTTTTAACACGGGATTTTCACCCAAAACTTTATTTTAACATATAAGACCCTTTAATTAATGATTAATCACATTTTTAAGGATAAAACCTTATCCAAGAAGAGTGGGTGAAGTACAAAGGTGGAGTGTTGAGTTTCCTTTATTCTATGACACAAGCAACCACCCATACCCACTCATGTCACTATTCCCCACCAGCCCTTACCTAGTCACTTCATTGTACTTTTCCCACCTTTTTTCCAACCTCAAAATTGGTCAAAGGCTAGAAAAGTCCCCTCTCTCCTCACACTTCATTCATTCTCTCATTTTTCCACCAATAATCACACTCCAAACTCTCTCATCTTTCTCTCTCAATTTCGAGAACTTCAAGGCATACTCCAAGGCTTTTCTCCTTCATTTAGTAAGTATCATCATCTTTCTTATGATTATTACACATCCTCCTACTCAAAATCATAGGTTGCTTACACAAACAACATCACATTCTTGTTAGATCTTCAAATCTTCAAGTGATTCTTCAAGTGTTCTTGAGTTGAACACTTCTCTTCTTCAACACTCATCTACTGAAACTAATCAAGGTGAGTTCATACCCCTACATTTTCATGTTTTCTCAAGTTTTTAGGGGGGGAATACAAGTTAAAACACCAAGAACATAACTAAACTTTTCTAACAGCCTTCATCAGAAACGTTCAACTCCATTCACAGACTGTTTTGGACAACTTAAACATTTTTGTTTTCAAAACTGTTTTAGGTGTAAGTATTTCCAGTTCTTAGCTTTAAAATGACTACTTGCACATCTCCATGCGATTTTTCTACAATTTATGGTGATTTTTACAAAACTGCCTATCATTTCAAACACCAATCCAGACCAGTCTGTGATTATGGACTATTTCACCCAAGTTGGAGGTCATTAAAAATCATGATAAAAATTATGAGTAAACTAGACACATTTTGGGAACTCGCATAATTTACGGTTTTAGTTTTCGACTTCGTATGATTTTTCTATGACTTTTCTAAAACAGCGCAGAAAGGTTAAATTTAGTTAACAGCATATAAATTTCATAACACTTTATATTATGTTGAGCAAAGTGTATAACAATAAGTTCTAAATATTGAATGTGTTTCCTTGTTAGTTTATCATCATAAACTGAAACTTAGTCATTCATGATTACGTTACTCGCGTTTAGAACACATATATTAAGCTATAATAAGCATAGTTTATGGATTCATAGCACAAATGCATATTCATGAAAGAGTTCTTATACATTACAAACGTTTTGGATAAACTATAATAGGTATAGTTTACGTATCATTTACTTTTCAAACTTATTTTTCAAAGGTTTTCAGTTTAGTTCACGTAAATTTGTTAATGAATAAATTTGTGAGTCATCGCTTCAGGTTACTTCCAAAGTAACCAATTCAAAAAGTCCTGTAAATTGTAACCAGAATCTCTTGTAGGGAGAACGTGATAGTTGTGTATAGATCTATATTGGGCTTGACAAACCAACACCAGAGCTGCTTGCAACAGCTAGACCGGCAGGTCTGAGGTGATAAGTGTCATAACAGTTCCGACGCCTGAAGAACGTCGCATTACAAGACCGTCTAAGTCAAGTATGGTTATGATAGCTCACATGTGGTATTAACAAATCATCAGATTTACGGGTTCTAACTTTAATTTAACGAGTTATGTCGATTTAGCTCACTGAAATTACTTTAAGTACGGAAAAATACTTGTACGTCTTCATATCAAAAAGGGTTTTACGCCAATTTGAAACCACTTTCATATCTTTAAGTATGACAAATACTTGTTCATTTTCGGTCCTGGTATTTAGGACCACATAACTTTTATAAGGAAAATATTGGATTTTTCTTGGTAACATACATCTCTTTACAAAGATTGATTTTTAAACTCTTACTGTCAAAAGCTTATGAACTCACCAACCTTTGTGTTGACACTTTTCAAAACTACTTGTATTCTTAGGAATTTAGTGAAAACAGGAAATCAACAACGTTTTGAGGATGGGACGATAAATCGTCAAACAGTTCATTTTGTATCATAATGTAATTGATTCGAATCATGTAAACATATACTTTGGTGTAACTTTTTCAATTATATTTATGATGGTTGTATTTACTTTGAGCACTATTATACTCGTTGTTGTGATACTCTACATGAAGTCCTCCCCCCCGGACGTTTCCGCCATCCTTGGTTTGGGGGTGTGACAGATTGGTATCAGAGCATTGTTTATAGTGAACTCAGTATATCGAACCACATAAGATATACAAACTATAAATGCATTGGGACTAAAAGTCTCTGATTTAAAGTTTTCAAAACAACTATACTTTTAGAAAAAAATAATTTCTTATTAAAAGTATACATGCATGCATACATACTAAGGTCAACATCATTCTAGAACAAAACAAAAGTAATGATTGTTGGATATCACAGGTAAGCTCGGGGATGTATGGTCAGTCTTGGGAGTGGCATAGCCTGATCAACTATGCTTGTCCGAGGAGTGGTTAGCACATGCCCAAGAATGGTTGTGATATGGCAACAAGTCTAAATACTTACCAACACTACCACAATGAGAACATTAGAACAGAACACGAGTTTAAAATACTATAGGAGTATTTTGTGATATCATAACTTATATGAAAACTAAATAGATCCTTAATAATAGGTCTATAGTCCCTAAGTGGATACCCTAAGATATTATATAACTTAGAAATCATAGACTTAGAATTTATGGTCATTTCCTTACTTCCTTTTCCTTGTTTGGATGTGGATCTAGGGTAGGATCACTTATTCGAAGGTCTATCATATCTTGTTATATGTAATTAGTATGAACTATGTCATTATAGAAGTAACTAATAAGGATCACCCCTATAAGTAATTAATTATAGAGTTAGACGCTTAGTAATTACCTCTTCCACTCCTATTCTCGCACGTACAACATAGTAAGATCCTACTTACCGGACGACCCCTACTTTCCCAATCCGAACCCGAGAAATGGTGAATGGTTATGAGGAGAATCAGAAGCGGAACCGGAGGAAATCAATCCTCCATGCATAGCAAGGGTTTCCGCGAACCATTTCGACTACATCAAACCTGTGCCCCGTTGGGCAATCGTGATCGAGGGTTGAATGTCGATAGCAATGACAACAACCACCATATGGAGACCAACGAGGGTGCTATGACCTCAACCACGAGGGACCGACTGACAGAGCCCTCCCGGCGAAGACCCGGCAGATCGCGAACATCGGGGATTAAAGCAGGTAGACTACAACCTGAGTTCGGAAACTGCGCGCTACTATAGACCCTACTGTCTCACGTACCCAAGACTCAGAAAGAGACTACTATTTCGGAGACCAACTCTCTGTTTAGGACCTTATTGCCACTCAGGCAGAGGCAAAAGAGTAACGGGGTAGACACACAGAATTCAAAGAGAGGAGGATTGCAGCCAAGCATCGATTGATAGAGCTGCAAGGTGCATCGACTTTGCCTCAGACATCGCAAGGGACGGATCGTCGTAAGTAGAGTTCATACCGCTTACAAGACCTTGTAAACTAGGTTCGTGAGTATGCGTTGGTGCTACTCTATTCTAGGCATAAGCACGACACTGGGATTTAAGCAGTCATACTAAACGAGGGATCTAGTTGCTACCAAAACTTTTCCATGCACGGATGTGAGGTAAACCTACATCTAGGTCAAAAAAAAATTTCGCTGAAACCAGAATTACTAGAATCATATTAACAAGATGGGCTTAGGACATACCTAACAGACTCAGAGGTCTATTTAGCCTTAATTATATAACTAAGCATACATCAATTGGTCATAATAAGGACCTAGCTTGGGTCAAGTTACAAGGTTTCACTTGGATACAGAACTACTGAAATACATGAATATACCATATAAAGAATCTCACTATGAATTGTTTTTAGAACACCCTTAACGACCGAATTGCGTTACAAATTGATATAAGATAAACTTAGTTAGAAACTCGCGACGTATACCCATTCTAAAAACTCATTATCGTCTCACCCTTAAACATTTTGTTGAGAAGTTCCTTCTTCATAGATCTATGGGTGCGATCATACCAGCACTAATGCACCGGATCCCATCAGAACCCCTCAGCTAAGTGGGGTTGGACAAGCATAATCCCAAGATGAGTAAAGCTTAAAACGTCTGTATAAAACCTACTTCTACCCCCTACCATAACTCCGTCTCGGGAACTTAGCAGAAACACTAAAAATAGTACATCAATGTGCCTAAATTTATATATATGAATATAAATCGTAAGAATGCACTTAAGATAATTATTCCCACTAACGAAGTCGTTTTTCATCGTGGAACAGAGCTATGTCTTCACCAAGGGGAAATCAACCAACTAGCAAGGCGCCAACCCTGCAGATAGATTCTGCTACTTTTCAGGCTGCAGTCACGGCAGCCGTGACAGCCGTCATGGCGCAATTCAATGCTAACAACGCCAGCAGAAATGGAAGCGGTACTGACAATACAGATTGTGGTAACAATCATGAACACCAACGGGTGTCTGCCAGCGAAAATACCTTAGGCCACAAACCTACGAACAAGAAGCAAAAGTTCTGGGACTAAAAGAAATGTAACCCACCTCAAAAACTCGCTGGAAGAAAGCAATCCATAGCTGCACCTGCCATTACAACAACAGTCACGACGAACGCCGCGACACTAGCCACGGGTTCTGCCACCCAAACGCCGGCCAGACCATATAAGGGATCACTCCCAAGGTGTAACCAATGTGGCTTCCATCACCATGGGGATTGCCGGGAGATACACTGTAAAAACTGCGACAAGAAAGGGCATACCGTCCGTTTCTGTAGGGCCCCGACTCAGTACGTCACTTCAACCCCCAATACCAAAGTAATTCCAGTGTGCTTCCGATGTGGCGAAACAGGACATTTCAGGAGAAACTGTCCAACTAAGAAGAATGACGGGGGAGCCGGAGGAGTGTGACAAACGAACCAACAAGGGTAACAGGGAACCATATTAGGACTTTTGTAATGTTTCCAACGACAAAAACGTTTAAGTACCATATGTTTGTAATGAATTTGGTATGCTTGCTAAAATCACAGTCTTTCTAAAAAAAATAGTTAAAATACTCTCTCGTTCAAATCAAATCGAAGACATTCATATATGATCTTAGGATCATTACCTGTAAGATGTGATGACTTTGTACATACATCGGGGTTAATTATAATCAAAATACTGAAGTCTTGAAATAAATAATTCCATCCTGACTCCTATTCCGTTTCTAGTAGTAAGAATTGAGTGGGGCCACCCACTCGACGATTGTACCAACATCAACTTATATACGACGTTCATATACCGCTCGATCGTAGGGAGACCTGTCAGGGATCATGATATCAAGTATCATTACTGGCTATCGAAACACACCCACTACCAGTGCTAGACACTATGGTATGAATCGTCTACAATAATAATAACATCAAACAAAACGGATCACCCTGAAAAGAAACACAAGATACTTTATCATACTAGTGATCTCTTCTTATGAATACAGCTTAACTCATGTTATCTAAAAAGATTCGGTTGTCACCATTCAGTTTCGATTAGTATAGTCCTCATCTTCCCGATTTAACGTCTACAAAGGACCCTTCACCTAACCCACCAAAATATCGGAACCTTTGTCTCCCACAAACGTGTCCAGCATGGATCTCCGGGTCATCTCTCGCTGCGAAACTCCAAAACACGCACCAGAGGGGTGTTATACTTCCCGAAACCTTATCACATGTATTGACAGGAGACCTTCGGGAATGTCACGCATGTAGCAGACAAGGTTCAAGCACAAAAGCTTCGGACGGATACGGTTAGTCTACCACTACTACGTGTATATGTGAGGATAATGTATAATTAATATTCTACGGACATTGGATGTGTGCTTCCGCCCTAATTCCTGTTCCATGACTGGTTGTGGATTTGGGGCAGAGTCACCCATCCAAATGTCTTGCCAATCTTAAGCACATACGACCTATATGCACAAGTTAATGATAGATGGACCAGGTACGAGTCCTGCCATGAACATCGGGCCAAGGTTGCCCAGAAGGACGAGTAAATGTCCTACCATCCGAAAAGGTATATTCGCAAAAACCAAACCCACATGCTTCCTACCGAGCTACAAGAACCGTCAGGTCAAACCTGTCGAACTACTCAACAATGAAATTGAAGAACCAAGCTTCTCACCCTGGAAAGCTCTGGTCTTATTCTTCAAATAGAAAGGCAAATTGCTCGTAGTTCCATCGACTTAAGATGCCCCGACAATATCTCTAGTAGAAACCTTTACTATCTGCCTCGCATAGACGAATAGGCCGACCAACCGCAAGGAACGAGGTACCCTTCATGAATTGGACTTGAGATCTGAATATCACCAGTCGCGAGTATTGGAGAAGGATGTCTGAGGATAATCCTCCAAATTCGATGCGGACGCTGCAAGTCTGTAGTGATACCCCTCGGATAGGACCAACCCGCTCGCAGTATTCATGAGCGTAATAAATAGGATATGCCATTCTTACTAGGATCAGTTTGTCATTGTCATTGTAAATGACTTGCTTATCTACCCTTGTGGTAAGAAGGAAACCAAGGAGAGCAGCTACAACAAATCGCGGGAGCAATACGATCAAAGAAGCCTTACCCGAAGTTCTCTTGATACGAGTTTTTGAATTGAGGAGTCGAATTCCTAAGACACATCATTATCAATGTGGAAATTCTTAAGGACCCTTTCAATTGATCAAAACCGTTGAGAAACAGTCAGCACCAAAGGCGTCAGCAGGAATACGCCAAAATTTCGGGTCTCGCTGACCTACCGTCTTAGTTCCTTTGGAACTTCTCGTAAATTACGGAACCCCTTACGACTTTGACCTGGAAGGGAGCAACCCTTGACTGGGAAGAGAAGCAAGAGGGAGAAACCTTTAGAGCTCCAGAATAAGAGACCAAATTCCTCTGGAAGCCTCACTCTAGGAAGGCTTAGTACGCTTTGGAAAGCATGGAAAGCCAAAACCCCAGATAACTATGCCTTTCGAGATTCGTGTCAGAATCAGCTCTGTAACTCGCTACTTCAATCTACTTCCACGAGCTTAGTAAAGTACATTCTACCCGACACGTCTTGAACTTGCAAAAGTATCTATCCGATGAGACTCTTGTAATCCCCCTCGACGAGATCGAGTTCCACAAGAGCCTCACCTTCGTGGAAGAACCGTAGTGACCATGGACCAAGAGATCAAGTGAATGCAGCAACGCCGCTTCCCATTAGTGAAAGATCTTTGGAATCCTAACCAAGAACCTGGAGTCACTTGGGAGCGCGAGAATCAATCGATTAGGAAGTATCCCCACTTCTTGGCTCGATTGTTCATGCCTACTCCCTGCCTAAATTCAAATTTCGGGACGAAATTCCCTCTAATGGGGGGATGATGTGACAATCGTCAATTTCTGGTCAATTCGAAGTCAAATAAAGTCAACAAGTCAAACCGGTCAACTCAACTAACCCTAGTGTACTAGGGCTTACGTTATGTAATTACTAAACAACTCGTTATTCTAATGAGAGATCATAAATCGAAAAGTACATTCTTCAAGTGATTCTTCAAGTGTTCTTGAGTTGAACACTTCTCTTCTTCAACACTCATCTACTGAAACTAATCAAGGTGAGTTCATACCCCTACATTTTCATGTTTTCTCAAGTTTTTAGGGGGGGAATACAAGTTAAAACACCAAGAACATAACTAAACTTTTCTAACAGCCTTCATCAGAAACGTTCAACTCCATTCACGGACTGTTTTGGACAACTTAAACATTTTTGTTTTCAAAACTGTTTTAGGTGTAAGTAGTTCCAGTTCTTAGCTTTAAAATGACTACTTGCACATCTCCATGCGATTTTTCTACAATTTATGGTGATTTTTACAAAACTGCCTATCATTTCAAACACCAATCCAGACCAGTCTGTGATTATGGACTATTTCACCCAAGTTGGAGGTCATTAAAAATCATGATAAAAATTATGAGTAAACTAAACACATTTTGGGAACTCGCATAATTTACGGATTTAGTTTTCGACTTCGTATGATTTTTCTATGACTTTTCTAAAACAGCGCAGAAAGGTTAAATTTAGTTAACAGCATATAAATTTCATAACACTTTGTATTATGTTGAGCAAAGTGTATAACAATAAGCTCTAAATATTGAATGTGTTTCCTTGTTAGTTTATCATCATAAACTGAAACTTAGTCATTCATGATTACGTTACTCGCGTTTAGAACACATATATTAAGCTATAATAAGCATAGTTTATGGATTCATAGCACAAATGCATATTCATGAAAGAGTTCTTATACATTACAAACGTTTTGGATAAACTATAATAGGTATAGTTTACGTATCATTTACTTTTCAAACTTATTTTTCAAAGGTTTTCAGTTTAGTTCACGTAAATTTGTTAATGAATAAATTTGTGAGTCATTCGATTCAAGTTACTTCCAAAGTAACCAATTCAAAAAGTCCTGTAAATTGTAACCAGAATCTCTTGTAGGGAGAACGTGATAGTTGTGTATAGATCTATATTGGGCTTGACAAACCCACACTAGAGCTGCTTGCAACAGCTAGACCGGCAGGTCTGAGGTGACAAGTGTCATAACAGTTCCGACGCCTGAAGAACGTCGTATTACGAGGCCGTCTAAGTCAAGTATGGTTATGATAGCTCACATGTGGTATTAACAAATCATCAGATTTACGGGTTCTAACTTTAATTTAACGAGTTATGTCGATTTAGCTCACTGAAATTACTTTAAGTACGGAAAAATACTTGTACGTCTTCATATCAAAAAGGGTTTTACGCCAATTTGAAACCACTTTCATATCTTTAAGTATGACAAATACTTGTTCATTTTCGGTCCTGGTGTTTAGGACCACATAACTTTTATAAGGAAAATATTGGATTTTTCTTGGTAACATACATCTCTTTACAAAGATCGATTTTTAAACTCTTACTGTCAAAAGCTTATGAACTCACCAACCTTTGTGTTGACACTTTTCAAAACTACTTGTATTCTTAGGAATTTAGTGAAAACAGGAAATCAACAACGTTTTGAGGATGGGACGATAAATCGTCAAACAGTTCATTTTGTATCATAATGTAATTGATTCGAATCATGTAAACATATACTTTGGTGTAACTTTTTCAATTATATTTATGATGGTTGTATTTACTTTGAGCACTATTATACTCGTTGTTGTGATACTCTACATGAAGCCCTCCACCCCCGGACGTTTCCGCCATCCTTGGTTTGGGGGTGTGACAGATCCGACCAAAAATGTACTGAAATGTTTTTACTAACATTTGAAGCGGTTGACTGTGGAAATTATACAAATGAAAATTTCGGGTTGTCACACCATGGCTCTGATACCACTAATGAGTTTTATAGATTACAATGAGAATGTGCTTGCGGAATTTCAATTAACATTTAAGGGCACATGCAACCTAAAGGATCTATGTCTTAACACTTTGAATATAACATGCTATAAACAACAAAATAACTTGAACCCTAATGAATCCCTAGTATAAACAAATAGAATAATTAGGGTTACATACCTTTGATTTGTTGTAGTAAAAAAATCACTCCAATCTCCTTCTTGAAAAAACTTGGAAAGCAAGCACCAGAAATTTTGTGCCTTTAATGGTTCACACACAAAACCTAAAAACCTTAGAATGAAGAGGAGAGAGAGAGAGAGAGAGAGAGAGAGAGAGAGAGAGGGAGGGAGAATAGAGAGGTATAATTTTTGTTCCTAAGCCTTATAGGAAGAGCTTGAATGAGTTTCAGGTTATAAAGGGTTCTATTTATAGTTTAGGTAATGTAAGGACAAAGCTAGATTTAAATAATTAAATAATAGATTTAATCTATATTCAAATCATTTCCTTATCTGCATCCAAGGGGTTTCTGGAAACCTTAAGGAGGCTCCCAAAACCGTCCACTCCTTGGATTATTCTATAATTGATTTTTTTTTCAAATATGGAGCAATACAATTAACCCATTGCACCTTTAGTTAATTCTAATTAATCCCATATTAAATACAGATTTATTCTAGTTAATAATTACTTAATTCTAATTAATTTCTTACTAATTTATTAATCATATATATTAACAAATCAATTATATAACAATTGATCTAATGTTAATTTATTAACCTCATAATAAATTAACATACCAATTATTTATTTCAAATTAATATATTAATCATATAATATATGAATAGAGTATTTATCTCTCTTTCTCCTAATATCATTTCTAGATATGTCTAGTTATGAGTGCAACCTAAAAGGAACTTTGCTAATAATTCAAGATTGTACTAATTTAGTTATTGGCTTAGACACCTAACCCAACAAAATTTACGTTTAAAATCATATGCTTTCACAAAGATGATTTCTAATCATGAAAATACTATGAAGAAATTACTTTCTAAAAATTAAAATTGGTTTAAGAGAACCAATAGTTGGTGTCGCAGCATGTACTAAAGATGAAGGCTGCTATAAACGAGATCAAGGAGCTTCGCAGAATCATTTTGAATGATAATAATGTCGATTATTTAACAAATGATAATTCTATTCAAAATTTGGATCACAATTTTGATAATGAAGCTGCGATGGATACTGAAATTGAAACAAAAAATCGAAGATTGCCTTGCTTAAGCAGGAACTTCATTTTGTAAAAGAAGAAATTGCAAAGAAAGATGATGAGCTTCTCTTGGTCAAAGCTCACAATTCTGAAATAAATTAGAGGCTTAAAAAGTTAGCCGAGGAAAAATATTCCCCTTACATCAATTATATTATGCCTTGCTTTATATAAAGCTTAAACCTTTGTTTTCAAAGCTTTCAATTATTAAAGGTATTCCGACTAGCGGTGCCAGTGCAAAACAAGGGGTGAAAATTGTGAATCCCTATGGTGTGCCTCTGATGACCAAGAAGCCTGATGCAGGTAAGAAAGTGATTGCTGATTTTCAATCATTAGAAAGAAGGTGAAGAATATTGCTCCTATCAAAGCAACTGGTTCTAGTACTTTTGTCATTTTTAATCCACCATAAGAGAATGTTGAAGGAGATCAAACCAAAACTGATGTAGAATTGGAAAAGATGTGATAGTTGGAAATTCAACTTAGGCAAAAAGAAGTAGAAGAAAGAGACATGGAGTCTGCAAGACTCAAATTGCTCTATGGCCAGGTTGGACTATAGAAAGCACCATGGATTTGGCAATTAAGAATGTTGAGAAATATTGGTTAAATCTAACATCTTCATTTCTTATCGGAAACAAGAATAATACTCAACTTGATACTAAATGTCCTACATTGCTTCTTTTGTTCAGTTATTGAACAATTACAATTCGTCCATAAGCAAGATCCTACCAGTCTATCATACCATGACACTAAATACCCTACATTGCTCATCCAACAGTAGCATACAATCAATAGACAAGACCCTAACCATCCATCATACCAAGACACCAAGTGTCCTAAACTACACATGAATAATAAGGAGTTATCCTGGTCAACTAACATACTTGTACTTTAATAGTACCTCTATTATACCATGCAAAGGATATACAATAGGATACGTGGCATAGTGAGAAACTCACATGAATACGACTGAAAGTCCACACGCCTCGAATGTGAGTCAACACTAGAGAAACCACAATCACATACCACCTATTAACAACCAGAGTCTAATCCATACTACAAAAATCAAATCCTACCAAGTTTGACCAAAAGTCAAAATGGTCAAAGTCAATTGTTCAGCGCTACGCTCAGTGTAGCACATACCTGCGCTCATCGTAGCACTAAAAGACAAATAGCCAAAACTTTTCATCCCTACGCTCGGTGTAGCACAATGTTACACACAACGTAAACTGTTCACATAACCAAATTTGGTTTAAGTTATTAATCCATTAAGATAATATCCCAAACATTCTAGAAGTCAAATATACTTATAAAAGACTCATAAAAATAGAAACATTATGGGCATGCATGTCCCATGTATGGTGAAAGTATGATCTTGAACCCATAAATGACACCAATACAAGCCCAAACTCTAGACCTAAAAAATAGAACATTCCAAGGACATTCAAGAATAATAAATTTGCAAGCTTTATCTAGAGTTCTTCCTTTAACTCAAACCAAAACCAGAAAAAGGTACTCAAAGACCATAATATGAAAGATCTAGAGAGCTTGAATTATAAAGTTAGGAACTTGATTACCTACATAGGTCTACAAGATGCACGTGGAGTTGTGTCTCCTCTGGAAACACTCACTCAAGCTCCAAAGAACAATGAACTTCCTTGAACACTCCCAAATGACACCCACGAGAAGCAAAAGGAGGGAGGATATGGAAATAGAGGCTAAAGTTTTATTCTTACGATGATAGAGATTGATCCACAGAAACTGTAATAGTTAGAGAGGCTTAAATAGTGTCCAAATTCGTAATATAAGGTTTTGTACCAACAGCGACACTATGCTCAACATAGCACTTACCTAGGCTCGGTGTAACTCACATACGCTCAACATAGGAACAGAATCTTGAAATCCATCATGTTATACTAAAAAAGGGCATCTCAAAAAACGGGTGTTACAGTCATTGCCTATGTGTCATGACCTTAATGGTTATTATCTAACCAATTCCCTTTTTATCAATCTATAAATAAGTCATTGCCTATGTGTCATGACCTTAATGGTTATTCTCTAACCAACTCCCTTTTATCAACGTATAAATAGGGATGTTAGTTGGAAGGTAGATTGACTTTTTTGATGTTCTTACCTTATGTAATTGAGCATCTTACTAAAAAACGAAACATAAAATTATACTTCTTCATGTTACCATTTCATGCATTCTTTCAATATAATCATGATTTCATACATTTAGAACTAATCAATCGATCCAACAAAATAGAAGCCTCAGTCATGATCACAATCTCCTCTGCATTTCTTTATGCTTTGTAAAAGCTTTATAGGTGCATTTCTACTTCTGTATTTTATATTTATATTCCATTTTTCTTCCTCATATTTGAAATTGTTGTGTTACTCATCATTGCAAAGTCATTTTCCCTGTTTATCTCCTATCTCTTCATCTTTATATCAGGTATGTTTTTGCCGTAATATAGTTTTTACAGTTTCTATAACAATCAATTTCACCCTTCTTTAGGTTACTAGGTTTTCTTTTGAAAGCAGATTAAAAAATGTTTGTCTAAGGCATCAAGTAAGTGGGCTTTCATTTCCCCTGATAGATTATGATTAAGATAAGGGTAAAAAAATAGAACATGGGAAAAATCACCACACTTATGTGCTAACATGCACATCCACTTCATCCTTCCTATGAGCCAACATAGGAAAAAATCACCACAATTATGTACTAAACTTCCACTACATAATAAGGAAAATTGCATTTGTCTTAATGGGTGATTCTACAATGGAGAGCATATTGATCACTAATTGTAATCAATGAGATTCATAAAAGGATATCTAAGATGATTATCACTACAGAACCTTACTATTTAGTTCTCCATGATTAGTATAAATTCAATAATAATGTTTCTTCAAATATTAATACTAGCAAGTATCCCTTTGTGGTAAATCCACAATAAAAGGGATCATAATTAGATCAACGCACCGAGGAATAGAAACACACATTTTATCCTTAACTGAGGTTTTGCAAATTCTCATTAAGCATCATTCGACATTCTTAGTCTTTGTATTGATTTCAAATAACACTAAGTAGTTGACTTATGGGTTGCTCTTAAGCCATGAGTAAGTGAAATATAACAATCGCTCAACCACATGGATATCCATAATCATTGTATCATGTATTTTCACTTACAATTTACTCGGTAAATATGAATTATAACTCATATTAACATTACACCATTCACTGTTAGAATCTATGGTCAATAAAATATACTCCTTTTAGAATCAAATGTATTCACGTCCAGTCTCCTTTAGTTAACCTTCACATATTTTAATTTGATCAACCTTCATTGTCATCTTTCTTGACATACTGAACCATAAACTCGCCATCTTCTTATGTCTATGGTCCTCTCTCCAATCTTGTCTTCTCACAATTTCACCTATACAATTACTATTGTTCAATGTTCTCATGTTCTTGTTATCCTTTTCGTTCAACGTAAGAGCTTGATAACCATGGAAATTTAAATATCCCCCTAAGTCTTTTATCAGTTCAACATTCCATCAACAAATGATATTTTGTTTCAACTTACTGTCATTAAAATTAAATGATCTCTTTTCAACTATCTACATTTCACCTATCGATATTTATCATTGATTAAACATTCAAAAACTCAATCATTTAGTAGTATTTCACCTACTACTCTCAATTATAGCTCTCAACAAATTTACAATTTATTAATAATGCTCCCTTAATTATTCATAGTTTTAGCTATTATTATTTATCCATCTTAACACCTACACTAACTATTCTCGAATATAATAATTAATACACCTTGTATTGTATTCAACGTCATCGATTCTACTCAACCAATTATCACATAACACCAGTTAGATGTTATTAACAACATTGAATTTATACGCCTCACCAATACAACACATACAATCACACGGGACATAGTAAATTTTCATCTTTTAAGTGTTACTACTTAGCTACAACTCACATACATCTTATAGTCAATATATTTGACTATTACTAAATACTCAATTTATGGTTCACCTATATGCCATGAGTATATAACAAACAATTCACCCTACACTTTCTTTTACATATGTACTATCCAATGATTACATATGATATTGTCTGATAGCACCAATAAGACTTACTATATATATATATATATATATATATATATATATATATATATATATATAAGGTCTCACATGCATATAGATACTTCTAAAATACTTTGTTGTTATAAGGTACAAAACTGCTACACAATACTCTACAGCTAATACTCCCAACTACTACTATTATTACTATCATGTACTCAATTTATGGCTAACTCCAGTGCCACGAGTATATAATATATGGCCCACATCGATGCCAAATAAACACCCATACTCAATATATTGACTAATACAACAAAATTTTCATCAAATATAAATATTTGTTGCCACTTGCATTGTTGATGAATTGAATCACCAAAGAGTAAAATATCTTTGGAGATTTCATAAAAATTTAAGAAAATACAATATATTTTTGGATTTTTCAAATCCTGGAAAAGAAAATCCTTTTGGATTTTTTAAAATTTTAAGAAAATGAAATATTTTTGAATTTTTGAAATTTAAATAAAAAAAAATTAAGACTCTAATAGATTACGACACCTCAGAGTCTATCATAAATGAACAATAACTAAAGAATAAAAGAAAATGAAACAAATAGACTCTAACGTATTCTGATGGATCGAAGCCTTTCGGTTATGAAAAGTAACCAGGTAAAAGTAAGACTGTCACGTAAGGTAAAAACAAGAAAATTTACCTGATACATTCTGACGACTTAGAACCCTCTGGAGTTGAACTGGAAATTCTTTTCAGTTTATAGTCGGAACTATTTCAACTTCAATCATTCCAAGTCCTTAAAGAATAAAAATAAAGGTAGCTTCCGGTAATGCCTTTGTGAACATAACTACAAGTTGATCGTATAATTTAACAAAATAAATCTCAACGTTCCCATCTTCCACATGATTTTTTATAAAATCATATGGAAGTTTGACATGCTTCATTTTTTAATGTTGAACTGGATTATGACAAATTCTAAGAGCACTTTCGGAGTTATAATACAAATGAATCTTCTTTATGCCAATGGCATACTCTTTTAATTGGCTTTGAATCCATATAATTTGAGATGTTCAAGTTGCCGCAATAATGTATTCAGCCTCTGCAGTCTAAAGAGAAACACATGTATGTTTATTAGATTGCCAACTAAGATATTTACCATCTAGAAATTGACATCCTCTAGATGTGCTTTTCCAATCCAAGTAACAACCACCAAGACGAACGTCAGATTATGCCTAAATAAAGAAGCCAATATTAGCCGGGTAACACAAACCCAATGAAGTTGTTTTCTGAAGATCTTGGAAAATGTTCTTTATAGATGTCATATGTGGTTCCCTTGGATTTTATTGATACCTAGCACAACAACAAACCGCAAACATGATATCAAGTCTACTAGATATGAGATAAAGTAAGGACCCAATCATAATCCTATAGAAAGTAATGTCATTTGTTGCTTTGATGAGTAAAGGTGTAAGGTTTTTTCTGAACGCCATCAGTGTTTTGAATTTAGAGTCTCCATTTATTCTGAATTTAGTTAGTGAGGTCTTTGTGAAAGCTTCCTGGTTGATGAAAATTCATTCTTTACTCTTTTTAATGTTTAAACCAAGGAAAAAGTAAAAAGGACCCATTGAGCTCATTTCTGATGTAGTTTTCTTTAAAGTTTTGAAGTCATCAGTTAATTTCAGATGTGTTGAACCAAAAATAATGGCATTAACATTAATTTGCCCGACCATCAAATATTCCTCACCTTTGTACGAAAGAAAGTAGGATCGACCGAACCTTGTTTAAATTTTGACTACTTAAGAAAGCGAGTAAGAGTTTCATACCATTCTCTCTAAGCTTTTTTTAGACCATAAACTACTTTATCGAGAATGTAACAATGATATGAATATTTTTTCATTCACAAAACCTAAAGGTTGTTTAACATACACCATTTCTTCAAGCTCTCCATTTAGAAATGCACACTTGACTTCCATTTGAAAAAATTTAAAATTATTATGGGCAGCATAGACTAAGAAAATTCGAACGACTTTGAGTCTTTCAACAAGAGCAAATATTTCCTCATATTCTATGCATTCTTCTTGACAATAAAACTTCACAACAAGTCTTGCTTTGTTTCCCACCATATTGTCGTCCTTATCTAACGTATTTCTTAAAACCCAGTTTAGACCTACAAATGAAGCATGTGGAGGTGTCAGAATTAAACGCCACATATTATTTCTTTCAAATTCGTCGAATTCGGCTTGCATGGCTTCAACCCAATCAGAATGATCAAGAGCCACTTTCATAGTCTTCGGTTCAATTTTTGAGATGAATGAGTGAAACATGTAAGATTCCTAATTTGTATTTAACAAAGCATGTATTTCTATTTGATGAGCACAAGTTTAGACAATAGTATTTGGATTTCCAATGATTCGCGCTTTTGAATGATCGTTTGTCTATTTCAAAAATGGAAGATAAGCGGGGTCATATTCTGGAATAATTTCGGAATAGACTTCTCAGTTTCAAAATAATCACCACCATCTTTATTTGTCAGACTCTCCTCCTAGACATTAGCATCATCATTTTGTATTTTAGATTGAACAAGCTTGACTGCATAAGATTGGGAAATTGGAATAACTTGCTCTTTTTTAGTATGAGATGTTGGAATAAGAATACCTTCCACCTCAACTTGATCAGTCAGAATAAAAACACTCTCCCCCTCAATGTAATCATTTTCAGAAGAAATTCCATTAGCAATCTGAGTGTTTGAATTCGATATAAAAAGCCACCCCCATCAACTTGAACTTCAATATCATTCATTGCTTTAGCAAAAAGCTTCACCAATTCATTTTCTTGATTGTGAGAAGGCTTTGTTTCAGAATTAAGAGCACGTTCTGGTTCATCAAAGAATCGAATGAAATCATCATCAAAAGATGTAATTTGAGAAGTATGAGAACATTGTTAAGTAAACCTCTTCAGAAAAAAAATTTATAAATATGTCATCAAATGTAACATAATAACTTTCTTCAATCTTCCAAGACTTCTTTTTGAGAACTCTATAAGCTTTTGATTTGAGAGAATATCTCTAGAAAATAACTTCATCGGATTTTTTTATCAAATTTGATGTGATGCTCTTTAAAATTGAAAATAAAACACCTGGAACTAAACACATGAGAGAATTTCACATTTGGCTTACGATTATTCAATATATCATAAGGTGTTATCAAAAATCGTTTATTTATGTAAGAGCAGTTTTGAGTAAAGCATGCAGTTCCAAAGTATCAGCCCAAAAATAAAAAGGTAAATTGGAAAATGAAAGCATTGTTCTTGAAACTTCGCAAAGAGATCGGTTTCATCTTTAAACAACACCATTATGTTGATGTGTGTATGGGGATGAGAAATTGTGATTGATTCCCTTGTTTTTCAAAAAATCCTCAAAAATATTGTTTTGAATTCTGAGCCATTATCTCTTTTGATTTTCCATACAGGCATTCGTAATTGTAATTCAACTTGCATCACAAAGTCAATCATCTTCTGATTGGTTCCATATTTATGCTTAAGAAAATAAACCGATGTAAATCTAGAAAAATCATCAACAATAACCGGTATGTACTTTTTACCACCAATGCTTTCAATAATTGATGGACCAAATAGATTAATATGAAGTAATTCAATAGGATAAATGATTTTAGAATTCTTGATAGAAGAATGGATTTTCTAATTTTGTTCCTAATTCACAAGCAACACACAAGTGTTCTTGTTCGTATTTGAGTATCATAATACCTCGCTCTAAATCACTAAGGACAAGTTTGTTGATATCTTTGAAGTTCAAATGTGATAACCTCCAATGCCATAACCAACTATCATCATCAGAAGCTTTTGAAAGTAATCAAATTGATGGTCTCCCTTCAATAGAATTTTCTTGGATTCTTTATGTTGTAACTATAAACCTTCTTCATTAAATGACACTCAATGACATGTATCTACAACAAGTTGCAAAACACTAATTAGATTGTGATGCAAGCCTTCTACATACTCTACTTTTCGAATACTAAATTCTTTGTTTGTAATGATTCCATATCATTTGATTTTATCAATGCATTGTTTCCATATTTTAAACGTCCAACATCCTTCAAACTTCAAAACTCTTTTAACTGTGATTTTCCTTCCAGTCATATGATGCGAAAAACCGTTATAGATATACCATTTTCAATCATATTGGTTTTCATGAATCACTTACAAATTACACCAATCTAGGAACCCAAACCTTTTTTGGCCATTCTGAGATATGCGATTTGAAATTAGCAATAGGAAATATCTTGGTCTTATCAATCCAAAAAGATTTCTTAATCAGAATATTATTCACATTTATCAAAATTTTGAAAACTATTGTCTTTTTATCACAAAGCTTAATTTCCACAATTGATTTTTGATTTAAAATAAAAGATTTTGCCTTTGGTATCAATTCTTTAGGAAAACCCTATTTATCATCATGACATTTTTACACATCCATTTTCGGAACCAGATTTTGTTTCATAGTTCTTTTTGGTTTTGTACTTTTCTTGTAATAAGAATTGGACCAAATTGTGCTTTTGATTTCCCAACTTTTGTATATAATTCTTCTGATTCGCAAATTTTAATGGATTGTTAGACTATAAATTATTCAAATGAGATTTTGAGTATGAATATGTGCAAGAAATTTTTTGAGACTTATCAAATGAATGATTATCAGAATTTGCTAAAGTCTATTTTTGTTTCCAGTAAATCTTTCTCTCAACATAAATCTTTGTATATCTTTCTCTCATAGCCTGATCAATCTTTTTCTTATCCTTTTTACCTTAACATTTTGATCACTCATCTTAGATTTCTCTTCCAGAATTGGATTCAAAGTTCCTTCATCACAATTTAGCACTACATCAAAATTTCCTAATACAACTTGTGATGTGGACTCTTTATTTAAAGAACTAGGAATGTATCTACACTTTACTCTCCAAGATGTTTTCTACGAAAGTCTTACTATTTCATCACCATTATCTATTGGAACTCACCAAAAATGATTATCACAAGATTTAGCATTATCAATCTTAACAATACTCATTAAATCATCAGTATTAGTTTTATCCAGACCATTCGTAACAAACATTTGATTTGGAAAATTCTAAACTTTTGGAAAAACAACAGTTTCTTCCACCAAACTTTCAACTCATTTGTTTTCAATGAAATTTTCAAATTCAAGAGAATCTTCAAGAATTAATTTCCATTGTAATTTTTTGTTAGTTAACACAAAGTTTGAACAATCAATTTCATCTTCTACCAAAATTTCACTAAGATCGCTTTCATTAAAACCCGATTCACCTTTATCATTATGAGAGTCATTAGAATTCAATTTAGTACACAACCTTATATGACTTTCATTTGAATTCTTTGGAATTTGTTTCTATTCATCATTGGACAAAGTTTCTTTCATCATTTTCTTGATTTCTTTACTTTTCAAAACGCTTCCACTTTTTCCAATCCAACTCTATATGAGTGATGTGTTTTATTTGCACTAGTTTTTTTATTTATAAAGTCCAATCTAATCTCAACTAGTCTTAAACACAAATAGGCAGTGTACCTAGTTGTGAAGTAATATAGTTTAACGTAAGAAAGGGTGTCGAACACATGGAATGTGATGGTTTAAATCAAATAATTCAAATGTTAATTAAATTAGAAACAGTAAAGTAAAATGTGGTTTTTGTGTAAACTAAATTAAACTAATTTTAATGCTTAATTAATCAATGAAACTAAATAACTAAATGGAAACAATAGATAAGAAGTACTTTCACTACAATACGAATCTCCCAAGTTTTTATGTTTGATTTATTAGAAATGCAATGGATTAATGAATTGATTAACAAATTGTAATATGACTAGTTATCTTGATCGCATTTCCTAGTACTAATAATTAATGAACAACTAACACAATGATCATGTAATTAGTGAACACATAATTCATTAAATATATTCGAATTATGAACGATATGATCTAGTTATTTCTTGTCAGTGATCATGACAATCAATCTAAGCATAGCATGGATATATAATACTCTCTAACACAATCAAAGTTACTGATTAATATTATCTAACCTTAGACTTATGATCAAAGTCCTAGTCATACAAACCTAATGATCATAGATTCATATGATTCAAGTACATCAAGATAGAATGATCATCTAATCCTAATAATACTCAACAATAAAGATTAAAATCATAACTTTAACATGAAAGGTAAAGCAATCAACTGAACATGAGTAAAAACCAAATTCAATTAATCTTACTAACAAAACCAAAGCATATCAACAAGGGTTCATCAATATCTAGTGAAAGTAAAGATTTTTACACCATATTCAGTAAACTAAAGCAGAAAAACATCACCAAAAGAATGCAAGACACGATCATCGAGCAAACCCGAAGTGAAATCTGGATACAATAATGCTTGAGTCTTCAAATCCTTTCTCCAATTAGCATTCTAGCTTCGAATCTGGACCCAAAGGGTTCTTGGAAGGGTTTTTCTTTGTGAATAATCACAGCCTTAAGGCCTCTACCTTATGGAATCGACCTAATGTACGGAATATATATGTTTGCCACATTCTGGCTACCATGTCATGGGCGGACACCACGACGTCATGGTCCTCGTGTTTATCCCCTGTTCTCCAAGTTAGCATCAAGAATTGTGAAGATTTCATTCATTGTGTCATGGTAGTTAGGGATCAACATTTTCTCAAAACACGAAAGTCATCCGAAATTTTGTGTAGTTTTCAAATTATTATGATTCTTGTCAATCGGAGTTACGAGTCATGAGATATGGTCAAAACACTGACGAGAGGTTAACCTTCCAGCAACATCCTTTTGGGGTCTTTTACAGCTTCGTTCTCCTCCTTTTTCATCCCAACTCCCATTTTAACTGTACCTGAATACTCTCAAGAATATTAAGTATCATATATCTAAAAATATAACATTTTAATCAAATTTATTAAGATAATGGCCTAAAATATATAGTTAAATATGGCCATATCAAAATACCTCATACTTATCTTTTGTTTGGCCTTAAGCAAAACTGATTTTATTATTACCACATCAAAACCCTAGCTACCAACATCGCACAAGACAATCCATTTTGATTCTCTCTATTATATCAATACCACAATGCATGTATTTGTGTCTATATTTTCCTAAGAACTTCCCCAACCCTAAATACTCACAATCTTCATAAACACTTCCCTACTTCTTTTGAACAACATTCATTTTATGCATCACACCGAATATATCCTCATAAATCTTTCTTAACCTCAAGGTAATTTTTGGTTAAACCCCAAGCATACATATGAAAAAATAACCTAGAACGAAAAACTACAATAAATAATAACTTGGTAAATTGGCTTATTCTTGAGTCTTGAATTTTTGAACTTTCTTCATATTTCTTGATCTTTGTAGCTTTGTAGACTCTTATTCTTTCAAACTTTTCAACTTTGTTTTCTTTTTCTTTTTCTCAATTTTTTTCTCAAAAATAAAAATCCTAAAAAAACATATGCTTAAGCAAGGGAACTTAACTTCAACCCTTATTGGTTAGAGGTATTAGTCTAAGTGCAATGGCTACATAAGCTCTCTTGGATACATTTATGGTACACGATGCTAAAGATAATATGGCCCTCAAACTAAGAAAGGTCGTGTTTTTGTTCCGTGATTTCATTAGAATATGGAAGGCACAATACACTATAACATCTATTGGCTCAAATAAACATTGAAACTCGCATTGGATCGTCTCACAAAACAGTAGCAACCTAGATTTCAACACAAAAATACAACAAATTTTTTAACTAGATTCAATTTTAGATTATTATTTCAAATCTTTCTAATAATTTTTTAAAATCCTAGTCATCTTTTCAATTTTTATCAATAAGCTTGCATTCCTATATTCGACCACATACCCCACACTTAAATGATGCAATGTCCCCATTGCATGCTTAAACAACAAAAGAACATAAAATTAAAGGTTGAGGGGAAGGAAAAAACTCGTCTTGGTTATGTAGTCGCGAGATCGGATGACTATCGTAGGTTGGCTGTTGAAAGTATCTTGAATTTGTCTGCTAGAACGCTCCTGGAACTGAACATCCTTGCTGAAATTGGTGGACTCTTGGCATAAATGTGGGCGGAAAACAAATCTTCATTGCTCAAAAATTTGACTGGGGTGTTTCCACGCGTGGCAAGTTGTTGGCCACAGCATGGTATATGGAACTTCAATTGCGAGCAAATAGTTTGCCATGTCGTGGCAAATAAGACTTGAATTGTTTTGCGCTTTCACCATCGAAATTATTGACTTCCACTATGTTATGATATGTCTTCAGCTTGTTTCTTGTTTGCAGGTCATGAGAGGATCCTTCCCTTTGACATGGTGCTGAGGGGCCGCTTTCAGGGAACCTGCCAATATCAAGAAGTGCCCCTGGTGGAGATGCTCCCTCCATCGTTCAGTCCTGACCGTGCCTTAGCCCTTGCAGGTCCTCTTGTCGCCTCTTCGCCCGGGTGTAGTCCTCTTGTTGTTCAGGTCTTGATTGATGCACCTGTCGGTGGCTTTTCCCGTGAAGACTCTTTGCCCTCTGATACAGAAGAGGAGGAGGCGTCAGCCGGACTGACTTGACACAACACCCGTGCAGCCTCCAAAGAACAGATTGTTAGGCTAGACTCTTCGCCTTCAAATTTTGTCGAGGCCAGCTCCTCAGGTCGATCCTTCTCAAGAGGCAGAACGTGGACTTCCTTTTGGGGGAGGCCACTATAGTCGTTGACATCCCCGATGATGACACTCCAAAACAGTCGGAAGGGATGAAAGAAGAAGCGACTAGACTGCCCTGTGGACATAAAGAGGAGCCACTGGAAACTGCCGCCTCAGACGTTGTTCACGTAGGTATTCAAAACTCACTAGTCCTACTTCTTACTAGGGAGGGTACTGTTGAGGGTTCTACTTCTGCTCCTCCGGTAGCATCATCCATATACGTGTCTGGGTGGGGGATAACACGGGAATCCCGTCTTTCCCAGCACTCGGTGGCAAATGATTGGGGCTCCCATGCTTTTCCCCTTCTACCATCGAGGCTTTAGAATTCCTCTCTAACTCGCATCTTTCGAACAAACTTTTATATGCAGCTGCACAAGTTGGTTCGTACATGGTGACGAATGCCTCTCGCCTTCTTCAAATAAAAAATGGTTCGAGCAGGCTTACTTTGATTAAAGCCGAGCGGGATAAACTGAAGGCAATGTTGCTAGAGTTAGAGGGAGAGAAGCAGTCGTTCGAGGAGCGCTATGATCTGTTAGCAGGGGAGAAGGTGTCTTTGGAGGACCAAGTGGCTACTCTGTATGGGTTGGTGGAATTTTTTTCTCAACGAATCGAGGTTTTAGTGGAGGAGAAGGGAGTGTTGGAGAGCCAGGAGGATTACACTAACAAGAGGTTGGAGGAGGAGATTGTGAGGAAGAAGGTTGCAGAGGAGGATTTGGGGTGGTTGCTTCAAAAAGGCATTGTCCGAGTGGTGGATAAGATTGTTGAGAGTGTTGAGTTTGCGTTGGGGGTTAAGCGGATGAAGATGGCATGTGTGGTTGTCGGTGTGGAGAATGGAAAACAGGTGATCTGGGAGCAGGTTGCCACCGGAAAGTTTGTCTCCAGGAAACCGGATGCTTTTGCTAAGCATGCTCAGGCGATGCATGCTGCTATAAAATCTTTCATGGAGACAGACTTTGCTTGGGTGAGCCAGACATAGGGGGCCTTCATCAAATGTGCGATGATCCTGACTCCGAGGAAGGCCATCATGAAGGTGGCACTTCTCACGCTGGACCTTCCTCCACCTCCTCAGTAAGTGATGTATTTTACCCTTTTTTTGTTTTATGTTTAAGATAATATTTTCATCTTCATGGTTTTTGTTGAATTTGTTTTGAAACAATGACTAATTTTCATCTTTGGCCCTGTGTGGTCGTTTTCAAATCATGGGGGGTTGACCGGGTTAAACAATATGTTTTTTTGTTTCTTCTCCCCCCCCCCCCCCCCATTTCGTCATCTTGGATGGTTTATGATGGCCAACCTTGGCTTGGATTCTTCGAAAGGTTAGTGTTGGCCTTCAGGGGTCTTGATCGTGGTTATCGTTTGTTTAACAAGCTTTGGGGGGGGGGGGGGGCAGAGCGTCTTTTCGGACAGGCTCGTCGCTCACCCTCAGGTTAGTCTTTGTGACTCGAGGCTATAGTTAGCCTGTAGGTGTGAAATATAGCTAGTTCGCTTCGTCATGATTTCTTTCCTAGCTGAAAGCCTTCGCTTTGGGGCTTTGCTCTAAGCCATGGGTCAAGGGGAGTTGAACTTTGTCCATAGTCGTCTAAGCAAGATCAAGGTTGTCACCTCGGTGTCTAAGAGCTTAGGAATTATGCATTTCGAGGGAAATGTTATGATCCTTTAAGGCCTCTTACTTGTCATGATTAGGAACTGCAGGTTTCCTAACCTTGTCGGCATGTTTATTAGGGAGAAGTGATGAGCCCTTGAGGCCTATGATTGTGTTTCTCATTGGTTTTGTGTTGGGTGGCACGGGTGATCAGTCCATTTTTATTTTCCATTTGTATGAAAGTATGCCGATACTCATTTGCTACAAATTTTCTTTCCATTGCATATTTCTTGGTGCCTTGGAGGCCTCTCCATTGTTAGATAAGTATCGAGAGTCCAATAGTTGTTGCTATTCTAGGTTTAGCTCTTGGACTGGCTAGTTAGGGCGTGATTATATGTTAGGAGTTTGAACACTTGGCCCCTTCCATTGATTCCCCTCGAGTTACGACTATTAGCTTGGGCTCTGGGGCTCCTAGGTCGTTGGGATGAATTCTTCTTATTAGTCTTCCATGTTTTGTGTCTTTCAACGACTCGTGCCTACAAGATTTCTAGTATTCGTGCTCATATACGGGCCGTGATTGACTGTTTCTGGGATGGTCGTCTTTCATAAGACAATTTTTAATTTCCTCCATTCTCCGGCTTTGGTTGCCTGGTCGTCAACTTTGGGCGGTTTTGCCTCCTTCTGCGTAACTCTTTCGATGCTAGCTCTATTTTTTGCGAGGCTATTGACTAGGTTCCGTCCTAGGGAATCCTCTACCAGTTGCAGAGTCTTATGGTTATAGTGAGTCTCCTGTCCACCTCCTTTTTTTTGGGTAATTGCCTATCCTTTCTGCTCCGGTACTGGTGGTTCCTTGCTTGTGTTTCCAGTCGAACTCTGAGACTTCATGTGTGTGTTCCTTCATTTCCTTCTTTTCCATGCTCTGTGCTCTTGCTATGTGAAGGTGTGTAGGTACACTCAGTTATTTCCAACCTTGCTTGGTGTTCATGGTGACGATCCTTGATTTTTCCAAAGTGGCAATGTTGTTGCTATCGCCCCCCCCCCTATTTTCGAGTTGTTCGCTTGGGGTTGGCATCCTTTCTTCTTGTCTTGGGTGTGGATATTTGATCTTTTTTCGCTTGACCATATAGGTGTTAGTTGTTTTTGTGTGCCACTTTCTCGGGATGTGCGTAGTAGCCCAAGCATCGATCGCCCGAGTGGTTTTGCCTGTGTGTTTATGGTTGTTACTATCGCTGATCTGTTGATTGTTTTGAACTTTACTGTACCATGTATTGTTGACGGGATGGATTGTAGCCGGAAGAGGTTAGGTCGCCCTAGGATCATATCCTCTTCTGACTTATGTTTAACTACTAATAACTAGATTATTCTTGTTACCCTTTCCTTTCCATCATGGCTGAGTAGTGTCAATGAGAGGTTTATGATCCAGAACGGCCATACTTTGTGTCCCATGAAGCCAGCGAGTGGGGCTCGGGTTGGTGGCCTTAGGCTTCTCTTCCAGGATGGCAGGGGTCACTCGAAGCAGTGCTCGTAGAGGACGTCCGTGCTGCTACCTCCGTTGACCAAGACTCGCCAGATTAGATTTTTTTGAAGATGGCAGGGATTATGATTGGATTTGTGGGGTCCCAGTTGGGTGCTCGTGGATCTTCCAATGAGAAACATATGTTAAGACTATCATCGAGTAAGCCGTTGACGCCATTGGCTAGCAGTCGACGCCTGGCTCTATTCCCGAGGCCTGCGATTGCAAAGATTTCCTCCTTTTTGATTGTTTGTTTGTTCGTCTCCTTCCGGGTTCTCCCGTCTTTCTGTTCGGCTTCGAAATTTGAACGTAGAGTCTTCGCGATTTCTGTTTAGTCTCCACTCAGTCGCTTGTCTTCTACTTTTTTTTTGGATCGCACACTCTCTAGTGGCGTGGGTTTTGCTCTTGTGGTATTCGCAATATTTGATTTTCTCTTTTTCTGCCTGTTAAGGGGTTTTTCCACTGCGTTTACTTCCATCTTATGGCTCTTAGGCTCATCCTTGACGAACGGGCGGAATCTATGAGATGAGTGTCTCGAATGTATGTTATCCTTATCATGGCTTCCATCATTGCGCTCCTTATGGCTATGGCGGTTGTGGGAGCTAGCTGATTCTTGTTTGAGGTAGGTATTCGCTACGACTTTTAGATTTGCTTGTTTGTGTTCTTCTCCCTCGATCTGCCTGAGGTATATTTCGAACCTGGATTTGATTTTGTCCCTCGATTTTGGCATTGTTCCCTGCATTTTCCTTGACAGGAGGCTTCAGAGTGGCCCCTGGGCAAAGGCGCTCGTGACTAGAAATTCCTCATGGTCGGGGATGCTCAGGGTCGTGAGGGTCAACCAATCATAGTATGCACGGATGGATTTTCCCTCTTTTTGCTTGCATGCCATGATAGATTTGGCATCTCCTCTAACTTTCCTCAATTGCATGAAGTTGTGGAGGAAAAGGTACCTCAATTGTTCGACGCTAGAGATACGTCCTGGGCGTAGTGCCTTGAACCATTTGCTAGCATTTCCCGATAGTATGACCGCGAAGTAGGTGCAAGTGAATCTCTTTTCCATCCGAAGGGATGTCATTGTCCACTTGTAAGTGTCTATGTGTTCGTCAGGATCCGTCGTGTCGTCATACTTTGAGATGTTTGGTATCATGTCGGAATACTGTATTTCATACTATAATAGCTCTTGGTAGAACGTCGAGCTGATACTTGTTACAGGGTTGTTCATATGTGGGTAGTTGAGTACTCCGTTGGCCATCGCCTGTTGCACGTGGTATGGGCTATTGTTGTTGGGTTTTAAGCACTATAACACTCCTATGGTACACATGCAACCCTAGATGCTTTGGATCTATGTTTCTCTAATTATACATGCATTTTCAATTTTCCAAATCATACATCCTAACTAGCATACATGGAGGATAAACAATACAAAACTCATAGTTAGATGAATACCTCTTTGATGTATATGTAGTTCTTGGCCTTTGAAAGCTTTAGCACCTCAAGTTTTATGCCTCTAATGTGTCACAAACACCAAATGCAAGAGGAGGTTTGAGAGAATAAGCTAGTTAGCACAAAATCAATATCAAAGTCTTAGAATGATAGGTGTAACCGATTTTGGCTCTAGGGGATCCTTTTTACAGTGTAACAAATGCTAGGGTTACATCTTTGCAAACCCTAATGCACCATGACCTTTCATATTACTTAGGCTCCATGGGTTAAACCTCCATGGACTATCACATTAGTTTAGCCCATCCTAATTAACCATGGATCATTGGCCCACACTATAAGAATCATTGATTTACTTAATCAGTCCCCGTATATTTAATTAGTCTCTTTTGATCACTAAATAAATTCCAAATTGATTCTTGATCAATACTAATTAAATAATATGATTTATCAAATTAATATATTATACTTATAATATATTAATAAATCACAATTAGCCTTATTCTCAAAAGTCCATCCTATCAAATTGCACTGGTGAAGGCAACCCAAAAGGACCATGCTACAATCAGGTCAAGTACATCCCAGTTATAGTTATGGGCTTAGACACCAAATCCAACAGGTGTACCCTTGGCCATACTCATAATGGTACCTGTGATTGTACATAGTCTCTTGAGGCATATACGATGCCTATGTGGGGTATGCGTGCATTAGCTATTTTGGCTGCGAACTTGACTCCATTAGCCACATAGTGTGCGCATTCACCCCCTGTGTTCGCGTGCTTTGAATGTTGTGGGTTTTTGTCTGTGTTTGAGGGTACACGCCTTAGTAGTGGTATGAATATGGGTTGAACGGTGGTTTTTGGGTGAATAACGAGATATGCGACATGGCGGCTATCGGGGAAGACTGGTGGCCTGCAAGTGGTGTGACTGATAGAATGGTACCGGGGGACCAAGCGTTGGTCCCCGTCTGCCGTACCGATGGCTATGGTCGATTTGTTGTTTGTTGTGATTCTTTCGTCAGCACTCTTTGAGGCATTGTGGTGGTAGTCATGGCCAGATGTTCTATTGCGAGGAGCAGTGGTCACTATAGACTAGCAATGAGCTCTGTCGTGCAGCCAATTGGCGGCGTCATCGGTGTCTGTGTGAGTGGCTTCTCCACCAGTGTCGACGGACCACTTCTGTCAAGGGACTTCATTGGTCTAACTGGGCTAGTGTCATCACCTTCTTTCCATGTCGGTCCTTTATCCGTCATTTCCGGCACTTGATGTTGTAAAGCGGGATGTGTCGTACTGGGTGCACGTCCAAATGGCGCCAACTATTGTGATATGTCTTCGGCTTGATTCCGTCTCTTTGGAGAATAGAATGAAAGGCCTGAGAATCAAAGCAAAGAAAGCAAGATCGTCAGTCGTCGTCCGGGAGGCATTCCTGGAACGAGGCTCTCACGATTAAGTTAGATGGTTTCTTAGAGTGAAGGTGAAAAGAGGTTGGGTAAAAGTGAAAGGGTCAAGTTTTTTCGATCCCTTCTCTTGGAGGAGAAGGGACCCTTTTATACTTGTGGTCAGGGGGACAGATCCCCGACAATATCTTCTACTTTTTCAGGTCTGGCAGGGACATGTGGCTTGTAATCGGTAGATTGTGCTCCGTGAGTGGCTGTTTGCTATTGGTGTAGGTTTTCCAGGAGCGGTGTCCTAAGTGCTACACCTGTCACTCTGGGAGGCAACTGGTATTGTTTTTTCCTAATGCTGACCTAGGCGCTTGGGCGCCAATGAATGAATACATGATCGCGAGGGCGAGGACGCGGCGCTAGACATACACTGCCATTTGCCCAAACCATCTACCAGACTAACAGTTCCGTTAATTTCGACATATTCCTGGTGAGATACATCATCACACTCATAATGAAGTCCTAACAAGAATGTTACCTTCTTCTCTATATCCTCTCAATCCAAATCATACTTCATAATCCGACTCAACATATGATTATACCTTTTAGAGACATCATCTATCCTTTCTCCGGTCTTTTGTTTGAATGAACCAAAGTCTAAACGTAATGAAGTTTGAACAAAATGAATTTGATCATCATTACCAAAATATAACTCTTTCAAAAGCTTCCAAATATCATTAGCAGATTTATATGAACTTACTAATATGAATGTATTCGGAGCAAGAGCGAAATGAATTTCCCTTTTCTCTTTTAAGTCACTTTCAAGTTTCTATGTCTATTCAACAGTGTTGTCAATATAATTTTCATGAATATTTTCATACTCTATGAGGGAATAAACAGGTTCCTTCGTCTTTGTGAACTTATGTGGACTTTCAGTTATTGATTTTTGAATATAAGAACCATGCTTCTCAATAATAGTGATGTAATCCTCCATATAAAGCACCCTTACTTCATAATAATTAGTGAAAAGAGTTGGAACTCTAGTATTTGAACCAATGCTTCTTGAAAGATTAAACGCAATGGTATGAGGATCGTCTTTGGCCATGATTTCAATGAAAAATTAACAATTGATCAAATCGATGAGTGAAATGCGAAATTCAAATCAAAACTAGTTTTTGATCAAATAATTATATATCAAAGTGCAAGGAAAATGTGAATGCGAAAGAGATCTAGAAAAATCAAATATGGTGAAAAAAATAATTGACGAACACAAATGAGTTCATCAATTTTAATTTCACTCAAAGATTCCCTACTCTGATACCACTTGTAAGATCTATTGATTAGTTTGAAATGTATGAAATTATGATTATATTGAAAGACCACAAGAAATGATAACACGAGAAGGTAAATTAGTTTCTATTTTGGTTTAGATTAAGAAGCTCAATTACATGAGGTAAGAACGTCAAAAAAACCTACTCTACCTTCCAACTAACATACCTATAAAATATATAGGTTGACAAAAGGGGTTATAGAATAATCATTAAGGTCACGACACCTAGGCAATGATACGTGATAAAATAAATTACGCTCAATCACTCCGAGACATAAGGTGTACAATATTCTGAAACTAACAAGCATTCGAATAATACAGTGAAGACTAAGATATTACAATGAAAGCTTTCGCAACAGGCTCAGACACGACATACACAAAACCCCATTTCAAATATGGAGAAGAATGATAGTGCAAAACATGAAAAAGATGAGTACCTCACTAACAAATATAGGTGAAAATAAAGAACAAACCGGAACTATTCATTCCCCGTTTGGTTTTTATTGTATAGAAGAACTTTTAATTAGTTTAAAAAAAAAAACACAAATTACTTAAGTTGTTTTAACATCTCATGTTGACGAATTCTTTGTATGCATATAAATTTTTTAACACTAATTTATGTACCATAATAGTTATACAAATAAAAGACTCTATAAATTTAAATATTTCCGTCAAATAGTTAGAACCCTCGTGTGTGTAGTTTTGCACATTTTTAAGACCTAATTCATGTTACAACTCTAATAATTTTGCTTTGTTCTCTAAATTGCGGGCGATGTGGGAGAGCATATATGTGGTATGCTAATAGACATAACCATCGATAATCATACTATATTATAAAGGAAACATTTTTCCTTTCACCGTATTCATTTGAAACTCTCATGCATTTTTTATTTCACCACATTCATTTGAAACTCCCATGAATTTTCAATTTCTTTCTAATAATAAATATAAGTTGGTTAATAAAGTTAAATAAATATCAAACCTAAAGTGTAATCATATATAAACTAAATTTTAATATTAAAATAATATTTTTACTTTACTTATAAAGTTATGTTTTTTTTTAACTTTTAACATATTATACTTAATTTATTAGTTTTAATATAGTATCGGATGTAAACCATTATCATTTTAAAGATACAATTTTGGAACAATTTGTATAAAATATTTAAATTATTAATTTAAATATAACATATTACAGGGTCAACTTGAATATAAGTTTTAGTTTAACTTAAACAATCCAAAAAATATTTTGTAAATAGTTAAAAGTGATAAATTGTAGTATCTTTCTAATAATGATTATAAGTTAGTCAATAAAATTAAATAAAATATCAAACCTAACGTGTAATCATAAATAAACTAAATTTCAATTTTAAAATAATATGTGTACTTCTACTTATAAAGTTATGTCTTTAACTTTTAATATATTATACTTAAATTATTAGATTTAAAATGTTGTTTTATGTAAACCATTATTAGTTTAAAGCTATAATTTTTGAACAATTTGGACAACATACTTAAATTATTAATTCAAATATAACATTACAGTATCAAAGTAAATATAAATTTAGTTGCACTTAAAAAACTAAAGAATATTTTGTAAAGAAAAAACATCATAAATGGTCCCTATAGTTACCCAAAATCTAAAGTTTAGTCCCCGTGGTTTAAAAACCTCATAGATGGTCCCTGTGTTTTCAAAACTTTTGATGTTTGGTCCTTTTTGCTAACACCGTTAAGTTTGTCTGTTAACTGAAGGGTATTTTCGTCATTTCACCACCACAAGGACCATTTATGATGTTTTGTTTTCTTTTATTTTTTAAATTAAATTTAATATCCAAGGTCTCTCTCTCTCTCTCAAGGTCTCTCTCTCTCTCTCTCTCTCTCTCTCTCTCTCTCTCTCTCCACCTGCTAAAGCCTAGACCCAGATAAAACCCTCATTTCTTTCAACCACACAGCCGCTCCACCCCTTTTTTTCCCGTGTATCACTTCCTCATCTCCGTAATCCCCAATTTCTCCTAATTTACACTTACAATGCTTCCATTTTTGCTACCCAAAATGTCGAAGGAGATAGCGAACACTGATCCTGAAGGAATCAACGATGTTTATATGACCTGGAACCCCTGGCCACACACAAAATTCGAAGCCAGCAAGACCACCACCATCTTTGTTGCTAATTACTTCACCCACATGAAGCTTCCACGCCCTTATAAGACCACCAACATCAACCGACATATCTCTATCACTTCTTTCTCACTTCCTCCTTCCACCGTTTAACCACCCCATTCCTTTAGTCGTTGTCTTTGGAGTTGTTAAATCCAGCAAGTGTAGCTGATTGGGAGATGATATCATCTACCTCATCGATTCAGATTCGAATTCAGATCATAGTTCGTTAATATACATCAATGTGTATTTAGGTTTTGTAGATTCCTCTGCTTCACACTTGTGTTTCATAATCGAGTTTGATAATACTTTAAATCTATTGTATCGATTTAGTTAATATGGGAAGGGATCGATATGAAAAATCGGAAAAGGATTACAATTTGGATCAAGCACATATACCTATAAAATATTATCTGGGTTTTGGGTCAGGTGTACTCATACTAAGCCTGAATATTTGGTTCTTGCAGTTTTGATTGATCTTTTGAACACATATGAGAACCTAAAAAAATTCTGGTTTCATGTGTGTGTGTGTGTTTTTGAGTTTTTGTTTAGATTTATAATGATTATTGTTAAAATTGGAACTGAGTGCATACAAGGAATATATGAGAGCGCGAACAGAGCAAAGGATTGTGTCTTCGCGTTTGACTGGACTTATAGATCTCTAGAGGTGGTGATGGAAAATAGAAACCTATGTTTGTGTAGAAGACGGGGAATGAACAGTCGATCGAAAGGGAAAAATGTTGAGGAATCGTGAATGGGAGGTGCGAATACAAGGGAGGTGGGAGTAAGTGGGAAAAACTTAAACCTAGAATTTTTATGGAGGGAAGCTAGAGTACATCTAGGACTAATTCCAGGAGGAAGAAGATATGAGATAGAGAGAGCTTGGATATTAAATTTAATTTAAAAAATAAAAGAAAAGAAAACATCATAAATGGTCCCTGTGGTGGTGAAATGACGAAAATACCCTTCAGTTAACGGACAAACTTAACGGAGTTAGCAAAAAGGACCAGACATCAAAAGTTTTGAAAACACTGGGACCATCTATGAGGTTTTTAAACCACGGGGACTAAACTTCAGATTTTGGGTAACCACAGGGACCATTTATGATGTTTTTTCTTTTGTAAATAGTTAAAAGTGATAAATTGTAGTGATAAATGCAAAAACTAAATTGTAATCTCAATTTAACTAAAATATTTCCTAAAGATATTGTTACCTTTAAAATTAAAAAAAAAAAAAAAAAAAAAAAACAATTATTTGATGTTTTAAAAAATTATAATGATAGAAATTAAAACATTAAGCAAATAAATTTTAAAATATTAATTAACAATAACAACAATTATAAATAACATTAAACCATATAATATATTTAATTTTATTCATGTGTAACTCACGGATACAACTCATTCAAACGATTGACTAAACTACAATATTAAAATCTCATAATATATTTCTATTTATAAAATTATGACTTTAACTTTTTAACATATTATAGTTAACTTATTAGTTTAACTATGTTGTCGTATGTGAGCAATTATCATTTTAAATTCACAACATTTATATAATTTATGAGTTGATGCAAAATAGTTAAAATATTAATTTCAATATAATATTAAACAATTAACTTAAATCAAAATTTCAGTTAAACTTGAAAAAAATCGAGAGACTGTTTAATAAATAGTTAAAGATTATAGATTATAGTGTTAAACCTAAATTGTAATCCTAAATTAACAAAAAAAAAAACCATGAAACTATTTTTTATAATTATTAACAATTTTCAAATAAATAACTTAAAAATAACTTACAATAAGAATAGTTAAAAGTAATATTATATAAAAAAAAAAAAAAAAAAAAAACTAGAATATTTTCTTTAAAAAGAAAAACAATGTTTTTTGTTTCAAATAACTACAATCATAGAAACTAATAGTATTCATCAAATAAATTTTAAAAACATTAAATTTCTGAAACCAAATTAAAATAGTTAAGGATTTCGAAATACGTTATTTTAAATAACTTACAACAACAATAGTTAAAAGTAAAATTATATACAAAAATTATATTGTTGTCTTTAAAAACAAACACAATGTTTGACGTTTTAAATAATTACAATGAAAGAAATCAAAATCTTAAGCAAATAAACTTTTTAAAATTAATTAGTCATAACAAAAAATATAAATATCATTAAATCATATATTATATTTTTTATTTATAAGTAACTTGCAAGTAGACGTCATTAAGACACTTATGATTATACAATTTTAAAATATATCTATATTATCATATAATTAAAAACAAACAATGTTTATACCAACTTATTATAAGATTTATTATATAAAAGCTAATAACAATGTCATTGATATATTTAAAAAACATATATTTGTAAAAATTTCAAATATATTGTTGTATACTGCGCAACGCACGGGTATTCGTCTAGTACTATATTATTAAGGAAACATTTTTTTCTTTCACCACATTCATTTGAAACTCTCATGCATTTTTCCTTTCACCACATTCATTTGAAACTCCCATAACTTTCCAATTTATTTCTAATAATAATTATAAGTTGCTTAATAAGGTTAAATAAATATCAAACCTAAAGTGTAATCATATATATATATATATATATATATATATATATATATATATATATATATAAACTAAATTTCAATATTAAAATAATATCTTTACTTCTACTTAGAAAGTTATGTTTTGTTAACTTTTAACACATTATACTTAATTTATTAGTTTTAATATATTGTTGGATGTAAACCATTATCATTTTAAAGATACAATTTTGGAATAATTTGTATAAAATATTTAAATTATTAATTTGAATATAACATTACAGGTTCAACTTAAATATAAATTTTAGTTTAACTTAAACAACCCAAAAAATATTTTGTAGATAGTTAAAAGTGATTAATTGTAGTGTCTTTCTAATAATGATCATAAGTTGGTTAACAAGGTTAAATAAATATCAAACCTAAAGTGTAATCATAAATATACTAAATTTCAATTTTAAAATAATATATTTACTTCTACTTATAAAGTTATGTCTTTAACTTTTAACATATTATACTTAATTTATTAGATTTAATATGTTGTATGTAAACCATTATCAATTGAAAGCTACAACTTTTGAACAGTTTAGACAAAATACTTAAATTTTTAATTTAAATATAACATTACAATGTCACCTTAAATATAAATTTCAATTTCACTTAAAAACCCAAAGAATATTTTGTAAATAGTTAAAAGTGATAAATGCAAAAACTAAATTGTAATATCAATTTAACTAAAATATTTCCTAAAGATATTTTTATAATCGTTAAAAGTTTTCAAATAAGTAGCTTAAAATAAATTACAATAACAATAGTTAAAAATATTTCTATATAGATGATTATAGTGTTACCTTTAAAATCAAAAAATAATGTTTGATATTTTAAATAATTATAATAATAGAAATTAAAACATTAAGCAAATAAATTTTAAAAAATTAATTAACAATAACAACACCTATAAATAACATTAAAGAATATATTATATTTAATTTTATTTATCTGTAACTCGCGGATATAAGTAATTCAAACGATTGAGATTATGCAGTTATAATAGATGTATGTATTATCATATAATTCAAAATAATCAATAGTATATCAATTTAGTATGTATGAATTATTATATCAAATTTAACAACTTTATTGTTATATTTAAAAAAACATATATTTGTAAATACTTCAACTATATAAATGTTTCTACGCAACGCACGGACATCCGCTTATTATCAATCATAAAATAGTCACCGCTAATTTAAATACCATTAATAGGTTGAATAGTAAAAGACATAATTTTTTTATTTCCAAATGTCATATCAAATACACTATACAATTAAAATGATTTGGGCCTAGATAGTTGCTAAAGAAGGGCAACCAATGATGACATTATGTTATTTGTATCGGTACCATACGAAACCATACGTCCATACCTATAGAATCAATAAGAAGTTTTTGGGTTTTTTCAAAGTCATTGGGTAGGGGTGGTTAGCCATACAAAATTTGCTGAAATGTTTCTAACTTAATTTTCATAATTTTATTTTTTACTATTGTTAGTTATTTATTTCTGATGTAATTTATTTCTCATTATTTACTATATAATCCTCCCCCACAACCTCGGAATCAAGTGTTGTAGGTCTATGTACTTTAATATGAAAACAATACTCACTATACAAGACAATTACCTCGACATCTTGCGTAGCATCTACAATATTCTCAGGTGGTTTCCAATCTAGTTTCTCCATCATTTGTTCCAATTGATTTTCAACCTAGTTTATCCAATGATTTCCTCTTGTTTAAATCCATTCTTCATTAATTCATCAATTGATCAAACTTCTTGTCAATTGAATACTCATTTGACCATTCTTAATCAACTTGAAAGTAAGATGAATCATGGTTTTAGTTTTCCCCATTTTTTCTCGTTTACCAATCATTTTTACATAAGTTTTTTCACGGTGGTAGTCTATAAAATTCATGATAACTTTGATCCATGTTTATAAAATCTTATTTTTGGTGCTAGAAATTTTAAGAGTTTTAATAATAATAAAAAAATATACTACATAAATAAATAAAATAAAAATGACAATTAATGAAATTAATAAAAATAAATATTATTTTATAATTAGGAGTTTTAAATGTTATTAGAAACAAATTAAAGCATAAGTAAAGAAGTTCTGTTGAAGGGACCATAATTGTCAAATGTACCAAAGTGAGTTTTGACCTTTTTGGACTTAGTTGATGAATTAAAATGCCAAGGTGTGTGTAATACAGGCTTAATGTGGAAACAATAAAAAAAATTTATACATTTGGAATCCGAATACATTGTGGCTAATATGGAAAACTGAAATTGTAGTGGTTAGATGTCAATTAAATAAGTAGGATTTACTCATCTTCTTCCACATTCATTTTGTTCACATCGATATAAAGATAAAAGAAAATAGGAATTGAGATTTTCTAGCCATTAAAGGGAGTTTAAAGGGGGATTTAACTTTTAGACGAAAGAGATAAAATCATCATCTTTGTGTTAAGTATAGTTGTATGCAGTAAAAATATACTTATATATTTGGCTTGTACTACTATAAAATAAAATAAAAAATATAAAGTTTTACGAGCCTTATTTCATATTAAAAGCTTATTAATATCTTCAGTAAAGGCCTTATAAGTCTTATAATGTATTATATTGCCTTTTAGGTTATCAAATAACATCTACCCTAATAAATGAAAATAATTTTGCCACATGTCATTCTTTCATAAAATTAGCCACATATCATTTTGTTATAATTTGAGATATATTTATTTTCCACTTGTCATTACTTTAATTTTCATTTTCAATATATCATTAATTTAGTTTCCATAAATTAAACCTATCATAATGACTATTAATTTCAAATTTTAAATTTCAAATTCAATTTCAAATAAATTTACAGTTTAAACCATTATGTTTAACATTTTGTTATAATTAACCCGTTTAGTACACACTAAACACATAATTTTAATTTATTTATTTTTTGCATGTTTTTTTTTCTGATAATTTTCACTTATTTCAATTTCAAATTCAAATAAAATTTCTATTTAATCATTCGTACTTAACATTTTGTTTTAATCAACCCGTATAATATACGGGTCTCACAACTAGTATTAAATATAAGGAACTAGTATTAAATATAAGGAATATCTTTTAGGTGAGTATTATGAATAGTGAACACTTGTCCCCTATATAATAACACATTTATATATTTTTGTTCCTTGTGAGAATTTCTATATACGTATTATATATAACATTAATTGATTTTAAACGTGTTAACAAATCAGTTTCTAAAATAAGGACGTCATTTAATGATTAAAGAATTAGTTTTTGAGATTGAGCTTTTGAATGGGGATTTTTTTTGTAAAATTTAAAATGTTAAGTGTTGTATTTGGATTTTAAATCATGATATTATGCATCCATGTTTTGGTTGAGTTGATATGTGTGATACATTATAAATGATATTTGAATAGCTTAAATAATAATACAATAATGATACGAGCATGGTATGAGAATAAAACTATAACAATACGAGAATAATACAAATATGATGCAAAAATGATACGAAAATGATAGGATTGGTCGTGGCAGTAAACCTACTTTGGTCCAATAGTCAATGCATTGCATAATGTTGGTTGACACGGCTTTGAAATATGACATTTGTGCTGAAAATAATCAACGCTTCTAAAAGAAGTAAGAGTATCGTATATGCAAAGTGTCTTGGTATCGAGTCATAGCTGGCCAAGGACCAATGCTCACCTATAACATTTATTAGAAAATATATATGGTTAAAAAACATAAAAAGTTTAGATTATAAATGATCACTAAAACTTATATGTACAAAAACACGTAACTCTCTCGGTCAACTTTCCACCACACTTTTGGAGCGTCAAGTCCAACAATTTTTTAGGTAGAGTTGGAAGAAAGATTCTAGCATGATTATCCACTGTGCCCCTATTTGGAACCTTTCCAACAACAAACGTACCCATATCATAATATGTTGTCGGTACATTTATAAGATCATACTTTTATTAGTTTATTTTGTAATTAATTATCACATATTAACTTCAAAGATAACAATACTAAGTCTGTAATTCATTCGATGAAACTTTATTCATCGCTTTGACTAGATAATATTAGTGGGTGATCTCCATGAGTGATATATTCATAAAGAATAATGTTATAACACTTATTACTATCGCCACATATGGCTCAAGAAAAAGCAATGGATTATGGTAGCTAACCACAGTCGGTGGTAGCATATGTGGGGTTAACACACTTTGTGACCTATGGATCCCCTCTGACTGTGGTATCGTATCAAGCTACATTTAATTGCAAAATTCATTACTGATACTATATGATGTTAATATATATCAAAATAGTTAGTGACTTAGTACCTACCTAAAAGGAGATTTGAAATAATGGTGTGGCCCCATGTTTATTCTAGGACGTCCAACATGATAGACTTCAGAAAGGGTAATAAAACCCTCATCCTCATCAACCGGTGTATGAAACTTGGGAGGTATACCCGTAGTATGCTAAGGTATTTAGAAATTGACGTGTCAAATTTGGTTACTTATAAGAGAAATATGTTTATATTAGAGATCCCATATAATTATTTTTATGGTTAGTTATTACAAATAAAAGAAAAAGAAAAGAAACATTTATTTACCTCATGTATGTATGCTTTACCTGACGGTTGCAACATAGGAAACATGTTACCATGTAAATCTGCATACACACCAAGATCACATTCTTAGGGGCCTCTGGTTAATTAGAAAATCCATTGAATTTGTTCTTCCAATTTTCCTATCCGTTCTCACAAATCATTCATGTTATCATTCATATGATTAGACTCATGTCATGGTCGTCGTGACGGTTGGGGGTGTGGTGCAACCTAAGACAAGGGCATCAAATACGTTTCAACCTTATCCGCATCATGGGTCCTAAACTTACTCTATCGTCATGGGGAATGCTTTAGGGAACAATCAGGAGATTTAACACCAACACGAAATTCGTGAAACTTACTATAGTAGTCTACATATAGGTCTCATTTTTTAGTACGATGCATACCAATCCTAAGTTATTGTTATAACTAACATTATTATTAATAAATATTTTCCATATATCTAAAAACGAAAGCATCAAATTGATGCCAAAGTGTACCGTTGTATAGTCCAGTACACACCAAACCTCAATATACTCTATACGTTTAATGTATTTTCAGCTTAGCATATGGGTAATCAATTTACCTGGTACTCCTAGCAACTGAGGAACATTTCTATAACATCCCAAAAATACTTTAGTAAAAATTTCATTTTAATTAAATAAAAACCATTCATTCATTTGTTCCAAAAGACAATCAGAGTAACAACATTCTCAAAACATCAAAGTAAAGTAAAAAACGGCCAATGCGGAATAAATCTTCAGGGGATGTAGTGCGATCAAGTCGGACCCTTCCCTTTGGAACCAGAAGTACCTGAAAACATTTTAACCATAAACTGTAAGCACAAAGCTTAGAGAGTGTCCCAAAATACCAAATACCATACATAAGATAGTGAATGTTATGGGTCGAATCATAGTCTTATCATCACTTTCTACTATGGGACAAATCATTGTCTTTCCTTGCAATGTCGAGGGCCAAATCCCGGTCATATATACAAGTGTCGGGGGGCCATATCCCGGTATTCCATGTAAGTATCACAAAGACAACCGAAATTCTACATACAAATGACAGGGGCTAGATCCTAGTCTTACATACAATGTCCAGGGGCCAAATCCTAGTCCTTCATACAATCGTCAGGAGCAAGATCCTGGTTTTTCATACATATACCTAGGGCCACATTTTGGTCTTCCATGCATGTATCAAAAAAACAACTAGCATGCTACATATTATATATTCAAATACTCACCTCATGGAAGTAATCAGCAACTAAAAGCTTATACAACCAATGAACGTTGGAAAACACCTCCTAATAAACCATACAAGGTGAACCCTTCGTCCACCTTTTAGAACTAGCCAAATGACCAAAAGTCAACCAAGTCAAAAAGTAAAAGGTCAAAGTCTACTCCATATGGTCTCCACATCGTGGCCAATCTTTAGCCACCTCATGGTAGCTACGTGACAAAGCAGTCGTGGATCCTTTAAACCCCATGTCGTGGCAGCCAACTTGCGACATCGTGGTTTCTGGGCATGAACAATATAATGGATTTAGACCTTAATACATTAAGCCCTTATCATATACTCTCACAAAGACTTCTAGGGATACCAAAGGCTCATAAAAATCTAAACTTTATGGATATGCATGCCTCATGCATCTCCTTTACATAAGCTAAGTAAAAAAGGTAGAAATATGACCTAAAACTCATACAAAGTTCACAAACCACGTAATGTCCCAAAAATACCAAGTCGAAAATTTTCTTTAAGTCAACCCCAAAACAATCATTCATTCATTCTAAAACCCACTCAAAGTACAAAAACATGTCAATTAGTTATCAGAGTACAAAACAAGTCATATAATGCATAACACTAGTGCATGTGATGCAATCACGTTGAGCTCCTCCCCTTGGAATCGGAATTACCTGAAAAAATAAACATGAGACTATAAGCACAAATATTAGTGAGTTACCCCAAAATATCGCATACCATACATACATATCAACTTGAAGTTATAATGGGTCTATCTCACCACCGAGTCCATTTCAACTCAATCGGTGTTTTTCAACCGAATGGGTCTATTTTATCGTCGGGTCTATTTCACTCCACATACATAAGCATATAAGAATATCAACAAGAGTTACAAAGATAACAAGAACATACAGACATATCAACAAGTGTCATAAAGACAACTATCATTCTACAACATAACCTAGTGGGCCGACATTGGTGCATTTGACCCACAAGTACAATGAAGAGACTCACCTCGATCGATAGCTGAATAGATCTCACACATGAGCTGCCAGTGTTAAATTCCTACAACTAAGCATATCCAAAACCAAAACCTAATTAATAATTAAGGTTGTAATCCATAATCAATCAAGGGTCATAATTACATTCTATCTTTCTAGGGTAAAAGACCATTTTACCCTTTCATGGCTTGACCCCACCCACTTGACAAAATGTACAATTTTGACCAAATACACTCTATAGTGTTATACCAAGCATACACCATGATCTACACATTGAACCTTAGAGGGAAGGATTGGGGAACAATTGAGTTACGATGGTCGTTTACACCCTTCGTACCATACAGTTAAGCCATTTCCATTTTTAGCTCTTAATCCATAAAGACCAACCATCCATTGCTCAGATCTGGTCCTAATAAACATGTTATGTAATAAAGTTGATAACTTTATGCCTTTCCATGGCTAAATGGAGCTCAAAATAAAACCTTAGTCCCGTAGCATTCACTAATGACCAAACAATCTTGCATGGGTGAATGCAGATAGCTAAGATCCCATTTTTATGACTCATCAACCTTAAAAACAACAAGTAATGACAACCATAAGGTCTGGAGTAGCTCATACTCACAAGACTCAAGATAATGGGAAAAAAGAACATGAAAACAAAGAAGCTAATGAGATCTAACACATTGACCAACAAGGTACAAGCTTTATCCATGTTGGAGTTGGAAAATGGAATGAAAACTTTGGATCTACAAGATTAAGCTTCACTAAAATTCAAAGATGAGCTTCTCATTCTTCAAAATGCAACACAAAACATACAAAAGGCTTAAATTTTACTCAATAGGATTATGTTTTCGAGTTGGGTGTCAAAGAGGGTGGAGGTTGATGGTAAGAAGGTCCTCAAGGGGTTAGAGTCCTTAAATAGGGCTCAAAACCCCAAAAATTAGGGTTTGTACCTTGAGTGGTTATGTCCTGCATAACTAAGGTTACTCCCTGCATAGGGCATAAAACCCCTTATGGGCTTAATGTACTACGCCCTGTGTAGCTAGCCAACTACGCCCCATATAGAACCATAAATCCCAAAAATATAAACTTAAATAATATAAGGAAAGGTACATGAGGAATAGGTGTTACAACTCTACCCTACTTGAATCAGACTTCGTCCTCAAAGTCTGTTGTTGTAAATAGCTCAGGGTAATGCTCTCTGATCTCCTCCTTGGGTTCCCATGTCCATTTGGAACCTTTTCAGTGCTGCCATTGCACCTTCACCAGCTCCACTACCTTGTTGCGCAAGGTCTTGGTCTTCTTGTCAAGAATCAACACTGGTCTCTGCACATAGTTCAGGCCCTCGTCAACCTGGAACATGGAACATGTTGTGGATTTGGATGACCTCGTTCGACAAATCCAATCGGTATGACACCCTGCTCAATTGGGCAAGGATCATGAAAGGACCAATAACTCTAGGGCCCAACTTTCCCCGCTTCCTAAACCGGATGACGCCTTTCCAAGAAGACACATTTAGGAGCACAAAATCCCTGACCTGAAACTCGAGATCTGAGTGGCATATGTCTGCATAGCTCTTCTGATGGCTTTGTGCGGTCTGGAGACTCTCGCATACTTGCTGAATCAGCTAAGTAGTCTTGAGTACCACCTCGATAGTCCTCGCCCTAACAAATCGGGGTCCAACATTTCCTCCTATAAAGCGTCTCAAAAGGAGTTCGGTCGATACTGGCATGATAACTATTCTTATCGGAGAACATGACCAAGGGTAGATATGTATCCCAACTCCCACCAAAATCTAGCATGCATTACCGGAGCATATCCTCTAACGTCCGGATAGTTCGCTCACTCCAACTATTATTATGCTGGTGGAAAGCCATCCTACAGTGCAGTCGAGTACCCAAATCCTCATGAATTCTCGTCCAGAACCTGAACTTGAAACAAACATCCTTATCTGATACCACTAATAAAGGAACCGCATGACGTGTCACAACCTCTTGGATATAAATATCTACTAACTTCTCTACAAAGATGCTTTCCTGAATGGGGATAAAATGCACGCTCTTGGTCAATCGATCCATGATGACCGAAAATGAATCCACCCTTCACCCTGTCTATGGTAATTTCATGATGAATTTTATCATGATCTGTTCCCATTTCCAAACAAGAATACCCAACGACTCTAGCTTTTCATAAGGGTGTTGATGCTCGGCCTTGACTTTCCTGCAATTCAAGCACCTCTCTATATACCAAGTCACTTCCCACTTCATGCACGGCCACCAATAATCAAGTTGGAGGTCTTTGTACAACTTTTTCGCACCCAAATGAATAGAAATTTTTTACTTGTGAGCCTCTTCCATCAGTGTGCGTCGTGCACTGCCTAATATGGGAACCAAACCCTCTTATGCAATGTTAACAACTCCATACTCTCGTAATCAAAATAGGACATGTTGGAACCTGAAAGTGAGCCTCTAGCAATCCTAAGTACTCATTCTGAAGTGTGTATGTTCCGAAGTGGAGAGCAGTCTGGAATTTTTCTGGACCAGTAGAGAAGAAGATGCGAAGCTGAAGGCATTCTGGAATGACTCTCATGTCCGAAATGAATGTTGATCCGGAGTTACAACATTTTGTCTTTGTATTGATGTAACATCTCATAGGACTTAGTCTTTTGTTATATTAGACAATCAGAATGTTAGAAACATTTCTATTGTCCAGTCCTATGTAAGTTTTGTAGTTAATTCGTTGTAACCTTCACTCCTATTTATAGGAGCTTTCAATGCAAAGTCAATACGGATCTTTTACCTAACTATTGGAATTTACTCTGTTATTCAAGACTTCTTTAAAAACCATTCTTCTTATTCTTCTTTTTTAGCTTTACCTTGATCATTTATTCTCATACTTCATTTATGACTTGATCATTTGTTGAGTAGATTATCTAAGACTTGACTGGTCTTTCCAGTCTTGACTTGAACATACATTAGTAAGCAGACATTGATCTTAAGCATTCTCTCAAGGTTTGAGTTTTCAAACCTTGTCCCTGTGCATTAGATATGTTTTGTTCTCTCAATTGGTATCAAAGCTTGAGTGGTTGTCCTTTGAATCCATAAGATCAGATTATAATTGGTTTGAGATTACCTTGGTATTTCAACCATTTATGTGTTAAGGATAAAAGTTTTTATATATACCACTTTAGCTTGAAGATATCTTCACTTCAATGGCTGCTTCTAATCCTCAGCAAATGATTTCAATGCAAATCGCAAATAGTGTGAGTAGCCCTACACGTGCGCCATTACTAGTTGTGGAAGAATATGATCACTGGAAAGTTAGAATGGAAAGATTTTTACTAGCCAAAGATAAAGGTGAAGAAATTTGGAGATCCGTCAAAGAAGGTCCTCATGTTCCTGTGAGAATAGTTGTGAGAGATGTTGTTGCTCAGCTTATGGGTCTAGATGAAACTCGTTCAGCTCCTCTAACTGTAGATTATATTGAGAAACTGCACGCTGATCAAGTTGCTTTCTCAAAAATGGTGTTTGGTGTTCCTTCCTCACTCTTTGAGCACATCAAATTGTGTAAGTCAGCCAAAGAAATTTTGGACACTCTTCAGGACCTGATCGAAGGTTTGGAAAATATGAAAGACAAGCGTCTCACCTCAGTTTTCAACGACTTCGATACCTTTACTACCACTTCTGGCGAATCAGTGGCCTCAGCCTCCAACCGTTACCGAATCGTGGTAAACAACATGACTGCTCATGGGATTGTCCGAACTCCATTGGAGTACAATCTCAAATTCATAAACAGTCTCGGCAAAGGATGGGGAAATGTAAAATCTTGTCTCCAAAGCAATGGTTCCTTGAAAAAGTTGAAACTCTATCAACTTTTTAATGAGCTTCAAGGACATGAATCTAATGTTGCTCAAACCATAAGGGAACTCTCCGGAGGTCCTCTTGCCCTTGTTAGCTCTTTCGAACCAACCATTCCGAACTTGTCTACTTTGGATCCTTTTAAACTCATTGTTCCATCAGTTTAATCATCCACACCCATCTTACGCACACAAATCTATCCTACAGATGATTCTGAATCCATGGACTCTAAACTTCGTTTTCAATAGGAGTTTGCTCTTCTCTTAATGAAATACAAACGTCCTTTCAACCCTTCCTTCAAACCATACCAAAACAGATTCCAAGCTTCTCACCATAACAATCCTTAACCATACTCAGCTCCGGAACATAAACCATCTTCGAAAAATCCTCCAGCATACAAACCAAACCTCTCCAAGCCAAACTCTACTCCGGAACCTTATCAAAGTTCCAAATCGGACAAACCAAAAATTTTGTGTCACAAGTGTGGACATGCAAACCATTTTGCTAAAGATTGACTGGCTGATGTTCCTTAAAATCCAAAACTCAAGGATTCAGTCTACTACGTTCGAAAAGCTCAAGAGATGGTTGAAAGTGAAAAAGCATTTGTGACAACAGTCTCAAGAGATGTTGAAGGATATTGGTCATTCGGGGATGATGATGACATGGTCACTGGAAGGAATATGTGTCTAATGGCAAGAAAAATGGTTGAATGTGATGAAGGTTATTGGCCCTCTGGTTCAGAAGATGAAGATGATGTTGCTGAACCTCACTATTGCTACATGGCCACCAATGATCCACCTGGTCGAAGCATCATTCAGCAGGTAAAATCGATGATCTCTGATAATAATTTTGATTTGTCTCTCTGTGAACATTATCTAACCCAAATTCAAACAGACATGAGCACCCTCTATAAAGACTATGAACCAACCATAGACGCGAGTGAGAATAAGGAGTGTGTATTAAATCATCTTAAGTTCCGTTTTCGAGGATAAAAAGTTGAAAATCGAGTCTTCAGAGCATGAACTTGTAATGTCAAACGATGAATGTATCATTTTAAAAGATAAATGTTAAATCACATATATGAACGAAATGTTTTGATTTCTGATAACAAACGTCTTAATGCTAAGATAGATGTGTTGCATAATTCCATAGACATGCTTGAAGCTGACATTCGGATGACTCATAAGTTTCGTCATCCATGATCTAAAGCACCTGGTCTCGGAAGCGAGTTTCCGAAACCAATTGTTAGTCTTTGAAGGAATTGCAAAATTTGACATTCATGGGAGAGGTTTCGAACATCAAACATTCAGACACTCCAATTTCTCCCTTGTCACCTCTTCACGAAAACAAAGATTCTTTTGCTTCCTTAATTCCTGAGTTTCAACCAATTGTTGTCAAGTGTCCTGATTCCACGCCTCTTCCGCCTTTGACAAACCTAGACCTGAATCGAACCACGGAATACCATCACAGTGTTTCAAACTATGTTGATTATGTTCCAAGACATATTCCTCCTAACAATTGTGCGATTGAGGAAATCATTCCAATGACAACTGAAACTGTTGCCTCTAAGTTTGTATGGGAATCCTTAGATGATAAAATTGAAAACTCAAGTTGTGTCTCTTCTGATTCTTGTGAATCAGAATCCTTAGTTACTTCAAAAACCAATTTGGTTCCCATTGATCCAAAATTTAGTAATCCTACTGTTGGTCAAACTTCTAAATCCCCATCTCAATCCAAGAAAAAAACCAATGCTCAATAGGAAGGATATGGTAGATCCTAAAGTGGAAGCACGAAATGCTCACAAAAAGGAAGTTAAGTCTAGGCAAAATTCTCGATTCCTTGAGAACTCCAAAAAGAGTGTATCTTGGAACTCTAGTTCTTCCGCATCTAGGCAAAACCCCTTTACTCCCACTAAGATACTCAAAAGACCCTCAATTTCTCCCAGTCATGCACAATGTAAGACGGTTTTCAATCCCACTCTGCCTAAAACTCGTGAAAATACCTCATATGTCTAAAACACTCCTTCTCGGAATGTTTCCTCTGTTTTCATTGCCAAAATTGATGGCACAATTTTTAAATAAAATTCTTCAAAAACCAATGTGCCATCAAACAAACTGTGATTCCAAAAGTATCAGTTGTTTCCACCTCTCCGAAAGCTCATGTTCCAAAGCACACATCTCAGGAAATCCAAGTCATTAAATATGACTATTGGATTGATGAAAGAACATTAACTTTCTGTTTATTTCCTAAAAAATTTAGAAACAAACCTTCCAAATCCTCAGTTGCTTATAAATCATGTCCCAAGCCTAAGACTCATGACTTTGTCCCAAAATCTAACTTGGAGCCTAAAAACTCCACTATTCACTAATTCTGCAGGCACTCTGTGCTTTGAAGCATGAAACAGTATGGTATCTTGATTGTGCTTGCTCCATGGACATGACGAGGCAGAAGGACTTTCTGCGAGATCTAAAGCTTGAACCAAATGCTGGATATGTAACATATGGCAATAACTCAAACTCTCAAATCCGAGGGTATGGAATCCTCACAAATGGCAACTTCTCAATCTCAAACGTGGCATATGTAGCTAACTTAAAGCACAACTTGATAAGTGTGGCTCAGCTCACTGATGCAAATCGACGAGTTGAATTCTGCAAAAAACACAGCTACATCATGACTGAAGACCACAAAGAATGCTTCATCAAGTCCAACCGTAGCAAAAACATGTGCCCCCTTGATATCAACATGATCATTGGCAAGCCACAGTTGTGCTTACTCTCCAAAGCCATTCCTGATGTTAGTTGGTTTTGGCACCGAAGACTTGCGCACTTAAATTTTAGATACATGAATGATCTTGTTTCAGGCGAAATGGTTAGAGGTTTGCCACTCTTAAATTTGAGAATGATCATTTATGTGCTGCATGTGAGTTTCGTAAGCAGTCAAAGAAAGGTCATCTCGTCATCATTGAAAAATCAATCTCGGAACCTCTAAAACTTCTACACATTGATCTGTGTGGCCCATCAACAGTGGAAAGTTTACATAACAAAAAGTACATTCTTGTGATTGTGGATGATTTCACTAGATTCAATTGGGTTTTCTTCATCAGGCTAAAGTCAGAAACAACCTCTGGACTCATAAATTTCATCAAAGGAATAGAAATTCTCATTAAACTCCCAGTTAGACACATCCGAAGTGACAATGGTTCGGAATTCACAAACTCCACCATTGAGAACTTTCTTACCGAGAAGGGAATTGACCATAATTTTTTTGCTCCTTACACTCCTCAACAGAATGGTGTAGTTAAACAGAACTTTAGTTGAAGTTGCTCGATCAATGCTCAATTTTGAAAATCTTCCACTCTATCTTTGGGCTGAAGCCGTTTCTACTGCATGCTTCACTCTGAATAGGAGTATCATCAATCGATGCCTCAACAAAACACCGTATGAAGCCATGAATGGTCGGAAGCCACCTATCTCTTTTCTGCATGTATTTGGATGCAGAGGCTTCATCAAGAACAACCGTGATAAACTTACCAAGTTTCAACACAAAGCTGATGAAGCTATTTTTCTAGGATACTCCTCAAATCAAAGGCTTATCGAGTTCTCAATCGGCGTACTCGAGTTATTGAAGAAATTTTTGATGTTACCTTTGATGAAAAATTCGTTCGGAATTCTGATCCCACTCACGTCACCACCCACATTATGGAGTCCGATGCTCCTCCTCCGGAATGTCCGAACATTCAAGTAATTCATGAAGTAGACTTTGAATCTCTCTTTGGTCCTTCCGAATTCGCTCTAGATTCGGAATCTCGAACAAGGCCTACTCCCAATTCAATTTCTCCTTCGAAAGCTCATGTCTCGCATAACATCTCTAGTTCGATTCCGAGCCTCCCTCGATTTGATTCCGAACCGTTTCAACTTTTTCAGGTTGAGGGGGAGAATGTTCATCCCTCTCTTGAATCAAATGTGGATGGCTTCCAAGATGCAGCTGCTGATTTTGATGACTCCAATCCAATCAACATTGATGACAATGAAAATTTCTTTGACTTCCCTTCTGATGATGATGTCAACCTCTCTGGTTTAGAAGTTCAGGGGAAGCATCATCCTCAAGTTCAAACCATTCAGGGGGAGCAACTCAATCCTATTTTTGATATTGGCTCGTCTGCTACTCAAGAACTTCCAAGATTACACGCTGGACCAAAGATCATCCTTCGAACCAAGTGATTGGAAACCCCAATGTTGGTGTACAGACTCGTTCTGCTGCAAGTATCCAAAATAAATGGCATTTCTCAGCATTCATATCCATGGTTGAACCCAAATCCATCAAGGAATCATTAGATCATGATGAATGGATTACAGCCATGCAAGAAGAACTGGCAAAATTTGACCGAAATGAAGTATAGACTATCGTACCTCCTCCTCCAAACCATCCCATTGTTTCTACAAGATGGGTATTTCACAACAAGCTTGATGATGCAGGAGTCATTACTTGGAATAAAGCAAGATTGGTGGCAAAAGGTTTCACTCAAATTGTAGGACTCGACTACGATAACACCTTTTCTCCTGTTGCACGACTTGAAGCTATCAGAATCTTCCTTGCTTATGCTGCTCATAAAGGCTTCAAAGTTTACCAAATGGACGTCAAAAGTGCTTTTCTAAATGGTGAACTTGACACTGAAGTATACCTTCAACAACCCCCCCCCCCCCCGATTTTATTAATCTTTCCTTTCCGAGTTACTGTTACAAATTCCGGAAGGCAGTCTACGGACCCAAGCAAGCTCCTCAGGCATGGTACGAGACCCTCACTGATTTTCTCAAGCGCTTCGGTTTCCAAAGAGTAATTCTAGATTCTACTATGTTCCGAAGATCAAATGGAAAGCATCTCATGCTGGTACAAATTTATGTGGATGACATCATTTTTGGATCTACGGATTCATCTATGGTTGCTGACTTTGCTAAACAAATGATCAATCGATTCCAAATGAGCATGAATCGGCAGTTAAGCTTCTTTCTTTGCCTCCAAGTCAAACATACTAACAAAGTCATATTTATTCATCAAGAGAAGTACATTTCAGAACTCTTCAAGAAATACTCAATGGACACCTGTGCCTCAACTAAAGTACCTATGGGCTTCGGTCACAAGATCTTTGTCGATCCTTTAGGTGTTGCAGTTGATGAAAAGAAGTACATAGGAATGATTGGATCTTTGCTCTATCTCATAGCTAGTCGTACGGACATCATGTTTTCTACATGCTTGTGTGCCATATTTCAAGTCAACCCGAAGATGTCTCATCTTTTGGCTGTTAATCAAATTTTCCGATATCTATGGTTGCTACACTTGCCGTAGTGGGGAAGGTTTCCTAGGTATGGTCTCCTTGATGTCGGGATGGAGGGGTTGGCACGGGTATTGACTGCCTCAGCTCGTTGCCCTTCGGAAGGTCCTTGAGCCAAGGTACTTCCCTCCTCGATCTTGAGTTTTCTCTTCAGTGGATTCAGTTGAGGTTCTTGGGTGGCTGGGTATACAGAGGTTGGTTGTTGTTTTCCATTACTTGGATCGGAATTCCCGATAGGGCTCTTGCTAACATTGGTGTTGTTAGCATTCAGATGAGCCATAACAGCTGCTACGGCTGCCGAGACTGCAGCCTGGAAAGTAGCTTCATCGAATAGGAGAGTCGGTTTCTTGCCGGCTGATCGATTACGCTTCTTCGGAGGCATGGTTTTTCCTACACGGAAAGGAACACAAGCTGATGAGAGACGATGGTTAACCCTAGACGTATCTATCCTTACTATATTAGGCATAAATTTTTCTCGTGCTTCGGTTATTGGTTGTCTGAGTGTCGACCTACATCCCTATGATGTAGTCTAGGTATTCAAGGTAGGAGTATGAGTGTCGGAAAAAGCCATAAGATGGGAGTCGTTCCTACTAAGTTACCGTAATACTGGGAAAGGTTTCACTCTCCGGCTTGGAAAGATTTGAGAACAGTTCGGAACGAAGACCGCGGGAAGAAAGGCTCATGAAGACTTATGGCTAAACATCCTCAATAGAGGTGTGGGGATCCGCTGTAATCGTATTACTTGCAACGGGAAAAAGGCGATTTACCTAACGCATAGCGTGAGTAGTGAAATCACTAACTCACTATATTGTATTATTTTATGGGTGTATTAGCGTGACGAACACGAGGAAAAGACACTTCTCGGGTTCCATGCATTGGCTCCCTCTGTCTACCTCGTATCTTTGATTGGGATCGGCGTTGGTTTTCTTCGGATAGTTACCTAGGGTTCTTTTCTCGTGAAGACATATTGAATTTCTGTTCTGCCTTACTTCCGAATTCGACTCTGGATGTCATCGCTTCAGGATGGATGACTGGAAATCTCGGAAGTTTAGGCGAATTTATCACCGATGTCCCTAAAAAGATATAGGCACTTGGCGATTTCAATATTCTTGACCTAGTTCATTTATTTCCGAACTGGAAATCTTCTCAATGAACCTCTTCTTGGTCTGAGTCAACTCTTCCGTCGAGTACTGAAGTGGATAGGGTTTTCTACAGGGTTCGTGCGAGAATGGAAATGTCTAAAGAATCCTAAGAGATTATTAACATTTCACTGGGTGATCCATATCGAGTCCTGCTACGATTACATAGGGTATACAAATCATATATAGCTTAGATCCGATAGGCCTTCGAATATGTGATACTACTCTATATCCACATCCCAACGAGGAAAAGGAAGTAGAGCGAAACCACACATTCTTAGCCTATGGGATCCTTATTATATATAACCTTGGGAGTATACCCTCTGTAATTGTAGGTATATCAATAAGGATCTTTTTAGTTCTTCACACAAGGTTATCTATGGATCCTAAAATACCCCTATGGTATTTTAATTTCTTTTTTGTTTCTTATCTTCTGAATATGATTCTAGGATTAATGTGAGTCTTTTAGTATTCCAAAATACTCCCATAGTATTTTAATCTTTATGTTTGGCTCTAACATTCCTAGTTGGTAAGTTTCAGACCTGTTGCAACACCACTATCACTCCCAAGCACACGTTCATCGCATCTCGAATAAATGTAGTTGATCAGGTTACATTTATTCCAGCTTATGATTGCATAACTGCCCAGGTTTGACGGTAATGCTCAACATCCGAAGACTTTTATTCTTGTTCTTCTTGTGATACTTGTGTTCGAGTGTCTAGATTCTGGATGTTCTTATACTTTGGTAAAATATGGTTATATTTTAAAGTATAATTCTTGGTCAGAGTGTTTTATCCCTATGTATTTATAGGCTGTATATCTTTTATGAATTGATATACTTAGCTCACTATAAACAATGCTCTGATACCAATCTGTCACACCCAAAACCGGAACGGCGGAAACGTTCTGGGGTGGATGACGTCATGTCAAGTATCACAACATATGCAGTATAGTAATCAAAGTACAACAAACATTGCATTAATAGTAATAGTTTTACATAGTTTACATTACATAGAAACATCAAAATAATACAAGTAATAATATAGGTACGGCTTGGTACTAAACCGTCTTCACCAAAAGCTCCTGGGATGTACCTGTCTATTGCTGACCTGAGAATGCAAGTTATTTGAAAGCGAGTATCAGCATTTTTATAAATGTTGGTGAGTTCATAAGTATTTAGTGTCATTTTATTCAAATAACTTTATAAAAAGTAGTAGTTTAAAATCAATGGTGTATTAGAGTCCTTTCCAGAAAATCCTATATTTTCTAAATAAAAGCAGTCTTCTACCAAGACCCGACAGTGTTATGTTTTAAAGAGAATTTCCCCAAAATATTATCATTACCAAAATACGGTATTTGATTTTAAAGAAAGTAGGAGAATATTAGGGAAAATAACATATGTCTCAGCAGTGACTACTGTTGACTAAGGCAAAAGAAATCATAGACTCCAGGAGAGTATTGAATGAACGACACGCCTGGCTCAGTCTAACGAAAGGAGACACGGACCCCAGACAGTATCAAATGAATGATATGTCTAGCAAGGTCTAAAAACAGTGGACACTGACCCCAGACAGTATCAATTGAATGATACGTCTAGCAAGGTCTAAAAACAATGAATACAGACCCCAGACAATATCAAATGACTGATACGTCTAGAAAGGTCTAAAAACAGTGAATACAGTGTTAATTCCCATTACCTTAAGGCCATGAATTATAAGGTAACCCCGAGATACTCGTAACCATACTAATAGACACTAAAGAACTCGACGCCCTGCAAGCGTCGAAAAGAGTGTGACATTTGTCACCCCTTGGCTTGGTAGGCCGTGGACTGTAGCTAGCAGTCAGGGTGTGGGGGTGTCAATCTCGTATAGATCTATACACACAATACCCGCTCTCCCTACATGAGACTCTGGTTACCAACTAGACAACGGAGAAGGCCGTGTCCTGACAATGCATCTCGTGTAGTGAGTTCTGATGTAAATACTGGACTAATGATAGAGACTCACAAATAACTGACCGACGTAAACCTATATGTCTATGCCTGTATACATAATATATAATTAATGATCAAACGACCTTTGGACGGATATCCGATCCCACCAGACCACATCTCAACGAAGAAAAGGAAATAGGGCAAACTAGCCTTCGTAAGTCCTTTAAACATTATTTGTATAACTATACAAGCACAGCCATACATTTAACTAAGTAGAAGCATTTAACGAAGTTGAAGTGTTTATCGAAGTAGAAGTGTTTCACGAAGTAGAAGCGTTAAATAAGTAGAAGCGTATCAAGAAGTAAAAGTGTTAACAAGTAGGAGCGTATCACTAAGTAGAAGCGTATCAAGAAGTAAAAGCGTTAACAAGTAGGAGCGTATCACTAAGTAGAAGCGTATCACGAAGTAAAAGCGCTAACAATTAGAAGCATTAACTAAGTAGAAGTGAAGCAGTAGTATCTTAACCAAGTAGGAGTATAAAACATGGAAGAAAACTTTGGAAAACCTTTATACTTTAAGAAAATCATGACTTGGTATTCTTTTGTAAAATAAGTTTGAAAACCTTTAGAAATCCTTTGAAAACCTTTCATAAACAAGTTTTGGATTATAACTTTGCTAAAACAATATAAGTAAAGAAAACCTTTGTTTAAAATGTTGTTGTAACTGAATTTGAAATAAAACATACAACGCGAGAGACAATTTGAGAAGAGCCTTGAACAAGTAAAAACGTCTTAGAAAACCATTTACAGTATCATACTTGGTAAAACAGTTGACAGTGTAAGAAATCCTTGTGCATGCGGTTTATAAATCACATGTGATTGATATGATAACTGGCATATTTAACTTGTATCCCCCCCCATAAAAACATGTAAAAACATTTAAAAGGTTAATTCAGGGGTATGAACTCACCTGTTGTATGTGGATCGGGTGAAGGTGCCGGTGTAGGATGCTAAATGTCAAGTGAGGACTTGACCACACACACGAATCCTATTTAACATGTAATGATACATTTAAGTATCTAATTAGTCAGTTAATAACTAATTAAGCAAGTAAGGATGTCTTACAACATAAAAACACTTTGCTACAAGTGCTAGAAGTATCAAGGGTTGCATAGAAGGTGTGTATGGACTCACATTGGAGTTTACTCTTCAAATGATAGCCCTTATGAGTGTTTACGGTTTCAAGAACACTTCCCCCATGAGTTTACGGCCGTAAACTCATGGTAGTGGTGTCATGGGATGTTTAAAGGTCTTAACTCACTCATAGAATCATGCTAGAGTCGAATCAAGGGCTAAGGAAGTGATTGGGGCTCAAAATGGGCACAAAATGGAGTTTACGGTCCATTGTTCACTCCTTGAGGAGTTTACGGCCGTAAACACATGAGTTTACGGTCGTAAACTCATTTTAGCCCATTCCTTTGGTTGTTTGGTGGTTCTAACTCATGCATGCAAGGTTCTAGTGGCTTTTAGAGGCATAGGAAGGTGTTTAGGGCACTTAAACACCTTAGAGAGGTGTTTACGGTCTAAGAAGATGTTCTTGGGGAGTTTACTACCTTAAACACATGAGTTTACGGTAGTAAACTCATTTTGTCCATGAATCCTATGTTTTAGTGGTTGTAGGTTAAGCATACGAAGTTCTAGGTCCAATTCCAAGCCATACAAAGTGTTAAGGGCACTTTAACACCCTTTGGGGTGTTGATGGTCTAAGAATAGGTGTTTACAGTCTAAGATCCTTCTTGGACCGTAAACTCAAGTATGACATGATTTTGTATGCTTTGGTGCATATCTTGAGGGAAAATAAGGTTCTATGCACTCAAGGAAGTTCATGGAAGCCCTTGGAGGTGTTTGAGGGGTAGTTTAACACTTAAACAAGTGTTTATGGTCCATGCATATGGGTTTACGATCTAAGAACATCCTTAGACCGTAAACTCATGTTTACTCCCCATTTGGTCCGATTCTGGTGTTCTAAGTCCTTTCGGGTAACCTCTAAGCCATTGCTAAGCATGAGAAGTGTTTGGGAAGGGTTTTTGAGCATTAAAATCCACATTCAAGGGGTTTACGGTTTTGGGAGGCTCCCAAGACCGTAAACTCGTGTTCTTGGGGTTTTTAAATGTTTAAACCACGAATTTGAAGGATAGATGAGATGAATATCAAACTAGGGAGGTTAACTTACCGATTTGAAGCTCGAAGGGGATTTTTGACCAAAACCCGTTTGTAGAGAGAGAAAGTAGAGAGAGAGTGTGTCTAAGGTGGGAAAAATGTGGGAGTGAAACCCACTCCTCCTTTATATAGGGTGGAGCTTATGGCCTAGCTGGGGTTCTCCTGACACCAACTGCGAACAGGTTTTTCACGTCAACCGTTAAACACGACAACATTTTAAAATTATACCACCTTAATTTTTGTTCGCTTGACGAATATTATTTAAAATTTTTCAACGGGTTTAATTCCGGTCAAAAATATTTTCGGGATAAATTTGGCTAATTTTTGACGTAACTAATTTCGACGTTAAAACTAACGGAAATTTTTGGGTTGTCACACAAGTCCACCAAAAACACCAAAATGAGCCAAAACTTCCAAGAGAGGCTAGGGTTTCGAGTTTAGAGGGTTAGAGGATGAAGATAATGCCCTAATCCTTGGGAGATGGTGCTTAAATATGGGAGAAACCTTAAAATTATGGGTTTGGGCCGAAACAGTCGCCATGTCATGGCCCTTCTATTGCATGCAGTGGGACTCATCAGGTAGACACAATCATTTAAGCCATGACACGTCGTGGGCTTCCTTGTGCCACATCATGGTGTAGAGTTTTTCCCAACAACTCCATCTTTGATCCTGTTAAGTCTTTAGTTAAACCATTATGAAAACGGGTGTTACAATTTCCCAAGTCTAAATCTAACAAAAGTTTTATTTATAAATATATCATTTTCTACTATTTATATCATAATATATTTTTTAATTTCATATATATATATATATATATATATATATATATATATATATATATATATATCCTCTCCTATTCTAATAAAAGAATAGTTTTAATTTCCTTTTGACATGTGTCATCCTATTAGGTCTCTTAATTAATGCATATTTTATTCTTCTTTTGACATGTGTCAACCTATTAGGCCTCATAATTAATACATGCCACTTGTCAACTTATTAATTCTCCATTTCAAATTTCAAATTTTAGATTTACCACTCTAATTAAATTAAATTAATAACATTAGAAAAAAAATTAAAATAAAATTAATAAAATTATAAGATGATATAATTTCACGTATTTATTTAAATTAACGATTATAATTTTATATAACTAAAAAAATATCTTTTAATTAATAATATATTTAAAATAATTGATTAATAATTTTGAGTTCTCACTATAAAAGTTTAATTAATTTTATAACCATGGTTCTCACGGGTTATAGACTAGTATATATATATATATATATATATATATATATATATATATATATATATATATATATATATATATATATATATATATATATATATATATATATATATATATATATATATATAAACAAAGCAGGTACATTATACTGCAATGATTTGGGGTTTTCCGTATGTGTGACTCGAGTTGTGTACATATTTAATTTTCTTAAAAACCTTAAGCATATTATTGTAATTGCGTGTTCACAAAAACTCATCAACTCATATATGTCATATAAAAAATTGACATGTAATGAATTATACATATTTTTATTAGCATATTTAATACTTTTCTACACATTTTTTTTAGATATTTGATACTGAAAAGATATACATTTGTATTTTGCATATTATAAGAGCTAAAAGATAAAATAGAAGACAATTAGAGCATATCTTAGAAAAAAATCATAGCTTAAAGACTAAGCAAGAATTAAATTAAATATATCTCTATAACGGTAGAAGATTTCCAAGATTTATGAAGATCTTGTAATTCGCGTTCCGATTAATCGGTTGTGTGGCGATTTAAGTCGGCTTAAAAAAGCTATAAATTAAGTTTATTTTCGCAAAAAACAGTAGAGTGGGGGAAAAGAAGGAGATACAAGAAGATCTATAACGAAAGGGTATGTCAAGAACCCTAGAAGAAGCCAAAAAGAGTTGAAAACATACTCAATTGAAGTTCTAAAGAATTTTGGTTTGCGTTATGTTTAATTTCTTTGTTCTTATTAGCTATTTAGTTTTGATTATGTGTTAAGTCACTATACTTTTGATTAGATGTAGATGATCTATGATTACAGTTTAATTCATTGAAAAGAGTTTGGTAGTATTCAATTTATTATGTAATGCTTGACAAAAGATCCATGAGTATTGATATTGATTTTGTTATGTTTATGTAACTAAATGCATGATTGATGATTAGGTTTAAATTATGTATCTTGAATCATATTTTTTATTAACTTGTCCAAGATAGAAAACTGAGTCAAGAGCGTAGGCAATTGTGACTAGTAGAGTGATATACCTTATATTAAACATAATAGAATTGGGATTAATATTTTTGATTGATCCAATAACTTCGACAATCTAAGAGATTGCCACTAAATCGGGACTACTCCTACATGTTAAGTCATTATTTAATATAAACAAATAGACTTATTCTAGGAAAGTTATCATTGGTGATAAATAATAAGATTAATGATATTAGCATTGAGTTAGTCAAATTAAAAATTAGTGAATATCTATCAAATTTAAATTGCACTTCATATGAATTAACCATATATCTATAGTGATTCGAAAGTGTAATCATAAGTATCTTTTATAATTAAAAGTATATTTCTTATTTCAGAATTACTTTTTTTATATTATTTTATTTAGTACACCTCGATTTCCCTTGACTTCGACACCCTTACTTACTTTAACTAATATCAATGTTTTAAAAACCGGTTTGAACCGGCCGGTCGAACCGGTTGGACCGGGAACCGGGAGAGGAAGTGGTTCAACTATCACCGGTATTACATTGATTTCTAAACCAGATTGAACCGGCCGGTTTCTAAGAAAAAACGGTTGAACCGGTCAAAATAAACCGGTTCAACCGAATAAAAACACATGAAAAAAAACTATTTACATAATAAACTTTGGTGATTTTTTTCAAATCTATTTAGTTTTCTCTAAATAAAAACATATGGTAAATGTTATAAAATTTTTTGATGTGTTTGTATTCATCAAAAACTATATTTCGTTTCGGTATTATACTTTATTTTCTTTTTGACGTATATGGATTGATGTAAAACACTAAAACTTATGGTTATATGTTATTTTAATTTATTTCAATTCATCTATAACTTATTTTTATGTGTATTTTTAATGTTTGAACTTGTAAACATCAAATTCATGATTCCTATATGTATGTATGTGTTGAAAAATAGAAAAATACATGAAAAATATAGAAACCGGTTCACCCGGCGGTCAAACCGGTTGAACCGGGAACCGGTCATCATACCGGTTCAACTAAAAAACCGGTTTTTAAAACATTGACTAATATCATATATGATCATGTACACTATCTGATGCTAATAGTCAATTTAGTTTGTTAGGATTTATAAATTTAAACGAATTAAGTTTATTTTATTAGAAAATCTTTCGTATATCACAAATATATTAGATTGTTTAAATAAAATAATGAATAAATTAGATATCTTAAAAAATTTACACATTAATTGCATATTTCATACCTATTTTATTTACAACATTCTTCGGCTAGTGAAAAACCAACAAACCGTTACTTTTTTATTTACAACATTCTTCGGCTAGTGAAAAACCAACAAACCGTTACTTTTTTATTTATCTCTTTTCAGAAAAACACATCATAGTGAATGTACAATAGACAAATTGTTACCACTGTTTTGAAAACCGGACCAGAACGGTCAGTTCAACTGGAAACCGGTCAGGTTACCAGTTTTATAAAGCCCAAAAACCGCTTGTAAATAAACCAGTAAAGAACCAGCAGTTCAACCATAAACCGGTAAAAACCGGACTGGTCAACCGGAAAAAAACCGGCCAATAATTTTCATTTATAAAATTTACACTACAAAATGATTCAGGAGACCCACCCCTTATTGAAGTAGATCCGCTGTTTGCTTAAAAAAAAAGCCTATAACTACATTTGTTTTATAATGCTCTCTAAGCCTCCCCTTTTGTTTTTTTGTTGGGATAAGCCTAATGATCAATTTGAGGACTCTTCTACATTAAACAAAAGCTTTATTTTTTTTTTTTTATTTTTTTTATTTTTTTATTTTTTTTACTTTTTTTCATTACGTTAGTAACAAAATTTTGTATGACATAAATTATTAGAATTAGTATTTTGGAAGGTTTCAATTTATAAGTTCAAAAATAAGGTTGTTATTATTATTATTATTATCATTATATATATATATATATATATATATATATATATATATATATATATATATATATATATATATGACGTCGTACGGTTCATCCAGTTTTTAGGACCGGTCCGACCGTTTGAACCAATCAAACCATCAACCCGGTAAGACGACCGGTTCGATGTCCGGTCCGGTTTTCAAAACATTGACTGTTACAACGACCTTGTCAGTAATGTAGTAAAATTGCTACTTAAATACTATAAGTTAATGCAAATCTCCAACTGTTAAAAACATCTCTATGTCGTCCTGGATACAACGTTTCCATAATGATGAAGCAACATGTTTCATTTTCTTATTTACGTTCAGATGTCAACGCCTAAAATTACACCTTTTAATAAATAAAATTCCTCTCGTCCGAACTAAATATATTGATTGCCAAAGGAAAAGCATAACCACTCGTCTGCGATTAGTTGAGCATCTGGTCTGACCTCAAGCAACATCATCCAGTGAATAACCAATTGCCCCCCATTCACATGAGTTACGCCAACCCAAAATTTGAACGTCGTGGACCAAAATAACTCCAACATTCTTCCCGTTAAATGACTTATAATATTTCTATCAATGATTGTATATTCCTTTGAATTCAAAGACCCTTTATATGATTGAAATACATACTACATGAACAAAAAAAAATGTACGAACAAGTAAATCAAACCATTAAAACTTTATACGAAATAATAACCAAATTATCGATAAAATACTTAGATTTTGTAGGTTATAACTTGCTAAAACATAGATTTTCATAGATCATAATCTGCTAAAATATTTCCTTAGATATGAACATGCTATAACCTAGTATCACCTACGAAAATCTACTACCAATAATAGTTAGTTACAAGGTGTATTTTTTGGATATAAAAATAAAATACGTAGATGAGTATAAATAACTAATTGATTTATAGATAAATCGTTGTGGTTTCCAACAATCATTTTTCGAGAAACTTTGTTTGGTATTTGTGTAAAAATTGTGTAAATTTGAATATATATATATATATATATATATATATATATATATATATATATATATATATATATATATATATATATATATATATATATATATATATAAAAGACTGTAAACGAATACGAACGAAATGTGTTCATGTTTACTTGTTTAAGTTTAGACGATTAATAAACGAACACATACACATGTCTTTGTTTTTATTTGTTTGCAAATTTATGTTATTCGTATTTGTTTGTTTTTGTTCCTTAAGATGTTAAACAAACATAAAACAAACATGAGCGGATAAAAACAAAAGATCTAAATGAATATATAAACTAAATAATATAAATAAGGAAAATATGCAATAAAGTCATTATATATTGATATTATAATCGATTTAGTCTTTATATATTTTTTTTACTAAATTTAGACCAAAAAATCGGTAATAATATTCAATTTGACATTTTTACTCGGTTAACATATTATCCAACTTTCAAAAATCACATTTTTAGTATATATTTCAAATTTTATTATAAATTAGGTCCAAAATTTACACTTTTAACCTACATTTTAAATTTTATTACAAATTTGGTCTAAAATTTAGCCTTTTGGCCTGGATTTTAGAATTTTGTTATGAATTCAACCAAACTATAGTTTTTTTTATAACTTTTTTTCTCAAAATTTTGTGTCGAATATGTTATTTCTTTTAAAAATAATATTTGTATACAAAAAAAACATATTTTCACATAATTGACATGATTTTTCTGAATATTCTTTTTTTACATCCTTATATGTATTTTATATTTTAATTTTGGTTGTCATCTAAGCAAAGCAACGCTTGATTAACAAAATCTTGTTTTCTTTATACCACAATAAGCTCACATGACTTGAATATTACATAGGAAATTAAAAAATAAATTTCTTCATCAAAGTTCGTTTAATTTATTATACTAACGTTACCTTTAAACTACAAAAACATTTTGCTCGGTCCTAACGTCTTCCTAATGACACCCGTATATTTTTTTCAATTAGTTTGTATTTGAGTAAATCCAATTGATATCTGGTTTAGCATCCAAGAACGAGGGAAAAATGGTTTGTATTTCGATTAAATTCAACTGATACTTGGTTTGCATGAACATGACAAAAGGAAATTACTAGTGCAAAAAAATATTCGTGAAAAAGAAACTAATACAACGTGAGTTTAACCCAAAATTACAACATATTTTTCTTATTACTCTAACTGCAACATGTAATCGCTAGAAAAGATTATACGAAATAAAATAACCAAAATACCGTCCACCGCAATATATATATATATATATATATATATATATATATATATATATATATATATATATATATATATATATATATATATATATATATATATGGAAGGGTTATATGAAAAATAAAAAGACCTTAAAAATCATAAAAGTGCATAAAAAAATACTTAAAGATCACAAAACTTTTATTTGACTTTACACCAGTGTTTTAAAAACCGGTTTTTTAATTGAACCGGTCGGGTGACGTTTTCCGGTTCAACCGGATGGTCAAACCGGTTCTATATTTTTATGTGTTTTTAATTATCCTGCATATATTGATTACAAAATTTGTCATCTTTTTAGTATTACAAACGTAAATAGAATGCATCATATAAAAACAATCATTATAGAAGTCAAAATCAAACAAAAAAACTCAAAACAAACACAAAAATTCAAGAATGTCCGGTTTGAACCGGTCCATTCCGGTTCAATTCAGCCGGTTGAACTGGTTTTTTACCAAAACCGGTCGGTTCAATACGGTCAGGAAATCATTATAAAATCGGTCCAAATCGAATCGCCCTCACCTTCGGTTCCCGGTTCGACCTGTTCAACCGGCCGGTTCGAACCGGTTTTTAAAACACTGCATTACACATAAAAAAATCACAACTTTTTTTAAAAATTTTGCTAAAAAAATTTTAAAAATCGATTTTTTTTTTGGTTTTTTTCCCAAAAACATATTCACCGAATTTGTTAAAAAGGTTGTGAATTTGTATATACAAAGTCAAAAAAAAAAAAGATTTGTGATATCTAAGTATTTTGTTTATGCATTTTTATGATTTTTAGGGTTTTTTTTAAGGTTTTTGTTTTTCATAAAACCTAAGCCTATATATATATATATATATATATATATATATATATATATATATATATATATATATATATATATATACACACACACACACACACACACATATATATATATAATTATGTTTGTATACATTTTATATATAAACGTGTTTGAATACAAATACATTTATTATAAAATAGGTGTTTATATATATATATATATATATATATATATATATATATAATATATATATATATATATATATGCATGTGTGTATGTGTGTGTGTGCGCAATTTTACAAAAAAACGTATACTTATAAAGTTTTTTAAATATGTGTTAAATATACAAAAAAGTTTATTTAAAAAAATATATATAGAAAGTATATGATTTTTTATGTGAAAATATAATTTTTGGTATAAATATGATTTTATAAAAACAAATAACATATTCGAAATGAAATTTTGAGAATAAAAAAACTAAAGTTATTATGAATTCATAACAAAATTCTAAATTTTGGGTCAGAAGGGTAAATTTTAGACCAAATTTATAATAAATATTAAAATCTAGGACAAAAGTGTAAATTGTGGACCAAATTGTAATAAATTTTGAAATCTAGACAAAAAAAAAATTTTGAAAGTTGGATGACCTATTGATCGGGTAAAATGGTCAAATTGATACGATTACCGGTTTTAGAACTTAATTAAATAAAAAGAATATATAAACACTAAATCGATTATAAAACCAATATGTAAAAATTTTATTATAGTTTTCCTATAAATAAACTTATAACGAATAACTATTGATAAATACAATATTTACATTTAAATGATTCAAAATCCAAAAATAACTCACGTGAAAAACTTTCACACTTTAGTTTTATCTATCCATATATCTTTTCAAGATTTTAAATTTATAGTAACTTCGAACCCTTAAATATGTTATACAAATTTACCATTTATTATTACACAATTATTAACCAATGTTTTAAAAACCAGTTTTTTAATTGAATCGGTATGGTGATCGATTCCCGGTTTAACCGGTTCGACCATCGGGTCAATCAGTTTCTATAATTTTCGTTTTTTTTTTTCATATTTTTCTACACATACATACATATATAAATCATGAATTGACGTTTATTAGTTCAAACATTAACAATATACATAAAAATAAGTTGTAGATCAATCAAAACACATTAAAATAACACATAACCATAAGTTTAGTGTTTTACATCAATCCATATACGTTAAAAAGAAAATAAAATATAATACCTAAACAAAATATAGTTTTAGATGAATACAAACATCAAAAAATATTATAACATTTATCATATGTTTTTTTTAAAGAAAGATAAATAGATTTGAAAAAAATCACCAAAGTTTATTATGTAAATAGTTTTTTTTTCCATATATTTTTATTCGGTTTAACCGGTTCAACCGGTTTATTTTGAACGGTTCAACCGGGTTTTCCTAAAAAACCGGCCGGTTCAATCCGGTTCAGAAATCGATATAAAACCGGTGATAGTTGAACCACTCTCTCCCCCGGTTCCCGGTCCAACCTGTTCGACCGGCCGGTTCAAACCGATTTTTAAAACATTGTTATTAACATTAATATAATAATAAAAAGTAAAAAGTAAGCTAAATAACAACTCATTACATAATTTTACCTTAAACTCATGATTCTTCAATAACGTAATATTGAGTATCAACATATCATATCATATCATATCATACTATATTATAAATGAACATTTTTTCTTTCACCATATTTATTTGAAACTCTCATGTATTTTTCCTTTCACCACATTCATTTGAAACTCTCATAACTTTTCAATTTCTTTCTAATAATCAATATAAGTGGATTAATAAGGTTAAATAAATATCAAACCTAAAGTGTAATCACATATAAACTAAATTTCAATATTAAAATAATATATTTACTTCTACTTATTAACTAATTTTTTTTAACTTTTAACATATTATACTTAATTTATTAGTTTTAATATATTGTTGGATGTAAATCATTATCATTTTAAAGTTACAATTTTAGAACAATTTGTATAAAATACTTAAATTATTAATTTGAATATAACATTACATGATCAACTTAAATATAAATTTAATTTAACTTAAACAACCCAAAAAATATTTTGTTAATAATTAAAAATGATTAATTGTAGTGTTTTTCTAATAATAATTATAAGTTGGTTAATAAGGTTAAGTAAATATCAAACCTAAAGTGTAATCATAAATATATTAAATTTCAATTTTAAAATAATATATTTACTTCAAGTTATAAAGCCACAACTTTTGAACAGTTTGGACAAAATACTTAAATTGTTATTTTGAATAGAGTAAATTACTGAAATCGTCCATGTGGTTTGGTCAAAATTGCACGTTTGGTCCCTACCTTTTTTTTGTACTCGGATCGTCCCTGTGGTTTGATTTTGTTGCGTTTTTCGTCCCTATGGTTTGGTAAAAGTTGCATGTTTGGTCCCTAACTTTATGTATGTAAGGGACGAAAAATGCAACCAAATCAAAAAAACGTGCAATTTTGACCAAACTTAAAATGTTAGGGACCAAACGTGCAATTTTGACCAAACTTAAAATAACTTACAATAACAATAGTTAAAAATAACTCTATATAGATTGTTATATTGTTAACTTTAAAATTAAAAAACAATGTTTGATGTTTTAATAATTATAATGATAAAAATTAAAACATTAAGCAAATAAAATTTAAAAAATTAATTAACAATAACAACTATAAATAACATTAAACCATATATTATATTTAATTTTATTCATGTATAACTCGCGGATAGAAGTCATTCAAACGATTGAGACTTTGCAGTTATAATAGATGTATATATATATATATATATATATATATATATATATATATATATATATATATATATATTATCATATAATTCAAAATAATCAATACATTATATTAATTTAGTATACAAATTATTATATCAAATTTAACAACAACGTTATTGCTATATTAAAAAAAAACATATATTTGTAAAGGCTTCAATTAAATATGTGTTTCTGCACAACGCACGGACATTTGCCTAGTATAATATAATAAACGAAGGTTTAGAAACAAACGAACATAAACGAATGAATATAAATAAACAAACATAAATGAGCGTTTACAAACAAACATAAACAAATGTTCACAAACATATATGACGAAATAGATAATTGTTTATGTTTGTTTGTTTAACTAAACAAATAAAATTTATGTGTTTTCATTTGTTTATTTAACAAACATTCTATCGAAGGGTTCATAAACAATTTGTTAAATGTATTGTTCGTTTAAAAACTATATATATATATATATATATATATATATATATATATATATATATATATATATATATATAGGGATAGAGAATATACATTACAGCTCCTGTAAGCTTAGATACTAAACCTCTAAAATATGTCGTTTAAACTTAGTAAAATACCCGGTTTGGTTTTCACTTAGTAATATACCATCCACGATAACATTTTTTTTCCTCCTTTATCGTTTACCATCCATATTTTTTTTCCTCTATTATCATTTGTTACTTCATCCTAATGAAAATTATTGTTTTCCCACTGTCATGAAAGTCGAAGATAATCAATATTTTTGCTTCTTTATCAAAACTATTGTGTCGATCCTGAATCTACATCTTCAAGTGTTAATCGTAAATCCCTTAATCGCAATCTTTATATAGTAAAACAACCTATTTTCATGCGGTTTAGTATCTAAGCTTTGGTGACGCTGTAATGTATATTCCTTTTTCCCATATATATATATATATATATATATATATATATATATATATATATATATATATAGTTATAAATTCAACATGATTAAGATAATTTAAAACAAACTAAAACAACATACGTAAAGAAACTTGATGGAGAAGAAGTTTTAGAAAAATATCAGATATTTTATCTTTGTGAAATTGTTGCTTCTTATTCTTGCAAGAGCATGTTATATATGCAATAAAAACTACCTATCATACGTCATGTAAATAGTATGATATGATATCTTTCACCAATTCACCAATTATTGGTGTCATTCACAATAATTTACAACACTCCCCCTTGGATGACACCATTTCTGATCTAGAGTTCAGTTTTGAAGTACTGCCTCATTAAAAACCTTGCTAAAGAAAACCCAATGGGAAAAAACTTTAGCGAAGGGAAAAAGAGTGCAGTGTATAGTTGACTCCCCCTTATTTAGACATCTATTACATTATATTCTATGCACATGTCGCATTCCAATGCCATTTACATTGTAACGCCCGCAGATTCGGGCTAGCCAATTTAGAGACAATGAGCGTTAAAAATAAGTTTTTAATGGATGATTATTTAGAAGGATTAATCTTAACAAGTTGTAGAATATATCTCAAGGGTTTCGTACATATAAAGAACGCCGAAATCCGAGTTATAACGAAGAAGTTATGGCCCGTTGAAGTTTTTTTGGCAAAACCGGCACGGCACCGTGAGACGTAAATAGTGAATTTACGATAGAGGACTTTTTTGCCTTAGTGATCTAAACCAAAGTTGTATTATACGTTAAACCGAGAACATCCATAAAAAAAACGCCCAAATCTGACTTCGTATGAGAAAGTTATGATTTTTCTAACATTTAGCATAACAGTGCACAACCCGAAAGTTCGAATTTTAGATCGGTCGATTTTCAACCAAAATAATCTAAACGAGAAATGAAGATATCGTTAATAGGAGTTAAACGATAAAAATACAGTCGAAAACGGAGCTCGTATGCGAAAGATATGGACAAAGCTTAGTCTCTACTCTTCGAGCGCGGCGAATTCGATACAGTTTTGTAAATCCAAGATAGAATGAGAATTAGCCAACAACGTCTAAATGAAAGTTATAGTACTCATAAATACCAACACGTGGATATAAATAACGTCGAAAACGAAGCTCGTATGTGAAAGATATGGACGAAGCTTAGTCTCTACTTTTCGAGCGCGGCGAATTCGAATACAATTTTGTAAATCTGAGATATAATAAGAATTGGCCGACAGGGTCTAAATGAAAGTTGTAGTACTCGTAAATACCAACGTGTGGATATAAATAACGTAGAAAACGGAGCTCATATGCGGAAGATACGGACGAAGCTTAGAGACTACTTTACTATAAAACTCCTATAAATAAAGGGTGAACTCCTCATATTTTCTTCACACCATAAGCCTTTCTTTCTCTCTCTAACTTCTCTCTAGCCTCCCAAGTCTAGGGAACCTCCCTAGCACGAGGCAGAATCCCCAGAGTGCTCGACGACTCCGAGAAGAAGAGCTTTTCGGCTCGGGAACGTTGCTCCAAGCAAAGCCCGATTTTCTATAAAACCCGTTGTAAGTGAGCTACGCCTACACTATTTTTAATATAGTTTTTATTTAATTATAGTAACGTTATTAGGAACTTATAATAAGTACTTAGGCTATTATCATGGGTTATATAAGTATTGTTTAACACTTATATAATAGTAATAATAGCTAGACTATTAATTAGTCTCGAAAAATAATAAACTAAACTCTAGTGGTAATAATACTAGGTTTCGTCGAAGGAAATTATTTTTAAGAAGCGAAGCGCTGTCTGAGTTCGGAATCACCACATTTTCAAGTGAGTGCATAGTCCCTTTCATGAATATGATTTTAATACAAGTATCGATTGAAGTATTAAATATATGTTTATGTGCGAATTATTTGATGTTGCCTAAGATACTTGTTAAAGAACATACCTGATTATATATGCTGATTTAGGATAAAGAGTAAACCTAAATTAATTATGAGGAATATCGGGTAGTGTTTTCTTACGAGTACGAGTGAATTATACTCAGAGAATAAAACCTTAGTATATGTCATTGATCCGGGAGCATGGATTAGACATAGTCATTGTCCCTAGTCCGAAAGTATGGATTAGGCATAACCATTCATCATTAATCTGAGAGTATGGTTTAGTCATTCGTCCCTAGTCCGAGAGTATGGATTAGGTAAAGTCGTTCATTCTGATCCGGGAGTATGGATTAGGTAAAACGGCTAATCTTAGGTCCGAGAGTATGGATAGTCTCGTTGTGAGGATCGACGGGGTGGGATACGAGTTGTTTATATATGTGGTGAAATTGTATATTTTGTGAGTTTTAAACTATATATATGGTATAGCATTGTGGGATTGAAATCCCTATGTACTCACCAGATTTCCCAACCTGACCTACTCAGTTTATTTATATCACAGGTGTTGATATGAAGTCACATTACACTGAGAGATTAAGGAGATATAAATCACTAGTGATAATGAATGTAAGTTCTGTTTATGCTTATGTTTCTGTATTGACGATGACATCTCAAATGTTTTAAAATGAATAAAAATACTTTTCTTCGAAAATGCTTTGATAACGTATTTATCACGTTTTACTGGGAACAAATTCCGCAACATTTTTATTAAAAGAGGTACTTTGATTTTTATAAAGCATAAACAAAATTGGTCTTTTCTAGCCGTGAAAATGGGGATGTCACATACATGTTTCCTGAAGGTTGCAGTAGGAAGTGCCTTCGTAAAAAGGTCTGCTACATTGTTGTTGGATTGAACATATTTGATTTCAACTTGATGGTTCTTTATAAGCTCTTAAGAGTACTCAAAAAACTTTGGAGGTATATGTTTTGTCCTGTCGCTCTTGATATATCATTCTTTCATTTGAGTGACACATGCTGAGTTATCTTCATATATTAAAGTTGGACCTATATCTTTTTCAAGTCCACATGAAGTTAAAACTAGTTGTATCATTGATCTCAACCATGTACATTCTCTACTAGCTTCATTTAGTGCAATTACTTCAGCATGATTTGAGGATGTGGCAACAAGTGTTTGCTTTTGAGAATGCCAGGAAATTGCAGTACCTCCATTCATGAATACATATCCTGTTTGAGATCTAGCTTTATGAGGATCAGACAAATAGCCTGCATCTGCATAACCAATCATGCCTTGTTTTGAATTGTTAGAATAAAATAATCCTAAATCACTAGTTCCTTGAAGGTATCGAAAAATATGTTTGATTCCATTCCAATGTCTTTTCGTTGGGGCTGAACTAAATCTTGCTAGCAAGTTTACAGCAAAAGAAATGTCAGGTCTAGTACAATTGGTAAGATACATAAGAGCTCCAATTGCATTAAGGTATGGTACTTCTGGACCAAGAACTTCTTCATTTTCTTCCCATGGACGAAATGGATCCTTGTCAATATTTAATGATCTAACAACCATTGGAGAACTTAAAGGATTAGCATTGTCCATATTGAAACGTCTCAAGACTCTTTCTGTGTAATTTGATTGATGTACAAGTATTCCGTTAGACATATGCTCAATCTATAAACCAAGACAATATTTGGTTTTTCCAAGATCTTTCATTTCAAACTCTTTTTTTAAAAGTTCAATCACTTCAATGATTTCTTTATTTGTTCCAATGATGTTTAGATCATCAACATAGACTGCTATGATCACATACCCAGATGTTGTTTTCTTAATAAACACACATGGACAAACAGTGTTATTTTTATAACCTTTACTTGTCAAATAATCGCTCAAACGGTTGTACCACATGCGTCCAGATTGCTCTAACCCATACAAAGATCTTTGTAATTTTATAGAATACATTTCTTTGGGTTTTGCACTTAGTGCTTCGGGCATTTTAAATCCTTTAGGGATTTTCATATAGATATCACTATCAAGTGATCCATACAAGTAAGCTGTAACAACATCCATAAGACGCATCTCTAAATTTTTAGAGTCTGCCAAGCTAATTAAATATCTAAAAGTGGTTGCATCCATTACCGGTGAATAAGTTTCCTCATAATCAATTCTAGGTCTTTGAGAGAAACCTTAAGCAACAAGTCTAGCCTTGTATCTTACAATTTCGTCTTTCTCATTTCTTTTTCGTACGAAGATCCATCTATACCCTAATGGTTTCACAACACCAGGTGTGAGGATAATAGTCCCAAAATCCTTTCTCTTGTTAATAGAATTTAACTCAACTTGCATAGCTTCCTTCCATTTAGCCTAATCATTTATTCTTTGACATTCAATGACAGATTGTGGTTCAGGATCATCATTCATAATATCACATGCAACTGAATAAGAAAATATTGTACTTATATTTTCAGTTTCATTTTGGTCACGTATTCTATTTGTTTGACCATAATTTTGTGCATCATCCTCCTTTCCTGGGGGAATTTGAATAATTCGTGTCTCTCCAGGAACAATTTCCTCATGATCCAGTGCAGATTTTGATCCTCTTCTTTTTCGTGGGTTCTTATCCTTAGAACCAAATGGCCTTCCACACTTCAATCGTGTTTTAGAATCTTGAGTGACTTTATCATCAGATTGTCCATGTGGAATTTCAATTCGAGCTGGAACATTGACAACCGGTATATATGATTTAGTCACCTTTTTGTGTCAGTAAATGCATCAGGCAATTGATTTGCCATTTCTTGGAAATGCATTATCCTTTGAATTTCCATGTCACATTTCTTTGTGCGAGGGTCAAGATATGATAAAGAAGGCTCATGCCATGACACATCTTTTTCCATAATCTTCTTTTCTCCCCCTAATGATGGGAAATTTGCCTCATCAAATTGGCAATTTGCTAGGTGTGCTGTAAAAACATTACCTGTTAACGGTTCAAGATATCTTATAATAGATACTGACTCATAACCAACATATATCCCTAACCTTCTTTGAGGACCCATTTTGGTCCGTTGAGGTGGTGCAATAGGGACATATACTGCACACCCAAAAATTCTCAAATGGGATATATTTGGCTCTTGACCAAAAGCAAGTTGTAGTGGAGAATATAAATGATATGAACTCGATCTCATGCGTATCAATGATCCAACATGTAAGATTGCATGGCCCCAAACAGATACAGGAAGTTTGGTCCTCATTATCAATGGTCTAACTACCAGCTGGAGACGTTTAATCAGTGATTCAGCTAAACCATTTTGTGTATGTACATGAGCAACTGGATGCTCAACAACAATCCCTACAGATATACAATAGTCATTAAATGCTTGTGAAGTAAATTCACCAGCATTATCAAGTCTCACTCTTTTGATAGTATAATCAGGGAAATGTGCCCTTAATTTAATAATTTGGGCAAGAAATTTTGCAAATGCCATATTACGAGTTGATAATAGGCAAACATGAGAACATTTGCTGGATGCATCTATTAAGACCATAAAGTATCTAAATGGTCCAGATGGTGGGTGAATCGGTCCACATATATCACTTTGAATTCTTTCTAAAAATCTAGGTGACTCCCTTTCAACTTTCATTGGAGAATGTTTTATAATTAACTTTCCAAGGGAACAAGATGCACATGTTTTATGTTGTTGGATTGAGGGAACTTTTGGTCCTTCAATGGATGCCCATTCGTATTTTCAATTATCCTTCGCATCATTGTTAATCCTGGGTGGCCCAACCTATCATGCCATAAACTGAATGTCCCAGGATCACAATGTTTTCCTTTGATTACCGTATTTGATTCAATCATATGTATATATGTATAATGCAGACCAGAATCAAGTGTTGGTAGTTTTTCAAGCACATGGTTTTTGCCTATAATATACATATATTTCTTATTTTCAATTGTCACAGTTTTCTATCATATCCTTTGAAATATATGTCATTGAAACTTAGTAAGTTTCTATTAGACTTTGGAGAAAATAAGTCATTTTCTATACAAAAGCTTGTACCATTTGGTAATATAAAATGGGCTTTCCCAGTTCCCTCTATCAAGTCTGCAGGACCTGATATTGTATGTATGATTGTTTTTGTTGGTACTAATTTTGAAAAATATTTCTTTGATTTCAGAATAGTATGCGTACTACCACTATCTGCTATACAAAGACCTCCAACCGTTTCTTGATGTTGTGCTCCAGTTGGACTCATATTAAACTTCACATATGAAAGAAATAATAAGCGAATAAACATAATCATAATAATTATTATAAAGAAAGTTCATTTATTGTAGGAGATACATTACATGAGAAACAAATAAAGGAAAACAAGTTTATTAGAATAATAATAGAAATTTTTAGTTTATGTCTTCCATGTCATTGCAGAAATCATCAAAAGTTAGCGGAATGAATTCAACATTATTAACGAGGTTTGCTTCTTTTCCTTTTCCTTTAATGGAATCTTGATAAAGTTGACAAAGATGTGCATGTGTGCGACAGATTCTTGACCAATGGCCTGTGCTACCACATCTATAACATGAACCATCAGATTTTTGTGATGTCCCAGTATCATGCCTTGCCACTTTGGCCTTATCTTGTGTATGGACATTGTTTCTTTGTGAAGATTGGTAATTATTCCTTTTCTGGCCACGACCACGATTATTACTTTGTCTACGACCAAAGTTATGGTTCTGATTATGGCTTTGGTTTCGATTAAAATAGCCACAGCCTCGCCCTCGTCCACGTGTATTGTTTCGATGACCATCAGTATTTGTAGCATTTGCTTCAGGAAGTGCTACTGATCCTGTTGGACGAAATTCATGGTTTTTCATCAAGAGCTCGTTGTTTTGCTCTGCAACAAGTAGGCATGCATTTAGTTCAGAATATCTTGTGAACTTTTGCATCCGATATTGTTGCATCAAGGTAATGTTTGTTGCATGAAATGCGGAGTAAGTTTTCTCCAACATATCGTCATCAGTAACTTCTTTTCCATAATATTTGAGTTGTGAACATATTCTAAACAAAGCTGAGTTATATTCATTTACTTTCTTGAAGTCTTGAAACCCCAGTGTTCTCCATTCATCTCTAGCATTTGGAAGTATAACTTCCTTTTGATGATCAAATCTTTCTTTCAAAAGATTCCATAGAATACTTGGATCACTAACATCAAGTTATTCAAATCTTAACATTTCATAAATATGCTTACGAATAAAAACTTGTGCTTTTGCTTTGTCTTGTGCCAAGCAGTTAGTAAATTCATTTATAGCATTTGAGATTCCCATGGACTCAAGATGCATTTTTACATCTATCATCCATGGCACATAGTTTTTCTCACTAACTTCAAGTGCTGCAAATTCGAGCTTTGCAATGTTAGACATATTGTAGCTATAAATTTTAACCAAAATAAAAACAAAAATTAAAATCCATTTATTTCAATAAATATTACACAAAAAAGAAGCGGTAAAGCTAACATTGCATACAAGTCTAAAAGTAGATGAAATTTCATATTATCTTCGATGTTAAGAATTGGGATGAAATGTAACATGACTATTATAGTCATGATCATCACAAACGGGTGAATCATCCTGAAGATTGATTTCTTGAAATTGATTTGTTTGATAGAAGAAAGAAATATTTATTGTGGGTAAAATAAGCAGGGTAAATATGTTTATTTATAGTAAAAAAAATATAGCCGTTGTTTTTGTTGTTTATAACTGTTGCATATATATATATATATATATATATATATATATATATATATATATTCGTTGTGTATATTTATAAATCATTTAATAAGATTTATAACTAATACATAACTTTACTTGGTATAATTTTATTAATTAGAAATATAAATAAATAAAATTATGAATAGTATCTAAAATATGAATAAACATTGACATGTATAAATAAACGTTGGTATATATAAATAAAAATTAGTTGCATAATTTAAATGTTAGTATGCATAAATAAAAGTTAGTTGCATAATGTAAATGTTAGTATGCATAAATAAAAGTTAGTTGGATAATGTAAATGTTAGTATGCATAAAAAATTAGAATACATAAAGAAATGTTAGGTATAAGAAATAAAAATCGTTAGTAGTCCATAATATATAAGTTTTATTAATTCATTAGTATTATTATTATTTTAATATGATGAAGGTTTTTATAATTAATAATGTTTTTACTAAGGTTATGTTTGGCGGACTAGCTGAAAAGCTAGCTGTTAAATAAAAAACTAGCTGATAGCTGAAAAGTTAGCTGATAAAAAAATAACGTTTGGTAAAACTAGCTGAAAAGCTAGCTGAAATATATAAAATTACATAAAAGGACATGTAAGAATATGTGTTTCTATAATTAATTAAGGGGTGTATTTGGAAAATTTTAAAAAAGCTCCTAAAAAACTAGTCTAAATAGCTTTTCAAAAAGCTAGCTTATCAGCTACTTTTTGGCTTACCAAACACGACAACATAAAAAAGCTCGAAAAATAAGCTAGCTTATCAGCTAGCTGTGGCGCGCCAAACACAGCCTAAGTAATACATATCTTGATTAAGATAGATGTGATTTCCACTTCTAAATAACTTTGATTTGAGCTTTCGTGTTAATAACGTGTTATAAATTCAACGTGATTAAGATAATTTAAAACAAACTAAAACAATATACGTAAAAAAACTTGATGGAGAAGAAGATTTAGAAAAGATATCAGATCTTTTATCTTTGTGAAATTATTGCTTCTTTTTATTCTTGCAAGAGCATGATATATATATATATATATATATATATATATATATATATATATATATATATATATATATATATAAATAAAAACTACCTATCATACTTCATATAAATGGTATGATATGATATATTTCATCAATTTACCAATTATCGTGTCACTCACAGTAACTTACAATATATATATAGTTTTTGGCCCAATATTTATTTATATATAGTAAGTGATAGCCTGCAAAAGTTATAACTGTGAATAATTTTTTAGATTTTTAGCTATTTTTTAAAATAGATTAATTGTTACAATCATTTTCTCCAAAAATAAGTATAATAATTTTTTCTATACTTTGCCACTTAAAAACACAATAATTAGTTTATGAATCATTAAACATTAAAAACTATTTTATACGACTTAAACGCAATATGTTCTTCTAAAACCATAATTAAGAGATTAAAATTGTTGGAAAATACTAAATACTAAATAGAGTCAGTTCGATCTGAATCTCAATCTGGCATCGTCACTTTCTTCCGACGCACTTCATTCCTTGTATAAATTCAATCGAACTGCTACTCAACTTGTCCCAATTAACCTTGAATTCCCCATTAATGGCTTTCCCCAACCTCAAAACTTTCTTCTTTCTCATCCCATTGAACTAAGTTTCACCATACTACCATGGTGGATACCCTAACTTCACCGTCGCCTTCGATGTGGCGCTTCCACCACCGCCGTTGGATTCCCACCCTCTTCTCTTCTTACAAGACCCTTTTCACACTCCTCTGGATCGTCGGATTCACATCAGTTTTCATCTGGCAACACAACGTCGTCGAGGGCTTCTTGATTTTCCGGCGGCCCCTCGTTTCTCGATCCTTTCCCCAGCTCCGACCCTTTTCTTTTAATCTCACGGATTTCGGAGCTGTCGGAGACGGCATCACTCTCAACACCAAGGCTTTCGAAGATGCTGTTTCTGCTATCTCAAAGCTCGGGAAGAGAGGTGGTGGTCAGCTCAATGTTCCTGCCGGAAAATGGCTGACGGCGCCGTTTAATTTAACAAGTCATATGACACTGTTTCTTGCCGAAGATGCTGTTATACTTGCTATCGATGTGAGTGTCACTTTGCTATCGATGCTCTTATTTACACAGTTTCTTGCTCAAATTCATAATGTCACCATTTCCATTTTTATCATGAATAATACTAAGTTATGATTTAAGAATCATTTGAAGAAGATTAGCTCATGGATTATCACAATTTTGCAATGTTTAGCGTTAGCTCCACTAGGGATTTTTTTTTTTCTTTGGGTTACATATATATCGTTTGAACAAACTACAAGTTGTTAAAAACATATATGAAATGGATAACAACATTGCATCAATAAGTATTATTAGAGAACATATTATATGATAGGTTTAAAAACATTTTCAAAAGAAAAAAAAAACATATTCAAGTAAAAGTTGTAGAAGGTTTTCTTATGTTTCAATGAATTAAGAATCAAGATAAATGTAAGAAATAAAAACATACTTCCATTTATTTCTTTGTTATATCATTCTACTATTATTTCTTCCTATTGCAACATTTTACTTTGAGAAGGACAATATTGTAATAGAAATAAATGGAATTAAAATTCCATAATAAACAAATAAATGAAAGTACATTGCTATGATTTGCATTTAGCACAAAACATGTTAAATATCTAGAAATTTGTATATAACCTTAAGTTCTAAATCCTTCTTTTTTGATTTTAACAAATCAAAGTTTGATTTAATCATCATTAGAATCAATTTTATACAACCTTTGAGAACTCGTTTCCCTGTTTTCATGCCATAACTCCTGTTTTTCATCAATTTAAAATTTAAATTAGGGTTTGATCATTTCACAAGGGTTCAGAAACAAATTAGAGTAGTTTCCAATAAACAAGTGATATGTTATGATTTTTACAACAATAAAACAACTTTCATGAAAGTATAAAACAAACTCATGTAAGGATTCATAATCCTACTATACTAAAATCAAGGAATTATATATGAAATCAAGAAGGAAATCATACTAATATGAATCAACATAAAACTAATCCAATGAGGAACATATAAAAATTATAAACACAAGAGGAAGTGGACAAGTGGTTATGTCAATTGTCAATTGTCATCTAAAGCTTAAAGTTGTCATCTTTTGTAAAGTGTTTTTTTTATTTAATCTTTTGTTGACCAGACTTGTTTTTTGTTGACCAGGATGAAAAGTATTGGCCTCTAATGCCTCCTTTACCATCTTATGGTTATGGTAGAGAGCATGGTGGACCTCGATATGGAAGTTTTATTCATGGTCAACATCTCAAAGATATTGTGATCACAGGTATAACTTTAATATATTAATTTATGTTATATAAATAAATAAGTTAGATGATAAATATATTTAAATCTTAACCCTGACAAACAACACTACAGGACATAATGGTACGATTAATGGTCAAGGTCAAAAATGGTGGAAAAAGTTTCGTCAAAAGCGACTCAATCACACGAGGGGCCCACTCGTGCAAATCATGTGGTCAAGTGATATTTTGATATCTAACATCACTTTACGCGATTCACCCTTTTGGACACTTCATCCATACGACTGTAAAAATGTAACAATTAGAAACATGACAATCTTGGCTCCCATTTTCCAGGCTCCAAACACAGATGGCATAGATCCTGGTTAGGTTACTTTCTTTCAAGTTTTCTCGTATTTTTGGATTTATTTCTTTTACTTATTTCATTATCCAAACAGATTCATGCGAGGATATGATTATAGAGGATAGCTATATAAGTGTTGGGGATGATGCGATTGCGATAAAAAGTGGTTGGGATCAATATGGAATTGCTTATGGAAAGCCATCAAAGAATATTCTAATTCGGAATCTTGTCGTTCGCTCTATGGTTAGGTGAGCCTTACTGTCTGTTGATGGTCCTATTTGTCTCCATATATCTGACATGGTATCAGAGCCATTTTTAACATCTCAAGGAACCAACACACGTCAAATGTCTACGTTGTGGTCTAGGGGTGTGTTATAGTTCCATACTTTTAACATGGTATTAGAGCAAGCTAATCGTGTTATCTGACTCTATATATGTTGGAGTCTACACCGTATCCTCAAGTACTTATTACTAAACTAACTTGAAATTTTGATATTTGATTTTATGTTTGCAGTGCGGGAATATCGATAGGAAGCGAGATGTCAGGAGGGGTATCGAACGTGACAATCGAAAACATTTTGATCTGGAAATCAAGACGCGCGGTTCGAATCAAAACAGCAGCAGGAAGAGGGGCGTATGTTCGGGACATAAAATACCGAAATATAACGTTTGACAATGTGAGAGTTGGAATTATAATAAAAACAGATTACAATGAACACCCGGATAAGGGTTATAATCCAAAAGCTTTCCCTGTGATAAGGGACATAAGTTACAGGTCGATTTATGGTGAGGGGGTGCGGGTCCCGGTTCGTATACAAGGTAGTGCAGATATTCCTGTAAGGAATGTAAGTTTCAAGGATATGTCTGTAGGGATTGCATACAAGAAGAAGCATATTTTTCAGTGTGCTTATCTTCAAGGACGAGTTATAGGGTCTATTTTTCCAGCCCCTTGTAAAAATCTTCATCTTTATGATGAACAAGGGAGGCTTGTGAGAAAGTCTAATTCTGAAAATGCTTCGGATATAGATTATGATATTTGAGATTTGTTGTTTTCATGTATGTTGTTTATGTGGAACAACAATCTTCATTGCAAGCTTGTGTTTATTATAAGTAATCATATCCATGGATAAAAAAAGGGATAAACTCAAGAATTGATTAGAAGGTTGTAGGTGAAGTATATCGAAGCTTGTGTTGATCGTTGTATCATGTATTGTTTATGTAATTATTAGAAAGTTTTAAAACTGTCTTTTTCGAGTCAAAATGTTACCATAAAACTAAGAGTATATTACTGAAATGGTTATTGAGGTTTACAACAAAGAGCAATTATTTCGTTGAAAAAAATGGTATGAGATTTGTTGTGATTTTGATTCATGATCGATGAAAAAAATGATATTATTATTACCCTTTGTAATTTCTTTTAATTTTTTCTTTTATAGATTTAATTAAAAATGCAAAATCGGATTAAACCCCTACTAAATTTGTATATTGAGAGCCTACGAATCTATCCTAATAAATGAAAATGTTATTACCACTTGTCATTCTCTCATTTAATTGGCTACATGTCAGTTTGTCATAATTTTAAGATATATTAATTTTCCACTTGTCATTACTTCATTATTAATTTCCAATATATCAATAATTAGTTTCCATAAATTAAACCTACCATAATGACTATTAATTTTAAATTTTAAATTTGAAATTTCAATTTCAATTTCAAATAAATATACACTTTAACCTTTGTATTTAACATTTTGTTATAATAATATGTTTAGTACACGGGTCTGACAATTAAGCATATAATTTTAGTTAATTTATTTTTTGCATGTTTTTTTGTCATAATTTTCACTTATTTCATATTTCAAATTCAAATAAACTTCTCATTTAATCACTCATATTTAACATTATGTTTTAATCAACCCGTATAATATACGGGTCTCACAACTAGTATTTTGAATAAATGAAATGGAGGCGTGTGGGAAGAAGGTGGGGTTTGGCCAGTTGTTCTCACACAAAAGAGGCACGAAAGATGAATCAATTGGGGTGGTGGGCCTATAAATTTTTTATGTTTTAATAAAAAAAAACAAGTTTATAGAGTATTGGATGATGGCAATTATCTAAACTTCAAGTCAAAACTTTAAATTAATTTTAAAATATGTCAACTTCAATAATTTTTAACAATTCCATTATTCCTAAAAATCAATGTTTTGAATAAGTCAATAGTTCAATATTTAATAAGTATAGGCTAAAGCATTACAAATGAACAAACCAAAAAGATTTCAAAATAAACAATGCATATGTTTTTATTCCCAACCCACAAGTCAATCTTGAGATTTAAGTTCGGTATAATTAGGGCTCATGTACGATAATCAATCTACATAGTAATTTTTTCATACACATTCCAAAGTTAGGGCTAATGTATAATTAGCACAAAGTACTTTATACATTTTTCATTTGTTATAGTTATGTATCTTGTTAATCATCCCACAAATACCACACAAGGGATAAGCTAACTCATTTTGTGCAAGTGGACTTATCTAGAAAACCGCACTCCAAATAAATGATCCAAAATGGGATATTCATGAGTAACACACTAAGTCTCGATTCATCCTATGTGAATGAACAACTGTGATGCTCAAAATAATTTCAGTTAAAACCAAGAGTCACCCGCCCTTCCCTTTAAAAATATAAATTCTCTTTCAAAAATAACTTTCATCAAAATGCATCAAATACTTATAATATTCGCGTTGCACGTAAAGAGTATAACATATGAAACCAATCATTATAAATCAATAAAATAGGTTAGGGGAGATATACTCTTAGGATAACTCATCTTAATTGGTTACATATAGTTAACAATAGTTAGGTTAATGATACATTAAATATCCATTAAGTCACTTATTAAGTTCTTAATCTTAAATTTGGAATTTTTTTGTTTCTAATGCATCCCTAAGATCATAAAAAGGTATAGAAGAAAAGTAGACCTGATTTTGACTTTGATTGTAATAGTTACAAGGAAAACATGTTTGGCCCAAACAGATGTAACTTGGTCAGGTGAAGCACAAGACAAGGTCCCTAGAGCTGGCTAGGTCAAGTGGACATACAAGATGCCAAAGTTTTTGATTTTAAGCTCTTAATTGTTCACAAACAACCATTTCCAGCCTAAATCCTATCAATTCCAATGATCTAGTATGACTAAATATCTTTCAAAAACTTTTTTAAACACATCAATAACATCAACTTCCATTACCAAACCATGATTCACAAGCTAAATATAGAGATTTTGATAATTAAAGCTCAAATCGTCAACATGAGTTCATATATTCAACTTGTATGCTTAATCAATCAAAATGTATTTAGATCTTCAAATAGTTATTTCACTTGGTGAATTCAAATTAGTTCTATAATATAACTTACTTCTTAAACAACATCAATCCATTATTAAAGTACAACTACATTCAAATCTAACACATTAACTCAAAATCTCTATATAACTTGAAATCACAACAATGATCAATTTGTAGTTACTTGATTACTCATTGGAATTAGAAATTAACATTTGAGATTATAGAATACATTTATAACTATATTAAGCTTCATATCAATATATAGACTCTCAGTTCATTAATTCATCAATATATGGTTCAAAATCCCCAAAAGCTACAAACAGAGTTGGATAAGTGAAATGAAGATTGATTGATGAAAAAGAAGCCAAAAACACATTTAAAACATCCTAAAATCTATGAATTTGAATTTGGAGAAATCTCTAAACCCTAGCTCGAATTTAGAAGAAGATAAATTAGATTTCATACCTTTAATAGCTTCTAAGATTGGATTGTAGCTTAACTGCTTCAAATACACCTCAAACTTTCTTTTAATCCCCCTCCTATCATGAAATCTCCATATTCTTCTTCTATCCAAGCTTATCTACGTCGACGGTGGTCAAAATGAAGGAAACAAGAAGGCTTATATCTAAACTTTGGTCATTTAACATAATAAACCCTTTAAATTTCAATTCTTCTAACTTGGCCTCTAATTGAGTCTTGTAACTACTCAAGCTTCTAATTTAATAACTTAACCCTTAAAATATGGATTTTAGAAAAAGACACCCCAAATGCTCTTTTGATCTTGACTACAACTTGGTCTGCTAGATGAAATGATTGAAATCGAAGAACAAAAGTAACACTAAAAGGGAAAACTACTAGATCATGTAGCAAACATCTATCAACATTGTTCTAGTGATGGAAAGGCACGAGAAATCACTCACCAAAGGAGAGTGACCCCAGTTCAATCCCAACATCGTTTTAATTGAAGGGTGGCTAACGCCTCCTAATGGAATGATTTTAACGATCCACGTGCCAGATGGACAAAAGGCTCGGAGGTTGCCATGTCATGTCATGATATTGCCATATTTATACATGTTTTTAGGCAATATTTATTTACATTTTTATTAATATTTTGGTGATTAGCATAGAATAATGGTACGTATAAGCTTAATTTATATTCTGCGGCAAAATAGAAGCATTTTCGAAGAAAGGGACTAAAATTGTCAAAACATAAAACTTTGGAGGCTTGGAGAATGAAAGAAGAAGAAACCCACGCAATCTGCTATATTCACGTCGTGAGGTGTCTAGATTCACGACGTGAGTTGGAGTATTCTAGAAGATAGGCACGGGATGGAAGAGTCCTTGTCGAACACGTATATCTCGTACTCATGAGGTGAGACATTATTTCTCACGACGTAAACTTGGAAAAATCAGCAATATATATATATATATATATATATATATATATATATATATATATATATATATCCTTGTCCATTACGACTTGGGGAGACTTTTGGCTGATTGAAGAAGTTCCTGGAGACGATTTTCAGAAGAGGAGAAGGTCTAGAATAGGTTTCAACACAAAAGGAGAAGAGAGTTCATAATTAGTTCAATCGTTTGGTACTTTAATCATGTTTATTAATTTGATTTTGAGTATAAGTAGCTGAATTTAGTTACTCATGTTTAGCTAGATGAAACACCAACTTATGGTTTAGTTAATTTATTATGGATTTGATTAGTTGGTATTGTGCCTGTGTTTGATTGTTAATACCTAGCATGCTAATATTTGATTCTTTAGTTACTTGAATTCATGTTCTGTGTAGCTTAGTGATAATTAAATTACATGAACTTGACACCTAGTGATTTAGTGAACATTAAATTGCTAGAGCTAGGATCGACCAAATCTTAGGTAAGTAATTGAAGTAATTAAATTTAGTTGTGTTAGAGAGCATAAGTTATGACCATAATTATGTTTGCCTAATAAATCTTACATAGCTTATTCATAATCATAACTAGTTCTGTGTTTGATTGTGTGTAACCACGCATAGTTTTACATGAATAAGTTAAATATTGGTAAATTTAGACTTAAATTACTAATATAATATAAAATTAGATAACCAACTTTGAAAATCCATAATTGTTAGCTAACCAGAAAGAAGATATGAGTTCGAACTAAATGGGAGTATTTTTAGTAATTGATCGAATTTTGTGTTAATAAAATTAAGTTTATCTAAACTTGAAAAATTAGATAAAACCCCCATCCTTGCTAGAAAATTAGGTTAATTTAATAGTAGATAGGTTAATCAGTCAAAACTGTTCCCTTATATCGACACCCAACTTACCAAACTATTCTATAATTTGACTAGATACACTGCCTAGGTGCATATTAGTTAAGTTAGTTAGGTTATAAATATAAAATTAGGTGTAGCTATTTGCACGCATCAAGTTTTTGGCGCCGTTGTCGGGGAACGACTTATTTGTTAGTTGATTTATTTGCTTTAGATTAATCGATCCTTTTTGTGGGATAAAACCTGCAAAAGTTACTTTTTCAGCTTATTTTTTTGTTCAAGTACCTAACTCACGAGGTGAGTTCAGTAGATTTTACGTTTTCTTCATTTTTTCTTTTCTGTTAGTTTTTTGCGACAACACGAGGTGGTAACCTTTACCACGTCGTGGTGGCCAATCTGTAGGAAGTTTTTGTTCAGTTTTACGTTTTTATTTTTGTTTATTTTGCAGGAGTTCATGATCAGAGGCTCTAACACACCTTTGGTGCCACTACTTGAAGATCCAGAGTCGGCCCTTCACAAAAAGAAGGATAAGAACGTGAAAGAAGATCAAACAACAAATAAGACACCCTTACAAGAATTCAAGTCAGTGTTCTCAAATAAGTTGGGGAAGAAAACAGAAGAGTCGAGTTCATCTTTAAAGGACAAGAGCAAGGTTAAAGGCTTAGATCAAATACCTATCCCAACTGAATCCGAATACGACTCTGAGACCGAGTTTGGACTATATACGAGTGAACTCGAGAATGAGCCAAGAAAAGAGATGGAAAACATTGAAGAAATGTCAATGGGAGCTTACAAGAAGCAAATACGAGACGATGTTGGCCCAGGGTTAGTACAACCCACGATTCCTGCCACTGCCACATTCGAGCTAAAGGGACACATCCTTACTGCACTTAAGGATGTTCCATTTTACGGAAAGGATCATGAGGATGCTTTTAAGCATCTAGATGATGTCAATGACATTGCAGATTATTTCAATGTCTCGAATGTTAATAGAGATACCATCTTGCGAAGGATGCCTCCCGTTACTTTTAAGGGAGCTGCTAAAGATTGGTTAAAAGCACTTCCACCTAGTGCAATCACTACTTGGGCTCAGATGCGCGGAAAATTTTTGGACCAATTTTACCCACCATCAAAGATAGCTAAACTCAAGAAGGCAATAGCCAACTTTGAGCAACAACCGAGGGAGTCACTATACGAGGCATGGGAGTGTTACAAAGGATTGTTAAGGAATTGTCCTCAACGTGATCTTAATGTTCAACAAGAGATGTCTATTTTCTATGATGGGGTGAATGTTATGACAAGGCAACTCCTTGATTCTCAAGGGCCACTAACAAAGAAAATCCAAGGGAAGTCAAGGAGTTAGTTGAAGAATTCGCAAAACACTCTCGTGAGTACCACAACCCAAGACAAGATGGAGCAAAAGGTAGTGGGGGTGCACATTATGAAGAGATGGTTGCAATGATGGCGATGTTGAATAATATGGACCGGAGATTAACCCAAATGGACCAATCAATTAATGCAATAAGAGTTGGATGTGAAAGGTGTAATGGTCCACACTTAACTAAGGATTGCAACTTGAATGAATATGGGAATAAGAAGGCTCAAGTTTGCTACTCGAGTGGGGATAAATATGATGAAGATTGGAGAAAACCAAAGAAGGAGTGGCTGCCATATGATGAATACAAGAAGCAGAAGGAAGAGAAATATAAGCAGACAGGTCGAGGCTTCTATCCAAAAGAGCAACCACCAGCCGAGAAGAAAGTAGATTTGGAAAACATTTTGTCCAGATTTATGGAAGCTTCCGAGAAAAGGCATGATGATACCGATGCAGTGCTAAAAGAACACATGAAAATGATGAAAGAACAGTAGACAATGATGATTGAACAACAAGCTTCATTAAGAAATCATCAAGCATCGATCCATAATCCCGAAGTCCAAATTGGACAACTAACTACTTTGGTGAGCAACAAATTATCCTCACAATTTCCTGAAAAGAATGCTCAATCCCATGTTATGGTGATTGATACTGAAGAAGAGGCAATCTTTGAGTTCTTAGAAGCACTAGAAGTGGAGCCGAAGCAGTCCGATCCAAAGCCGAAGAAGCTAAAGCTCGAAAATAAAAGTGTTGTTGAATCACCGAACTCACGAGGTGAGCCATGTATGCTCACGACGTGGGCCTGGTCTGAGCAGAAAATTTCTGAATATATTCCGACTTATTGTCTACCTTTACCGTTTCCATATCGATCTAATCTTAGTCCACTGGAAAAGGAACGTATGGAGTTTATTCAGCAAGTAAAAGATATCCCAGTTAATACTCCATTTGTTGAGTCCTTATCCAAAGTTCTCGAATACGCGAAGTTCCTACAAGACTTGATAGATACTCGTCAGCAGTTAAAGAAGAACTCCAAAGTTATTCTTAGTGAACAAAGCTCAAAAGTTGTATTGGGAGAGATACCTAAGAAGATGGGAGATCCTAGACGCCTCACTCTTCCATGTGAGTTTGGAAACAATTTGAAGACTTATGCTTTAGCCGATTCTGGGGCCAGCATAAATTTGATGCCATATTCGTTTTATCAGAATTGAATATTTCGAAGATGAAGGCTATAAAAATGACCATTCACATGGCCAATCGTTCAGTGACTCATCCTAGGGGGATTGTAGAAGACATTCTGGTGAAAATTGGGAAATTCGTTTTCTCAGTTGATTTTGTGGTTATAAACATGAAAGAGGATGATAATGTCCCAATCATTCTTGGTCGCCCATTACTTAACACTGCTAGAGCCTTGGTCGATGTTCGTGAATCCAAGCTTACTTTGAGAGTTGGTGATGAAGAGGAAGCTTTTGGAGTACAAGATGGGTTTCAAGGAAGTGATTTTCAAGGTGCGGTCTTTAACATTGATGAAGAGAAGGAACTTGAAGAATTAAAGAAGCTCATGGAGGAAGAGATCAAAACAATTCAACAAGTCAAATGAACAAAACCGAGAGCTTCCAACCTGTTTTTAGTTGAAGTCATTGCCTATACAAATCCAACTTCTTGGGTAAGTAAGGAAAGCGATGAAGTATTGAGTGATGAGGATGAAGACAAGGTTACATCTAAGGAGACGAGTGCAGTGGTGAAAGAAGAAAAGATTCCTACAGAGCTTAAAAAGAATGAAGAAAAAGTAGAGACTAAAGGGATCAAACGCAAGCTCGATGTAGATGAAGTGAAAGCTAAAAAAGAGAATTCGAAAAGGCATACATTAGACGAGTTCAAGCTTACAAGAGGCGTTGGAAAGAGCAGAAAATTCAGGTGGTGATGGACTCCTCTGATAGCTCAACGTAGGAGGCATAGAGTCCAACTCACGACTCCATCAAAAAGAAGAGCTACTCGGGAGGCAACCCGAGTTTGGTTTGGATTTTCTTTTCTATTTCTTTTTAGTTTTTGTATTTTTAGTTTATAGGAAAATCGATCATATCATCTAAATCGTTTTATGCATAATTGAACACTAAACTGTGGGGTCATTAGAATTAAGTGGTAATAGATCAAGAAATATAGTTAATGAACTGTAGGATTGATTAAGAAATTATATGTTCAGATAGTATTCACGACATGATTCCAGGAAGACTTACGGACTTCTATTTGTTAGCCCAATACATGCCCCGTCCCAATTGTTCATTAACTGAATGGCCCAAATTCTCAGCCCACGAGAACTCACGACGTGAATCCTTACAATTCACGACGTGAATTTTGAAAAGGTCACGGGACCACAAATAAAGTAACATATTCCCTTTGACCCAACCACTTTGTTTACTCTCCATGAAGTGAAGCTGTTTTCTGGTCCCCCTCTTCCCGATTTCGGCCGATTCCAACATACATTCTTCTTTTTGCTTACATAATCTGCAATTTAAGGTAATTGTTTCTTAAGTCCCATGGTTAAATCTGTTTATTTTGTTAAATCAAGAGCTAGGGTTTGTGTTTAGTTAGATTGAGGAAAAGTGCCCTAAAATTCATGATATAGCATTTGCATGTTGTTGGATTGTGCTTAGTTTTAACATAGGAATAAACCCCAATGAAATTTTTGGCCCGATTCGTACACAGCCATGACCAATTCTGACTTGCAAGGACGAATTCACGACGTGAATCATGGGCGTGAATAAGACAGTCTTCTGTTTACTCCTAATTTCTTGGATTTTTGTTGTGTGGTTGTTTGTTGTTTTGTTTTGTAAAAATGGCCCCAAGACGCGAGGCTCCAACCGGGGTGGCTAGTTTGCACCTGTTTTACATTTTCCCGACAATTGGGTCACGAGATGTTTTGACACGATGAAACAACCGGCTAGGATGGTTGTACAACCGGGAGATTGTTGTTGCGCCTACCATTAATTGGGCAAGATTGAGGGAGGTTAGGATTGTTAATCGGCTGTCCCAGTTTCTCACAAAGTTATCTTTGGGGAACAGATTTTCTTTTACATGTAAAGAGTGGCATAATTTGTTTGCTATCCAGGAAAGGGTGTACAAGGAGCTTTGTGTAGAATTCTTTTCGACTATGGCATTCAATGAGAATGTCCAAGATCCTACTTTCCAGCAAGCCTTGGTTTTTTGACTCGGGGGAGAATACCGAGAATGTAGTTTGGTCGAGTTTTCTTGGAGGATGGGGTTATATACTGCCCAAGAGGCCATTACTCTAGAATTTGTGATGTTTTGAGGGAGGCTGCCCGTGGATACGAGAATGGGGCATCAGGGCTCGAGTTCTGGAGTAACATCGCAACAGGAGTGTTTAATTCTGGGGTGTCGCCAAAAAGCAGCATCAAATCCCCCATTCACCTCCTTATACACCAGTTCATCACCTTTTCTATCAACCATAGGCGCCATGGGGACAAGGTTACCAAGAAAAACTTGTTCTTTTTATGGTGTATCTTACAGCCAGGAGTGTGTTGCAACATTCCATATTTTCTAGCCTGCTACTTAGCAGATTATGCTACGAGTTCCCGCCTTGGGAGCCCTATATGTGGAGGCCACTTTATCACACGTTTGGCCCGGTCTTATGGTTTGATCGTTCCCGACATCACCCGCTCTTTGACTTGTACGGAGGGGAACGAGTTTACTATGGGATATTTGGAGACGATAAGGGTAGTAAGGAATTATGGAACACATTGGGGGATTATGAATGATGATGATGATGGTGATGAGAAACCGAGCGACCAACCCAAGCAACAGCCACAGCCGAGGCCAAAAGGAAGGAGAAATATGAGACAAAGAGGCGAGAAAGAACAATCAGTGCACCAAAATGCACCCATGGGAGGACCCAACTTTGGAGGAGCTATGGCGGGATATTTTGATCAGCTATCGCTGAGTGTTAATTGGATCGGTGGGACGGTGGAAAATTTGGTGCAACACTTTGATGTTGAGCAACTTCCTCATTTGGGGTATCATTACCCAATTTGCCCTAGATGGAGTAAGTATCAAAGACAAGGGGGTGATGGAGAGGGAACGAGTAGAGATCATGATGATGAAGAAGATAATTGATCGTTTTTATTTAGATTATTTAGTTTTTAGTTTAATTTGGTTTGTGTGGTTTTTGAACTTGTTTGGTTTGTTAAACTATTGTTAAGTTATTATGTTACTTCTATTTTTCTTTTGGTTGATAAATTTCAGATTTGCTAAAGGAGTCTCGGGAAGGAAAGTCGATATGAGAATGTATACGTCTAGCCAAGGGTCGTTTAGAGTCTAGAGTTTAGAGTCGAAAGTTGAGACCCACAATTGGAAAAAAGTATGGGGTGAGTCGAGAGAGTGGATATAGTTAGAGAGTCATCAAATACTGCATTTAGAAGAGTCTTAATTCATTAAGACATTAGTTGGAGTGCATAATTTTAGAAGAGGAGCTGGACTATTTCAGTTTTTGTTCGCCCGATTCTCACGTCGTGAAGCTTTATGCCTCACGTCGTGAGTTCTGTTAGAAAGGGTTCATAATCTACGTTTTCGCGTTTTCACGATGTGATCCTTATTACTCACGTCCTGAGTATTCTATTTTCACAACATTGAAGCCTTTTCATTTCCATTCACTTCATGGATCACCACCATTCTATTTGGAGTTCTTATGAAGATTATTTTGGCTCATTTTCTCCACCATATAATGTGGCATGTGCTTTCCCACATTATTCTTCATGCTTTCGAGATTTGCACCACCTTTATTGTAGATTGAAGTTTCGATTCCATACTTTGTTGGCGCTTTACATTTTTCGTGAGTTCAAGATCTAAGTTCCTATTTAGAAGAAGTTCATATTCGAGATGAACATTTTATCCGCACAAGTGGAGTTCAATATCGCCACAACCATCCCAGGGGAGTCTGTTCCTTTTTCTCCCTTTTTATTTGCTTTTAATTTATTTTATGCATACAATGAGGGCATTGTATGTAATAAGTGTAAGGTAGGAGGTCGAAAAAGTAAAAAGTAAATTGTTAGAAAATATAAGAAAATTTAGAAAATTTGAAATTTTTAGAAATATATAGGTTTGAAAGAATAATCTAATAATTTATCTAGTAATAATAATAGTTTGAACTTAAGTTGCTATTATATGGGGTGATCCAATGAGAGCTTAAATGTTTAGTTGAGCCAATATACGTTATAGTGCATTTGTGGCCTCATTTATTCTAGTGAAATCATGGGACAAAAATACAACCTCGCTTAGTTTGAGGAATGCAATATGTTTAGCAGCCTGTACCTGAAATGTATCAAGGAAAGCTTATGTAGTCATTGCACATAGACTAATACCTTTAACCAATAAAGGTTGAAGTTAAGCACCCCTGCTTAAGCATGCACGTCTTTGAGTGAAAAAAAGTGAGTACATGTAAGAAAAAAAAAGAGTGAGAAATTACCAAAAAGTTGAAGAATTTTTGGAGCTATGAAGTATAAAGATTGAAGATCAAAGATCAAAAATTCTAAAAAATGAAAAGTTGAAGATACAAAAAATCACACAGAAAGGTGGTGAATTCAAAGAAATTGAAGATCAAATATCAGAGAAAAAGAGGAATTCAAGAGCTCCATATTGTGGTATCTTAAAGTTGTAATTCTCTAGTTTATGTATGCTTGGGTAGCTTTACAAAAATACCTTGAGGTTAGAAAGTTTTATGAGGATGGATTCGGAGGGATGCATAAAATGAGCATTGTTCAAAAGAAGTGGGTGCGTGTTTATGAGGATTGTGAGTATTTAAAATTGAGGGGGGGGGGTCTTAGAAAAAATTTAGACAAAAATGCATGCGTTAAGGTCTTGGCATAATGGCTGAGCTTGAGTTAGATTGCTCTATGTGATGTTGGTAATGAAGGTTTGACTTAAAAAATAATTAGATTTGCTTGAGGGCAAGCAAAGTATAAGTGTGGGGTATTTTGATATTTCCATATTTATACATGTTTTTAGGCAATATTTATTTACATTTTTATTAATATTTTGGTGATTAGCATAGAATAATGGTACTTATAAGCTTAATTTATATTCTACAACAAAATAGAAGCATTTTCGAAGAAAGGGACTAAAATTGTCAAAAATAGAACTTTGGAGGCTTGGAGAATGAAAGAAGAAGAAACTCACGAAATCTGCTATATTCACGTCATGAGGTGTCTAGATTCACGACATGAGTTGGAGTATTCTAGAAGATAGGCACCGGATGGAAGAGTCCTTTTCGAACACGTATATCTCGTACTCACAACGTGAGACATTATTTCTCACGACGTGAACTTGGAAAAATCAGATCATAATATATCCTTGTCCATTACGACTTGGGGAGACTTTTGGCTGATTAAAGAAGTTCCTAGAGACGATTTTCAGAAGAGGAGAAGGTCTGGAATAGGTTTCAACACAAAAGGAGAAGAGAGTTCATAATTAGTTCTATCGTTTGGTACTTTAATCATGTCTATTACTTTGATTTTTTTAGTTTGATTTTGAGTATGAGTAGCTGAATTTAGTTACTCCTGTTTAGCTAGATGAAACATCGACTTATGGTTTAGTTAATTTATTATGGATTTTATTAGTTGGTATTGTGCTTGTGTTTGATTGTTAATACCTAGCATGCTAATATTTGATTCTTTAGTTACTTGAATTCATGTTCTGTGTAGCTTAGTGATAATTAAATTACATGAACTTGACACCTAGTGATTTAGTGAACATTAAATTGCTAGAGCTAGGATCGACCAAATCTTAGGTAAGTAATTGAAGTAATTAAATTTAGTTGTGTTAGAGAGCATAAGTTATGACCATAATTATGTTTGCCTAATAAATCTTACATAGCTTATTCATAATCATAACTAGTTCTGTGTTTGATTGTGTGTAACCATGCATAGTTTTACATGAATAAGTTAAATATTGGTAAATTTAGACTTAAATTACTAATATAATATAAAATTAGATAACCAACTTTGAAAATCCATAATTGTTAGCTAACCAGAAAGAAGAAATGGATTCGAACTAAATGGGAGTATTTTTAGTAATTGATCGAATTTTGTGTTAATAAAATTAAGTTTATCTAAACTTGAAAAGTTAGATAAAACCCCCATCCTTGCTAGAAAATTAGGTTAATTTAATAGTAGATAGGTTAATCAGTCAAAACTGTTCCCTTTGATCGACACCCAACTTACCAAACTATTCTATAATTTGACTAGGTACACTGCCTAGGTGCATATTAGTTAAGTTAGTTAGGTTATAAATATAAAGTATGTGTAGCTATTTGTACGCATCATGTCATCAGTGATGGTTCGGGTGGGGTCCTTTATTATAAAAAAGGAAAAAGTGAAACGTCCTAAAATTTAAGACTAAAAATTTCGATTTTTACAATAACAAAACCATTATCCAACAGAACATCATCAAAACCATAATGAATCAAAGCGTATCAATAAAATCCAAATATATCAGAGTAATATAAAATGCGGAGCGATATGGTGTATGCACTGCAATCATCCCGGGCTCTTCCTCTTCGAACCAGAAGTACCTAAAATATAAACTAAAAACCATAAGAACAAAGCTTAGTGAGTTCACCAAAATACCACATACCGTACAAATCAAACATATAATGGGTTCCGCCTTTCATCGAGCCCCACTCGGTAAACAGATATGTCAGTCATCAGGCCCTGCCCGGTATACATATAAACATGTAAACATATAAACACATAAACACATAAACATATGTAATAATCACACAGATAAATAGAATACAAAATAGTCATCAGGCTCCGCTCGGCATCGGGCCTTGCCCGGTAAGCATACAAGCACGTAACTAATGCAAGAGTCACGCAAACATCTAGCATCCTAACATAATAAACCATGGGTCGACATTGGTGCCTTCGACCCACTAAACACTATGAGGAAACTCACATCATAGTCTGAACGAATAGTTGCACTGATCACTGCTCTAAAAGTTATCTCTACCGGTCACCTATACAATTAACAGGAACCCAAATCCTAATCTATAAATCAAATTACCCAAAATACCCTTAAGTCAAACTTGGTCAGCCCTAGTCAAAGTCAAATTCAATGTCAATGGTCAAGGTCCAAAAGTCAATATTTCTTCCCAATGGAGTACACCAGTGGCGTACCAAGAGAGTACGTGCATCTTACTCTAATGTTGACCAAAAGCGGGGCACTGACTACGTACATGCAACGTACTGCCAGGTACGCCCAACGTATGCATCCGAGTCCCAAAACTCCATTAAGAGCTTATTCCATTAAGCCCTTACGTCCAAAACTCAAATCCAAGTCCAAAATGATATCCTAATTCATAAAGTTTCCAACTTTATGACTTTGCATGGCTATAAAGTGCTTAATGACCAAAACCCTAAGTTCTTAACCTAATAAGACATCACAACTCTTGTATGGAAGGGCCAAGATCACATTTTTATGGTTCATAATAGTTCCATAATGGATAAAGTTTCCAAATTTATCCATTAGAATGGTCCTAACAAACAAGATCTAGTCTTTAAGTCTCAAAGGGACCCAAAAGTGCATCTTTTTCAACTTAATCCATTAAGTCCAAGTCTCTAACCTTTAGATCTGAATCAAAATAATATTTAGATGGATAAAGTTTCCAACTTTATCCATTAAAAGGTCACAAACTTTCAAGATCTAAACTTTATGCACTTAAAGTGACCCAAAACTCATAACACCCAAAACTAGCTAGATCTAACAATTTCATCATCAAGATTCAAAGTTTATACCTCTAGAAGAAAGATTAAGTTGAACAAAGTCTGGACTACAAGCTCCAATGCAACCAACACTTCTTCAATGAGTTCCTTCTTCTCCAAGGCGCACCAAGAACACTCCAAAGCACTTAAAACACCTTTTTTTTTATCACAAGGCTCAATGTGTTAGGGTTACAAGAGAGGGTGTTGGAGAAGTGGAGGCTGAGAATGGAGTGGGTTTGGGGAAGTTAAGGAGCTTTAAATAGGGTGCAAACCAAGGAAATAAGGTTTGGGCACTAATCACATACGCCCAACGTACTCAATTTATGCCCAACATACTCAGACATACTCATTATGCCCAACGTACTCAATTTATGCCCAACGTACACGGCTGACCCAAAAATCGACCTAACTTTAAACGATTGTAACTTCTTCGTTCCAACTCCGTTTTTGGTGTTCTTTATATCCACGGAAAGGTATTGAAGAGCTCTACAATATTATCTATATATCTTGGACTAAAAACTTCTCGAACAAAAATCCATATTTCATGCAAGAACACGACCTATGACTTTTCCTTTTCTACCTTTCGACCCAATACACAATTCAAGGGTTAAATATCTTAACATACATTACCTCCTTCCATAAGGACTAAAACTTATCTCATTAATTCCCACAGCCTTACACAATCGACTTCGGCCCACGGCCCAAAAATGGCAGAAAACATGATGTTACAAAAAGACTGTAAGATCCAGTTTCAGGATGTTTTGATTTCGGGTTAGCGGACCATGTTTTGATCGAATAAGGGTATTGTGCTTCAAGGTAATAGAGTTTAGACCTTATTTGATGTTGATAATGTTGGTTAAGTGATTTAAGCCATTGAATTGTGCGTCGGAGCCAAAGAGGTAAAATGGGAAAAGTAATACTTTGTACTTTTGTGAGTATTAATAAATTACGTTATGGTATTATTTAAGACAAAAGTAAGTGGATATAATTGTAGGGCTTTTCAATACATTCACATGTATATAAAGATCACTAAAAACGAAGTTAGAACAAAGAAGTTATTACTGTTTGAAGTTGAAGTTGAAAATTAGAAAACCAGGAATTTATTGAAGGAGCGCGTAGCACCCTTTAAAAGCGCATGGCGCCCCCGACCTAGTGGGTTGCACGTTTTTTAGGGTTTTGGGGTATTTAAAGGCCATTAACCCTAAGGGTTCATCATTTTTTTCCTCCACCTCCTTTAGAACACCTCTAATGAAACTCTAGCCTCCATTAAAGTGTTTGGAGCTCATCCTCTCTCCTAAATCCATTTGGGTACTTTATAAATGACCATTTGGTGCTCTTTTTTTTGGTGGTTTTGTGCTCTAAAAGGAATGAGAACAACGAAAGATTGGTCCTTGAAACTATGCATTTGAAGTATTCAACCTTCATTCACTTTCTAGACCTTGGTAATATTTAAAGATCCAATTTTTATTGTGTTTCATCATTAGATCTAATTATTTATGAGTATTTGGTATATTGGTCCATTTAATGAGTTTTGGTCCCTTTGTGACTTGTTCCATGGAGTCTGAAGAACTCCATGAGCTTTGGTTCATGTTTAAAGCTCATATCTAATGATTTGGTGGAGTAAAGAGTGTATGCAAGAACTCTCCTCACTCCATGCATGAAGAAAGTGGGTTTTTGGGACCCTTTGAGACTTAAAGTTTAGATCTTGGTTATTTGGACCATCCTAATGGATAAAGTTGGAAACTTTATCCATTATGAACCTATTAAGTACTAGATCTGAAAATTTGGAAGCTTGGGATTAAGGGTTAAGTGCTTAACCTATTAGGTTGGTTTGGGACAGTTCCCACGACAAATCATGATGATCACCACAACGTAGTGGTGAGTTTCTCTGTAACTGTTTAGTCATGTGGCTGCCATGACACGGTAAGTGGTTGGCCACGATGAGGTGGATGACCGTTTACTTTGACCGTTGACAGTAGACTTTTTGACTAGTTTGAATTTTAGTCAAACTATGATAGAATTGAGTGTTTAGCTAAGGACTAGTTCTGGTTTGGTTCTAGGTAGCTTGCTTTAGCTATTTTGTTGTTGAGTTACGTTGGTGAGGTTCTGATGGTTAGCTCAGGTGAGTCTTCTTACTATACTTTATAGTGCAGTATGTATCCTTTGTGTGTTAGGATGTTAAAATGCTATAGTGATCCGTTACGCAGGTAGATTTATTATGATTACATGTTATTTCTTGTTATTGTGTGTGCATATGTCGACATATTGAGGTTGGGTTGAGGTGGTCCAGTTGTGTGTTGAAGGCCAAGAGACCTAGGTGATTGAGTTTATACTGTAGGCCCAAAGAGAGCGGTCCATGTTAATGTTATAGGCTCTAAAGAGCATTCAAGCCTTGTATTGTAGGCTCTAGAGAGAGCTTCGTCCTTGTGTTGAAAGCCCTGATGGCGGTCCGGCCTTGTGTGTATGCATTGTATGTGTATTGTTGTGTGAGGTATTTTGGGGAACTCACTAATCTTTGGCTTACAATTGTGGATCAAATGTTTTTCAGGTACTTCGACAGTTCGTGGGAAGTCGAAGGCATGAATGTACACACCCATCAAAAGTTTAATGATTTTAGATTCTGCAACAGTTTTCTTTATAACTCTAATTTTGAACTACGATTTACAAATAAAGGGTTTTGCCTTGAATATGTCTTATGGAAATATGTGTTTAAAAATGAAAATTTTATTCTGAAAATTAGGATGGTACAAAGACTTTATAGGTAATGAACTATCACTTCTATACACATTTAATCAAAATTTCATACATTATTTACTATTAAACTTAAATTCAATATTCAAGAAATACCATTTTGACCGGTTATTGTAGGTCTAGCCCATCTAAATGTTCAAAAAGCATCATTAAACTCACATTTGTTCTAGTGAAACGATTACAAACTTACATTTTATTATATTAAAGTCCGTTTTGTACACATTAAGTTACTTTCTCTTTTCCCGTCATCTTCATTTTTCTAATCATTTTCTCCATGCAACACAACTCCAAAGTAAAAAAGAAAACACCATTTTAGATGTTCATTTTTTAAAAACATTGTAAAATATGTAATATTCTCATTCACCTATCTAGTGAAAACACCCCCATACCCTTTATTACCTCCGATATCCCTAATGTCCCATACCTTTACCTGCTCTTCTCCCTTTCCTACTACTTTTCAATAACCACCCTACCTCCATATTCCTCTGTCTTCCTTTATTCTTGAATCTTGAGCCACCAATGACCACATTTGTTCAAAGATGCAATTTTATTGTTAGAGTATGAGTTTGAACTGAGTGGAGAATACAACAAGTAGGATGCTCAAAAATTTCAAAATAAGCAATTAGATTTTATCAATAGAATATAATTTTAGAAATTGGTTTCATGAATGCAAAAAATACACATATAATTTACATTGAAAGCAAGATTTATATATACTACCTCCGTCCCAAATTGAAAGTCCACTTTTGACTTTTGAAGTCTTTTTTCTTCAATTTTGACCTTAAATATTTTTGTTTTTGATCGATAATACTTGATGCAAAATATATAAATTGATCGTATTTTAAATACTTTTTTATTGTTATAAGTTTTATCAAGTAATATATAACAAAAATAAAAACATTTAAAGTCAAAGTTGAATAAAAAAGACTTCAAAAATAAAAAATGGACTATCAATTTGGGACGGAGCGAGTAACATAATATACAGAAAATCAATGCAAGAGATCAATATATTAACGTGTAATCCTGGTAAATTGAGGTGCACAAATGCATGATACGATCTAATTTTGCTTACGTCAGCCTCAATCCGATCCGGTTCCAGCCAAAATTCGAATATGATTTCAAACCGGTTTGAACCGGCCTTTGGTGGGTTTTATCGGATTCTGGGGAGGTTTTAGAATTGAATATTTAGCAAATCCGGTTTAAGATCTGGTAATAAATTTGATTTTACCCATAGGATTACGATCCGATTATAATATGGTGGATTGGATATAATTCGACCCAGTTTCGTCAAATCCAGTTTTTGGATCAGATAAGTTTCAAATTGAGGATCCAGTTTTCATGCACATCCCTATCGGTAAACTCACATTGGTTGCTTTCTTAACTAGTACATATGGTTTTTTATACTCCAAGACTCATCTAACTTCACCTATAGAAATGATGAAAGGTTACACATTGACCAAAATACTCCTAATGAGGGTGCATAAATCTTCTTTTACTCCTAATGGTAATTATACATCTATATGTTGTTAATAAAAGCCATTATATGCAAAAAAAAGTGAGCCAAGAGCAAGCTATGAAGTTTTTAGAAAATATTTGTAGTTAATTACACGGCCATGTTATGTTTGTAAAGGATATTACACGATCGTGTAACTTTAGTTATATTGTCCAAAATGCAATTTTTAACAATTTGTCCATACACTTGCACCCAGTGCTTCCAATCAACCTATATATCCATCTTAAGTAGTTTTACATTAGTCCATTTTTTTTATAATTTTGAGTAAATGATTAAGTTATTTGGATTTCACAAGAGCTATAAGGAAGCCCTTATGGACATTCATCATTCTCTTTAATGAATAAGCTCTAAATTACTTCCATCATTATCTATAAGCTTCCTAATCAATCATAAAATCTTATTTCACTTCCTGATTGTCATATTAAGTTATGGAATGTCTAATTCCATTGGAATCAAGGGTTGTAATGGGTAATTCTAGAGTAGATTCAACTCAAAACTTTTTTTTTACAACATTTTCTTCCAAATATCATCCAAATCCTTTTTTTTATCAACCCATTATTCCAAATCGATCCATTTACATGATCCAGTTCTTCAATGATTGATGATTCCAACGAATTTTTGAATCAAAACATTGGAATCAAAATCACAATATCATAGGTTTCCAATGAAACCCTAATTCATCATATTTCATATGTTTGAGCATCCATAATGTGATTAATGCATCGAATTCACCATATGATCAGAGAATTCCATGAATTGCATGCTTATTAACTCTATTACTCATGACTCCATAACTAGGGTTCATAGTTGGTTTTACCCAGACTTAAATTCATCAATAGTGACAATGTTTTATGCTTAGAACCATGTAAAACACCATAATATAAATTAGAAAACTAACCCTTTCTAAAATCTTTCAACAAAATTTGGTTGATCTCTTCCCAGCTAACCCTAGTTCAACATAAAATGGTTTTTCTGAAGGATGTTGTGACAACCCGAAATTTCTATCTTGTACAATAGACCAATGTAATCAAAGTTAGACTCGTTCTGCTATCTTTTAACACAATTTAAGGTCTATTTGAGTGTTCTAAACCTAGTACAACTAAGATAAGAGCCTAGAAATGGGATAACACGATGCATATCAAGCAAAATTGTGCTAAACACTCCAACACATGGAGTGTGCAACCGCACACTTGAGTGTACGGCCACACGCAGGTGTGTGTGGCCGCACACCCATTCCAGCCACACACTCCCGCCTATAAATATGACCCTTATTCATTTCTGAACACTTTTTCCCACTCCTTCAAAGCTGGAACGCGTTTCTCTCTCAAGTACCATCCAAATATTCATCTTGATCTTCTTAAAAGTAAGTAATCCTTCCTTTGATTTGTTGATACTTGAACTTAACTAACATTCTTCCCTACTTTGATCCATGAAAAACACATTTTTGGTATTAGATCTTCAAAAAACCAAGAACTCCAAGAACACATACTAAAATTTTTGGAGTTTAACCATACTTCTAAACCTCTAAATCATGCATACACTTATCATAGCTTGTTATATGCCAAGAATAATTGAAGATATGTAGGAAAAACGCCATTTCTCATAATCTCTAGGAGTGTACGGCCGTACACACCATGTGCAACCATACACACCCTTTTTAGGTCCTAAAATGGCAATGAACTCCATATAAGGCTAGAGCATGAAGTAAGAAACCTTCCTAGATGAGTCCTAAGGCCTTAAAATACATTTTAACACACTTCATGGGGAGTGTGCGGCCGCACAAACACCATGGACGCACACCCTGGCCGCACACACACACACACAAATGGTTTATTTTGACCATACACTCCCTTGTATAGCCATATACCCCCCCTTTATATACAATCATATATGGCTATAACACTTCAATATAAGTGTTTCCTAGTCCCTAAGGTGGTCCCAATTCAATAATTAGTTGTTACCAACACTAATTGTAGACATACATATGTCATTATATGGTTGATAGGATTCGTTTGTGCTCAAGTCCGCAATCGAAACTCAACTTCCTAAATCGCTCTTACCGTCGCATCACTCACTATAGGTGAGTTCATACCCCTTAATCAACCTTTTAAATGTTTTTAAATGCTTATGTGGGGAGTGGGGAGATACAAGTTGAATCACTATAGTTATAATATCAATCACATGTGATTTATAACTATCAAACAAATGGATTTACTATACTTTTAACTGTTTTGTCAACAAAACTACTTCAAAATCATTGTCAAACTCTTTTACATGTTAAAACTCTTTATTAAAACCTAATCTTAGTTACCAAACCTTTACTTTCAATTCCTTAAACTTATATGTTGTCAAGACCATGTCCAGTACATATATAGTTATATAATTAAGGTTTGAAGGACTTAGGACTGATAACTCGCTTTAATTCCTGTTCCTTGTTTGGTTATGGAATTAGAGTACTCGGTTGTTTGTCCAAATGTCATTTGATCCTTAGTTATATGTTATGTATATATGTGCGGATATAAAGCTTTTACTTCAGTTCCAACACCTTTGGTTAACAAAGGTGTATAAGCTTTCTAAGTCATTCAATCAACAGCTCTAGTAAACTATAATAGGTATAGTTTAGGGATATACTACTTACTAATTTCTAGTACAATGAAACATACAAAGAGTCAGTTCATACATGAGTCGATAAATACTATACACTATACAGAGAGAACATAAACTAGTACATACAATTCATACACACTATATACTATGCAAAAGAACATACTATGATGAGAATCAGAGAGGACATTCACTACACTAGCACATATAATACATACACACTATAACATAAATGTGAGGCACTACTTCGGGGCATGACATATCTGTCATGGCTCGTCTTGTAACCAGAGTCTTCTGAAGGGAGAGCGTGACTTTGTGTATATATCTATACTGGACTGACCGTCCTACACCTTGCTGCTAGCTACAGTGGGACCTGCAGGTCTTCGGATGATGAATGTCATACCATCTCGACGTCTTCGAGCGTCGTGTTTTTACTAGGTCGATCAAGTATGGTTACAATTATATCACATTATACCTTAATTAACAACTGGTTTAAGGTAGTTAGTACAACAATAGTTACTATTACAAAATACTATGGTACTTCATTATTTTCCCCATTACATTTACTTTGTGATCTTCACATAAACAGTAATGTACAAACTATATTCTACTAATGATAGTTATACTTGGGAGGAATACTCACTTTTATAATGAACAAACATACAACACATTCGATGCCTTGGTAGAAGGCTACTTTTAGTAGAAAATATAGGATTTTCTAGGAGATACAAACAATTACTACAAACATTTACAAACTCATACATTCAAACACTTACAAACATTTTCATACAAACAATGACACTAAAATAATTATGAACTCACCAGCTTTAAAGCTGATAAACTCTTTCAAAATAACTTGTTTTCTCAGGTCAGCATTAGACAGGTACCGAGGCCAGCTTTTGAGAAGATGAAGCACCTTCAAGACTCATCTTTTATTTTGATTCATATTTTGGTGTCTTATAAACTATACAAAACACACTTGTTTTATTTTGATACTGTACATGACGTCCTCCGCCCCAGAACGTTTACGCCGTTCCGGTTTTGGGGTGTGACAGATGTTTACCTTGAAACACTAGAAGACCTTTAATGTATCTTCAATTGCTTTAAATATCCTTGAATCCAATCTCAATGGGTGGAATCTCTCAAAATCGACATGTATCTCCTCTGAAGCTCCCAAAAGCACAGCGAAGAAGAAATGAGAGGGAAAATGGTAGCTTTAGGTCTTATTTCAAGTTCTCTTTATCCCAAATTTGGCCATATAACTTTTAATTTTGCAATATCACAACCATCTTATAAGTCTTTCAACTAGACATTAAGCAATTACATATTTAGTGATTCCCCACTATTTCTATGACTTAATAATCCCAATCTTACATAATTGAGTCAATCCTTGCTCTAACTTTTATCATTTTCAAATTTGTATATTAATAACTATATGATATTATTTATTATTTTTATTATGTTCATTTACTTATTATTTATTAATTTTTTTTAAAATTCACTAGAAAAGGCAAAAACTTTTAGGCCATTTTGGAGATGCATGTTATCTCATAATGTTTTTCTACGAATGTTGGCTCAAAGATTAAATTTTGCTACTATTTGTTGGTTTAGAGATCAAAGTCCATTGATTAATTTAGTTATGGTCCCAAAAGTTTAATGCATTTGATGTGGGTGTTGCAGTTCGATTTTTATATGTTGTTTTTTTTTTCAATCTACGCGGTTTGAAGACCAAAGTACATGCTATACTTATCTATTGTCCCAAAGTTCACAACCATTATTGGAGGCTAATTTGGTGTATACATATGATATTTTAGATAATTTGTCCAATCTTTTGGGTGCTATTTGTTTGGTGTACATGTTTTATACGGTCTATGGCAAAGTTCAATGTTATATCTGTTTACTATTCCAAAGTGCACTACCATTTGGGCGTTGCTATCGGGTTTTGCAATAGTCTATATCAAGGCATCCTTGCTTCCTTCATCATAATTGAGATATATTAGTTTTGGTATTGTTTTTATGAATGTTGAATGTTTAATTGATTAATTCTAATGATAAAATATGTATAAATAGTGAAGGATGCATAATTATAGGAGACAAAATAGGGATATACAAGGAACGTATAACAATATTTGACTAATAAAAAAACTCTAGAATAATCCATGGTAAACGGTTCCTTTTAGATAGCAAAGCAAGCATTTTAGAGCTTGCCAATGAGTTTGCGTCGGTTGATGCATGAACTATGAGAGCTTGTTTACCACAAAAGAAATAGTCGGGCGTGTGAAGGAAAGATATTGGAGAGATTCAAGAAGCTTATGATACAATGTTGGGTTTACTTTCGGTGTTCCATCTTCGAGTGTTAAGGCTTAAGATGAGCAAAGTGGTGTTGTCACTGGTTTATCGTCGTCTATACGATGTGAAACCAACATATCATGTATATGTGTATGTTGTGATAGGAATAAACCATGTGTTGTTAGTATAAGCTCAACACCTAGGAAGTGACTTGGGTACCCCAAATTTTTGACTGAAAATCTAGATACAAGAGTGTTAATGAACTTGTTCGAGAAGTCATTGTTGTTGCTGGTTAAGAGAATGTTATCCACATAGACTAAAAAGTAACATACGAAACCATCACAGTTATTTATGAAGAGTGAAGCATCCGCACGAGATTTTGTAAATCAGAAATCAACTAAAAAAGTGGTGAGGGAAATGTACCAAGTCCGTGGTGCCTGTTTTAGACCGTAAAAAGATCTTCGGAGTTTGCAAACATGATTTGAAAATTAGGGGTAAACATAACTAGGGGTTGAGTCATGTATACTTCTTCTTGTACGGTGCCATGTTGGAATGCATTATTGTTGTCTAGTTGACGTAATGTATAGCCCTATGATAAGGAAAGAGAAAGAATCGTTCATATAATGACTAGTTTGGTAATCAGACTAAACGTGTCGATGTAGTATTTTTCGTATTCTTGTAAGAATCCATTGGCGACTAGTCGAGCTTTGTACTTTTCTATACTGCCATCTGGCTTACGTTTTATGCGGAAAACCATTTGCACCCAATCATTTGTTTAGAAGAAGGAGCAAAAAGGTCCCATGTATGGTTGTGAAGAAGAGCATTGTACTCATCATCCATAGATTTGCACCATCAGGAATCTTTAGAGGCTTGAATATAAGTGTTGGGTTCAAGACTAGGAGGAATTGGGTCAATAGCGGTGGTGTTTTTGAAATGAGAATTATAATCTTTGGAATTTGTTTTCAATTTTTGGGAGGTAGAGATGGGGATAGGGATTGAGGTGGGTGTTGCGGATGGGGTGGGACTGGTAGATATAGAGGAAGTATTAGGTTCAAAATTAAGTGGAGACGTGGGAGTGGGTGGAGGAGGAGACATAACAGGAGGCGACGAAGGAAGTGGGGATTAGGAGATTGGTGCATAGAGAACTGATATGGTAGATGAGACATGAGGGTTGGCATTTTGGGTGGGTAGGGTGTTGATTTCATGATTTGGTGAAGTATTAGAAGGTGATGGGGTCATTTGAGGATTAGATAAAAAAGCATCAATTGTTGGAAGAGGTGAGGATTTAGACAGGTGCTTTTTAGAAGGAGAAAATTCTTCAAAAAATGCCACATGTCTTGAATACTAGAGACGGTTGGTTAGCAAATCAAGGCATTTGTAGGCCGACCTGGATGTGGAGTAGGCTAAGAAAACACACAGTTGAGAGCAAGGATGTATTTTGGATGTAGTATAAGGTTTGAGCCACAAATAACACAAGCGTCCAAATGTTTTCAACTTTGTGTAGTTAAGAGATGCATGGGGGGAACTTGATATGTAGATTTGGATTGAAGGATTGGTGTGGGAAGATGATTTATGAGATATACAACTGTTTGAAATGCATAAGACTAAAAAGAGGATGGTAAACCGACATAGTGAAGTAAGGAAAGACTGGTTTCAAAAATGTGTCAGTGACGACATTTCATGATTCCAGTTTGTTCCGGGCGGGGTGTGAGGAGGAATGGTGTAATGTGCGATTCCCATTGATTTTAGGAACAGAACAAGGCTGATGTATTCTACACCTATGTCGGTGAAAAGAGAAATAATTTAGGTTTGAAAAAACTTTTACACAAGAAATTTGAATTGTGGAAAGATAATTCACACATCGTATTTATGTTTAATAGGGTATAGCCATACATATTTGGAGTAATAGTCAACGAACACCACATAATATTGGAATCCGTCAATGGATTTGTGAACTGCTCCCCATACATCCGAGTAAAGGAGTTGTAATGGTTTGGTAGCGACAAAGGAAATGTTTCCAAATGTCAGCTTGTGAAATTTATTAATAGCACAAGATTGGCAATGTAAATTTGATCAAGATTGACAACTAAGACCAAGGTCTTTACAAAGAAATTTGAAAATACGAGAAGACGGATGTCTAAGTCGATGTTGACATTGGAGAGAGCAGACGGAAGTGGTGACATTGACTCAAGGTAGTGGTGAAGGAAGCCGATTGAGATAGTAAAGGTCATGGATGTTTTCACCCCGCATGATGGGTGCCCCTATTTTGAGATCCCTCACAAAAAAATGAAAAGGAAAGAATTCAACAGAAACTTGATTAGTACGACATAGTTTAGCAACTGAGTTTAATAGTGTGTGCATATTAGGAACACACAAAATATTATGTAAGTGTAATGGTTTTGATATGGTGGATAACTGAGTTGAGACAATATGAGAGATTGGATGACCCATACCATTACCAAGGATAATTTCATCAAGGCCTCCATACTCAGAAACAGAAGAGAGAGATGTTGGACAGGAGGTTAGATATGTGATGCATCACTATCCATCATCCACATTGGAGATCTTATGGTTGAGGCTGTAGCATTTACAATTAGGTTTGCTAAATTATTGTTGAAGAATATGTGATTGTCCTTGAGAGAACGACTAAGTTTTCTGCAATCACGAGTGTCATGGCCGGGAATATTGCAAAAGTTGCCAAATTGATTATTTTGATTTGTAAGTTGAGAAAACTAGAACCAATTTTATCGTGGGGGGGGGGGGGGGGGAGGCGATGTGAGGAGGCAGGTGACTCATTTTGTGAACCATGAAAGTTTGAGTTATAGGAGGATCGAGAAGGAGGTCAAACCTGCTGCCTTTGAGTGGCATTAATGGTGACAAGCAAAGTGGGGTTAGGTTCATTGGCTATTAAAGATCGTTCAAAGTCCACCAGTTTGTCGAATAGTTCTGGGTAGGAGATCGGGTTTTTACGAACCTTAAGAGCAGCAATGATGGAGTTGTATTCATCACCGATTTGGGTAAGGATGTGGACCATAAGGTCTTCTTCGTAAACAAGAATATGAGCTAAAGCTAACTCATCGACAATGGATCGTATCTCATTGAGAAAATCAAAGATAAGTCGACTGCCTTTAGACACATTTTCCAAACTCCCAGAATTTACGGATTCTGATTTGGACCTGTTATAAATTTTCTAAGAACAGTAATAGAAAATGCTAACAACAAAAAAATGCTATAAATTTCATTTCACCTTGTAACATGTCGAGCAAGGTGTATATCTTTACGTGAATATATGTTATTGCAAATAAATGACATTTTGTTTTAGTATATAGACATGCATCAGTTAATAAATGGATTTTGATATATATATATATATATATATATATATATATATATATATATATATATATATATATATATATATATATAGAATATAAAAGATAACATATTGTTATAATCAAAGTACATCCATTACATACAAACATTTGAATAAACTATGTTAGGTATAGTTTGCGTACATTACCGCTACCACCCTTGTTCTGATAAACTATAATAGGTATAGTTTATGATACTTTACATAACACACTTATACAAAAAGGGTACATTTATACAAAAAGGATTTTCATTACGTTACACGTAAATTCGTTAATGACAAAGGTTTTCTTTACTTAAACTGTCTTATCAAACCGTTTTCAAATCGTTTTATAAACTGACATCAAGTCATCTTTTCTCAGTTATTAAACTTTTCAAAGGTTTTACAAAACTTCTTTTATACTTTTATATTGTTAAATACATGCCTACATATGTATAGTTATATAAGTAATGTTTAAAGGACTTAGAACGGCTAGCTCGCCTTGTTTCCTTTTCCTCGATGGGATGTGGTTTGATGGGTATCGGTTATCCGTCCGAAGGTCGTCTAAATATTAATTAGATATCATGTATACATATATAGTCATAAAAGTTCCATCAGTCAGTTCAGTACCTTTGGGTAGCAAATGTATACTTCCGATTATACTCGTACATTACTAGTAACTATAATAGGTATAGTTAGGAGATACTACTTGCCATTCCTAGTACAAGGAATTACACCAGAGTCAGTTCATTCATGAGTCTATACGAATACATGTTGTATGTAGAGATACTGTTACATAGATACCTTTACCTAGATACGATTACCTATATGTTGTATGTAGAAATACTAATACACTGTATGTAGAGAAACTATTACATGGATACTTGTACATAGATACGATTACATAGATTCTATATGCTTAGATACTATTACATATTGTATGAGTAGAGACTATTATATACACTACGGGACTTACCATTCCGCACCCCAGACTGTCAACTACAGTAGGGAAAATGCACATCGGCAGATGGCTACGGTTGTACTGTTCGGCGAGTTTCCACGCCGTGAATATCCTAGTACCCAAGGATACCATTACCCTTACTGTGTGTCACATTTGCATAGTTACTGGTGTACTGTTCGGCGAGTTTCCACGCCGTGAATATCCTAGTACCCAAGGATACCATTACCCTTACTGTGTGTCACATTCGCATAGTTACGGGTGTACTGTTCGGCGAGTTTCCACGCCGTGATTATCCTAGTGCTAAAGGATACAGTCTCTGCTATTATATTATTTTCCTTATTACCTTTACTTTGCGTCACATTCGCATAATCGATGAGGTAGATTAGATTTGAATAATAATAGTTATACAAGGTAAAACCTTCACTTACGTAGAAGTTCATATTTTCAAAACACCCGAGTCTTGGTAGAAGACTACTTTTTATACTAGTAGGAAATATGAGATTTTCTAGGGTTTCTCACACTTATACCAAAACTGCTTTCTCCAACTTTTACGAATCTTTCATAACAACTTTTCACAAGAAATGACACTAAAATACTTATGAATTCACCAGCCTTATTGCTGATACTCGCTTTCAAAATAACTTGTATTCTCAAGTCACAATTAGACAGTTACCGATGCAAGGTTTAGAGAAGGCGGAGCAGTCAAGACTCGTCTTTTATTTTGAGTATTCATTATTGTTGTTTATGCTATGAAAGAACACACTTGTAATTAAAATTATACTATTAATGCAATGCATGATGTTGTTGTCTGTTTACTACTTTACATTGTTGTGATACATTACATGACGTCTTCCACCCCAGAACGTTTCCGCCGTCCTCGGTTTTGGGGTGTGACAATGTTTCAGGTACTTCTTGTTCTAAAGACAAGATCTCGGGATGATTGCAGGGCACACACCACCTTGTTCCGCGTTTTGTGATTTACTTTGATTTCATACGATGATTGATACACTTGTTTTATTTGGATTGTATGGTTGGTGTTTCAGGAATACTGACTTTATCAAATTAAAAATGAAATTTTCGAGTCTTATTTTTAGGACATTTCATGTAGATTGTACATGACATCTTCAAACACGAAAGTTTTGAGAGGTTAGTTTGATGGGGAAATGGGTAGAGGTGGTGATGGTGATGAGATTGCTAGGGGAAGACATGAAGGAGAATGATAATGTATTGTTTGATACTCGTTTGATCTGTATTATTGCTTTGATACCATACCATATGAATGTTGAATGTGTAATTGATTCCTTCCAATGATACAATACGTACAAACAGTGAGGGATGTAATTGATGCACAATTACAGGAGACAAAATAGGGATATACAAGGAATGTACAACAATCTTTGACTCATGACAAAACTCTAGAATATTTTATTTTGGAGAATTGATTTGTTGAATTATGGTTGTGATGTTGTAGCATCGATAGTTTTTTTCCTTCTTTTGTGTTGTATTTTTTTCCAAGTTTTTGTTTCTTTTTTGTGTATTCCAACCTTTGTGTATCTGTCCAGCTTCCCGCTGGCTTTTCTTTGATTTATATATTTTCTAAGCCGTTCAAGAAAAGATCTGCGATATACTACTAGTGCATGTTCTAACTTTATTAAAGAAATGATTCTGTTCCGAAAACAAATAATGAAAAAGGTTAGATATTTATTCCAAACTATTAAAAACGTGGTATAATACTCTCCTCTTTTATCTTTGACATCCACTCTCTTTTTTCAAATAACCCACTCAACAAACCCATAACCAAATAGTTGACAATGATGCCTGGGGACAAGCCTTAGTTTAGTATGTTTGGTTCTTTTTACCTCCACTTGGTCCATAAATTATAACTTTAGTTCTACACTATAATTATATATGTTTTATAAAAAATAGTAAACTGTGTACTCTCTGAACAGAACAAACCTATGGTATTTGGTGAAATGTAAATTAAATGATCTTATATTATGGGATCAAGGATAATACATATAGGTAACTGAGATATGTGTTATTTATGTGATTGGTCATTATCATTCTGAATCCTAACTTTTAAATTAATAATATTGATTAATGTATATCATACTAGTTTATAACTTGCGGGAACCATGGTTATAAAATTAATTAAACTTTTATAATGAAAATTTATAATTATTAATCAATTATTTTAAATAAATTATTAATTAAAAGATATATCAAAATTTTAAAGTTATTATAACTTCAAATTTAACATATAATTAGAAAATGTAAATTTGAATTTTAAAATGAGTTGTCTAATATATCTATATGACACATGACATAATATTAATGATAAATTGTATTAGAATGACACTTGATAAAATAAGATTAAAACTATTCATTTATTAGAATAGTGATTCTCTTGATTTTGTACGTCATAGCTTCTTAAAATCAAAAGTGATTGAAATATACATTTTTATTTAGAATTTAGCTTATTTAACAAGCTTGGTATACAATTGAAATATATATTTTTATTATATAGTTTATATTTTGGAGTGTAACAACAAATATAAAATAATTAGATCATATTAAATTCGTACCATATTTTGAAAATCAAGGCCCATTATAATTCTAGACCTAGAGACCATTAGTTAAAGTTCCAACGAGGCAACAACATATCCAACAAGTGTTTGGTCGTCAAACACACCAAATTTCCAAATTAATGAATTGAAAAGTAAACGTACCAGCTAGGGATGAGCAAAAGGATCGAACCGGCCGGAACCGGACCGGAACCGGGAACCGGCTTCGGTCAAAATCAAGAACCGAACTGGCCCGACGGTTCTACCGGTTCCCGGTTCCTACCGGTTCTTGTCGTGTCTTCAAATGTTGGAACCGGTCCTTGAAAAATAGCATCATACGGTTCCGGTTTTTGCCGGTTCTACCGGTTCCGGTTATATCGGTTCCGGTTCCTACCGGTTCCCGGTTCTAAAAATCCACAAAAATAACGTCCCGGTCCTGGCCCGACCGGTTCTATCGGGTTCCGGTTCCGGTGCCGGTTCCGGTTCCGGTACCGGTTCCAGCCGGTTTCCCAGTCCATATGCTCATCCCTAGTACCCGCTCATACAAGCAAACAAAAAGTCCAAAACCATAAATGATATCAAGGTTTATGGTTATCTCCTTAGAGTTATAAATACGGTTGATATAAAAAAGGGAAATCGAGTAATCTAATATTTTTTCGGATGTTTTCTAAATATATTACTTTTTTTTAATGACCATTTATTCCGGGATAGGGCATTCCGGGATATATTTCAGATTCATTTTCAAATGGACCGGCTTATTACTGTGCCTCCGGAATTCCGATTCCAGACTATCCGTTCGTGTTCCAGATTGAGAATTTGAAATTCAAATTCCGGAATACAATTTGAAAAAATCCGGACCCTCTCCTTCATTTTGGATCTTGCTTCAACTTTCCGATACGATTCCGACACGCGACCCTGATCTTGATCCTGATTCCGATCTCCGACATGCAACTTCAATCTCCGACATGCAACTCCAACATGAAAGAAGACTACTACGACCCCGTTATTTTACGAGTACGTTTTTTACTTCAAAAACCTAGTTTTCATGTTTGTATAACGTGTTTATTCATCTACAATTACTGTTTTGGAACGAGTAGAACACATCCGGAATGAACTTAAAACATTCTGGAGTTTAAATTAAAGATGTCGTTGTTGTAGGACCAATTGAAAAATAGTTTAGATGTTTGGATATTGTTACTATACATCGAAATGTACTGTTTCGGATCTTAAAATTTCTTTCCGGAAGCCTCCGGAACATGAGGAATTGGTTCGGAATATTGGTCAGTTTTCGTTTCGGAATGAAGTGATAATACATTTGTTATTTGTGCAGCACGATAGAGTTTTTGATGCATCTATTACACTCTCTTGTAAACCCAAAATCAATAGGGAAATTCTTGTGACATTCAGAGATAGACCCGAATGTGAGACTATGTTTCGGAATACATGTTTTGGGAGGTGATTAGACATTCCTAATGTAGATAGGGATCCTTTGCTTCTACATTACGTCTTTTTCCAATGAAGTTGTCATGGACCGCCGAAGCTAAGTAGAGGAAATAGTTTTTGAGATTGAGAGTTACGAGCTGTCTTTCGGGAAGAAAGAATATTGTCTCATCATCGGCTTCTGGTTTGATGACTAATTTTCTACTTCTACACCCAACACCACCTTCCATTCTCGTGCCTTTTCTATGGTCCCGAGGAATATCTCGGTCATATTAGACGATGCTATGACGATGTTTAAACATTCACTTAATGAGTTATCGGACGAAGATGCAGTTCGTATATGTTTTTTATACTTATTAGAGAAGGGTTTCAATGGGTGGTTGTCTAATCCTGTTACAGAAGAGTATTTCGCTTTGCTATCCAACATAGAATTCAACAGGTATAATGTCGTCTATTTTATAATTATTGATTATAATTACTTATCATTACTAATATTTTTTTTGAAATTTAATTGTTAATTAATTTTTTTTGTGGCAGATATCCATGGGGAAAGATAATTTAGGATCAATTGTACAAACAATTAGTTATTGTATTCAATAAGGTTGACACATATATACATCCAGACAAACCGAAAGAGAAACAACCTCAAAAAATGACCTACACCCTAAACAGGTTCTTAAATGATTTTTAGGTAAGTATATGATGAAAAAATTATTATTTTTTGTTTCTTAACATTCTAATAATTTATTTGTTTTGCTAACATTCAAATATGGATTCTTGAGACTTTTCCGGTGAACAGTTTGTTTGGTATCCGACAACAGAATGTCATCCCTCGGGCTTTAGCATTGTCACACCCCCGGTCCGCGGCGGAAACGTCGGGCGGTGCGAACGTGAGGAGATTAGGGCGAGGCATACAAATATATAAAGAAAATAACACAAAGATTTATCACAAACATTTCTTTTATTTATTATAAATTATTTTGGGGTTACATTGTTTTAAAAAAGACAACCACGCTTCCTAAATAGGACTAAAGACAATAAACAGATGAAACTAAAACTCCAGCAACTGCCTTGTAGACTTCCTCCTCCTTGATATGACTATCCTCCTCCTCGACACGACTATCGTACACACTCATCTCCCTGAGAATACATGTATTTTGAAAACGTCAACCTAATGTTGGCGAGTGCACATATTTTTTTTATAGTTTTCGGCTTTTATTTGGGTGTATTAATTTAAGAATCTTTTTTCTTTTAGTAAAACATTTCATAAACTATTTTATCAACCCTATCTTACTATATTTTCAGGATATCTAACGATCATATCTTATTATCTTATTATGATATATTTTATTAATCCTAATTTACTATCTTTATAGAATATCTAACGACCCTATCGTATTTTATCTACCACTATAAGGCGTCTGTAATGGTAGTCGGATCTTTAAGGTGATCTAATGTATTAACATGGGCCCCATAATCGACGTTGTTTGACTAATAATTTTGTCCCACCACGATGTTTCATAGGATGTTGAATAGTAAATAATAAGAAATTTATCATGTCGGGATTGTAGCTAGCAATCGTAGGTGGGGTTGTCAAAAAACATATAGATCTATATATATCTTCCTAGCTCTCGCAAGATTAGCGATTATAGGTATCGGGAATGCCGAATTTAATGAAGGGCTTTGGATGAATTAATAGGTCACTAACGCATTGACCTTAGGTATTTATCTTTTAATCATTCCTAGGGATTTCCTATAACTATCACAATATAAATATTTTTATCTTATATTTGATAATTATAAATTTAGATCACATAATTATTTTGTATATATAAGTATTCATATATATATATATATATATATATATATATATATATATATATATATACCCTAATAATGGTTATTTGAAAACAGGATATTTGTGCAGGGTAACAACTAAGTACGATGCATATCCCTAAATTTGACCAGCATAACTTCTACGTACTACGTTATCCTAAGGATTTGGCCATTATAACATCTAGGTACTATCTTTTCCTAGACTATCGAAAATCATATTTCTTAGGCATAATATCATAGCTTACAACTAGGCATAGTATCTATAGTTATATTATCCTAAGGCTTTAAGCTTTATAAAATGATTTGATATTTATAACTATAAATATATTCTGATAAAACCATTTGATAAGAATGTATTCACCCCCACCCCCAACCTAAAACATTTAAAACAATAAAATAGGGGTCGTGTACTCACCCTAGACGCCCGAAACCTTTGATGTAGGGTTGAATCGAGATCGGGACTCCAAGAATCACTCTAAATAGCAGCTACTTCGAGATTGAGAGTGAGAGAGAAATTGAGAGGTGCGTGAAATTGGAATGGCACAACCCTCTATTTATAGTCTTGTTTTGGAGGTGTGTGTCGGGAAAATATCTTTGCGTGTCGCGCGTGATCATCGTGTCTCTATCTAGAAGTCGCCACATGTCATTCCCTAACTTGGCCACGTCTCTCGCAATCTACTCGAATTCGGTGTCAGGTGTGCAGCGTGCGGAGACTCGCACATGGCATGCATGAAAAGATTTTGTAAAAATCATAACTTCTTCATGCGAGCTCCGATCTAAGCTCTCTCTATATCTATGTGACAATCTCGATGAGTACTGCAACTCTTCTTTAGGTTGTTTTGGCTAGTTTTGACTTTCATTTTTGTACCTAGCGGGGTTAAAAATAAATGATTTTATAAAAATCATATATATATATATATATATATATATATATATATATATATATATATATATATCATACAGACCCCGTTTTCGGCAAACTTTTTCCTAAAATTTATATCTCAAGGAGTACTATGAAACTCCTTTTTTTGCACTTTTAATCAAAACTCAACCAATCTCTAAGTATCGTTTTGACGTAATTAATTTTAACTACGTTGTTGATTCCAATTTCTATAAAATGTAGAACTCTTTCCTTTGGGGTCAGATTTTTACAAATTTTATATCATTGAGATCACGTTAATGAGTACTATCCAAGTATGTTAACCAGATTAGAAAACTGTACAACTTTTCGGACGCTAATTTTTTAGCGTAATTAACGTTTTTAACAAACAAATGTAATGACACATTTGATTCTTATTATCTCAAAAATCAAATATTATAATACTAAGCTATTACATCTGTTTCTACTCTTTCCTAATGGTGATCAGTGACGAAAACCTATCGGTTGTCACATGCATGGTCAAAACTGAGGCCTTTACAAAAGTCTCTCTGCAACCAGTTTTTACAAATCGACAACGTAAGGTTACTTAATTATTTAAATATTTTTTTATAATTTATTTTTATTTTTAATTTTATAATTTTGTTAGCCGGATAATAAACTCGTACAGAATAATTACTGATTTGCAAAACGAGGTCCATCAACTGATAAGGACCAAATAATTACCGATTTGCAAAACGAGGTCCGTCAGTTGAAAAATGACCTCAGTGAATGTCGTGAGCCATCGAGGTCGCATGATGAACGTTTAGCCGAGCATGAGGCTACTTTAGCCAAGCTTCTAAAACTTATCAATAACAATCCCGGAGACGATTTTTGTACTGCAGAGTACAATGACAATGATTTATGGGACCATGATTACAGGTTAGGCAAACCCAAAAAGTCGTTGCATGGCGGTCCTGAGCAGCCATCTCCATTGATTCATTCGTCGGATATAAAAGAGATTGTAATCTCCCGAAAATACCGAGTGAAAATTTATATATATATATATATATATATATATATATATATATATATATATATATATAAGTTAAATCCATTCATTCATTGTTTGCAAAAGACGATCAAAGTCAAAGTATTCTAAAAACATTAGAGTAATGTGTAAACATTCGGTCCAAAATAAAACTCCAGGTGATGTAGTGCGATCAAGTCGGGCCCTTACTTTTGAAAACAAAGTACCTGAAACCATAAACATAAACTGTATGCACAAAGCTTAGTGAGTTTCCCCAAAATGTCATATACAATACACATATACATATAACAACACATGGCGGTGTCAGGTCATATCAACCCCACATACACATACAAGCATATCGGAAGTGTAATAAAGACCACTACTATCCTACAACATAATCCAGTGGGCCGACATTGGTACCTTCGAACCACAACCATAGTGAGGAAACTCACCTCAATCCAAGATAACAGAAACACACACGCGTTGCTGCCATCGGGTTCCTCACACTGAACCCATCCAAATTATACTTAGTCAATAGTTAGGACAATTTCCCATAACTCAAGGTCTAATTCATATATCCTCATAACAATGGGTAAAATACTATTTTACCCTTCCTATACTTGGCCTAAAAAAGCAAGGCCCAAACCTAACATGACTCAATGCCCAAAAACGGCCCAAAATCCATTCAGGTGCATATGCCCATCGTACAACATTGAAGCCCAAAATCATCTCTAAACCTCTTAATGCCTTAAGACAACATGCATAACTTCCAGATCTGATTCTTATGGGACATCCCAAGTCATAAAGTTCCTAACTTTATGACTTTGTATGGCTTAATGGCGACCAAACCAAATCCCTAAATCTCTAACTTCAACAAGACCAAACTCACATTTTTATGGTTCCTAATAACTCCATAATGGATAAAGTTTCCAAATTTATCCATTAGAATAGTCCAAACAACCAAGATTTAATCTTTAAGTCTCATAGGGACCAAAAGTGCATATTTTTCAACTTAATCCATTAAGTCCAAGTCTCTAACCTTCAGATGTGAATCAATATGATGTTTAGATGGATAAAGTTTCCAACTTTATCCATAATAAGGTCACAAACTTTCAAGATCTAAACTTTATGCACTAAAGTGACCAAAAGCTCATAACACCCAATAGTAGCTAGATCTATCAAATGCATCATCAAGATTCAAACTTTATACCTCTAGAAGAAAGATCAAGGTGAACAAAGTATGGATATACAAGCTCCAATGCAACCAACTCATCTCCATTAAGCTCCATCTTCTCAAAGATGCACCAAGAACGCTCACTAGGCTCAAACTATGTTTTGGGTTTCAACGGAGGGTGTTGGAGGGGTGGAGGTTGAGAATGGAATGGGTTTGGGGAAGTTAAGGAGCTTAAATAGTGCTCAAACCACGAGAATAAGGTTTGGGCACTGATCACGTATTCCCAACGTACTCCATGAATGCCTAGTATGCCCAGCGTACTCAATGTATGCCTAGTACGCCCAACATACTAGACTAATCCCCAAAACCTTCCTAACTTCAAACGGTTATAACTCCTTTGTTCCAACTCTATTTTCGACGATCTTTATATCCTTGGAAAGGTATTGAGGAGCTCTGCAATCCTATCTAATTACTTTTAAATTAAAACACATCGAACTAAAATCCTTAATTCATAAAAGAAGTCTGAAACACCACTTTTCCCATTAAACCCTTGGCTCCAAGGCACAAACAAAACTCTTGGATCACATAATCTACATTACCAACATCCAAATGGGTCTAATCCCTATTAACTTGAACCCCAAAGTCTTTAATTGATCCATTTATTGTCCACAATGCCGAAATAAGAAACTTCTCGAAGCAATATGTTACAATTCTCCCCCACTTAAATTAGATTTCGTCCTTAAAAATCATTAATTACTACTTTGTGATGTACGCAGATTCGGGCTATTCAATTTAGAGACAATGAATGTCAAAAATGACTTTTTAATAGAAGAATGCTAAAATCCGACTTATAACTAGAAGTTATGACGCATCGAAGTTTTACGGCTAAACCGGCACGACACCACATAACGTAAAAAATGAATTTTTGATAAAATACTTTTTAGCCTTTGCGATCTAAACGAAAGTCGTAGCATACGTTAAACCGAGAACATGCATAAAAAGAATGTCCAAATCTGACTTCGTATGAGAAAGTTGTAATTTTTCTAAGATTTAGCATAGTAGTGCACAACCCGGAATTCGAATTTTAGACCGACCGATTTTTAGTCGACAAAATCTAAACAAGAATTGAAGATCTTGTTAATAGTAGCTCAACGATATAAAGACAAACAAAAACAGACGTCAGATGACAAAGTTATGAATTTTTAACGGACTTTACCTATCTAAGTCTATTAAAATATAACTTTAAAAATAAAGTCAAAAGTAGCCGAATGATTCTAAACAAAAGTTGTAGATCATGTCGCTATCTACGTGTGGATATAAAAAATGTCAAAAACAGAGCTCGTACGCAAAAGTTACAAATTTTAGAAGTTTATTAATTTATAGAAGAATGCGAGGCTGACACGTGGCATAGATCCGAGCCCTCGCTTACTCCCCACGGTCTCGCATGCGATGGTCACACCTGGCCCTCGTATGCACAGCATAACAATTAGGACGCCCAGCGTACTCCAAAGGTACGCCTCGCTCACTCGCATTCGGCAGGCTATAAATACATGCGAGGTTTTTCATTTCTCTTTACACCTTTCCCATTCTTTCTCTCTCAAACATCCTTCTCAGTTCCTCCCATTCCCTAGCACTTACCAAGTGTTTGAGGCGAGTCCCGGAGCGCCAGAAGGCTCCGAGAAGAAGAGATTTCAGCTCAGAAGTTATGTGCGTAGATCCCAATTCTTCGCTAAACTCCCTTGTGAGTTATGCTTACCCTTCTTTATGTATAACTTATATTTAAGTTCATTATCATTATTATGAACCTATAAGCAATACATATGCTAAGTATAAATTATAAAAAGTGTTATTATAATACATTTTAACTGCTCGTGGTACGGGAAATCTGGTTTGAAGGGTCACATAGGGTTGTTGGATTTTAGAACAACTTAAATGCCAAAATGGTCCTGCCCTCCGGTGTTTCATGTCTGGCCCCTGTTTGTACATAGGAATTGAAAAGTATTGTTTGAAACTTATATTTATCATGTTTTCTGGGAACAAATTTCGCAATATTATTCTTCAAAATGGATACTCTAATTTTTAAATAAGCATAAATAAATTTTTAAAATGACCGTGAATTTGGGGATGTCACATACTTCCTCTGGCACACTAGTCAATCATGCCCGAACTTCCTGAATTCCGTTAAGAATGAAGATTCATCCCATACCGACGACTGTATCCCAAACCTGCCATCCAAACCCCACTTTAGCATAAATCACTTATCCCTCTGGAAGAATGAACCTTAACACTCTACCCTCAGCCAATGAAAGAAACCCAACTGCTATTCCTAAGAACTGCAATAACTACCTTACTCTTCCTAACTGTAAGGCCTTAAATCATCAAGACAATCACTCAAAGCAGTAAATTTCTCGAAAATTGGAACCCATCAATTTAAACCCCAGAAGATATTCCCTAGGACTGTTGATCATTCATTCACTGTACCCTCCCCTAGTCCCTAACTAGGAACACCATTCAACCATTGTAAGAGGAAAACTCAAAATATACCGATCGCAAATATCACCAATTTCCAATTTCCGGAAATTATAACCAACAACCTTAAATATGCACTTGACTTCCTAACAAGTCATCAATAATCTGTTGATCCCACGAGCATAAGGATGGTCAATCTAAGAATTCTCATGTTGCAACCAAATCCCTTATCAACTCAGGTATACCTCCACCTGAAAAATCACTTGAGATGTTCACAATGAACTTCATGACTCGAGATCCAATAACGGATACCCAAAATTGGTAGCCAAACTCCTGATAATCATTCCGCAAGAGACTTCTGATGCACTACCATTACTCCCAACCGCCCAAATGATCCAAACCAACAGGTCACTAAGTCTCCCGACTCCCACAAAGCACTAACACCCAAATATGCCAAGAAAACTAACGATATGAAACCTAAGAGTCCCAATCAAAAGACTTTCGGGTCCCACCCGCATGAATCATACATCCATTGGTTCACGATACATCATGACACCTGCTAACCGTTAAACTATAAGCTCACGGTACTATATTGATCTTGTTGTCATCCCAATAATGGCCTGAATACTCACGACCAGTGCCATAGGGGCCTAAAGGTACCCCGCCATCAGTCCACTAACTTGTAGGAACCCAATCAACATCCCTCTCAATGCTAACCGAACACAACATGGGTCATACCCTTTTATAACACACAATTCCTTTCACAACATAAGCTGATACCAAAGTAAAACCAGGCAAAAACATGATCGCACACAACCAGAGAATGAGATAGACAATCATTATCTTCTTCCAATTCGAAGAATATAACCCAAAAGAAAACCATGCCAATAATACTAACCAGGCAGTCTCATGTTATCTTACTCAGTCCACTTGTACCTCTTATAACCAAAATCGAGGCACTACCACAATGTACACCCCTAAGGGAGACACGTAACCAATCCTGGATCTACTGCATTCTCTCATCCTCACAACCTTATCCAAAGGGTGAGGTACCAGCAGATTTAACGAAATGAGAAACCTCAACCGTAAACAGGAACATCCTCATGAACAATTGATACAACATCCCCCACCCCGATTGAATCTAAATAGATCGCACCTATATGCAATAGCTCGAGAAAACTTCTAAGGTGATCTAGGAATGGTACCAAAACTTTATTCGTATCAATCCCACTATAAATCCTACCAACACCACATGCCAAAATAAGATTTTACATAGATCAAAGTCACACCTAGAAAGCTAAACAATGTTTACCCAACATCCGATCTTCCAATAACCAAGGACAACTGCCAAACTTGAGCCTACTGTGAACCAAAATTCCACACCACAATTGAGGGTAAACATACTCAGAACCAAAGAAAATATAAAACATACGGAACTTGACAATAGGTTGACGCATCCATTGAACTTCAACTGACACAACTCGAAACTTTTGAAGAACCTCCACTTTAGAAGATGAACGAAATGACCAACGATCGAGAATGCATTGACAACTAACCCAATACAATACTGAACAAAACCTAAGTGAAATTAAACATACAAAACTCTAAATATGATTTATCGATCAATAATTTCCCACCCTAGAACTTGGATAACAATCTATACAACGAGTTAAGGAATCCCAATAACACCATATTCCGAATCGTTTCCTAATTCGGAGCGGTGACCTGAATATCGAGTATCATAAGGCTTAAGGCCTTTATAAAAGAAGGATTTATACCAATTTAGGTGTGGGTAATGTAATCTAGATGATCCGGGAGTTCAATTTGTGATTTGGAGCCCAAGGGTGTAACCGTAAAATGGCAGTTCGGGCTTTTATGAATATTAGATTTTAGTTCGAGAAGTTTTAAGGTAATGATGAGTTGATAGAAGTGTAGAGCTTCTCTTCACCTTTCCGTGGATATAAGGATAGTCGAAATTGAATTTAGAACGAAAAAGTTATAGCATTCGTAAGTTGGTGGGTTTAAGGCTAAACCTAGTATGTAGGGTGTACTTAGGGTGTACTTAGGGAGTACGTCAGGTGTACTAGGGAGAAGGATCGTGACACCTCTAAGGAGTACACTGAGCGTAATGGGAGTACGCAGGGCATACTCCAGTTTCATCCAAACCCTAATTTTGGGTCTTGGACCCTATTTAAGCTCCTTAACTAAACAACAAACCCTATTATCCTCAGCCTCCATCCCTTTAAACCCTAGATTCAAAACCCTAAGAGCTTGTGGTGATTTTTGAGCTTGAAAAGTGATTTGTGGGTGTTTTGTGGTGAAGAAGAAGAAGAGGAACACTTGGAGGAGTGGCTTGAGCTTGTAGATCCAGGATTTCCTTCTCATTTGCAAGCTTTTTAAGGTAAAAATCTCATACCTTGATGATCATTTATGTTAGATCTACTTTATGGTGTTTCTTGGGCATTTTTTGAGTCTTTTGAAGTAAAGATGAGCTTTTTATCTACTCCAGAAGTAATGGATGCTACATTTAAGCTCCATAAGGTCCCTTGTTCATAAATATGCAAACTTTATGGAAGATTTTGGTTCATGTAAGTATTAAGACCCTTATTAAGATCCTTTTTAAGTGTTGACTCCGATTAAGGAATATAAGAGAGTAAAGTCGGGAACTTTATTGTTTAAGACCTTGCCTAGAGATCATATCTATGTTTTGGACAGCTTGTCTTAACCCATTAAGATCTTAATGTTGTTTTTTGGACTCTAACGAGTACGTTGGGCGTACATGGGTGTATTCTCAGCGTAATGCTGGATTCTAGCATCAACGGCTTGTACCTTCTAGTTCGAGCATGGTCAGTCAATTTCAGGGTAAACCGGGCAGAGCCCATTGGACAATAGTGAAAAATATCCTTGGGAAGTTTATTTGAATTTGAAATTTGAAATAAGTTAAAATTATTAAAAAAACATGCAAAAAAAATTATGTGTTTAGTTGTCAAACCCGGTGTATTAAACGTGTTAATTATAACAAAAATGTTAAATACAAATGTTTAAACTGTAAATTTATTTAAAATTGAAATTGAAGTTTGAAATTTGAAATTTGAAATTTGAAATTTGAAATAAATATAATCGTTATGGTATGTTTAATTCATTCAAACTAAATTAATGATATATTGAAAAATGAAAAATAAAGTAAATGAGAAGTGGAAAAATAAATATCTCGAAATTATGATAAAATAGCATATGGCATAATGAATGAGAGGATTTGCTCATTCAATTTATAGTTAGATTGAGTAAGACTCAAATTCCCAGTATAGAGGAAGAGATAGATGACATGAGTCAAGTCCCATATGCTTCCGCTGTAGGATCGGTCATGTATGCTATGATGTGTACTCACCCTGATGTGTCTTATGCTTTGAGCACGGTCAATCAATTTCAGGGTAAACCGGGCAGAGCCCATTGGACAGTAGCGAATTATATTCTCAAGTATATGCGGAGAACAAAGGATATGATTCTAATTCTTGGTGGCAATGATATGTTGAGAATAAGTGGATATAGTGATGCCAACTTTCAAACTGATCGAGACAACTTATGTTCTCAATCTGGATGGGTATTCTTGTTTAATGGTGGAGAAGTGACTTGGAAAAGTTCCAAGCAGTCAACGTTCGCTGATTCTACTTGTGAATCAAAGCATATCGCAGCTAGCGAGGCATCAAAGGAAGAGGCTTGGTTGAAGAACTTCATCGGAGATCTCGGAGTAGTCCCGACCATTTAATAGCCGACATAACCTTTCTGTTATAATGAAGGCATAGTTTCTTTGACCAAAGAACCAAAGTATCATGGTAAATCCAAACATATCGACATAAAATATCATTACATCAGACATAAGGTTGAAGAAGTTCATCTCATGGTGAAGCGAGTATCATTAGAAGACGATCCTACAGATCCTTTCACGAAGGCTCTTAGTAGTGTTAAAACACAACCAACATGCTAGGAGCATTGGCTTAAGAGACCGTGTTAGTTTTAGTAGTTACTTGACAGTTTTGAAACTTTATAACAAAAATAAATGTAATTAATTTGGGTGATTAAATAATAGAGAATTATTTATGTGTATTGTACTGCCTTCTTCAATTATTTATTCTTGTGTTTCACTTTGCATGTTTTACTACTTGAATGAACTGATTATTCAAAATTCTATAGTTAATCATACCTTTGGAAGTAAGTAGTGAATTATGATTGCCATCGATGGATTTTAGATTGTCTATGGAGATTAGACATTAATTGCTTAATCAGCATTAATTTGGATTTAATTCTATGTTAATTAGAATTAATCATGCAAAGACACTTTGGTTTCCAAAGGGTTTCCTTAAGCAATTATAAATAAGAGACTTTGGGTGCCTATTTTTCTGCACTTGTTTTCTTCAAGAGAATAGCCGAATTTGCTATCCCTTCACTCTCCACTCTTGTCTTCTAGTTGCTAGAGTTGGGTACAAGCCATTAGAGGCACTAAGGTTTTGGTGCTAGCTCTCTAAAGTGAAAAGGAAGTGTGACATCCTCATTTTTCACGAACAGAAAAGACCGATTTTGTTTATGCTTTATAAAAATCAGAGTACCTCTTTTAATAAAAATGTTGCGGAATTTGTTCCCAGAAAAACATGATAAATACGTTATCAAAGCATTTCCGAAGAAATGTATTTTTATCCATTTTAAAACATTTAGGATGTCATCGTCAATACAGAAACATAAGCATAAACAAAAATTACATTCATTTACACTATCGATCTACATCTCTTTTAAATCCCTCAGTGTAAAGTAGCTTCATATCGACACCTGTGATACAAATAAGCTTTAGTGGGTCAGGTTGGGAAACCTGGTGAGTACATAAGGTTTTCAACCCACTATAATATAATTATTATGTTTAACATCAAACAATCAACCTAATTAGCCATCCCCATTATCTTCTTTACACTTAAGGATCTACCCTAAGATTCAATTATTCATCGTTCATTCATTCCTAAGGAGTATCCTAAGGAATCAGCACTAAGTCTGCATAGTCACCATGGTTTATCTTGTTTACTGACAATATCGTTTTCGAGAGTCCACTCGTAATACTTGTCAATGGGATTTTAAAGTACCGGGTGAACACATCGTTCACAACACCTACAGGTTGCGAGTCTGCTAGTGTTCCACTAGACTGTCTAGAATAGTCTGTGGTTGTCATCCATACTCTTCTAGATGACGAGGCCATTGCTTGGGTCATCGTTTGGCTCATCAGTTTGGCTCATCGTTTTGGCTCATCGCTTTGGCTCATCACTTAGGTCATCGCTTTGCACCATATTTTATCACTCATATATCATCGCTCATCATTCATCACATATTTCATCACTCATCATTTATCTCATCTTTCATTGCTCATCATTTATCTCACCTCTAATCTACCTATGTTTTACCCAACACATTTTGTAGATATAAAATACATATAAAGTTTAGATTATTTAAAACATGTATAAAACGTTTCATCCAGCATAGACAGCAAGTATTCAGACAGTATACACACATAACATGTAATTTATACAAAATACTTCATATCTATGTGTAAGATGAAAGTAACTATGCAGTCACTTGTTAAAGTGATGATTCCAAACTCGGGCAGCGCTTCGCTTTTACGATTCTATTTTCCTTCGACGAAACCTAACATTATTATCGCTAAGTTTTAGTCTAATCTTTATTGCAACTAATTGTTATTCTAGATTCATCATTAACTCAAAGTCTACTTTCATGATCTAGCAAGTAAGAAACAACCAGGTAGGCTCATACCAGAGGTAAGGTCCGTTTGGTATATGAAATATACTATTTGGAAATCCCACTTTAACCACCTCACTAAATCACAGCCTAGACATCATTCCCCTAAGTAGATCAATCAGTATAACGACTGTGAATCAATGATAAATCTTATTTATAGGTTCATAATAATGATATTATATTTAAACATAAGTTATATTTTAAGTATGGCAGGCTTATTTCACTTACAGCGGGTTTTATTAAAAACCGGGCTCCGCCGGAGCAGAGCTTCTGAGCCGAAAAGCTCTTTTTCTCGGAGCCTTCGTGCGCTACGGGGCTTTCTTCTAGCGCTAGGGAAGTTTCCTAGGCTTTAGGGGGTTTAGGGATTCTAGAGAGAAGTTAGAGAGAGAAAGAAAGGCTTATGATGTGAAGAAAATATGAAGAGTTCATCTCTTACTTATAGGGGTTTTCTCGTAGAGTAGGCCCTAAGTTTCGTCCGTATCTTCCATGTACGAGCTCCGTTTTCTACGTTTTTTATAAACACGCGTTGGTATTTACGAGTACTACAACTTTCATTTAGACATCATCGGCTAATTTTCATTCTATCTTCGATTTGCAAAACTGTATCGAATTTATCGCGCTCGAAGAGTAGGGACTAACTTTCGTCCATATCTTTCGCATACGAGCTCTATTATTGACTTTATTTATTTCCATGTGTTGGTATTTACGAGTATTACAACTTTCATTTAGATCCCGTCGGCTAATTCTCAATCTATCTCAGATTTACAAAACCGTATCGAATTCGCCGCGCTCGAAGAGGAAGGACTAAGTTTCGTCCATATCTTTCGTATACGAGCTCCGTTTCCGACTGTCTTTTTATCATTGAACTCCTATTAACAATATCTTCATTTCTCTTTTGAACTTTTTTGGTTAAAAATCGACCGATCTAAAATTCAAATTTCGGGTTGTGCAATGCTATGCTAAATCTTAGAAAAATCATACCTTCCTCATACGAAGTCAGATTTGGACGTTCTTTTATGCACACTCTCGGTTTAACAAATACTACGACTTTCATTTAGATTTCTAAGGCTAGAAAGTATTTTATCGTCAATTCACTTTTTACGATTACCGGTGTCGTGTCGGTTTTGCCGTAAAACTTCGACAGATTATAACTTCTTTGTTGTAACTCGGATTTCGGCGTTCTTTATATGTACGGAACCCTTGTGACATATACTATAACTTGGTTAAGATTACTCCTAAATAATCTTCCATAAAAAAAGTCATTTTTGATGCTCATTGTCTCTAAATTGACTAGCCCGAATCTGCGGGCGTTACAAGAAGGAATCAAAAGGTTTATTTGCTATAATAAATTGTAGGGTATGTAAACCCTCCTTTTGCAATTTCTGAATTTGATAGGTGTTCTCTAGGGTTCTTGATGTTTATTGTATGTTTCTATCAATTAGAGAAAATATATATCCTTATAGGTTGCATGTGAACTTAAGTGTTATATTTTCCACTTTATATGTTTTTGATAATCAATAAAACCCATCAAATCTTAATGCACTTTCCATAAATGAGGCCCCTCTGACCTCTAGATCGTGAATCGGCGGGTTTGAACTGCTTCACCGTTGGCTAAGTCTGAACGGGAGTATGTGTATTCTCTCTCACCTGGGTCTCAATCTCAATCTCTCTCTTCCGAGCAAAAGACTGCAGCTCGGAGAGGGAATGGGACCGCTGAGTCAACACAAAATCCTTAATCTCATTCTTGAGCATGCTCAAGTATCAGTACATCTAAACCTGCTCCGAAGCAGCATACTCGAGGCAAAAAAGGGCTCTCTCAATAAACATCGTGGTTATCTCCGTTACCGATTTTGTTGTATGCTTCAACGACATATACTCCTAGTCTAACCTCTCCCTCTCAACCAATGGGGCATACTCAGTACAGAACATCTCCATGAACTACTCCCAAGTCAATGTGGCCTTATCCAAAGGAGAATAATCATTGCTCACCAATTTCCACCGATCCTTCTCCCCCACATGTAGAAGGTTCAAGGCGAACTTGACCTTCTGGTCCTCCAGGAATTAGCATGTGAAGAAACAACCCTCTACCTAGGATATCCATCTCATAGTGATGATTGGGTCCTTGACCCCATTGAACCCTGTGGGATTCGATTTTCCGAAGTCCTAGTACTGCATCATCCCTCTCACCCCCTGAAATCCTGCAGCAACAATGGTTGCAGTGGCTATGGTAGCAACGGCCTTAGAGATAGAAGCATAATGCTCATCAAACAGTTCAATCATGGCAGTGTTGAAAGACCTAAACAACTCCAAGATCTCCTACTTGACTTCCATAGTCATCTGATTGGGGGTCATCTTGCGAATCTCATCGTCAGTCAATCCTTGCCTTTCTAGGCAGTCAACTCCTGATCCTGAACCTTTCGTGATCGCCATATTGAAAATAAACCAGAACACATCAGAAAATCACATTATATTCTAACACATCACTACTCTATCACCCAATCCTCAGAAACCATGAATTCCTTAATACGCGTACGTGTCATGTGCTTCCAGTAGTATGGGCCCATACTACCTTCCACACCTACCCATATTTGTCTCGAAGGATCATCACGAATTTCCCGACCACAAGGCCCAAGCAACTAGGATACACTTACATCATATATCTATTCTCTCAATAGTAGCTAACCATTCCTTACGATGACTTTCTAACAATCATACTTACTCATGAAACTTCCACTAACCCTGCAGTCGCTTTATGTATGTTGATGTGACGCTGGATTCGATTGACAAACAAATAATTGATTCTACTCTATGCCCACAACCAACATGAAATAAGGCTAAATCAAACATTCTTGGGCTATAAAATCTTGGTTATGTATAACCATGATGCATACACTAAACAACTACAATAATAATGTTAGTTTCATATAGCATATCAAGAAATCCCCTAGGCTATCAGGCATCATAAATAAGACAATTATATCACGCAATTCCTGAAGATCCTTAGCCTATAAACTATCATGCATTTGTAACATATCACCAATACACATAAACCAAGTGTGGGTATCTTGAGGAATAACTTTTCTGTGGGCTCCGGCTAATTACACATCGCATCCTCTCCTATGATTTTTTTAAAATTAATTATGAAAAATATTAAATAGATCCATAGTTTGTGCCTGAAATCACACAAGTGTTCATATTAATCTCTCAAACCAGGGATTTGATGACAACTTGTAACATCCCAAAAGCTATGACAATTTTTTTTCATTTTTAAAGTTCATTTTCATAAAACTATAAACTCGTCAACCATTGTTTTCAAAAAAAATTAATAGAAATCAAAGTATCAACATAATCTCTCAATACATAAATCAATAGGAGGACGTGTACGATCATGCCTTCACTTTGCCCTGATCATCTAAAGTACCTGAAAACATTGAAATCCACAACTATAAGTCGAAGCTTAGTGAGCTCCCCTAAAATATCCCCACTCGACAATATATTTGCAATGCAAGCACACCAAGTCGACAACATAAGACTGGATTGCCCCAAGCCCACAACACAATACTGGATTGCCCCCGCCCCCCTCCACTCTTGGACCCTCAGCTTATGACTCACTTTCTCCCGAGCCCACAACATAATATTGGATTGTGCCTCCCAGTCCCTCAATTTATGACTGGATTGCTCCCCGGGTTTGTTTGCTTACAACACAAAGCAATATCGCATCAACCCAACCATACTATGTCATCATATGCATAAAACAATAACATGCAACACATGTAATCATAGAAAAGTTGCTAGTCTAACAAAATACTACACCATAATAACATCCTCTACAAAATGACACATATACAGTACAAAGTATAGTGAGAAAGCTCACCTCACACTCTAAAAGATAACAACACTGATCATAGATCCAATAACCGACACTACAAGTTACCTATACGACAAACAAGGACCAAATCTCAAACTATATCCCAAAACCCCCAATTTGACCTAAAGTCAAACTTGTTCAAAAAGTCAACGAAGGTCACTCAGCCGGTCACCATGTCGTGACCACCCTTTAGTCACGTCATGACAAAGTGATGACAAAATAATTGTGAAGATGCCTATCGTCATGCCATGACATCTAATCTGTCACGTCATGTGGATCGCTCGAGACAACATAATTCTTTAAGCTCTTAATCCTTCAAGCCAAGCACTCAAACTTTCCAGAACGTTTTATCCATCCCAAAGCACCATAAAAATCAATGATTTTTATACATACATTTCCAATGCATGTTTTGGACACAATCTAGGTCAAAATGAAGGAAAATGAGATATATTATCATGCATGGACTTATAACTCACTAACTCTCTATATCTGGAACAACGGATCACAAAGGAGCCTCAAGAACTCATAAAGTTGTCAACTTTAGGAGTTTCCAACTTTCAAACTCTCTCAAACATTGAGAAAAGTGGACAAAACTCTGGATCTAACATGCTTGAGCTAATAAGGCATGAACTTGACGACTTACAAGGGTCCTAATGCAACTCAAGATGGTGATGGAAAAGCTTGCTAGCTGAGATGATGTACCAAAACTCATTCTCTTCTTCTTCTAGGCTAGAAATCAAAAAAAGGAGCTCACAATCAACAATGGGGGATTAGGGTTTTCTTGAGGGTGAAGGAAGTGATGGAGGTTGAGGGTGTGCAAACCCTATCCCTCACTTCCCTTTAATAGGGGCACAAACGCTGAAATGAGGTTTTTTGCATGTAGGGGTGTCACGTAGTGGCCATCATGTTGTTACGTTATCACACCCAATGAGATGCACATTTTAATTTTTTTTTGTACATGGTCCTATGGTTTTTGTAAATTTGCATGCATCATCCTTAATTTTTTTTCTTGACAAAAGTGGTCCATTTGTTTTCAATTTCTTGTATTGTTGGTCTTTAGCCCACAAGAAATGATTTTTATACCCTTTTTAATTTATTTTATATTTTTCATAAAACTAATTTCGATTTTAAAAGAAAGAGTAAATTATTGTAAATATCCATGAAGTTGTGTCATCATTACGTGTTCCGTCCATATCTTTTCCTTGTGATATGTTGTTGTTTTTATCGTCTTTATGATACATGAAAATACTATGTTATCCTTATCTATCTACTTATTTATAATTAATCTATTAAAATAAATTGTTTAATAAAACATATCACCACACATCCATAACTACTGTCACCATGTCTATAGACGACCATCATTGCCATCGACCATTGCTGCCAACAACCACCACCACTACTACTGACCACCACCACTAATGCCTTAAATATACAACAATTCTAAGCTTATGTACAACTACAATCCTAATTCCTTCCACTTTGTCTTCTCTAACTAGACCCTCCATCCCCTCCTATCCCCTCCGTCTTCTTCGATAAGCTTAATTAGTGGTGAAAAAACTGATACAACTCCAATCAGACACAAAATGAGGCCAAAATCAAGATTAAATTCAAAAAAATCATGCATGAACTTCCTTTCCTACTTCCAACTCAGATTTGAATTTGTGAATTTGTGTTTTAGAAAAAAACAAACATCCACCAATTCAAAGCCTCGAACCCTTAGTTCTCCAAATCCAAATCATGTCTCCCACATTAACAATCGATTCAAATCCATATATGTGCATTCCGTTTTATGATTTAAAAAAAAGCATTAATTAAATTCAAAATCTTTACCGTCCATTTTCTAGTTTCAAATTTGCTCCAATACCATCAAATGGAATGTAAACTACCATCGCTTAATATCCATTCTCCTATCATATTAAGTGAAAAGAACATAGTGAGAGACATGAAAATGGTTCAGTAGGAAAGGAAGGGATCACAAACCTTTTTCTAGTAACTAACGAGAAGAGGTTTTTCGACAGGGCAATAGATTCTTTGTGTTTACTTCCAAAGTAAAGAGTTGTTTGCAGGCAGATTGTTCAATGGGAGTTTATGGCGAGAGAGTAGAGAAAGGCAGAGTAAAGAAAGACAATCATAAGTCATGGAGTAGAGAGTGGCGACGATGATGTTTTTTTGGCAAAAGGAGAGAATACCAATGATTGAGAGTACGATTAGGGGTAAAGGAAAATAGGTGAATAGTTAATGGAGATGTGGTGGGGATATTAGGATCTTATGGTGTATTAAATAATTATTATCAATATGTTGATAAAGTAACACCCCTTGCATGGGCCTATTTGAAACAGTCTTTAATAAAATCTTTCCAAATAATTTTAGAGTTTTAGTTTGTGGAAAAACGATCCCAAAGTTTAACTCCAAATGTTTTCAGAGTTCAAACACGGATAACGGTCCTAATTAAAAAGTTTCCCAAAACATTTAGTGGTTTAAAAAAAATATTTCTTGCGAGTGTGTCACAACAGATATCAAAACAAGTTTTAAGAAAACATTACAAACCAAATGTCTTCTAAATATCCAAAGCTAATGAGTCTCCTAAGCTTTTGATAATATCTACTAACCTGCAAAAAATTTATCATCAAGTGGGTTAGGCTATGGGGAGCCTAGTGAGTATCATCTAATGGTTAGACATAATGGATAATGTATGAATGAACACTTTGGTTCATACACAAACCTACAAACTCTTACCTTCTCAAAACAACAAAATCAACATCAAAAGTTAGCTTGGGGGTAAAATATCACATCGGTCAAAGTATGTTGTCATTTATGATGAATCTCATATAAACTTCACAAGTGAATAAACAGTATAAGATAAATGTACCTTAAGTAAAATCTTCTCAAATATAAAAATCTAACAAAGATAATATAGATCAAATAACATACAAGTTGCAAAACACTTGGAAACAAAAATCCGATCAATAAATAAGTATGCAAAACTTTAAACTTTTCTATATATATATATATATATATATATATATATATATATATATATATATATATATATATATATATATATATATATATATATAGAAACAATCCAAATGGATAATGTAATGCTTGCGGCTATCCTAATCCAATTCAATCTCAAAATTCCGACTCACAACAATCGTCAGATATGAAGTACTCATGACAGACAACCAACTTTTATGCTCACATCCGACAACAAAATAATGATGGTCGGGTGTGAAAACCACACAACAAAAGAAATTACCAAGTCACCCTTACACCTACAAACAAGACACTAAGGGCTATACAACCTAGGCTACACGAAGGGTACCAAGCCTCTACTCATGTACGTGAGGATTGTCTAGAAATCTACTCATAAACATATAACAAACAACAACCAATTTTCCGTTAAGTACCCGAGGTCACAAAGTCACACGCATCCTAGTGTGATATGCATGTATGCAACAAGTAGGATGACAAAATCTCTTTTCTCCAAACTAGATGTGTGCCCGTGCAAAACGACGACGCCAAGTAGCTCTTCTAGTAAATAGTTTCTTATGGAGAAATAATTATTAAATTTTGATTATTAGTTATTAAGTAATAAAAAATTACCACTTTTAAAAAAAAATATTCATTTTTAGCCTTATATTTATATTGCCTATTTATACTATTGATGTAAATTAATTAATAATGATGTCTAGTTTAAGAAATATAAATTAATTTATATACATGATTTCATTTTGCTATATTTATAAAAAATTACCACTTTTACATAAAATATTTATTTTTAGACCTTATATTTATATTTTCTTTTATACTATTGATATAAATTAATTAATAATGATGCCCAGTTTAAGAAATATAAGTTAATTTATTTGCATGATTTCATTTTGTTACAAACTGAATTTATTAATAACCGTCCTTATTTATGTTTTTATATTTTTGGCAAGTATTAATGATTTATTTATGCATAATTGATGTGTACAATAAACTTTGTAACTTATGCCTCTTAAAATTGAAGATATAATGAATATGCTTTATAATATAGATATAGATATAGATAAACATTTTTTGCTTTATATCAACCAAAAATATTTTTGAAAATATAATTTCATGAATGCACAAATAATCCTCATATGGGAAACTAGCAGTGAAATATATGTTAGACAGTTGCAAAATACAAAACCAATAATAAGGGATGTATACTCCCAATAACTTACTATGAAAACCAAAAAGGGCAATTTGTACCCATAAGACTAAAGAATAAGTTTACCCCCCACAAATAAATCATTTCTCAAAACATCTCCTTAGTTCAAAAAGGGTGCCCCCGAATAATAAAGTATCATAACGAGAAGACGAAGCATATATTTTCGATATAACATAACATAAAAAGGGAAAACACAAGTAAGATACTCATTGTGGGTACAAGTGTTCCAAGGTAAGTGTATTCACATTAAGTCCTAAGTTAGAAGCACCAAAGATCTTCTACACCTGAAATACACTCCTTCAACTTCAAACTTCTTAAGTTAATCACCTAGTACCAACAAAAGGTGTCAAATGACTAAAATATATTTCTATGGTCAACTCATTAATAAAATCTCGAAATTCTCCAAAAATAATCCATTATGAATCAAGGAAGCCAAAGAAGACCAGAGGAATGATATATACCTAAAACATACGAAGATCACAATGATAAACGGGACAGACAGGAAAACGTGTCGCGAGTCGCGACTTTCCTAAGGTCGTGTCACGACTAGTGAATAGAACACAAGTTTTTGTTTTATTTCTCATTTAGCCAACCAACTTTCAATAAAGCTTCAAAGCAAATTCGATGATTCCGAAAATTGAAAATATGTTTTTAAATATTTCAGATGACATAAGAAAAGATCCCCAAGTGGCTAATATCCTTGAAGTAACGATAAAATGCCTAGATTTTTATAAAAAATCATTTTAAAGATCCAAGAGGATCAAGACTCCAAAAGTGGAAGGATTCCTTCAAATTAAATATTAGTTTGATTTCACATATATCAATACACATTTCAAAACCATTTTCATAAAGAATGATGTTATGAAAAACCAAAACTTGAAAAATAACTAAATATAAAATTCTAACACTTCTTAAAAACTTTAGAAACATTAAAAAAAAACCACTTATGACACAAGATGAATATATTTCTATACGAATCATCAAGGATGATAAAATATCAAAACTAGACATGAGGATAAGTTAAATGTGGAAATTCAAGCTTGGAACATAGTTCCATAATCAACAAGGTTAAGAATCCCCAATTTAAGTAAGTTTTTATTCTAAACTTCAAAATCTCACCATGAGACAAGGATTGCCAAATGGATCCTAGATTTTAATATAAATACATAATCTAAGCATAACATCAAAATCTTATAATTGTTTGAAACCATAAATCTTGATCTACAACAGTTAGGGTTTGAAAATACCCAATTCATCACATGGAAGCTAAACTTGAATTAAACCCTAGAAATCTTCCATTAGTCATGATTTAACAAACGAGGCATAGATTTAAAGGGACATAAGCAATCTAATCACAAATCCAATCTTATATCATTGCTTGGAATCAATAATTTGAATCAGTGAACCCTAGAATTAAAAATATCCAAATTATCACCATTGGAACTAGAACTTGATTCAAACATCATGTAATCTCACCATAAGCCAAGGATCAACAAATGGATCATTGATTGAAGGGAAATGTGTCATCTAACCATAAGCTCAAGCTCATATAAGTTCTTGGAGCATCAAATTCAAATTTGAAGTGAAAGGACTTAAAAACCCATCAAACATCCTCCAATCTCACAACCATTTATTGGTTAGAGCTTGGAGATGGATCAAAGAGTTAAATCACATCAACAATTTTACATTAACATCACAATTTAAGCATAAAATTCGGATTTGAGGTTTAACAAAACCCTAGAACGAATTTAGGGAAAAGGGAAAGAAATCTAATTATTTTATGCAGAAAGAGGAGAGGAAAAGAGCAAGGAATCATCTAGCAACTTCAAGCCTTCAAACCCCACAGGATTGGTGAAGACATTTCTATCAAAGAGCTGTTAGGAGCAAAAATCGCGAAAGGGAGAAAGGGGTGAAGAATGGGAAGAAAATAGGAAAAACATCGTTGGTATAATTGTATAGAGACAAAAGCACGACGTTCTTGCTAGGGGCACGATGTCACACCCCCAAACCAGAACGGCGGAATCGTTCGAGGGCGAATGACTTCATGTAGTATCATAATAGTTGAGTAATAGTAAAGAAAGCAAACACAACCACCATATATATAATTTTAGAAAGTTACATTGTTGCATGTGATACATGTTTCAAAATAAATTACAATATGATGATAAAATAAGTTTTGAACTGACGTCTTAGCGTCCCTTCCCCAAAAGCTTATGTTTACCTGTATTACTGAATCCCTAAGAAATACAAGAAGTTTTGAAAAAGTGTCAACAATTAAGTTGGTGAGTTCATAAGCGTTTTTGTATTAGAATTGTATGCCTTTCTAAATAAAATAATTGAGTTTGTTTCTAGAAAATCCAATATTTTCCATAAATGTGTGGTAGTTTTAAAATTTCCAGAAACCGAAATGCATAAGTATTTTCCATACCTAAAATAGTATAAGTAGATTTATATATGGATATATAATCACTAAGGCGCTTGATAGCCCCGTAAATCAAGATGTTTTAATACTCAATGTGAGGTTTATAACCGTGCTTTTGACCCAGACTGACTGTAACAACGTTCTTCAGGCGTTGAAGTGTTATGACATTTGTCACCCGAGACCTGCCGGTCTAACTGTAGCTAACAATTTAGGTGCGGGATTGTCAGCCCCGTATAGATCTATATACAAGTATCACGCTCTCCCCATAAGAGATTATGGTTTATAATACAGGACTTGAAATGCGTATTTAAAAGTACGGTGAAGTCAAATGTCTCACAGCAGTTTGTATCAATAGATTTACGTATGAAAAGTCCATTTTTCTTGTAAATATAAGTATTTCCTCTTTATAGTGTTTATAGTATGTAAAATATCATGAATATCTCGTAAACTATACCTATTATAGTTCTTCAAAAGTGTGTTCCATTAGAATGAAAACCTTGGTGTATTACCAACTTTGCATGTAAAGTATAACATTTGTAATAACGTTATTTTACTTATTTAACATTTGTACCCAAAAGGTAGATAAAGCATTAGAAACTGTATGTAAAGTTTCGTATTTTTATCTGAGTTTTTCTTATCATACTTGTATCCCCCCCCCCCCTAAATTATAGAAAAGACGTGAAAATATAGGGGTATGAACTCACCTGGTAAGTGTGATGATTTGAAGAAAACGAGAACTTACTCTGGCAACACTTCGACCAGAATGTGGTACATTTCTCGGGAGTCTCGGAGCTTGGATACGTAACCGGGGGTCGGGGTAGTTTCAAGGGGCTCGAAAGTGAGAAAATATGGGAGAGAAGTTGTGAATTGGCAAATAAGTTTGGAAGCCTCACATGCTTATTTATAGGGTGCAAATTTGAGGTTCACGTCGTGAATTTGGTAATGATCAGTTCGTAGACTCGACGTCCGATAGCTTGGCTCTGGAAAACGTCTATCACTAGCTCATGTCGTGAGCTTCTGGCTCACGTCGTGATTCTTCTGACATTGTTGGGTTTCGTGTCCCGAACTTCATAAATTCATATCTATCGCATACGAGCTCCGATTTTGACGTTCTTTATATTCATGCGTAGGTGAGATTATGCTCTACATCTTTCGTTTAGACCCCGTCGGCTAATTTTGACTTTATTATTAATATTATATTTTTAACAGGTCGGGACGAGACAGGAAAAAACTGTTATAAATTCATAACTTCTTCATCTGACGTCCGTTTTCGTCTGTCTTTTTACCGTTGTATTACTATCGTCGAGATCTTCGATTCTCGTTTAGGTTGTGTCGGCTAAAAGTCACTCGATCTCTATTTCGAGTTTTTAGCTGTCTAGTGCTATATCTGAAACTTAGAAAAATCATAAGTTCCTCATACGAAATTAGATTTGGACGTTCTTTTTATGTACGTTCAAGGGTTAGTATAATCTACAACTTTTGTTTAGATACATAAGGCTAAAAAGTATTTTATTGAGATTTCACTTTTTACACTTAACGGTGTTTTACCGGTTTTGACTCGGATCTTTGATTGATCATAACTTCTTCGTTATAACTCGGATTTGAGTGTTCTTTATATTTATGAAAACCTTGTCACAATATCTATCGTTTTATGTATCCCAAAAGAGACTTTTGAACATTTTATTTTTGACGCTATTTTTATTATATAAAAATAGATTATAATACTTGACTTAGGTCATTACATTGGCTTGAAATATCGGGTTGTCACACACAACACACCCACCTATCTTTGGCTAACTTGACATTGTCGGTCCTTCCTAAATTTTTTGCAATAATGGTCCCAACTTAGCTAAAAACTTACGATAACTCATCCTTAACCTTACCCCAACATAAAATTATTCAAAAATGGCACAAAATACTTATGAGGTTACACTCTCAGGTCAAACACAAGTTTTCCCAACTTGTCACTTTTAGCCCCTAAACCTTAAAAGTTTTCATTTGATGTCCAAACACTATCGGAATTCGTTTATGATTTAGAAATAAGGTTTACTATGATTATTAAATAATTTACTCTCATTTGTTCATTTATTTTATTTTAATTTTTAAAAATACCACAAAAGCCCGAAACTTTTAGCCTTAAAAACAGGATGTTACAAATAATAAATAAATAAATAAGAAATAAAAAAAAAGAAACAAATAAGGACATTATAGTGATTCCAGTTTGGCAGGGACAAAAGTTGCAACAAGAAAATAACACTGAGATGGTTCGAGTGAAAAAGGATATGAACCAAAACACAAATTTGATCAAACCACATGGACAATTTCAGTAATTTACTCAAAGGTAAATAAATAAACCCACCCCACCCCACCCCAAGTCCCATCTATTTCTCTCTTCTCTGCGTCTCACTCTAACTTTCACCATACCATCGTCAACCCTAAAACTCTATATTGTCGCATCCATATTCCTACTTGGACCTTTGCTTTCCAACAACGACATCAACGATAATATACAATGTCGAGTCCTCCTCCTCCCCTTCTCTATCCCATTTATCTCTTTTCTTCATATTAACCACCATTAAGTGTTTATAGATGTTTCCTCACTTATGATTTCTCTCTCTAGTAACAATGCGGGTTTAGGAAAATGAAGATGGAGACCAAATCCATGAAAACCAACTTTAATCTATGTGGTTGTATTTGACCAAGTCCATCTTTTGATTTTTTTCGACAGTTGTACAAATGACCATATTTCATTAATTTTTGTTTTTCTGGTTTTGGTTTTGATATCAGATGTAGTATTGGAATCCAAAGTTGCACAAATGACTATTTTTACAATTGATTCTCACTATTGTATTGAATTTGACAATTACACATATAATAGGTAAAAATACAATTGTTAAGAGAAAGATCAAAAATATATATATATATATATATATATATATATATATATATATATTTCAAGGACAATTTAAGTTTGGTATGTTCTTTAATGAATATATTTGCATTTCATAATGAGGTGCAACTGAGTCCCTATAAATTTTTGTCGTTGGATCAAGTTTGGCATGTTCTTTATTAAGTTTAATATGTATATAATACGTAAATATAAAAGAATGTATGTGTATCATGATGCACAATTAAGTTAAATGCCATGTTTTGTGTGTTCTAGGTCATTGTGAGAATTTGATTATGCTAATTGATAGTGGTGGTAGTTGTGATGGTTGTGGAAAGTGATAATAGTGCTGGATGGAAGACAAGGTTGTTTCAAAACATATTTGGGGTCAAGGACGGGAGGGAAAAATATCTGAAATACAGAAATTTCATTAACTCTTTTTGTAATGACTCAGTAATTGATAGAAAATTATTTATATTAGCTTCTAAATATAGCATTTTCGATTACAAAAATCCAAATATTTAAAGAAAAATATTTTTTCTAGCTTTTTGAGATGTAAATTATTAATGATATCTTCAAGATCGATATTGTCTAACATATAACTAATAAATCACATAAAAAATTCGGGCTATTATAAAAAATAGGTACCGGATGATTGCTCATTTCACCTACCTTTTAAGACGAGTCTGATGAAAGAAGGAAGAAGAAATAAAATGAGGTGGATATCTTCTAATTTAATAACCATATAAAATATAAATAAGTAAAAAAACTTAAAGATAATAAAATTACATATACAAATCGTTTTAGATGGGTATGGACTTTTGAAACCATATCATCATTCGAAAGTAAAAAAATAACCATATCATCCTCGGTAAAAAAAGAAAAAAAAAAAGTGACTGAGAATATAACTTTTTGTAACAATAGGGACTATTTATGTAATTAAATTGATATTTGATATGAGAGAATAATATCGGGGTTAGGGGGGCAGGTGGGGCCTGAGGTAGCAGATGGGAAGTCGCGGCAGACGTCTTATCCCATGTATTCCTCGTGCTTTATTTAACATCCCCTTTCCATATATTAAATACATATTTTATAAAGATCAACAAAGAAAGAAAGGTATCCTTTCTATTTAAGTTTGATAATATTTGTTTAGATTCATTCTACCAGCAACAATTATGTCTGCTTCCTCTGAGATTGTGGATTCCGGTAGGTTTTCCGGCCACAAGACCACCGAGAAGTCCAATTTCTCACAGACTTTCAACCTCTTGAGTCAATACTTGAAGGAAAACGGAACTTTTGGAGATCTCAGTCTTGGTGTGTAATATGTTCTTCCTTCTTTCTATTAATTCCAACTTCAAATGTTTACTAGATTTTCTTCAAATCGATCTTTATTTTGAGATCCCCCCATGGTTTGTTACTGGAATAATAATCTGGATCTGTTACTTATGTGGATGCATCAGGTATGGCAACCGGCACCATGAATCTGTTTCCGGCGACCAACACGTCGTCCCACCGTCAGCAAGATGCCGCCGCCGCTGCCGCCGCTTCCCCTGTTTCAACCCAGGTCCCAAAAAAGCAACCGGAATCAGCCCAAATGACCATCTTTTACGCCGGACAGGTGATCGTACTTGATGATTTCCCAGCCGAGAAGGCCATGGAAATCATGACGTTGGCCGGAAAAGGAACCACGCAGAAGACCCAAACTTTCCGGCCGGCTTCCGATTGGATCCCAAAACCAACCGAACCTTCGAATCTGGTTGCTTCAAACATCGAGAAAGAAAGCGTTCAGCTTCAGCCTGTTGTTTCTGGTAAATAATTCATCGTTTCTCTTTGTGTATAAACATGGATTTATTGAAATTATTTCAGAAAAAGTAAACTGATTTCTGTACTTTTTTCTGCAGATCTTCCGATCGCAAGAAAAGCTTCACTCGCTCGATTCTTGGAGAAGAGGAAAGAAAGGTAAACATTCAAACGAAGACATATATAAGAAATTACTTTTAGTTATTCCATAACATGAATTTTGATTTCGATTTGAAATATGAACAGAATCACAGCAAGATCTCCATATCAAAGTGACAACCATGGGAGTCCTTCGAAGCAAGAAGAAGGCAAATCATGGTTGGGATTAGCAGCTGAATCTCGTGGACAGTTTCAAGCCCAGTCAGCATCATAGATTATCATCATTATATAAATATTATCGTGTTGTTATGTTACTATTGTTGTTATAGTATTATTATATTATTATTAGTATAAGTAATGATTAATCGTGTAGGATGCATTTGTATCATGTTTTTACCAGAGACATGGATCTCATGTGTTTTGGTTGACTAAAGCTTTCGGAAAGATGTATCTTTAACTGTTTTTACATCTTTTCGTTTATTGTTGTCGTATGATTTAAGTTAAGGAAACAATGAGATTTTTATTGTGTTCCTTGTTATTAAATATGTATCGTTTTATTTGTTACAAATGTGTATGATTTAGTATGGATTGGTATCATAAATGTGTAAATAATTATTATTTTTTATAATATGTTATTGTTTTAAAACATATTGTAAATAACTATCTAGATACTGCAACTGGAACTCTGTAATTATAAAATATTATTATTTTAATGATATTTTGTGATGACAATAGATAGTTCAATAGATGTTTATAATATTTTAAAAAGAATAATAATTCATTGCAAAAAAAAAAAAAAAAAATTGAAACTTATTTGTTACATTAACTCATTTAGTATTTGGTATGAAATAAGTCACCGGTTACTAGGTTAGTGTTGTTTTATATGAAATTTTCTTCCTAATTTCTTGAATATTCTTATTGAAAAAAGAAAGTAGTTTACTAATTTTGTGGTGTATATGGGGATGCTTGTTTTTGTGTTTATATAAATCCAATTTTATATTTAGGCCGGCAACCCAATTCTTATGCTACCAAGATGACACAAATTTCTTAGCAATATGACTTTACTTCGAATCTCTTAATTATATTATTATTATATTATTATAATTATTATTAATATCAACTACACAAATGGTCCTTATAGCTTACAAAATAGTACAAATATTATTCTTATACGAATTTTTTAACACATGTGATCCTCATGATTTGAAAACATAGTAAAATAAGTCACTATGACTAACACTTATAAAAATAAGGGTTATGTGCGTATTTATGAAATTATGCTTCTTTTATTCTTTTGAAAATTTTCATTTTACAATAATATCTTTGCAAAACCATCTTAGAGGAAACATACAATCTATCATTTCTAGCATTTTCTCTCCCTCTCTCTTCTTTTCTTGTACAATAACAAATAGACCTTCGTGAATATAAATCGTTGGTGAGGAAGGAGAGATCTAGATTTCAATTGGTGGAATTTTCATAAGCATTAAAAATTACTAAATGAAGTGAATGTTTTGTAATGGGAGAAATGAAAGGCAGACTGACATTATTATCGATTATTAGATGGGGTAGGAGATTTTTCTATGAAAGATCATAATTTTCATCGATTATGGAAAGACTTTAGGAAAACTGATAGAGTATTTACAAGAAATTATATGAATGTCGAATAAAAAAAAAGACAAAAGGGGTGTCCAAAAAGGGAATTTTCTAATAAATTAAATGTAACACCCGTATTTTCGGTCTAGAAGTTTTACCTATTTATGTGAAACTATTTGAAAAAAATAAATTAAATAATAGATATAAAGTTTCAAGGCCATTAAATTAACTAAATTAGAATTAGTTATACTCTTAAGTTTAAGTGATAGTTGAAGGAAAAACCTTTAAATTTGAATAAATAGATAACATTTGAATAAATCCATTTAATTAGGAAATTAGAGTTGACTTTGTTAAATTAGAAAAAATTAGATATAACTCTTGGTTAAGGCACTTAATTAATTTCTAGTCATCTTATTCATTTGCCATCTTATTCCTACGTATGAACTCCTACGGTAAATTAGATGTTCAATTGTGTTTCCAACTTAGATTTTGTCATTAGGTAAGTCATCAACTTTATTTAATGTTGCTTGATTTCAACTTTATTAGTGTATTTAGGGGGCTATAAACCCTAGATTAGTATAGTTATGTGATAACTATACATGAGCCTGAATTTTAGTAATCATTAAGAGTTTTAGTTTTTGAAATAGACTTCAGGAAATTGGAGTAGATGCATAATCATGTTCATATTTTGGATTCTGGTATTATTTAGTCGAGTTGAGATTATCTTGCAAATGCTATGCTTTCTCCCAAAATTTTGGAACTTATTGATTATTTTGTTTATTTGAAAGCTTTTTCTTGGGGATTGAATTGTTGTACTTATATATTTCCATTAAAGATTTTACATCAGGTAGTATTCACCCGGGCAAGTTTAAACCGTTGTTTTTGACATATATCTAGGCTAGGTGATAAGAAGTGGACAAGGAGAGATGTGTGGATATTCTAAAAAACTTTAACCGTGTAAAATAACTTCATTAATACTTTTGCTTTTTCGTTGATTGTATCACTTTACAACTTAGAGAGTCTTTGGCAAATGAACTTATTAGTTTATTATCAGGTCTATACCGCTATAAGATAAAAAATGTTTGGATAAAAATAATTTATAGTGGTGGCAAACCACTAATAAGTAATTTTTTCATAAGTTAACTCTTTCTAACTTATTAGTTTATCCGCTAATAAGCCATACGTTTTTCTGTTAAACACCCCCTTAACAAACTTTGTTAAAACTTAAGGTGTGTTTGGTTATGGAAAAAATTACAATTTTTTAGGAAAAAATTCTGAAGAAAAATAGAAATTTTGAAAACGAGTTTGGTTCATTCGGTTTTCCAAAATTTTCTAAGAAAATGAAAATTTCAAGTTTTCCAAATTGTAAGTAAATTAGAAAAACGAGTTTTACAGTTTTTCAAACTTTGCTAAATTTTTAAGATGGAAAATGAAAACTCCACCGCTTCCAACCAAATGTGTTTTTTAAAATTTTCATTGAAAACCGAAAGAAAAACGCAACTTTATTTTTTGAAAAAAAAAATCTTAAAAAATGAAAACAGTTTTCCACGACCAAACGCACTCTTAAGTTTTGGAACTGGCCCATGTGGATGATGTTACACCTAAGCCTTCCACGAGGCGACTTCATCGGAGTAGCATGGCGGGTGGAAGGAGGCGTGGAGGTTGTTCTTGAATGGAGAGAGATGAGCTTGGAGCTTCAATGACTTTCATGAGCAGAGGAAAAAAAAATAAAAGAAATGGAGGAGTGAGTCTTTATGTTGATACCAAAGATAGAGTAAATGAAACTAGTCGTATGAGTCAGAGTTGAGGTTAATTCGACGATGTCGATCGGTTGTGGTGTGGTTGATGAAGAGAGACGATGTCGACTAAGTTTAATGCATAAAGTCAAATCAACAAAAATAATAGATAAATAGACTTAGCCTCTACTGTTTAAATGTAAGCCATAAAAACGTAATGTACAACGCTTTCAAACAATAAAGATCACTTGTGTCAAAAAAATCAAATAGATCTAGTTTATTTTGTTAACTATCTGGATATTTTGTGTAATTTTGTTATTTATTAATTGATGGTAATGATAAATGGGGAATTAGTGGTTGAGAAAATCAAAATAAGGTCGGCCATTGTTCTCCATCCATCCGACATGTTGATGAATCTTTTCTTTGTAATTTTATTAGAAAAATATCCAAGTTTGGTGGGCTATTATTTTATTGTTATTTATTGCAATTTATCACGTTCTTTATATCACGTTGTTTACGTTTTTACAATAAGTGCCGTATATCTTTTGACTTTTTCATTGTTTTCATCATTTTTGGTTAAAATCACCTAACTTCCTCTTTTTTCCTTGATAACTTTTTTCTCTATGAATACAACGATAAGACATTAGAGTTTTATTTTTGAATAAATTACAGTTTGGGTCCTTATGGTTTGGTTATATTTGATTTTCAGTTAATTATTGAAAATTTAACAAGATGTATCCCCGTGGTTTAAAAAATTACATTGCACATCGTCCAACTAAAAAGACTATTTTACCCTTACTTATATATATATATATATATATATATATATATATATATATATATATATATATATATATATATATATAGGGATGAGCATATGACCCGTTGGACCGGACCGGACCGGAAAAAAACCGGGACCGGACCCGGACCGGACCGAATATACATATTAATGGGCCGGTTTTCGGGTTTTGTTTTTACCGCTAATCGGGTTTCGGGTTTGGACCGGACCGTACCCGGAATACGGGATTTAACCCGGACCGGACCGAAAAAAAATTTCTCCTTAAAATATATAGATAAGGATATTGAATTATTAGTTAATGTTATATATAACATTATGTATAAAACTTGATGTTTTTATTGTAACATTATTTATAGATCTTGATCAACGTTTGTTCCTATCACTTTACAAGAAAATATGTATCTAGCATGCTATTTTTTGTTCAAACATGCAAATTTTTTTTTATAAAAACATGCAAATTTTTTTATAAAAACATGCAGTTTTTTATAAATAATGATGTTTTTTTGTTGTTTTTTACACAAAAAAAGCTGTTAAAATGCAGTTTTTTTTTATTAACGATGTTGTTTCTTTTTTGTTAAAACATGCATTTTTTTATAAAAAGTGTAGTTTTTGTGCTAAATAGTGTAATTTTTATTTGTTCCAAATGTTAATAAGGTTTGTATTTTTTTTGTAGACACCACATTTGCACGTGATTTAAGTAAAGTCCCGCATTGTACCAATTTCAAAGCCTAGTTCGGTCCAAAACCCGAAACCCGGTTTAGTACCCGAGACCGGACCGGACAGAACCCGAACCCGTACATCCAAAAACGGTCCGGTTTTCGGGTAAGAAAATTCACGATTTTCGGTCTTCGGGTTTTCGGTCTTCGGGCCGGTCTGGTCCGGGTTTGGCCCGTTGCTCATCCCTATATATATATATATATATATATATATATATATATATATATATATATATATATATATATATATATATACCTTAAAAAGCATTTACAAGATTTTGCTGAATTTTAAGAGGTACAAGCTTTTAAGCATCATACACAATAATTTTATGCATCGGAGAATAATAGATTTTATCCGGTCAAAGACAGATTTTGAATAGGTCTTCTAAGCTTATCTTCCAATTGAATGGGTTAAATATAAAAAAGTCAAATAAGATGATGATGATAAGATTTTGAATGGGTCAAAGTTTGACCAAGTGTTCCTCATATCCAATTGAATCGGTAAATACTAAAATCTTATCTGCTCAACATTTATGAAAAAGTCAAATAAGATAATGATGATAAGATTTTGAATGACTCAAAGTTTGACCAAGTGTTCCTTATATCCAATTGAATCGGTAAATACTAAATCTTATTCGGTCAACATTTATGAAAAAGTCAAATAAGATGATGATGATGATAAGATTTTGAATGGGTCAAACTTTGACCAAATGTTCCTTATATCCAATTGAATCGTTAAATACTGAATCTGTCAATAATAATGAAAAAGTCAAATAAGATGATGATAAGATTTTGAATGGGTCAAAGTTTGACCAAGTGTTCTTCATATCCATTTGAATCGGTCTAATACGATGTACACGTTATAAAGCATTTCATATAAACTGAAAGACACGCATTGATCTAGCATTCGTCTATCATGAATGCCTTGTCATTGACCGCAAAACTTTGGTTCTCTCTCATGCTCGCTACCTCCTCCTTTGTTTTTCTTTCTATTAAAATCGAATAAGCCCAAAAATGTCATACGTTTAATCCTAGCCCAGGTATAAGAAATCTGTATCTGTTCATCATTTTGTTTAACAAATTTTTTATGTCATTTTGTTGATCCACACCCGTCGCTTTGCGCGGGTAAATGACTAGTGTGTGTGTGTGTGTGTGTGTGTGTATATATATATATATATGATGTTTAATTTTTTTTTCGCTATTTACATTTTATTTTATTTATTTATATTTTTATGATTTATATTTTTTTTTGAAATTTCATTTGAATATATTTTTTATATTTTGTTAGTTTACATTTTTTGACATTTTCTTTTGAATAATTTATTTATTTATTTATTATTTTTTTTTTATGTTTTGTTCGAATACATCTTTTAATGTTTTTTTTTTATCTTTTGTTCTTTTTATATATTTTTGTAAAGCTTTTTATAAATATTTTTTTGTATGAAAATTATAAAAAAGGTTGTTAAATGTTTTTTTTAACTGGAAAATACAAATATTATAATTTATTCCTAAACTAACACCTAAGTTCACATATGTCCACTACGGGACTTTAACCCTCGACCTCAAGGAAGGAGAGCACCACCTGATACCGCTGGGCTAGAAGCCCTTTGGTTGTTAAATGTTAATATGATTAACACACATTAGGTATAAAATTATTTATTTTAATAAGGTTATTGTATAGGCTAACCGGATTTCAAAACGAGTGTCAATGGCTTCGAGTTGATTTTTTTTAGTTTTAGAAAAAAATTTACAATTTGTTCTGAATGGTAAGTGCAAATTAGAATTCCTATAATTCAAACACATGTGTTAATGTTTTCGAGTTCATTTTTTTTTACTTTTAGAAATTTTGTTCGTTTTAGAGTTATATGGTTTCCAATTAGCAATTATATAACTTGAAACCCGTTTTCGAATTCCGGTTAATCTATCTATTAATTCTATTAAAAAAATAAATGTATACCTGATCTATGTTAATAATATTCATATTTAAAGAATATTTTTACATTTTTACAAAAAATATTTTAAAAAATATAAACAAACAAAATGTCAAAAAAAATGTATTCAAACAACATGTCAAAAAACGAGGAAAAAATTTCTTAAAAAGATAAAAATTATAAACGAACAAAATGTAAAAAAAATCATTAAACAATATATTTAAAAAAACATTAAATAAAATATAAATAATATAAATAAAATAAAATGTATGCAAAAAATATAAAAAGAATTAAACAATAATATATATATATATATATATATATATATATATATATATATATATATATATATATATATATATATATATATATATATATATATATTCACATGGAGATAGGATTTTAGGAAAATTGGAGCTTACATCGTAACAAAATATTAAAATACTTTTCGTTTCTAAGTAACATAATCGAGTCTGTAAAATTGATATATAAAAAAAAACCGTTTATAAACACCAATTCTCATCATTATTCTACTAGTACTAAAAAAACTAATTAGAATATATATATATATATATATATATATATATATATATATATATATATATATATTATGATCAATTTTAAAGAAAATAGAACTAAATAAATTTTATAAGATTATAAGTAGTATTTTTCTCAATTTATGATGAGACCGTCATTATTTAAAAAAAGAGAAATAATCTATAACTTTATATGTGGATAATAAAAAGCTACTAATTATATACCGATTAATCATCAATTAAAATAGTAATTTAAGAACAAAATGTACCTATTAATCTGTGATTAAAAGAATATTAACATGAATTAAAATAAATGTGTATATGGAATAGGTGATTAAGTTAAATGGATATGGACGCAAAGATTTTTTCGAGTAAGATTGTGGGCCTCACTTTTAGTGATAACTGACAAAGGTTTATTATCTATTCTAATAAATAAATGTTTTTTTTACCACATATCACACTCTCACTTAATTTGTCAAATGTCATTTTGTGATTATTTTGAATTAATTTCTTTTCCACATGTCTTTTTATGAGTTTTTCTACTTTAATTAATTTCACATAATACTTTATTGTAGTAATTACAATAAATCTCTATACTAATAAAAGAATAGGTTTAATAGTTTTTTTGACATACGTTACGCTAATACAACTTCTCATTAGTATTATATTACATATCATGAATATATATTTGTCAAATCACTATCATAAGTAATGATGATAAAGTTTTTAAATAATAGAATTTAAACTTTTTATTGAAACATTTACTTTTTTTTAATTATATGTTAAATTTGAAGTTATAAATAACTTTAAAATTTTGGTATATCTCTTAATTAATAATTTATTTAAAATTATTTATTTAAAATTGTTTATTTAAAATAATTGATTAATAAGTATGAAGTTTTACTTTGAAAGTTTAAATAATTTAGTAACTGTGGTTTCCACGGGTTATAAACTAGTATAGTAATAAATGAATATCAATTTAATTAATGAACTTACCTTCTTATTTTAAAATTCCAAAATTAAAGTCCATTAGTTTATTTTTTTTATTTTTTTAAATTTAAAAGATAAAAAAATCAATTTTAACAATTCATTATTTGTTTTATTTTCTTATAAATCCAAAGTTCTTAAATATTTAAACTTTTATAATTAATTTTTTAATTAACTCGTGTATTATATGGGTCTTACACCTAGTTTTTTAATATAATAATAGAACATTAAAAAAATTGGGAGGAACTTAATAATACAGATCAATGTTTTGAAAACCGGACCGGAAATCGAACCGGTCGTCTTACCGGGTTGATGGTTCAATTAGTTTGACCGGTCGGACCGGTTCTAAAAACCGGACGAGTATATATATATATATATATATATATATATATATATATATATATATATATATATATATAAACATTAATTTTTTAACTTATAAAATAAAACACCTTCCAAAATTCTAAATCTAATAATTTATATGCTAACTTTTTTTCAAAATTTTATAACTAACGTAATGAAAAAAAGTATATATATATATATATATATATATATATATATATATATATATATATATATATATATATATATATTAGCTTTTATCAATGTAGAAGAGGAGTCCTCAAATTGTTCCTTCAGGTATCCCACATCGACAAAAAACAAAAGTTAAGGCTTTAGCGAGGGTTATAAAAGAAAAGGGGTCATAGGCTTTTCCAAACGCAAACAATCGGATCAACCTTTAAGGAGTGGGTCCACTGAACCATTTTCTAGTTTAAATTTTATAATTAAAATATTTAGGCCGGTTTTTTTACTGGTTTGACCAGCCCGGTTTTTACCGGTTTTTGGTTGAACCGCTGGTTCTTAACCGGTTTGATTACAAGCGGTTTTCAGGCTTAATAAAACCGGTGCACTAACCGGTTCCCGGTTGAACCGGTTCAACCGGCCGGTCCGGTCCGGTTTTCAAAACCATGATACAGATAGCTGATGTGGGCTTCAAATTATTCATAGACTTATTAACTATATATATTATGAAAGAACTTTGAAAGGAATTAAGGGGGTAAACCATCCACAGCCCCTATTGGTTCGGCCTCACATGGTGAGAGAGGGCTTTACTTTTTTTTTTCAATTAAGATAAAAGTGAATGATAAGGTAAGAGAGGAGTTGAAGGTGGGACCCATGTATTTTTTTTATTATCAATAAATAATAATGATAACTAAAAAAGAAAATATAAAGGACAACATAGTTTTTTTTTTATCTTTACAAGTGACTAAAAATGCAACAAAATAATATGTTAGGAATGGTCCAAATACAAAAAAGTTAGGGACTAAACTTGCAATTTTTAACAAATCACAGAGACGGTTTCAATACATGTTTTAAAAATTAGCAACAAGTTTTTGAAATGTATAAAATGTTATAAAACATAAAACTAGAAGAGATCTCATATTTTGAATTAAAAACTTATTCTTTTAAAACAAAATTTTAATTTCGTATTCTTTAATGATTTTTTTAAATATTTTTTTATTAAAAATTAAAAGCTAAAATCTTATAAATTTTTTTAAACAGAACCGGTTAAACCCTATATGTAATGATTCTTAAATTGTATCACGTTGACACTTGATTATTTTATGATATAACAAATAAGACTTGTGCCCACATGTTTTTAAAATATTACTAGCTTCATTGCAATATATTTCTCCACCACTAACTACCTTTTTAAAAGATTAAACATAAACATTATTTTTATAATTAAAATTTGCTTTAAACATCATTAATTTCTTTATAAGACAAACTTTAAAGACAACTAAATCCCTTGAAAAAGTTTTTTTATGAAGACTTGTTATTTAAAAATAACTATTGTTCTAAAAAGTTAACAACTTCCACTCAAAAGAAATGGCATCTTAAATGATTAACCACCACTTAAAATAGGTAACTACCCTTTAAAGTTTAACAATACTATAAAAATCTAATCGTCCTTTTTACGAATCTTTTTCCATACAAGAACAAACGGTTTGTTAAAGCCTATGGTTATAGAAAAAAGTTTTTTCAATAAATTATACTCCATCTGTTCCATATTAGTGCATATTCTTTTACCAAAATATCTCTCATTATTAGTAGATCATTTAGCCTTTTGGTTGTATTAACAACAAAAATAGGCACACAAGGCTAAATGGTCTAACAATTAATGGACAATGGTGCATGGAGGCAGGAAAAATCAAACAGGAAGTATTTCAATTCTACAAAAATAAATTCCATGAGCACAGGACCTCGAGACCGAAACTTATGAATCCCTTGTTCAACTCCCTCCCACTAGAGAAGGCGAATAATATTGAGGCCCCATTACACGCGATGAAGTTATGGCCGTTGTCTGGCTTGCGGAAGTGACCAAGCCTTGGGCCCAGATGGTTTCACCTTCAAATTTATAAAGACATATTGAGACATCATGTAACCTGATATTATGGCTTTCGTCAAGCATTTCGAGAGATATGGAAAATTTGCGAAAGGCTGTACTTCTTCCCACATCACTGTGATCCCCAAGTCTAAAGACCCCACAACACTCAGTGGCTATCACCCTATAAGTCTTATAGGATGTATGTACAAGATAGTTGCTAAACTCCTAGCACAAAGGCTCAAATCGGTTATTGGTGATGTTATTGGGGATGTTCAATCTTCTTATATTGAGGGTCGTAACACCCTCGATGGACCACTGATAACAAATGAAATTCTTGTGTGGTCCAAAAAAGTCAAGAAAAAGGTTCTCCTCTTTAAAGTGGATTTTGATAAGGCGCTTGATTCAGTCAATTGAGAATATCTGGACACAGTGCTTTCCCAGATGGGGTTCGGGATCAAATGGAGTGTAACGCCCAAAATTTTTCAAACAATTTTTCACATTTTAAAAACATATTTTCATTCATAAACATTATAAAATCTCATTGTTTCACATATCAATCCATATATCACAACCCAAGATCATAACGTATAAAAACTCCTCATGTGTGTACTGATCATGCCGGCGCCTTCCCGCGATCCTCACTGATACCTGAAACACATAACACCAAACACTGTAAGCATAAATGCTTAGTGAGTTCCCCAAAATACCACATGCAACACATTTTAGCCACTCGAGGCTATAACTCTGTATGACCCTCTGGTCAAAGTGTCTCAGTGGAACCCTCCAGTCCCATAACTTTGTGGACCCTTTGGTCCTAACTCTGTGGACCATTCGGTCCTAACTCTATAAACTCTGAATCACATATAGCAGAGAATCACATAGATAACACATAGCATACAATATACTCTGTCACATAACTCTAATTACCAATCTAGGTAAAGTATAGTGAGAAGACTCACCTCGGGTAACTCGGTAAACCTCGATCTCTGAAATACTGCACTAGCCTCCGCCTAATCACATAAATAATTACTCTAATTAATACAACTTATAAAGGCTAGGCTAAACCCTCTCTATAAGTTCTCTAAGAAGGATAAAAGACCATTCTACCCCTCTAATGGCTCATAAGTCCAAACACTGACTAAACCCTAAAAGTCAACAAAAGTCAACGATCAAACTTTGACCAGACTCGTCGAGTGCACTCAGGCGACTCGGCGAGTCCACCCTGATCCTATGAATCCTTCCAAGCCCCACATGGCACGACAAGTTCCCTCTCCACTCGTCGGGTTACTCAGCAATGAATCGCGGGGCAACCCCGACTCGAATCGTCGAGTCCACTTATGAACTCGGCGAGTTGCTCCCATGACAACACTAATCTGACCTCTTGAGGTCAGATCTGCTTCATTAATCTATAGATGTGGCTCCCCCATGACCAATAACCACGTAAAGGTCGAATCTTGCCACATATGCAATGCTCCCAAGGCTTATTTTGGTGAAATCCCCTCTAACATGGCAACATATGCCCATTTCCTCCATAGAACCACAAAAAGCAGAATGGTTCAGGCTCTCTGGACCTCAAAAGCTCCAGATCTAGAGTTTAGCACTCAAAGGGACACTATACTCAACTAAACAAGCCATAAAAGGGTATAGAAAACCCAAAATTCAATGACCATAAGCAAAACAGAAGGTTAGGATCGAATAGCTACCCCAAAATTAAAGATCTCAGCTGAGAAGCCACCGAAATGCAATCCTCTTGACCACCCCTTGCTGGAAACACTTTCTCCTTTGCAAAATCACACCAAAAATGATCAAAAAGGCTCAAACTATCTCACAACTCGCTCACAATCGCTAGGGTATCTCTCTCTGGACTGGTAGCCAAAAATGGAGGCCATAAAGGCCTTTAAATAGGGCACAGACCCCAAGAAGTAGGGTTCCAATCCACAACATGGACTCGTCGAGTCCACCCTTTCCGACTCGCCGAGTTCGTTCATTAATCCAGTCAGAAATCGCGGTCGTACTCGACGAGTCTTTGACTCAACTCGTCGAGTCCCTCTCTTTTTCTCAAAAATAAAATGATAAAATATAATACCTGGGAATCCGGATGTTACATGGAGGACTTGGATCCAAGGTTGCCTTGTATCCTCTCGTGCTTCTGTCATTGTTAATGGATCCCCCACAAAAGAGTTCAGTTTTACTAAATGCGTACGTCAAGGAGATCCGCTCTCCCCTTTTCTCTTCATAATAGCCATGGAGGGATTAAATGTGGCAATTAAATCAACATGTGAGTAAGGTCTTTTTTTTCTGGAATACAAATTCCCAATGGCGGTCCCAAGATTTCTCATCTATTCTACGCCGATGATGCTTTATTCATTGGCGAATGGTCTAGAACTAATATCACCAACCTTGCCAAAATACTCAAGTATTTTCATGAGTCTTCTGGTCTCAAGGTTAACTCCACCAAATCGAGAGTGTTTGGTATTGGCACAACATCAGGAGAAACGAATAGGTGGGCTAGCATACTTGGATGTGAAGTAGGGCAACTCCCTTTCCAATACTTAGGAGTTCCAGTAGGCGCCAATATGAATCTAATAAAAAACTGGAAATCTATACTTGATCGATTCAACTCAAAACTTTCAATATGGAAAGCAAAAACGTTATCTTTTGGAGGTAGGTTGACATTACTAAAAGCGATCTTAGGGAATCTTCCAACATGTTACTTATCGCTTTTTAAGGCCCCAGTGGGGGTGATATAATCGCTAGAAAAGCTTAGAAGACGTTTTCCGTGGGGTGGGTGTGAGACTAGATCCAAAATTCACTGGGTATCGTGGGATAGAGTCACCACTTCACTCGAGAAATGTGGTCTTGGGGTGGGGTTGCTTCACAACCTGAATATTGCACTTATAGTCAAGTGGTGGTGGAGACTAAGGGTGGACCGGTCTATCCTATGGTGTCAAGTCATCAATGGGATACACAATTTTAAGAAAAGGGCAACCGACCAACTTTCCCGAAAGATTATTAGTGGAGTGTGGAATAACATAGTTGGGGTCTTGACTAAAGTTCATAGAGCTGGAGTAGAACATAACAATATTTTCAAAAAGGAGATTGGGAATGGACGAGATACACTAATTTGGCTTGATGTCTGGTGGGGAAATGAGACCTTAAAATCAAGGTTCCCAGAGCTGTTTAACATTGAATGCAGGAAACGATGTCTAATTAGTGAACACATTTTAAGCAGTGGGTTCACATGGGACTGGAACTCGGATCCCATGGCACCACATCTGAATCGAAACCTGACACATCTCGAAGCGTTGCTGGGGCAGGTTCGTGTATGAAATATACAAGATACTTGGAGTTGCAAAATTGGAGCGAATGGACTGTATACAGTGGAGGCTTTCCGAAATAAATTGGACAAATTTACCCCTATCTTACCAGGATCCAAAGTTGAATGGTTGAAAGAAGTTTCACTCAAAGTACTGTGTTTCGTCTAGCGGGCCAAATGGGGCAGAATCCCATCAGCGTAGGCCTTAGAAGTTAGAGGAGTTCAAACATCCTCACTAAATTGTGGGTACTATCTGAACTATGTTGAAACTGCAGATTATATTTTCATTGAGTGTGAGTTTATAGTTATAGTGCATAATTGGATCATGAATTGGTGTGGTATTAATCTTGGAGGTATTGACAACATAGATAAACTCTTACACTTTGTAGCCAACTGGAGTCGGTGTCCGAAGAAACGGAGAATACTTACGATGATATGTTATGGAATGATTTGGAGTCTTTGGAAAGCTCAGAATGGCATGATCTTCAATCAGGAGAAAATGAGTCCAACACAGGTTATCGATGACATCCAACCATTGGTCTTCTATTGGTTAAAACACAAGGGATCAATGGGGAGTAATCGGTGGTGTGATTGGATCGTGTCTCCATTTGTTCCTTTATAATGTTGTGTATTTCTTTGTTTCATATTCCTTTTTCTTTATCCTATAATCTTTTTTGTACTTTTTCTTGTTGGGCTCATCTAGCTCCTTGTTAGGTGTGGCTCCTTTATAAAATCGTTAACCGTTTCCAAAAAAAAAACCACAACGAAATTAAATACAACAAAAAGTCATTTCATTTAATAAAGTTGATGGTAATTAATATTTCCTTAATTGTATGTTTTTTTTTGCCTATGATCAACATTTCTAGGACGAAGGGAGTAGTTATAAAAAGTACTTAGCTTCTAGAATTTTTTACATAAAAATTTAGGGGCTGTTTGGCAAGATCTGAATATTTAAGATTTGAATTTTTAAGAGGTCTGAATTTCTAAGAGGGTCTGAAATTTTAAATGTTGTTTGGTTGGAACCTCTGAATTATTATGCTGAATTATCAAAATGACAATTTTATCCTTTTGTATTATTTTTTGCTGAATAATAATAAAAAAATATAAACACCATACAAAATGCAAATTAACATAAATCAAAATTTATCAACAATAATTTGTAATGATCTTTTGAGATAAATTTACAAAAATAACAGTCATTTTTTTATGTCCCAAGGATTTCATAGTTAAAATACAACATATTTGACATTGAAGGTTAAAATTTTTCCCAAGGAATTTTAAGATTTGATCTTTTAAGATGGCACATACTTTAGTTTGAGCTTTCATCTTTCAATACATCTATATCCAACTAATGTTGAGACATAAATGACAACCAACTTTGACAAGTCGGAAAATGAGCTTGCAAAATCTTCATCTATTTCACCTGGATACCCAATAAAAAAAATAATTTGTTAACACCCTATGTATAAAAAACTATTCGTATGTCATTCAAAATCAAATCTTCAAACATAAGATGCATTACAAAACATACCAAGAAACAATACAGAGGGTAGGGGGTCAAGGATCCCTGTTCACTATACTTCTAAGTTCTATCTCTTTCTCTTTCTTTGTTTCGATGGCACACTAAACACCAACATATCTTTTCAGATTTGAAAGAAAAAACATCATTCCATAAAACTATCTATAACAACATCTAACCTTAATGGATCTTGTATAAAGTATCAAGTGTTAACGAGACACCATAAAAAGAAAACTCTATAATCTTCCTAATTTGTGTTTATCACCACAAAAAATCATCCATTATAGATTTTGAACTAGATGTACTCCAATTTAGGAAATAAAATAATAAGTTTCCCCCAAAATCAATCTATGTATGCTGATAAAATGGTCAGACCATATTAACCATGGCCTGTTGATAATTGAATTCAGGGCAAAAAAAAAACAAATTAATGTATAAGAATCGATTTTCAGGAGAAAAAGAAAAGAAAAGGGTTACCTGCAACCGCAGATCGGAGTCGTTGGCGGCAGCATATCTGTCGGAGAAGGGTGTGAGGGTTGACGGACAGTGGAGGTGGTTCAAGGGCTGGCGACGGCGAAGACCTGGAGGGATATGGTCGGAGATGCGAACGATATGGAGAACCGGAGACGGTTGAAGAAACAAGCGATGCGGAGGAGAAGAGGGAACGTGCGTTTAGGTCAGATCTCTTTTTGTAATTAAGATGATAAATTAAGTTGCAACCAAACAATCTGAATTTTATTAATTCAGATGTGCCCCTCTTTTTAAGAGGCATTCAGACCCAAATAAACAGGACCTTAGTCAAAGATGTTCGTATAAACATGTTTAGGTTTTTAAAAAAATATCATATAAATAAATAACACTTAATAAGATTTCATTCAATTTTTTGTATATTAAGATACTTTGATGTATTGAATTAAGTATCAACTTGGGTTATATAATATTAATACATTGCATTTATGCATATAAGATACTTTAAGTACTGAATTACATGTCACATTAAGTATATGAACATTCATGGAAATCGTTGAATTTGTAAAAACCGGTAGCAATTGGGGCTGCTTATTAAAATTCTCTCTAGTGTCATTGAAGCCATGATTTCAAGATGAGATTTGATAAGATGATGTGGTAATGGGTGAAACATATGCATGCTTGTGTATAAACCTTGGGATCCAAGGGGTTGGTAAGTTGGTTGGTCCGAAGAATGTATCTAACTGGCCAAGTGGATCCTGGGCTAACCTTGGGCAGGTAACCGAACATGGCCCAATATGGAGAGTCCAAAATTTTTATGCGATACTAATACTATTTTATAAAAGAGGAATTAAATATCCTCCTATCTTCTCCTTTATTTATTTATTTATTTATCTATGTCAAATATTGATAGGTGTCTTATTTTGATAAAATTAATAATATGTTAAAATATTTGTCTTCATTCTACATAGATAGGAAAATAATGATGATGAAAAATAGGACAATATTTAATTTATCATAAAAAGAATAGTTTCCGGTTATCACATGTCAGTCTATTATGTAGCTGTATTTATTGTTTGTTACGTGTCATCCTCTCTAATAAATGAAGATTTTTTTTCTACTTGCCACAATCTCATTCAATTTACCAAATATCATTTTGTGGTTATTTTGAATTATTTTTTTTTCCACATATCATTTTATGAGTTTTTTTATTTTATTAAATTACACATAATATTTTAATATAATAATTACAATAAATATACTAATAAATGGATATTAATTTCATTAATAAACTTAATTTTTAATTTCAAAATTCCAAAAATTAAAGCTCATTAGTTTCTTTTCTTTATTTAAATTATTTGTTTAAATTTAAAAGATAAAAAAACATTTCAATTTTAATAATTCATTTTTTTTTCTTATTTTCTTATAAATTTAAAGTTCTCAAATATTTAGACTTTTTATATTTATTTAATTTTTAAAATTAACTCATGTAATACATAAGTCTCACAACTACAACTAATTATAGTAACAATTCATAGATTTCGTTACATACAAAATAAAAAATAAAAAAAAAGTATATTGTACACAAATAAAACTAAATTCCCCTTCCCTGCTCATCTCTCCTACTCTCATAAGCCTAATTTCTCTAACGATTTTAATTAGCTTTAATCATGAAATTTTGGGATTGATTTCCTATTTCTTTTAAATGATTACCAAATCATAATTATCAATTTATATCAATTCAAAAGTTTTATATAACCGCTCAATCATAGCATGTATTTGATAAGAGAAATTAAATATCCTCCTAAATTCTTTATCCTCCTACCTATTTGAAATTATGACAAATGTATTAAAATATAATTAATATTATTTAAATGTGACACTTGTCAACATTCCACATAGATAGGAATACAAATTGGAGGAAATGGTAAGAGGATGTTAACGTAGTTTTTTAAATTTCATCAGATCATATCGGTATCGGAAATTCATACCATGAAGATTTCTAATGTGTTGAGGTACAAGTTTTTCCCTTTTACAACATTTCTTTCAATCATTGTGAATTTCTAATACCTTTTCCCTACATTTGCATATTCAATTCCTCATTGTTAGTTGAACTATTGTCGGCATTGACACTACAGTACCATGGTGCACCAATTGTAAATCTTCGGCTAAAAAGTTGATTGGCATTCATGACACACCTGATGGCTCTATGCAAGTTGAAGAGCATCCTATTTATAAATGAAAAAAAAAATGAAAAATGCGATAGTTTGGTGATCACTGGCATCCCAGGATTTGTATCAAAAGTTCACACAAGTATATACCACAACAATGTTATATTCTCTAACTACAGTCATCTAATATTGAATTACATTGCAATATATTATTTTATTAGCATCCAATAACACTAATGTAGTTTGAAATTGCATTCCTATAATTCGTTTGTTTACATATACATTATTTTGACTAATTATTTATTTTGTTTATAAATTGGTGACGTTAATGTAGTTCATGAAGATGTGTTGATTGACAAAACGTTTGCTTTCAAGAACTATGTATCAGACTATAATCTGAAACATGCAGCGGAATATTATTCCATTAAAAGGATAAGTGATTCCATTATCATAAACAACCTTGAGAAAAGAAAAAATCAACAAGTAACCTTTTTTTATAATCTCATTCTCATACAACTATTTAATTATTATTATCAAACATTTTTTTATTGTATAGTCTTTGCATATCGATTCCTTCAATATAAATTTATCTGATTTTGGATCTTAGGAGAGTAAACAAAACAGGTGAAGGTTTTACAATGACTAATATAAACACTTTATCAATGCATTGCTTATTTCTGCCCCCCTTACACGGTAACCTTCTGTTTTTAAAATTTAAGGGCGTTGTATCTTGCACTTGAGAAAATGCAACTCCATCGTATGTGGAAGAGAGCACAAGAGATAGCTCTTCCCCAATTAAGAAGAGTCTAAGCAAACCATATCCACAACTACGGATCTTAAATGTTCTCTTGAACAGTGGCGGATCCAGGACGGAAGTTAACCGGGGTCCATTATATAAAAAAAATTCAACGCTTTGAAACTTCAGTATATTTTTAGTTTTTTTTTTCAGCCAAAAATTTGTCAAAGAGGGACTTTCCTTGTAAGAGTGGGTGCCATGAAGTGGGTTTCTTAGTAAAAGAAATTTTTTTAAGGATATATTTGGTAATAATATGTTTGTAATCATCTTCCAAGTGGGGTGCTTGGACCCCTCTTGCTACTAGCGGGCTCCGCCACTGTTTTAAATATGTTTACGATCTTGAAGACAACACAAAATCATCCACCACGAAAGTATAAAAGGAATCCAGTCATGTTGACAAGGAAAATAGTCCTCTTAACACTTAAGCTTGAAAAATAATATTGTTTATGATTCAGAAAACAATCGCAATCGCATCCTTTGTTTTACATACATTCACTACAAGAAAAATCATAAATAGCTGCGGAAAGTTACTATGGAATCAAAATTTGTTGCTATTTTACTACGAAACGACTTGTCGTACGTATTTTGTTACATAAATGGTTACCGAATTGCATTATGTAGCTAAATCTTAAATAGCTACGTAAAATTGTTACGGAATCTAAATTCATAGTTATTTTACTGCGAAATATGTTACAAAATAGTTGGTTGTAACTAATTTGCTACGGAATTGCATTCCGTAGCTAAATCTTGAATAGTTTCTACGAAATTAAAATTCGTAGCTAGCTAGTTTACTACAAATAATGCTACAAGTTTTTTTGTTGTAGCTAGTTCTCTGTGAAACTTGTTACAAAATTCATGTATGTAGTTAGTTGGCTACATAATTGGCTACGAAATAAAAATACATAGCTAGTTAGCTATGTAATTGAGATCTGTAGCCATTTTACTAGGAAAACTTGCTACAAAATAAAATTTTGTGGCTAATCTATTATGAAACTTATTACAAAAAGGTGAATTTGCAAAATAGCTATGAAATCAAAATCCATAGGTATTTGGCTACGGAAAATTTCGTAGTTAAGTAGTTACGAAATATGTTTCCATAGCAAAATATAAAAGATTATTGAAAAAAATATATTAAAGATACACAATTATCTTTAAAAACTCAACAACAAAATAAAATATTATTTTTAATTGTTTTGAAAATTTAATTATAATATCATTTCTACACTATAGATATTTTAGCTGCAATTTTTAGATATTAATAACATACATTTGCTAATTTTCTTATAATAATATTATCTCCTCATTTGAGGCTTCAGAAAGTATTACCCCTAAGTCAAGATTTATTTACCCTTAGCCTTGTAACAGTTGTTTCTAAAACTTGATTTATTTTGGTTTTTTAGTTAAAAAAATGTTTTAATGAATTGAACTTAAGCCATAAGGTTTGTTTCAATGTTTTATTAAAGGCAAATTAGTAAAGAGTTTTCTAGAAGTACTCCATCCCTTTTCCAAATCTACCCTGATTTGATTTTTTGTTTTTTTGTTGTTTTTTTTTCCTATTTTTTTTTGTCTTTAATTCATTTGTTATTATTATTATTATTATTATTATTATTATTTTAATATTACTATTAATATTATTATTATTATTATTATTATTAAAAATTTCAAACAAAATTTTATAATTCGGACGACATTATAAATTCGGTTGACGTTATAAAGTTCAAACGACTATATAAAATCGATTTTTATTTTTGTTTTATTAATAATAATAATAATAATAATAATATTATTATTATTATTATTATTATTATTATTATTATAAATTTCGAACAAAATTTTATAATTCGGACGACAATATAAACTCGGTTGACGTTATAAAATTCGAACGACTATATAAAATCGGTTTTTAATTATTTTTTATTTTATATTTTAATATTATTATTATTATTATAAATTTCGAAAAACATTTTATAAATCGGACCACATTATAAATTTGAACGACTATATAAAATCGGTTTTTAGTTCTTTTTTATTTTATATTTTAATCTTATTATATATATATATATATATATATATATATATCAAAAAAAACAAACAAAAAGGAAAATAAACAAAACAATGAAGTTAAATCAAATGTCAAAAAAAAATGATTAGATTGAGTTTAAGGGGGTAAAATTGGTTAATGATGGTACTTATAGCACAACCCATTAGTAAATCCACATGACCCAAATATACTTCCTCCCCAAATTAGAGGTACCTCATTCAAACCCATCGTCGATCGCATCTCTCCATCTCTTTACATGCTGCCACCATTGCTCAGCCTCCCCATCACGTCGGTCGTTGCTGCTAATAATATTCCAATTTATATAACATTCCGGTTTCAAGAGGTATTTTTGTTTATGTGTTCTACCATGGTATTTTGCATTGATTCTATAGGAGGTCATTGTTTGTTTTCTCGTTGTTGTTCACGGAGATTCTATTTGAAGATTCTATTCCTCTTCCATGAGTCTACTCCGGAATCAGTGATTTTGTCGAGACAAATGCCTCTGCATTGTACAGAATGGTGATATCTTTGGGAATTAATGATTCTTGATTGAGTATTGATTGGACATGTGAAAGTTCGATGTCTAACAAGTGATGGAGTGAGGTCCAACTGATCAGAGATGAAATTTAAATTCTGCAACATTGATGACCTTGATAATTTGAATTCTGAGAAGCTATTGAAGAACTTTTTTGATGGTCTGTGCAGATCATCCAAATAATCCTTCTAGTCCCATTTAGTGTCAGTAGACTTTTCAAATACTATTTGATTTCCCTTATGCTTAGAAACAGTGTTGTGGTTGGTTACTAGCATATGAAAAAAAACTACACGTATTGGATATATGTAGCTTAGAAACAATATTTGACTTTCAAATCTCTTGTGAATGTAATCATTCATGTCCCAAGTCTACATAATCATTGGAGGTTATTTATCCATCATTTGAAAATAGTATATATTTGTTTCAATATTTTCTAGCTAAATTAGACTGTGACTCACTTAGGTGTGTGAACTTGCCTTTTCATTGTTAGTAATAAATATTTCCATTGTTACTCACGTGTGTGAACTCAAGTCTGCAAGTCATATGCTGCTCTGAATGATTTTTTGCTGCCTTTGATGGTATTCTTTGATTCATTGATGTCTCCAAAATTGGATATTTTGCTAACCCATTGATGATTTTGTTTGGTCTAACATAATGAGACCCCCTTGCAACTAAAATCTGATATGCTAAACGTCATTAGGCAGTGATAGTTAGGATTAAGTTTTTACTTCTAAGACTCTCTAATTTATTATGTTTGACTCCGTTCCCATAAACTCATCATTTGTTGGATGACACCTGAAATAAATATATAAAATTTGTGTGAAGATTCATGTAAAATGTTTGTATAAGTTATATTTTGGATTATACTCCATACACCAAGCCTTCCCTTTTGTTGTTATCAGTTTTACCTTTTTAACCTTGGCATCAAGAAATATTGAATCAACAGTAATGTAATGGGGTTTGTGTTGTAAGCACAGTGAGGTACTGTTAAGACCGCTGTCGTACACGATTTAAACAAATAAAAATATAAGATAAATTGCTTTATTGCACTAACAGGTAATACATGTAAGCAGGGTCGAATCCTTAGGGACACGTTCTAATGTTTACACCTCTTTGCGTAAGGTATGAACTAATTCTTGATGAATGCAATAAACATAAAAAGGGGGGGTTTATTTCTGAAAATTAAACTAATAGAAATTGAAAAAGACAGGAAGATGACTAAATTTAAAGTGATGAAAATTCAAATAAGAGAAAGCAATTCCAGTTTCGCGGTGACTCCCCTAATTATATAATTAACCTTCAACACAATATTTGACTATGCACTTGCTTAAACTGGTACTAAGGTTCATTAATAAGCTCTAATGACCTCTATTACCAAAAATCATTTAATCAAAATAAATTATTTGAATTAAATTTAACCTTTTACTAAATTAACCAAACAAGCTCTTGATCAACAAAGAAAAAGTTGCATTAGACACAATGTAATTTCTCAGTAAAGTTCAATACCTCTCATAAGCTCAGAGGCGTTAAAACTTGTTTGATCAATTCATATTAGACTTAACCCTAATCTTAGAATTAGTCAAATATATGTCACTTTTTTCTAATTAATCTAGACAGTTACGGATCTAAACAACTAGATGACTAGAATGATTCACAAACAATTTAAGTGTCCAACAGAAACTGAAATCAAAATCAAACACTCAATTTAACACAAAATTAATCAAACTAAACAATAATCATAGTCAAACATAGTGCCTAATGATTAATCATACGAAAAGGTTACGTCTTGCGAAACTGAAATCTGAGTATTTAGCCTGACATGGCTAAAAACGGATTACAAACAGTGGAAATAAAATCTAAACGATAAATCTTACTAAACTACGAATAGAAATTGAATCGTCTCCTTTAGATCTACATTCTTCACTTGAAAACCTCTGAAAATTGCCTATAAATCGCCAATTAGGGTTACCGGAAGAGTAACAGGCTGTATTTATATGTCTAGCTGTCAAAACGTCGTACCTGCGATTGCATGTATTACCCAAAACGTGTCATGAGATATTTTTAATGAAGTACGTTGCCAATTCGACGCAAATTGACCAACCTGCGATCGCATGTTTCTTTTTTCCTCAGCTAATGAATTTTTTGGCTCGACAAAACCTCGAAGGCAACCTGCGATCCAACCTGCGATCGCAAGAAGACAAGATGCGATCACATGTTACTTTTTTGGCTCTTTTGATCGTCGTTCCTCCTTCCAAGTAGTTCTTGATCATTCCCCGGCATCCCTCCTTGGTCTAGACTCCAATTAAGCCCCAAAGCATCTACAAACGCATCCCGAACTTGCGCAATCATCCATGTGCTCCAAATGGCTCTGAAAAGTCGTAACAAACGTAAGCAGTATGGGCATTCTTCAAAATAATCATGAAACACGAAATACATAAGAATAATCGGTAATTAGTTAGCTTTTTATAATGAAATACGATGGAAATCGTGCTAAAAGATGCATATAAAATGCATCTAACAGACCTCCCCAAGCCTAGAACTTACTTGCCCTCGAGTAAGGAAACAACAACTTTGGAAACGGAATTGAGGCAAAGGGCAACAAAAGAATAACCTAGACACACGTCAACTTGAAAACGAAAACCTATACAATGAGAACTACCAAAGCTAAACATAAAATATGCATGCAAAGATAAAGAAAATGAACAATGAACTAAAATAATATGCAAATGAGAAACGAACAAATAAAATGAAACATGCTTCTTCTTCTTTTCTTTTTTATTTTTTTTATTTTTTTTTTACTTTTTACGATTAGACTTTACATCGATAATAGGCTCCAATCACTAACACCAAAATAACCATCATGCTATCTTTTATGTATCACAGACTCCCAAAGTAAGGAAGACCACAAAACTGTTGGATTAATGTCTAAGTCCATAACTATAATTGGTAAGACTTGACCCGACCCGGCATGATCCATTTGGGTTGCATGGCATCATGCATTTGGATATACTATAATGAGAGAAATAACACTTAAGGTTTGTTAATATATTATAAGTAATAATATATATATATTAATAAGATTATTTAATTAGTATTGATCAAGAATTAATCTAGAATTAATTAAGTGATCAAAAGAAGACTAATTAAATATATGGGTTGATTGTGTAAATCATCCATACTTGTATAGTGGGCTAATGCTCTATGGATTATCAAGTTGGGCTAAAACCCATATGATGCTCCATGGATGCTCCATGGTGTATTTGAACCCATGGATCCAAGGAAATGGAAAGCCATTACAATTAGGGTTTACCCTAATTGTAACAACTATATAAGATCATATTCTTTGACAAAATCGGACACTAAGTTAGGAAGAGAAGGGCTAGCCGATTTTAGAAGTGTTCAAGTTTCTCTCAAGTTATTCCAAGTGTATTTGGTGTTGTGTGAGCCATTTGAGGTGTCACACTTGGGGCACTAGGCACTCAAGCTTCTTGAGAACATTCTACATCAAAGAGGTATGTATTCTATCTTGTTATATTCATTGTTTTTGTATGCTAGATTAGGATAATACCTTGGATGTTCATATTTGCATGTATAATAGAGAAAACATAGATCCAAGGTATATAAGGTTGCATGTATACTTAGGAGTGTTAGAATGCTCAAAACCCAACAGTGGTATCAGAGCCTAGGCTTGCTTTCTCTTATACTTGATGCAAATTGCTGAAAAATGCTGAAAAAATCGATTTTCTGGCTTTCTGGGCACTGGAATCGCCGAGTCCACTGATGAAGTCGCCGAGTCCATGAGTAAAATCATCCTACTCGTCGAGTAGGTTCATGTACTCGACGAGTAGGAGCCCCAGACAGCATATATTCGACTTTTTTTGGCTAGAAATGGACTAGGAACATTACCCTAAGCTGTTTTTGGACTTATAAACTTATTTTTGATGTGGTAATGTTCATACTAATCCAATTTCAAAGATAATTGTCAATAGATTCATGTTTTGTATTAGTTTAAGTGTTATGCTAATTACATGAAAAAAGTTTGATTCTAATTATCATGTTCATATGAGTTGCTTAGATTAATAGAAAAGGTTGATTGATTATGTGTCTTTGATCCATTTTAATCTAAGAGATGATTCTACAATGTGTTTGTGTAACTTGTCCTCAAGTTACATGAAAAGTCACACTAAAGTTTCTTAAAACTCATAAAAGTTGGCAAAGGATACAAATATGAAGAGTCTTGTTCTCATTAAATGGTTTTATGACTCCATAACTTGTCCTCAAGTTATGGAGAGTCAAGAGTCGCTTCATTAAGTAATAAAATATGTAACTTTAATTAATTCCATAAGTTACAAAATAAAAAAAAGTTACATTCTTTCATAATTTAAAGTCTTCCATAACTTGTCCTCAAGTTATGGAACTTGAAGAGTCTTTTAATTAAAACTACTTTAAACACATAAGTTGTGGAATTAATTACTTGCCCTCAAGTTTTGGAATTTGAAAAGTTTTCTCTTATGAATAATTTAATTCCAAGTTAAGCCCTTAGGATTTTAAAAGTTAAAATTCAATCCTTATACTTTATAATATTATAAGTCAATAATATTTATATATGTGTATAAGAGTAAAAGTCAGTCTTACCGTTAGTAGGCCTCCTTCATGAAGCCGGTCTATAAGGGGGTATAAGGTTACTGCCTATAAAATGACAGTTTAATGGGTGTCCACTCTCACCCACCGCTTCCTTGACTGGTGGAGGGTCGTTAGCCGAACGGGTAGGACAAAGTCTATAAGTTCTCCCTTCATTAAAAGTATTAATGATAAATACTAAGTAACTAAACTCTTATAATTCCCAATCTTAGTTACTTAGGAAAATGTGAAAAAGGTGCTAACCCATGAAATTACACTTGGCACTTTGCTAAGTCGGTTGGTGAAGCGTGTGTGGTTTACCGGCATACTAGCTTGATTTAACAACGTAGGCAAAGGGTTTCTTAAAGTTTAATCATATGCCGGTGGAGCGTGTGTGGTTTACTGGCACATCAGTTGGGTGATAAACATTTAAGAGTACCAAGTAATTTGCATGGTTACTTCACACCTTGTTTTGTGATCCTCGACATCCCAGTCACAAAACCTGAAGGGTACACTCGAGATTGAAACATGTCATTGAAAAATTCAATGAATCTCAAAAGATCTAGGAGTTTCAAATCCAATTAAAACTTAATTATATTTCGTTTTTCATGGTGGAAATTGGTAAATCATCATTTACCTACCTTTAAAGATTTTATAACTTGGATTACGGCATCCCTTTTCCAGTTGTAAATAGGTTGTTGGGTCCTAGCCTTAATATTTCATATTGGATGTTATATTAAGGACTTTTAAATCAACTAAACTTGAATATCTCCCAAAAGATGTCTAGTTCATACATCTATGATCTTCCCAAATCTCTTGGAACCTTACTTCTTTCACCTCCTCCAATTATTCTCCCTAACCCACAAGTTCTAGGTCACTCAAGCCCTATTGGCAATGCAAGGTCTAGGTGTGATCACATCTTGGAGATGAAGTCACATAATGACAAGCCGGGAGAGTTGGGTGTCAAAGTCTTGAGAAAGTTGGTGGTTCGATCACTTTCTAAGTCACATAGTGAGTTCCTTCGGGACTCCTATGAAACAGACTATGACACGAACCTTAATAATCTTATCTATTTGCTTGGTACTGCTGAATCAACAATGATTAGGAAGGCTAGTAAAGGAAATTTGATTAGAAGATCGACTTCCAAAACTTTATGGACATTGACAATGATGACACTGGAAATCCAGAAAAAGAAACATTCTCTTCCCAATAGAAAGGGATCGGCCATAGTCAACTTGGTTGACCAAATGGTAAAGAGAAATGTTAAGTCTGTGATAGTCCCATGTACCATTATCAAAGAGCCCATATGTTAAATTGCCAAAGGAAGGGGCATTGGTTACGAAGCTGCCAAACTTACCTAAGGATGGTAAAGTCAATGGGTTTGACTTTATTTCAGGTAAAGTCCATTGTATAACTCTGTTAAGTTTCTACTCTGAGATTCTTATTACATGATGTGACTGGTTCATATAGTGATGTTTTAAGAATCAAAGAAAAAGTGGAGAAGGAAGTATATGCTGATTCTGATCACGAAGATGGATTTTGATCGCATGGTTAATTATCAGAATTTTGAGCAGGTGCTTAAGAGTTATGATAAATTGCTTAGGAATAGATAACAACAAGTTTTCATATACATTTGCATTGTAAGGATTAGTTTTTCCGCAAAGTTTTTAAAATAAAAGGAAAATTTCTGATTTTATTTATTTTAAAATATCCTTACAATAGCATTTGTGAAAATTTTTGTTGCTTATAAGATTCCATTAATAGCAAGACTGGAAATATAAAATTGATTCTTTCATTTGTGGTAATGTCTAAATTTACCAAATAAGGAAAGATTCTCATCACCCAAGTTTCAATTGGACCAGAACTTGGAATCATGCAAGTCGTATACTATGACGAATGAGAACTTTCAAGCATTGGAAAATTAAGACTAATTACATGTTCACATGGATGTGTGAGTCAAGTAAAGGACTAAGGGATCGAGTACACATTCTTGTGCACTGATCAAGCCCACCACAAATAGTCGATAAGACTATTCGTCATGATTTACTAAAGTTTAGTAAATATGGTTATACTTATAAGTCTAAGTATAATTCTGAAGCATTGGAAAAGTCTCGATGTATGGCAGAACGAATGAGAAGAAACAAATTAGGCAGAAGGATAAAAGTTTCTCAAATCTGAAAAGATGGGAGAGTATTTTATGATATATGATCATCTTAATAATTAAGAGACCTTATCACAATTCATCCTCTATGTGCATTCTGATAGCGAAGAAGAGGAGTTATGAATTGTTGAAGTGGTTAAATCAAGAAGATGAGTCATACTTCGTTCCAAAACAATCCTTAGAGTTATACTTTAAGATTGTAACTTGAGTGACATATCTTAAAGAAAGGTTTAAAAACACGTGTCAAATGTAAGAGTAAAAGTGTCCTACTCTTGTACATTTGAAGTTGGTAAGTTGTGATGTTTTGGATAAAACAAAGACCAACTTAGGCCAATTGTGTGAAGTGTTTGTCTTGATAAAGAATCTACACTATCCATTGAATATGTGACAAGAGAGTCTTATATGTCAAGAGGACAGTGGGAGTCTTAAAGGTCTTGAAAATCTCAAGAACTAATCAAGAATAAAACATGAGGTTCTTCACTAGCACACGAATTGAGGTTTATAACCTATTGTGTTGACATATTTGTGACAACCCAAAAATTTCGTTAGTTTTAACGTCGAAATTAATTACGTCAAAATTAGCCAAATTTATCCCGAAAATATTTTTGACAGGATTTAAACCTGTTAGAATATTTTAAATAATATTCATCAAGCGAACCAAAATTAAGGCGGTATAATTTTAAAATTTGCCGTGATTAATAATAGTTGTGAAAAACCCCGTTCGCGGTTGGTGTCAGGTGAACCCCAGTCAGTCCATAAACTCCACCCTATATAAGGGTGGAGTGGGTTTCATTCCCACCTTTTTCCCACCTTAGACTCTCTCTCTCTACTTTCTCTCTCTACAAAACGGGTTTTGGTCAAAAATCGCCCCTTCGAGCTTCAAATCGGTAAGTTAACCTTCCTAGCTCGTTGTTTATCTTATCTAGCTTGCAAATTCGTGGCTTAATCATCCAAAAAACCCCAAGAACATGAGTTTACGGTCTTGGGAGCATCCCAAAATCGTAAACCCCTTGGAAGTGGGTTTTGATGCCCAAAAACCCTCCCAAAACACTTCTAATGCTTAGCAATGACTTAGAGACTTACACGAAAGGACTTAGAACACCAAAAACTTGCATTTTGGGGATTAAACATGAGTTTATGGTCTAAGAACATCCTTATACCGTAAACCCATCTTCTTGGACCATAAACACCTTTTAAGGTGTTAAACTACCCCTCAAACACCTCCAAAAGCTTCCACGAGTGCCTAGAGCCTTGTAATCCTTCGTTTGATACACCAAAACATAGGATTCATGGACAAAATGAGTTTACTACCGTAAAATCATGTTTTTAAGGTAGTAAAATCCCCAAGAACATCTTCTTAGACCGTAAACACCTTTCCAAGGTGTTTAAGTGCCCTAAACACCTTCCTAAGCTCCTAAAAGTGACTAGAACCTTACATGCATGAGTTAGAACCACCAAACAACAAAAGAAATGGCCAAGCATGAGTTTACGACCGTAAACTCATGTGTTTATGGCCGTAAACTCCTCAAGGAGTGTTAATGGACCGTAAACTCCTCAAATGGTCCATTTTGAGGCCTTAAACCCTTCATAAGCCCTAGAATTGAACCTAGCCTAATTCCACAAGTGTTATAAGACCTTAATGCATCAAAGAACACACCACCCATGAGTTTATGGCCGTAAAATCATGGGGATAAGGTCTTAGGGCCGTAAACTCTATAAATATTTTACTCTTGAAGAGTAAACTCCCTATCTTGGCCATACACACCCTTAGATGTTACCCGGGACACTCCTAGCACTTGACCAAAGTGTTTTCCGCATTTTCGGATGCATATACGTGTTTAATTAGTATTATATTTACTAATTGTATGTAAACATATGTCGTCATATGTTAATAGGTCACTAAGTGTGTTCAAGTCTTCACTTGACACCGAGCACCCAACCGACACCTCCGCCCGATCCACTTACAACAGGTGAGTTCATGCCCCTGAATTAACCTTTTAAATGTTTTTACGTGCTTTTATGGGGGGATACAAGTTAAAACATGCCAGTTATCATATCAATCACATGTGATTAATAACCTGCATGCACAAGGATTTATTATATTGTCAACTGTTTTACCAAGTATGATACTGTAAATGGTTTTCCAAAACGTCTTTACTTGTTCAAATCTTTTCTCAAATTGTTGCTCGCACGGTATGTTTTACTTCAAATTCAGTTACAGTAGTATTTTAAACAAAGGTTTTCGTATCTTATATTGTTTTATCAAAGTTGTAATCAAAACTTGTTTATGAAAGATTTTCAAGGGTTTCTAAAGGTTTTCAAACTTATTTTACAAAAGAATACCAAGTCATGATTTTCTTAAGTGTAAAGGTTTTCCACAGTTTTCATCGAAGTTTTCTTCCATGTTTTTATACTTCTACTTCGTAAGATACTACTACTTTGTTATGCCTCTACTTCATTAAATGCTCCTACTTAGTTAAATGCTACTACTTTGTAAATGCTTCTACTTCGTGAACGCATCTACTTTGTTAACGCTTCTACTTCGTTAAATGTTACTGCTTCTATGCTTCTACTTTGTTAATGCTACTACTTCGTTAATGCTACTACTTCGTTAAATGCTTCTACGTCGTTAAATGTATGCCTGTACTTGTATAGTTATATAAATAATGTTTAAAGGACTTAGGAAGGCTAGTTCGCCCTATTTCCTTTTCCTTGTTTGGATGTGGTCTGGTGGGATCGGATATCCGTCCGAAGGTCGTTTAATCATTAATTATATATTATGTATACATGTATAGACATAATGGTTTACATCGGTCAATACATGTTCCTTGGGTAGCAAGGACGCCCTCCTACTCGTCACTCATAGATCAGAGACACTAGTAACTATTATAGGAATAGTTAGGAAGCTCTATTCACTCTTTCTAGCACGAGAATTTCACAAGAGTCAGTTCACACGCGAGTTTGTATCATTTCTCCAGCGCCTCTAATAGAATTCAGAATCCGAGATGCATCTTCAAGACACGGATCTCCCCGTTGTCGAGTTGGTAACCAGAGTCTCTTGTAGGGAGAGCGGGCATTGTGTGTATAGATCTATACGGGACTGACACCCCCGCACCCTAACTGCTAGCTACAGTCCACGACCTACCAAGCCAAGGGGTGACAAATGTCATATTTACACCGACACTTGCAGGGCGTCAAGTACTCTAGTGTCAATCAGTATGGTTACGAGTATCTCCATGTTTACCTTATAATTCATGGCCTTAAGGTAACGATAATTAACATTGTATGCTGGAAACACACTCTTAGAGTTACTCTTTGTTTTAGACCTTGCTAGTTGTATCTTTCATTTGATGCTGTCTGGGGTTTGTGTTTCTTGTTTTAGACCTTGCTAGCCGTATCGAACATTTGATACCGTCTGGGGTCTGTGTCTCCTTTTGTTAGACTGGGCCAGGCGTGTCGTTCACTCGATACTCTCCTGGAGTCTATGATTTCTTTGCCTTAGTCAGCAGTATTTTCTGCTGAGGCATATGTTATTTTCCATTGTATTTTACTAGTGATATTCTCCTACTTTCCTTAAAGTAAAATACTGTATTTTGGGTAATGATAGTATTTCATGGAAAATTTCTCTTTAAAACATAACACTATCGAGTCTTGGTAGAAGACTGCTTTTAATTAGAAAATATAGGATTTTCTAGGAAAGGACTCTAATACACCGTAGACACTAAACTACTACTTTTTATAAAGTTATTTTGGATAAAATGCTTACTTACACAAATGACACTAAATACTTATGAACTCACCAGCATTTATAAAAATGCTGATACTCGCTTTCAAAATAACTTGTATTCTCAGGTCAGCAATAGACAGGTACATTCCAGGAGCTTTTGGATGAAGACAGTTTAGTACCAAGCTGCACCTATATTATTACTTGTATTACTTTAATGTCTCTATGAAATGTAAACCATGTAAAACTATTACTATTAATGCAATGGTTGTTGTACTTTGATTACTATACTGCATATGTTGTGATACTTGACATGACGTCATCCACCCCAGAACGTTTCCGCCGTTCCGGTTTTGGGGTGTGACAATATTTTGTGCCCATTCCAGTTAAAGTTGGGTTTGCATATGAGTTCTTAGAGTTCTCAATTGGTTGCATAACAACTTGGAAGCAATAGCATGCCCTGTACTGTCAGGGGGCAACAAGTTAAAATTGCATAAGTTCAGTGCATATGTGTTTGTATTTGTCATTATTTGTGTCTTGTGACTAAGGTTTTGACAAATTCATATGGCTAGGAACTCATACACCATAAAAAATCTAAGTGTCATAAGGTTTCTCTCCGATTCATGAAAATGATGGTGAGGAAACACTTCCACTAAGTAGATTTATAAGTAGATAGTAATCTTTGCATTCTCAAAGTTGTTAGTAGGCACACTAACATGGACTTATGAGAAATAGCAAAGGTCTAAACAATTAAGACTATGATTACGGAATCCCTTTTCATAGTTCTGAAATTGTTTAGACACACCTGTGAGCTATCTAAGATAAGGTGCATGATTTTGATAAAGTCTTATCAAAGCAATCTAGTATCAGAAATCTGAACTTTGGTAAAAAAAAAAGTCAATAGCTGATTTCTGAGTACATGTAAAAGCTAGTGGGAGCATAAGTGTGATGCTAATAATCATCATGTTAGTGGAAGCATGATAATTATGATAAGTATTGCAAGTTAGAAATGTTAATTATAGAAAACAAAAGTTTCAATTCGTGAGGTTGCATGGGTTGAAAAAGTTGTTTTGCTATAATTAAGGGAGATGAAATTATACTTCATTTCAATTATGAAAAGCTTAGATTGAGTTTATAATCATTCTAAAGAGCTTATATTGAGATTTTAATCACCTTTAGTCAAGAATATATATATATATATATATATATATATATATATATATATATATATATATGAATTTCATGTTGTATTGGTTCAACTTAAAAAAATTCTATATATTGCGTTCTCAAAATTCGATTATGATTACAGCATCCCTTTTCATAGTAAAATTTTGAGAATGTGGCAAACAAAAATTATTATGGCAAAAGAATGGTCTAGAACCATGTCTTTATGTGAAACATCATGAATCGTGTCCCATTTACTTTGGGTACAAGATCGATTACTTGTGCTATAATATTTATTATTTCTGAATTTTCCAAATGCCTTGGGGCATTAAGGAGGAAAATGTCTAGAATTGGATATGACTAAAGTGATTAAGCAATTGTCGAGGATAATCTGAGGTTTACCAAAGATTGGTTGCTCAAGGACAGTTGGAAGTATAGTGTGAATTTCGGAAGGGCCATATTGACATAGTCTGAAAAGAGGCAACTCTTGTTCAGAAGTAGTAGTCAAAATGGGAATATAGAGTTGTTGTCTCCATAGATAGAAGCAATTTGTGTAAGGTTAGAAAGATCTTAGTGCAAGAAGCATGTTTAAAGCAATGCATACTTTGAACATAAGGCGTTGTGTCCATGGAGTAGGTCTTCATTGGAATACCCTGTAATGGTTGTTGACAAGTCTTTGTGACTTTGTACATATTCATTGCAAGAGGGTAGTGCATTTAAGTTTAAAGCCTAACAAGATTTCGATTTGGGAGTGTGAAATTAGAATCATTGAAAGTTTGGTCAATTGGTTTATTTCACAAAGTAAGGATCATAGATAAACATAGAGTGCATACTTGGTGTATGGCAAAGCTATTGTTTAGAAAAACATAGTGTACATGCTTAGAGCATGGGACAATTAGTGTTTTTTAATTCAAGTATAAATTGGATAAAACCGAAACAATGAATAATGAGTAATCAGTATTGTAGCACCTGGTTCCTGGTACGTAAATCTTATTTGAGTATTCTCTTTTTTTTAGCCTTGGACTCGGTGAGTCATAGGTCCGACTCGCCAAGTAGAGTCGGGACCCGGATCATGTTTAAGTTGGCGACTCGGCGAGTCCATATTCCGGACTCGGCGAGTCACCGCTGTTGGATGAAACCCTAAGTTTCAGGGGTTTGCACCCTATTTAAGCCTCATGTCCGCCCCAAGCCAGCCCCCATTCACCCTCAGAGCTCCTAACCCTCACTCAAAGCTTATTTCCTTGAGAGTTTGAAGCATTTTTGTGTGTTCTTGAAGGATTTGAGAAGGAAGTGGAGTAGATCAAGAGGAAGGGAAGGAAGCCAAGCATCTTAGTGTCCTCTCAGTGATTCCTTTGAGGTATAACCCATTTTCCCTCTGATTCTATGCTTATTACTCCTTTAAGTCTTTCTTGAGCCCTTCCCCAAGCTTGTATGTGCAATATAATTCGTAATAAGTTGATTGACCTTTAGATCTAGGCATGATTGAGCTCCAGGAGCTCAGATCCGTTGCCTTTATGGACCCATGTTGCTTGTTCACCCTAGATCTACCCTTTTGAGACATTTTGAGCCCTAAATCCCTCATTGGTGAGTATCTATACGTAAAGTTGGAAACTTTACGTGTCATTCATGCTCTAGGAACCCAGATCTGTGAATGGCATGGACTGGAATTGAGCAAAATCGCGTATATAGTGATTGCATGGCGACGACTCGGCGAGTCGTTCATCTGACTCGGCGAGTCTGCTCGCGAGTCTCCGAGTTGTCCCCTTTTCGTTGTGTCGAGTGTGAGTAGTGAGTCACGGGGTGTGACTCAGTGAGTTGGAAGCCAAACTCATCTATGGAGGAACTCGACGAGTCAATGCCCTGACTCGGCGAGTTCAAGGCAATCTCCTTAGATCAAGAACAGACTCGGCGAGTTGTTCATACAACTCGGCGAGTCGCAGCATAAGTGTTCATCGGATGAAGATGAACTCGGCGAGTTGTTCATACAACTCGGCGAGTCTCATCATAAGTGTTCAACGGATGAAGATGAACTCGGCGAGTTGTTCATACAACTCGGCGAGTAGGATGAAGGACTTGAACCTCAGTTTAGAAGGAGAACTCGTCGAGTCAACGCCTAACTCGACGAGTAGGGACGGGATCCAGGACAATCGATTGGATAGGGACTCGGCAAGTTGGAGAGCCAACTCGGCGAGTCGGGTCAACTGAAAGTTGACTCTGACTTGACTTATGACATGATCAGGAGTAAAATGGTCATTTTACCCAAAGGACAGTTAGCAGTGATTGATTGAGTATGTTGTTGGAATAACAGCCGGAGGATTTCCGGAGTAGCAGTAGCAGCAGTAGACAGTCAGTTCCCAATCAGACCAGCGGCTACTTCGAGGTGAGTTACCTTCAATTAGCGGTGGGTCTACGGCCACAATGCCGACCCACCAGTAGGAGTTGTATGTGGATGATTGTCTACGTGATATCCATCTAGGGTTACTACTACCTGTTCCATGCTTATGTGCTAGTATGATGTGATGCTATGTGTTAGTGGTAGTAGGGGAGATAGTCCCCAAGATATTCGGTCGATAGGGGCGAAGGGGTAGTATACCTAGCCATGCTAGATAGATTCTGATACTGTGGTACATGTTATGTGGTAGTAGTAGAGGGGAGAAGTAGTCTCCAGTACCCGGTCGAGAGGATCGAAGGGGAGGCCAGCACCCACATATTCTAGGCAGTATCCGGTTGAGAGGACCGAAGGGGAGGCCAGCACCCAGGTATGCTAGGCAATATCCGGTCGAGAGGACCGAAGGGGTAGGTCGGGCACCCAGATATGCCTGACAATAGATGTATGTTATGTGATTATTATGGTATGTGGTATAGTGGGGGAACTCACTAAGCTTTGTGCTTACGTTTTTCAGTTGTTGTTTCAGGTACCTCTTCAGCCAAGGGGAAGGAGCAGGCTCAGTAGCAGCATATCACACACACTTTAGTTTCCGCAGTTATGAGTTTATTCTAGGATTGACACTTTGATATTTTGGTTGTTTAAATGTTGTGGATTTCAATTTGGTTTTCGATGTGAAATGGTTTAATTATACAATGTTTTAATTATTAATGATTTCCAAGTAATGATTTATAAACAAATTTTTTGGACGTGAAAATTGGGTCGTTACAAGTATGGTGATAAATAGAAGGTGTTTTATTTATATTCATAGGTTTTGATACCATACTAGATTCATTTATTCTTGTGTTTCACTTTGCATGTTTTGACTTCCATAATAACTAGGTTATTCTTCCGGAATGACTAAGTTATTCAAAATCATCCACAGTCGGTCATATGTTGGAAGTAGATATGAATCAAGACTGTCATGGGTTGGCTTGTAGAGGTCCAAGTTGGTGGAAAAGTTGTGCTACAACGCTCATGAGTGCTCATAAGTTCTGAGTATTGGATTCAACCTGCGCTCATGTGAATCACTTCATGGATTTTATCACGAGTGATCATGAGACGATAATATCTTATATTCTTCAAACCTAGATATATGAGTTGTTACTATGAGTTGGTTATACATTGATTGCACGAAACCGCATTGGTAACTCGATGTTATAAAACGTGTCTTTGTGTATGATTCAACAAGTAGCAGAACAAGCCATATGAGTCGAAGTTTATCCATTTCTTTTACCTTCGGGATAAAAGCGATATCTGTAGGCCCCTCGATGATTTAGCGATGACACATGTGAGTGCTTGGCCAAGCCAGGACTGATTTGATTTGTTCAATCAATCAGTCATCATAAATCGGAAATCGGGAATCAACAAATGGACAGAGAGAATGATTTATAATCCATGTCTCAGCCATATGATATCTAGAATGGAGGAATATATGATCCCTTATCTAATGGACAAGTCATTGACAAAGGTCATAGATCATCGGCAAGGTTAGAGTTCGACAGAAGCTTTTGAGAGCTACGATTGCCAGTCGGTTCTTGAAGTCATACGCAATAATAGTTTTAGACTTATCCAAGTGGGAGACTGTTGGATTAATGTCTAAGTCCATAACTATAATTGGTAAAACTTAACCCGACCCGACATGGTCCATTTGGGTTGCATGGAATCATGCATTTGGATAGACTATAATGAGAGAAATAACACTTAAGGTTTGTTAATATATTATAAGTTATAATATATATTAATAAGATTATTTAATTAGTATTGATCAAGAATTAATCTAGAATTAATTAAGTGATCAAAAGAAGACTAATTAAATATATGGGTTGATTGTGTAAATCATCCATACTTGTATAGTGGGCTAATGCTCTATGGATTATCAAGTTGGGCTAAAACCCATATGATGCTCCATGGTGTATTTGAACCCATGGATCCAAAGAAATGGAAAGCCATGATAATTAGGGTTTACCCTAATTGTAACAACTATATAAGATCATATTCTTTGACAAAATCGTACACTAAGTTAGGAAGAGAAGGGCTAGCCGATTTTGGAAGTGTTCAAGTTTCTCTCAAGTTATTCCAAGTGTATTTGATGTTGTGTGAGCCATTTGAGGTGTCACACTTGGGGCACTAGGCACTCAAGCTTCTTGAGAATATTCTACATCAAAGAGGTATGTATTCTATCTTGTTATATTCATTGTTTTTGTATGCTAGATTAGGATAATACCTTGGATGTTCATATTTGCATGTATAATAGAGAAAACATAGATCCAAGGTATATAGGGTTGCATGTACACTTAGGAGTGTTAGAATGCTCAACACCCAACAAAAACGGTGTAACCCAATAATCTAACTCTAGTTTTATTTAAACTTTGCACCTTAATTAGCTTTATGAGCGAAAATAACATAGTTCGGATCTCATGTCCTTAAGACTAGATGGCCAAGAATCAAAATCGACATATCCTTAAGAACCCGCACGACCAAATCAGCTTTCGCCGAAGCAACAAGGGCCAACCCCCGTAGGAGCCCGAGCTCTAAGCTTTCACTTTTTCGAGAGCCACAAGTATCATATCACACAGTTCTTTATTCGCCAGATGTAACTGTGGAACGACTTCTAACTTGATTGAACTTTGATTTATACTTCGTTTTGAGATTGATTTCTTCAATCTCTCTTTTTTTTTTCGAATTTCTTGAAGTTTCTTCAATTGAGCGCTTGAAATTCTTTGATTTGGGTACTAGATATAACGTTGTACCCTTTCTTCATTTTGATTGTGTGAATCTGATACTTAAGCTCTCTGTTACCGCGAGGGTAATGCATGTCAACAAATAGGGTCATGTTCTGTGGGTTTAGAGTTGCTGATAAAGATCCTTTTTAAACATTAATAAGCAAATCATCCTAGAGCGGTTATTACTGCCCAAAAAACATTTCAGTACGCTAATTTTTTTATTATCTAAGGCGGGGGTCTCGAATCACGGTGTCTTGGGTCTCCTGGTTATGACAGCTGATTCTACACTTCCAATAACAATCAAGTCGCTTCGGAGTTTTTTCATTTTCAATTTTCAATATCCCACTTCATGGAGCTATCGTATGTAAGGAGTGTCATCATCTCGTAATTTTTTTTTATCAACATGAAAAACGGAAAATCTTTTTTTATGCAAATGCAGAATGCAACAAGATGAAAATATTTTAGCAAAAACTAGGAAGAAATAAAATGACAAATAAAAAAACATAAATGAAAATTCATTTTGGATTTTTTAAACTTTTTAATTTTTTTTAATATAAAAAAGACAAAATAAAAACTTTTTGCAAAAAGGTAGGAAATCCCCTCCCCAAGCTTAAAATTAAGCATTGTCCTCAATGCTTAGGGAGGAGTGGAAGATGACTAATCGGACGGGGGAGCATAGCAACGGAAGAATTTGTCGCAGAAATTGTCGAAATCGTCATGCAGACCTACGAGCTTGTCACGATAGTCGGTAACCTGAGTGCTATATTGCTGATAGTCGAGGCGAAGACCATTCATCATCTGCTGAAGGGAAGTAATATCCCCACGGAGGTCAAGATAATGTTGGTAAGTGAAGGGAGAGTTGGGGTGAGGGTGAGATGGCTGGGTGGGTGGGGGTTGATCCTGAAAGTCAGTCTGCATGGGATCAGGCTGACTAAAGGAGATAGGTGTAACGTCTGCGTAATCTGGGTGCATAGTGGACGAAGATGGTCGATCAGAATGTGGATGCAGGGCCTGCTACGACCTACGTGGACGAAGAGGTGGTGCAAGGTTCGACGGAAGAACCCACACAGTGTCGCTAATGGGTTCAGGGAAGGCGATATCATCAGGGCCAGTGCCCTTGAAGTAAGTGGAGCGACCTTGCATCCAAACATACCCACCTATGGTAGTACAAAGCATGTGCATAGCCTGAATGTTCTGCAGGGTCAAACGGAAAGAGTCACTAAGGTGCTGTTTTTTTTTCGAAGCGAAAATTCATGAAGTCTGCGGACCACCTCTGCAATCCTCTGTAGCAGAACAGGTGGAACAAACGGATGCAGCCTATAATAAGAAGCATGTTTGTTTTTTAACATCTGCAGACTGCTGCAGTAAATTGAAATTTAAATAAATTAATTTTATAAACTCAAAATAGTTCTCAACACCGAAATTTAATAATTCTAGTTTTAAAACATTGAAATAATAATAAAAAGAACATGCAAAAAAAATATATATAAACCTTTTTTTTAAAAAAAAAAACTTTAAAAAATGTAAAAGAAGCTAATAGTTTTATTCTAGAAAAAAAAACTAATTTTAAAAACATTAAAAAAGAAAATAATAAAAAAAATTAAGAAAGTATTGCAAACATTGTCTACAAAGTTCGTAAAAAATTACACACGTTAAAAAATATGCAACTGAAATTGAAAATATTATTAATAAAACGATAAAAAAATTAAAAAAATCGTGGAAATTATAAAAATAATTGTGTCACATCCGTAAATAAAAATTTAAGAAAATCAAAGTTTTAAAAAAAAATTTAAAAAAAAGTTATACAAAAATTCTTAAAAAAACACTTAGAAAAAATGAAAGCTGAAGAGGTTAGAAGAGGCAAGTCAAGTGCTGCGTCATGCAGCACACGCGCAGAGGTTTTGTAATCTGGAGTCTTCCAAAAAACAAACTGCTGCGAGAGGGAAAGTGTTGCGCGTGCGCTGCGCCGCGCTGCAATAAGTGGTTTGAAGAGGTTTTTATAGAAAAACAAACAGCAGCTAAGGCTAAATCTTGCTCTATCATAAATTCACTGTTTACGCTTCTCGGAGCCGTGTTGGTTCCGTCGCGAAACTTCAACGGGTCATAACTTTTTCGTAATAACTCGGATTTCGGCGTTCTTTATATGTATGGAAACCTTGTGACATATTCTACAACTTGGTTAAGATTATTTATTCTAAATAATCTTTTGTTGAAAAGTCGTTTTCGACCGCTATTGTCTCTAAATTGACTAGTCCGGATCTGCGGGCGTTACACTTGATTTTATGGAAAACTAATTATTTGTAAAATTTGAGTCATTTTACTACAAGAGTTGAATTAGGTCAATTTATTACAAGATAGAATGATATGATTATATTTTTTTTTTTTAAAGTTTGATCTAAATTTTTTAAGGAGTTACAAATTTTGTCATAAAATTTTGGAACTCAAAAGTTTTTTTTTTAAAGTTATGATCTTAAGAGTTTTGAAACTTCCATAAGTTATGGATTATCAAAAGTTTTTTTTTTGTTACCTTGTTTTATGAGTTAGTTTAGATTAATGAAAAAACTTTATGTTAGTTGTTTTCAATCCAAATTAATCTACAAATTGTTCATAAAATGTGTTTTTATAACTTTTTCTCAAGTTATATGAAAATACACATTTATGATTCTTAAAACACATAAATAATGTCATATGTTACAAAATAAAGAGTCTTTTTCTCATAAATAGTTTTTATGAACTCCATAACTTGTCCTCAAGTTATGGATGTTCAAGAGTCTCTTCATTTAAGTCTCTAAAACTTTAATTAAACTCATAAGTTATGAAAATAAAAGAGTTTTGAATAGTTTCAAAACTTGCCCTCAAGTTTTGGAATTTGTAAAGATTTACTTATGAATGCTTTAATTCCAAATCAAGCCCTAGAATTTTAAAAGTTAAAATTCAACCCTTATATTTTATAGTATTATAAGTTAATATATATATATATATATATATATATATATATATATATATATATATGTGTGTGTGTGTGTGTGTGTGTGTGTGTGTATAAGAACAAGTCTGTCTTACCGTTAGTAGACCTCATTCATGAAGTTGGTCTATAAGGGGGTATAAGGTTACTGCCTATAAAATGGCAGTTTAATTGGTATCCACTCTCACCCACCACTTCCTTGACTGGTGGAGGGTCGTTAGCCGAACGGGTAGGACAAGGACTAGAATTCTCCCTTCATTAAAAGTATTAATGATAAATATAAAGTAACTAAATCTTTTATAAATTCCCAATTTTAGTTACAACAGTCTCAATTTGCAACGAAATAGATACCATAGAGGAAGATACAACAGTGGTGGTGGCGCTCCAGTTGTAAAGTAGCAAGTGGTGATGGAACTTGACTATGGAGCGGCGACCGGAGATGGTCAAAGAGAGGGTGACGGCTGATAAAGGCCGCTAGGGTTAGGGTTCCAGAATGGGTGACGGGTTTATATACCCGGTCCCCTTAGCTACTTTCCATAATACCATCTTTAGTCCCTCCATTTCCTTTTTTCTTTCAAATACAATCCATTATTTACCCTTTCAACTCTGGCTCTGGAAACCCTTTACATTTTAAGTCCCATATTTTATTAAGTGGCCCCTCCCTCTACAATTGTTTTCAAATGATGTCCATAATTAACACTTTAGCCCCTGATTTCATAAATCCTTATAAATACGGTCCAGAACTTACACTTTTAACCCCCGACTTCTAAAATTTTGACAATTAGCTCTTGGAGACCATCCTTTTACATCTAATCATTTATTTTAGGGCTACTATTCGTTCATTAATTTATTTATTTATTAAATAAATAAACAGGGTGCTACACAGAATGCGAACAATATGAGGATATTTAATAAAAATATGAGGATGTTAAGCAAAAATACAAGGATGCTCAAAAAAAAGAATGTGGTGTTTCAGCAGAAAAATGTGGATGTTCAACCAAAGTTTGAACAACAACTTGAACAAGAAATGAATGTCATTAACACGTTGAGTGAATAGGTCAAAACATTTATTAATCAATGATAGAATATTATGTATCGAATAATGTTTTATGTTTAATCTGTAGCGACTTTTGATTTTGAAATATGTATCTTTTGATGTATTGGATATTTCTTTTAATTTATAAAGAAATACTTTGTTACTTTTGGTTTTATATTAATTGAATTTTTGTAAATTGATATGATAAATCAAATTGAATAATCGAATTTTATAGAAAAATGATATGGAACGATTGTTATTGAATTGGCTACAGAAAAGTTGTTACGAAATTTGCTACGGAAAAATTACTATTGAAAAATTACTACGGAATTTGCTATGAAAAAGTTGCTACGAAATTTGTTACAGAAAAATTACTACGAAATCTGCTACAGAAAAATTACTACGGAATATGCTACAAAAAATTACTATAGAATTTGCTACGAAATTGGTTGCGGAAAAATTGCAATGAAATTTGCTATGGAAAAATCGCTATGGAATTTGCTACGGAAAAATGCTATGGAATTAGATACAGAATTGGTTACGGAAAAATTGCCATGGGAACATTGCTACAGAATGGTTACGGAAAAATTGTTATAGAATTTGCTACAGACATATTGTTACGGAATTTGCTATGAAAATGCTACGGAACTCAATTTGCAACGAAATAGATACCATAGAAATTGTCATAGCAAAACCGCTATGGAATTATAATTTTGTAGCTAAACATTTTGCTACAAGGAAAAAAGCAACGAAGTCTAATTGAAAATTTCATAGTTATTCAGCTTTAGCTACGGAATTTCAGCTTTTTGCTATGAAAATTTTCTGCAGTTAAATTGAAATTTTTTTGTAATGATTCTCCAAAATATTTTTTTCTCTTTTATTGTTTGGTTATATTATCTTTGATTTTGGTTTATTTTAATATTTGAAGGTTGCTTATAGATGATATCTTTACTTGTTTTCATATCATCATACTATGAAATTTGCATGATTTATTGTTTAAATTTTGGATTTTTGATAAATTGTTTACATACATGCTTTTTTTTTGTATGTTAATATTTATAAAAGATCATTAAAATGAATATACGTTCGCATTATTATCGTTCCATATCTTTAGAAATTCCGTGTACTTAATTATGATTCAAGAATATTGAAGAATATCAATTGTTAGGTAAACTAATAAATTTAAGAGTGTCAAACCGGTTCACGTAGCACTTCAGCGTAGCCTTGAAACTTGCTCAACAAGATGTTTCTTGTGTTGCAAGCCTTCAATGTCAGTTCCATATTATTAGTTAATAGCATGGTTGTTAAAATCGAGATAATGATCGTACGATCGTACGATCTTACAATCCTACGTATTAAAAACGAATTGGATCGTATTTGGGGTACTGTCACACAGGTAGGATCGTAGGATCGGGATCCGATCTGATCCTACATTCACTTGATTTTTTGTAAATGCAATTTTTTTTACCACTTTATGTCTTTTACCCTTTACCAATTTATCGTTTATCATTTTGTATTGTGACATATGATTAATAATTTGAAGTTTTTATAACTTTTGAACAAAAAATTGAATGTTTGAAATATTTTTCATGTTTTAAACTTCTAAATCAAAATTATGTTTTATTTTGTGGGATCTTAGGATCCCGATCCCGATCATACAATCTCGTTCTTGCAAACCTAAAAAGGATTATACGTGGATCCCGATCTTGACAACCTTTGTTAATAGGATCTTTTGTATATTCTTATCCTAAGTCGCTAGGTTAGCCCGTGAGAACCGCGGTTACAAAAACAATTAATTTTTTATAATAAAAACTCAGAATTATTAATCAGTTATTTTTAATAAATTATTAATTAACGTATTTATGTTTTTTTAATTTATATAAAATTATAATTATTGATTCAAATAAATATGTGAAACATAGTATTCATTGTTTGATGTGAAGAATGACAGAGGAAATTCATTGTTTGATGGTTTATATTACTAGAAAAATAAAAATCTCCTTATTTAACGGTATAAAATATGGAATGGATATCAAAATCTCATCATTTATGTGATATAGTTACACAGAAAATAGGAACGATGATTTAAAAAAGGAAGATAAACATATATTTATATCCTAAATATGTTTAATTTTTTTAATTTGATATTATATGTGAACTAATTATCTATTTTAATAAATGAAGGTTTTTTTGTCACTTGTCACACTCTCATTCAATTTGTCAAATGTCATTTTGTGGTTATTTTGAATTAATTTTTATTCCACATGTCATTTTATGTTGTTTCTATTTCATTAATTCCACATAATATTTAAATGCAATAATAAATGCATACTAATTTCCTTAATGATCTTTTCTTTTAATTTCAAATTTACTAAATTAAAACTTCATTAATTTCTTTTATTTATTTATCTAAATTATTTGTTTAAATTTAGAGAAAAAAACACTTTAATTTTTTTAATTCAATAATTTCACATTTTTCTTATAAATTTAAACTTCTCACATGTTTTGAATTTTATATTTAGTTTTTTTATTAAATAAACTCATATAATACATTAGTCTCATACCTAGTACCTAGTAACCTAATAAATAAAGATCATTTTTTTCAATTATCATGCTCCCATTCCATTTGACACATATCATTTTCTAAGATTTTTTGATTTTCTTTTTTCCACTTGTCATTTTATGGGTTTTTTTCATATTTATTAAATTTTACATAATATTTAAATGTAATAAATATAATAATAAATGCATATCAATTTCATTAATACAACTTTCTTTATAATTTCTAAATTTCTAAATTGAATCTAATTATTTTATTTGTTTATTTATTTAAATTTAAAAAAGAATTAAAAAAAGAGTGAACTACACGAATGGTCCCTATGGTTCAGAATAATTTACGCATTTGGTCCCTAACTTATTTTTTTAACTCAGAAGGTCCTTACTGTTTGTTTTTGTTTATTATTTAAATTATTTGTTTTTCTAAATTTCTAAATTCAATACTTCAATATTTTTTTTTCCTTATAAATTCAAACTTCTAAAATTTTTTGATCTTCATATTTAATTTTTTTAGAATGAATGTGTGTCATATACGGGTCTTACAACTAGTATGCCTAATATGCAGATATTGTATAAATCATAAGCTAAATAGTAAAATACAGTTCGAGGTAATTATTATATAAACGGAATATATAATGGTAATTAAATGTCTTATTAAATTAAATGATTTCCCATTAAATGATTGTATTAAATATATTAAGACGTGACAAACTTTTAGAAGTGCTCTGATATCTTAACACGTGACAAACATTAAATATGGAACTTTAGAAGAATGACACTTGTACAAACAAAACTATTCTTTTATTAATATAATATATAAGGAGACTTAATTTAAGATATGAAAATATTTATTTCTGTTAAATGGAATCTAATCGTTTGTGAAAGCCATTTCCACTATCTTTTACTAAATAAAATGCCGTTTTTAGTCAAAAGGTTTATAGCTTTTTATAGTAACCATGAAGTACACATGTTATCATCTATTGCTATATATATTAATCATTTGAGCGCAAACATAATTAGGAAGATGAAATGTTTGGAAAATTTTCAAAAAATCATGGGAAACAAAAAGTTGTTTTTCGAAAGCTCAAAGAAATTGGAAACAAATTGTCATTTCAGATGTACATGCTTCTCTTTCTCGCCCTACTATTCATTCTCAGTGACTCCTTTTATATTATGATTGATCTTTTCTTGGTGACTTCATAATTATCTCCCCAAAGTAATAAGCATCCAAATCAGTCAGCAACCTCATGTCTCTATTTGTGCTACTTGAGACATAACAAAATTATTTGTAAGACTAGAAATTCTTGTAAGACAAATAGATGTTTTTTTCAATGATGGAAAATTTCATAAATTAAAAAACGAAGCCAACAGAAAGCTAGGCCAAACAACAGACATTATTGAATATATGTAGAAATGACCAATAACTAAAGTTTCAAACATTAATATTTTTTGTTTCAATGCCTTTTTTGAATATTTCAACATTTTAACTACAACAAAATACAATGAATATCAAATATATTCGTTAATTCACGTCATTTTATTTTTGTTTTTTATATTGCAACACACTTTTAAAAATGACATAATTATCCTATTGTCATTATAATTAATAATCTAGGGAGACACATTAATTATAATATAATGTCACATAAAGGAAACAAAATAAAAAATGGTTATGAAAAATAAAAGTGTTATATAATAATACATAAAATTTGATAATTAATTATAATAGAGTTATAAATTTGACAAAGTTTAAAAGATAATTTTTTATTAAAAAAATATTAACCAATAACAAAGGATTCATATGATTCCAATATTGAATCTCTTAAATACATTGAAATTGAAAGGGATTTAAATTTAATTGAAAATTTCAGGATTATAAAACTATAACAATTTAAATTTTTAATATTGAAAAACTCTTTTAAGTTTAAAAAATTTGTTTATTTAAATTTTAGTTTACTTTAACAACATACAGACGTTAAAAAAACAAACAATCTTTTTCTTACATACTGTAGATATTTGATCCACATCTTCTTCTGCAAATGTTTATAAATATGGTCCGTTGACTGAAATTATTTTGCCTCTGAAAAAACAAATAACATCTAAATATCATATATCTTTAGACTTTTTCATTGATTTCATCATTTTTCGTTGAAACTACCTAACTTTTATTCATAACTTTTTTCTTCATAAATACAACGATAAGACATTAGAGTTTAAATTTTGTTGTCTAGGGTGTTTTTAGAGTAACCAATTCGTTAATTTATGCACAATGGTAAATATGATGTTGACGTAGCAAAATTTCACATTAAACAAAACTAATGATGTGTAGTTAGTGTTTGAATTTAAATTCACCAACTAAAACAAAATAGAAAAAGTAATAAAACATGTAAAAGTTATAGTTGAAAAGTAAAAGTTATAGTTTTTATTAGAGGAAATTCAACAAAAGTCGTGAAGTTTATACAAAAATTTAATTTTGATATTGTGTCATTTTTTGTCTCAAATTTGACATTTTATTTATCAGTTTGTTACAATTATGATCACTTGATCGTCAATTGGTTGTCTGATGACATGACAAAATTGAAAAATTGGCAAAAAAGACACTATGTTTTTACTTCTTCAATCTTGACACTATGTTTTCATTTTTTTTTTTTTTCAGTTTTGACATTGTATTTTTTTGTTCCAAATCAAATATCATATTTTTCAATTTTGTTCAATGGCGACATATCATTTTGTTTCAAACTGAACACCATTTTTTTCAATTTTGTTTGATTCTGATGATGACGTGACATTTTTTTTGTTCTAAATCGAAGATCATTTTTTTGTTTAATTTAAAACCATATGAATACATTTTTTTCATTTAAATACCATATTTTTTTTGTATAAATACAAGGTTTTTTACATTCAAACCATAATGCTATGTATAAATATATATTAATTATATTATAACAATACTTTTTAAACACTCAATGATTATGTGGCGCTGACATTACATGATGACGGAGTACCACGAAACCATATTTGGGATAATCCAAAAAAATTTAATTTGAATATAATGCAAAATCTAAAGTCCATAAAGAGATAATACTTTGTTTTGTTTGATGTTCTTTTACAGAAGATTTTTACATAGTAATGTTAAGTGAAGAATAAGTATATCTCCAAGGAAAAAAAAAAATCATAAATATATATACAAGGAAGTGTTGTTTGGTAGTTAAAGCAACCCATAAACACTCATGTTACCGAGATCACATTAACTTATCTGACGGAGCATGTCGACGTACCTCCAAGCTCATATTAAAGTTGCGTATTAATGAAAAATATGGCTATAATATAATTAATACATATTTTTATATAATAGTTTGATTTGAATGTAAAAAATCTTGTATTTATTATTATTATTATTATTATTATTATTATTATTATATATGATTTTTAAATGAAAAAAAATGTATTTATATGGTTTGAAATGTAAAAGAAATTATGAACCGAAGGTCGTAAGTGGTGGTGGAAACACGCATTTGGGCATTCAATTTCTTTTGGTGGGGGTTGTATGTGGCTAGGGTCAAAGAGATGTGAGAGAGATATAAATATTAGGTCTGTCAATTGAGCGGATTTTGACCCTGATACGATCCAAACCCTTAAGAATTATATGGTTTGGAGCATAGTTTTTGATTCGTTTACTCGTTAATCACCCATACCCGTTAACCCTTTTATTAAAAGGGTCGGGTATGGATCATCACCGATCCGATCCATTTATAACCCTTCCCGTATAAATTTTAGAATTATACGTTTATATTTTATCATGTCTAAAGATTAATTTTAATTCTAATCGAAAGTAGAAAGGGAAAAAAAGTCAAAGACCAAATTATTTTTACACAGGACTCAACGAGACAACTTCTAGATGGTTTATTAACAAGAATCAGGGTATAATTTCATTAATATTTCATCAAGCAATCACTAGTTTCATTTATAAATCAATAAAATCATTATCAACCTGAAGAAAGTTTGCAATTGCTACTCTCCATCGTCGCATTCAACATTCAAAAATCAATCGCAAGTTACTACAATAGTGACTTTAATTTCAATTGAAAGTCCTTGAGTATGTAATGAGTTTTCTAAATAAACATTTTTGTTTGATTATTCAAAAAACTTATGGGTTATGGGGTGGGTTTGGATATTTGTTGATTTGGTGGATAAGGGTATAGGTTTGATTATTCAAAACCCTGCGGGTTACGGAGTGGGTTTGGATTGGATTTTGAAATTTGTTAAATGAGTTTGGATCAAGGTCGGTTCACTCCAAACTCGCCTCATTGCCAGGTCTAGATATAATGTTACCATAAATATATGCTTTGGGTTAAATTAATTATCATAATTAAAATCGTAATTTAAAATTAATTTATTAAATTATAGATTGAATTACCGTTATACCCCATCCAAAATTTTCAAATAATTGGTCAATATTTAGTTTTATATCGACACAATAAATGTTTGTTGACAAATGTTTGTAACTCTCTCTCTCTCTCTCTCTCTCTATATATATATATATATATATATATATATATATATATATGTATATAAGGTTAGGTTATTGTGTTCTAGGTAACTATTGTCTGGACGAATAGACCAATGAGAATTCAAGAAAAACAAATTTAAACCAATTATTTAATTAGAAATTCCTTAATTATATTGTAATTAATTAATTAATCAGTTTCTAAAAATAACTATAAAAAGGGTATTTCAGTCTTTTATGAGAGAATTATAAAAGGAAAAGTCATATTTGAAGGGATTATGTCGAAAATCAAGGGGATGTTTTTTCTGAAATAATATGAATTTATTCTAAAACAATATATTTTGAAAAAATATGTTTATGAGTATCTTGAAAAATAACGACATTCGCAATAGATATTATGAACAAATACATATTTTTATTTGATGAACTTCTTAAAAATGTAACAAATTATTGAACAATTTATTAAAGAATAACAAAATTGTTAAAGAATACTGATTTATTATTAACATTATTCAAGAATAAATGTCCAAAAATAAAGAAAAAAACACATTATAATAACATTCTACAAGAATAAAATGTTTTAGAGTTAGTAATTCTTATAATCTCCATTCTATAAGAATTCAATAGAATTCTTGAAAATCTCCATTCGACGACTATTGTTCATCTTTGTCTCACACTCCATGTGTCGATGACCATTGTTCATCTTTGTCTCACACACCATCATACAACATTTTAACCTTTAATATCATGTTCCCTACATGCATTCTATGAGAATAATTACCATGAAATCAAGCATTATATGAGAATAATTGTCATAAAATCGAATTATGTAAGAATAGCATTCTGTGAGAATGCTTTTATACGACAAATAATAAAACAAACTTTAGTAATTATGAGAGAATGCATACCACATGGTCAGATTCTAACTGCCTCTTATTAGAATATACTTGTTGTTGAACTCGATTTCAAGTCTATCTCTTGTATGTGTTTGAATGAGAGGAATATCACCCTTTCCTTATTCTAAAAGAATATTGGTCTCCCACCCTATGTCTAAAACCCATTTGTCACTCCATTCCCCTCTATGATATTTTCCATCCGACTACATATCTCATTTTATTTGGTTAAATGTTTTAGTGCTTCTCATTTATGTTTATACAGTTATAAATTATTTTTATTTATTAATTTAAATTTAAATATAATAATTTAATTTACAGTAGCATGTTCTATATTAAATGACGTTTTTAGTCTCTATGTACCGATGTTCTATATAAAATGATGTTTTTAGTCTCTATGTACCGATTTCATATAAACTTAATTATCTTATCATGATAGTGGAAAAGACCAATATATTGTTGACAACTTAGTTGATTTGTTTGGATGAAAATTATAAGAAAAATGATTATTTTTATTATTATTATTGACGACTTAGTTGATTTGTTTGGATGAAAATTATAAGAAAAATGATTAATTTTTTTTAATTATTGAATTATTGTTTGGAAAATAAATATTGAATTATTGTTTGGAAATGTATAAAAGTTATAAATAAATATATAGATTACTATTTTAGATTTACAAATTATAAAATAAAAGATCAATTATTTATGTAATATATAAAGCTATAGATTAATAGATAAACTATTGTTTGAGAATTGAAAATTCTGGGGATGGAGGGCACTCGCATGACTATAAATAAGCAAATATATCATCCATACCAAAAGTAGGTGAAGTTCTGCCATGAAAGAGCTCTACAAAACACTTCCTCAACACACCTATAGTTGGTCGCTAGTCATAGTAACATTGTACAAGTATCAAGGCTTCTGGAACGCTCAACATATCCATGAAAAAACAATTTTGGCTCAAAGCTATGAGGCACAACCAAGTGACGTGCTATTGTGCAGTTGCCCCAAATCTGGCACAACTTGGCTGAAGGCCTTAAGTTTTGCCATCTTAACCAGAGAAAAGTTTAATCATGCATCAGCCAGCCCTTTGCTAACAACTTTTCCTCATGATTGTATCTTGTTTCTAGAGAATCGCCTTGAAAAAAATCAAAGAAAACCCCTCGGGCCTCCCCCTCCTGGCTACGCACCTTCGTTATTCTTCATTGCCAAAATCAATCATAACTTCAAACTGCAAGATTGTTTACATGTACCGAAATATAAAAGACGTCCTAGTTTCCTACTATCATTTTGTTAGAGAACTAGTAAGCTTGTCTGTTGAAGATGCACCATTTGGAGGCATTTGACGATTTTTGCCAAGGCATCTCATCTTTTGGACCACACTGGGATCATATCCGGGAATACTGGAAAGCAGGCCAGGAAAGGCCAGATAGATTTCTTTTCTTGAAATATGAAGATTTGAAAAAGGATGCTTCAAGCAATATGAAGCGGCTTGCGAAATTTGTTGGATGTCCTTTTTCAGTTGAAGAAGAGAAATCAGGCGTGCTTGGAAATATTATAAAGTTATGCAGTTTTGATAGTCTGAGCAACTTAGAAGTGAACAAAAGTGGGAAATATCAAGCATATGGAATTTTTGGTCTAGAGCACCGACTCTTTTTCAGGAAAGCCAAGGATGGAGACTGGGAAAACTACTTCACAGATGAGATGAAAGAAAAGATCGACAAATTGATCGATGAAAAAATGAGTGGAACTGGTTTAGTTCTTAAATGATGATCAGCAAAAGCCTCAAGATCACTCTCTATGTGCGTTTTTATTTTCTCTATCTTTGAAATGTCTTTGTTTTCAATAATTGATCACTGTTATGTTGATCATGTGTTTGGATCGTAGATTCACAACAGAATAAGAGATACCCCAACCTATCATTGTGTTTTCTCTCAAAACCCCATCCATAGCCACCGAAATCCAACAAACAACAACCAAAAGTTTGAAACTCAAGTCAATCTGTTACGATTCTTTAATTGAAATTCCAAACATTACAATTCTTCACATAGTTTGCACCAAAAAACAAATTAATAAAAAAAAGTTAGAGTTTTTACCTCAAGAAGGATGGAGAAGAAGAGAAATAAGAACACTATTAGAAAAAAATTTGTCTTCCTATGCCGCCTCTCATCATCGCGTCCACTTTCATCGTCAAAAGAATACATTGAATTCCACCAACTCCTACTCCAATTCCGACTCAGAGTCAATATCGGAATCTTTAACACCCCAATTTTCATATATAGATTATATAACGAATAGTCGTTCCAACACCTCCCAATATCAATTCTGAACTTACTTATTGACTTTACTACAACGGAAGCAAAATAAAATAAAATACAGTCTTCAACCGAAGAGCTCCGGGTGCTACGTCTTTGCGGAATTCCTCTGTCGTCTTATGAATCAATCCTTCTCTTTGGACTTTTCTCTTCCACTTGCTAAATAGTTTCGTGGGTTGCGCACATTTAAAGTTTCTAAATGTGTAAGTATAGGGCCTAGTGAGTTCGTGTTACTCATACATGTCCATCACTAAAAAAATGATTTTATTATATATGTTTAATAAATCATACAACGAGGCATAACACACGATGACAATATATAGGAGAACGATTAATTATCCAGAAAAAGAAACAGTGGCTCGTTTCCCTTCCCCTTGGTACAACCTATCAATTGTACTCAAGAATTTTAAATATTCAACGAATTGGATTTAATTCTCAATTCCCGCCCCCGCCGATCACACACATCCGTCATGCTCACGACGATTAAACACCAACTCGTTCCTGCTAAACATGTCATCCAAAAAAACACACACAGTAGATAACAAATCCAAAATAAGAATTTCATGCAACCACACTTATCATAAAACATACTATCAATAAATCACTAAAACTACATAATAAACGCATGATAAACATTTATGTGCGAGCAACCACAGAACATGAAAAACTCACCTCGTTGACATTAAGTCTTAACAGAATCTTGTTACGCTATACGCACCCTACTTTTAACCAATATATTTTCTAAGGCCACAATTCTAGAAATATCTTATATGACCATTTTGGTTCGACCATCCGCATGTGTCTCACAATATATGGTTGAGTTATCCGCATGTTATGTTTAACCTGACCAACACTTTATATTATAACTATAATATTCGGAAGCTAATTATGTGACTATGATCTATAATTTATAAATATTTTTAATGATAAAATAAAAGGGAGAACTCATATATATACATAAAATAAAGTTTCGGCGAATACATCAATTTAAAGAGAGTTCTCACCCGAACCTGTTTTATATATATATATATATATATATATATATATATATATATATATATATATATATATATATATATATATATATATATATATATATATATGGTATGTAGTTTAAATAAACAAAAATACATAAGTAAAACCAATTATTAAACTCGATGACCATATTGAAATATACGGAACATTGACTCTGTGAGAAAATTAACAAATTAGAAAGCAGATAATTTGAGGTTTGAGGGCTGATTTGTAAAGTTGGGAAAAGTTTTTTTTTACCATCGACAAAATTGCAAAAATGGTCAATATGGTATGTAATTTTTTGGGGTTTAGTCCAAACCATGACTTTTTTGGATTGGTGACCCTTTTGAGGTAGTTTGATTGTGATTTTGGTCCTTCAGTAAACTGAAAAGATTAAATTGCCCTTATTATATTTATTTTTTAATTTTTCTTTTTCTTTTTTCCTATAAGTATTTATATATAAAAAATAAAACAAGGGGCCCACATACTCTCTCTCTCTCTCTCTCTCTCTCTCTCTCTCTCTCTTAAAGATGAAGAAAAATCCTTTCTTTTTTTCTATAATCCTTTTTCTTCTCCCTCTTTATCGTCGGTGAACCTGACCCGAAGAAAAGTCTTTCCACATGGCCCGATGTCTTCTACGAAAACAAAACCAACTGTGTCATCTGTAACGCCCGTGTTTCTAGGCTAGGCATTAATATTGACATAATGGTCTAGGTTAACCTTTGTAACTCATTTAGAAGAAATGAAAAAGAATTATGTGAATTTTATGTGAATTATGTGTTTTATGCTTAATTATTAGGGTTTAATTAATTAAAAATAAAAATAAGCGTCAAAATTAAAGTGTGAGATAAGCCCGATATCTTTAGATAAAGTTGTAGTGGTCGAAACAAGGATTTCGGGGATATAAAGAATACCAAAATCCGAGTTATAACGAAGAATTTATGACCTATTTAAGTTTCGCGACAAAACCGGCACGGTGCTGAATGTCGTAAAAAGTGAGTTTTTGATAAACTACTTTTTAGCCTTAGTAATCTAAACGAAAGTCGTAGTATTCGTTAAACCGAGAAGTTCGATAAAAAGAACGCCCAAATCTGACTTCGTATGAGGAAGTTATGATTTTTCGAAGTTTCAGCGTAGCAGTAGACAGCTAAAAACTCGAATTTTAGATCGAGCGATTTTTAGCCGACACAACCTAAATGAGAATTGAAGGTCTTGTCATTAGGAGCACAACGGTAAAAAGTCTGACGAAAACGGACGTCGGATGAAGAAGTTATGAATTTTTAACGGATTTCCTATCCCTGTCTGTTAAAAATAATAATATAAAATTTAAATTCAAAATTAGCCGACGAAGTCTAAACGGAAGTTGTAGATCGTAATTTTAGCTACGCGTGCATATAAAGAACGTCAAAAACGGAGCTCGTATGCGAAAGTTATGGATTTTAGAAGTTTTGGCACAAAAACCGAGAAATTTCGCATAGTCACACAATTGCCACGTCACCCTCGCTTAGAATGTGACACGTGTCCTGCTGAGTCACCTGGCTGCTGAGTCACCGAGGCTGCTGAGTCATGCGAGCCACGTGTCCTCTTCTGATTCGACCGGGGAGGAGGCCCAATCCGAAGCAGCCAGCTCCCCAGCCGAAGCTTCGCCCAGCTGCCGCGTGTGTCCGAGCCTCGCATAGCCTGGCTCCGAGTCTTGCAGGTGCGCTAGCAAGCCGCGGTCCACTTAGAAGCGGCCAGCGAGCCCTCGCATGTGCGAGCCAGGTGCGAGCCATGTGCGAAGCCACCCCCTGCGAGCCGCCGGATCTCCGAAGCGTGCCATCTTCTCAGCCGTTGGATCAAACTTCGGACCCTATAAATAGAAGGGTACCTGCGAGGGTTTCCGGTTACTTTTGGAATTTTGCCACTTTTAGCCCCTTTCTCCATATTTTCTTCATCTTAACATCCTGCAAAGCCCCGGTATCGATTTTAAAGCCCGGAATACCCCACGAAGTGCCCGAGAAGCCCGGAAAATTTATCTTTTCGGTTTCAAAGCCCGACCTTTCGCAGAGCCCGGTTTCTCAATAAAACTCCCGGTTTTATTAGAAACGATCGTTTTAGGAAACGAATTGCTGCCCGATTTTCACCAAAATAAGTGAGTGTGTAGTTACTTTCAATTTACACATAGATATGAAGTATTTACCTTGAAATACGTGTTATGTGTAAATATATTAATTGTTTGACTGAGGTGACTGTTGAATTGATGTTTTATACAAGTTTTAAACTGTATATGCTTTTTATCTACAAAATATGTTGGGTAGAACATGGGTAGATGAAATAGTGGGTATGATGAAAGGTGAGTTGGATAAAGGAGATGATCAATAATATTGATCATGAGTTGAGGGTGAGTGGTGAAAATTTGAGAGAATCACTTACCCAAATTGTTGGCCCCCGTCATTCAGCAGAGTATGGATGACAACCATGGACTATTCTAGACAGTCTATGGAACACTAGCAGGTCCGCAACCTGTAGGTGTAATGAACTATATGTTCATTTGCTGTACTCTAAAACCCATTGACATGTATTGCAGGAGAGAACACCTGTAAATAATACTGTCGATAAATGAGAGCTATGGACTTAGCACATGTTGAATAAACTTTGGCAGCTATGGAATTAGTGCCCGTTGTATAAACCCGGTCACGAGGTGACTTTGTGTCTATTCCTTAGGATGAATCCTTAGGAAGGAGTCATAGTTGATTCTTAGGGTAAACCCTTAAGAAATAAATAAAATAATGGGGTTTGGGGTAGTTAGGTTGATTGATTGATGTATAAACATAATAAATTTATGTATTGTGGGTTGAAAACCCTATATGCTCATCAGGCTTCCAAGCCTGACCCACTCAACTGTTTATATTACAGGTAGAGGACCCCGAGCATAGTCGGATAATGATGATGAGTGAATTTTGGATTATAGGCCAGTAGTTACAAATAATTGTAGTAAGGCTTATAATGTCTTGTCTATGCTTTTGATCTGTATTGGAACATGACATCCCGAGGTTTTGATATAAAAAGAAATGATATATTTCTTAAAGAAAGGTTTTGACAAACTTTTATCATATTTTGTTTTGGGGACCAACTCCGCAACATCTTTTATAAAGATTTCTCTGATTTGATTTTTAAAAAGCATAAATTAAATCGGTCTTTTCTGGCCGAGAAATTTGGGGATGTCACAGTTGCCCGATTATCATCAAATCATGTGAGTGTATAGTCACTTTCATTTTACACATAGATATGAAGTATTTACCTTATAATACGTGCTATGTGTAAATATATTAATTATTTATTTGAGGTGATTGTTGTGTTGATGTTTTATACAAGTTTTAAACTGTATAAGTATTTTTATCTACAAATATGTTGGGTAGAACATGGGTAGATTGTGATGTGTGATAAAATAAAATTGATGAGAGGCCTCGATGTGTTTTGAGATCCAGTCATCTAGCGGAGTTTGGATGACGACCACGGACTTTCTAGACAGTCCAGTGGGAAACATTAGCAGGTCCGCAACCTGTAGGTGTTAATGAACTAAGAGTGTTCGTTCGTTGTACTCCATCCCCCTCATGGTTGTGGGTTAGATCTGATCCCACATTGGTTGGGAAGGAGAACTAAGCATTCCTTATAAGGGGTGTGGATACCTTCCCTATCACAACGCGTTTTAAAGCCGTGAGGGCAGCAGATCCCATAAGAACTCTGCAGTTAAGCGTGCTCGGGCGGGAGTAGTACCAGGATGGGTGACCCCCTGGGAAGTCCTCGTGTCGAGTGGCCCGAAGCGGACAATATTGTGATACGTGCCAGAGGGGGATGTTACAAATGGTATCAGAGCCAGGGCACGGGTCGATGTGTTCGACAGGGACGTCGAACCCTATAATGGGGGGTGAAAGTGGGTTAGATCTGATCCCACATCGGTTGGGAAGGAGAACTAAGCATTCCTTATAAGGGGTGTGGATACCTTCCCTATCACAACGCGTTTTAAAGCCATGAGGGCAGCAGATCCCATAAGAACTCTGCAGTTAAGCGTACTCGGGCGGGAGTAGTACCAGGATGGGTGACCCCCTGGGAAGTCCTCGTGCCGAGTGGCCCGAAGCGGACAATATTGTGATACGTGCCAGAGGGGGATGTTACAAATGGTATCAGAGCCAGGGCACGGGTCGATGTGTTCGACAGGGACGTCGAACCCTATAATGGGGGGTGAAAGTGGGTTAGATCTGATCCCACATCGGTTGGGAAGGAGAACTAAGCATTCCTTATAAGGGGTGTGGATACCTTCCCTATCACAACGCATTTTAAAGCCATGAGGGCAGCAGATCCCATAAGAACTCTGCAGTTAAGCGTACTCGGGCGGGAGTAGTACCAGGATGGGTGACCCCCTGGGAAGTCCTCGTGCCGAGTGGCCCGAAGCGGAAAATATTGTGATACGTGCCAGAGGGGGATGTTACAAATGGTATCAGAGCCAGGGCACGGGTCGATGTGTTCGACAGGGACGTCGAACCCTATAATGGGGGGTGAAAGTGGGTTAGATCTGATCCCACATCGGTTGGGAAGGAGAACTAAGCATTCCTTATAAGGGGTGTGGATACCTTCCCTATCACAACGCGTTTTAAAGCCATGAGGGCAGCAGATCCCATAAGAACTCTGCAGTTAAGCGTACTCGGGCGGGAGTAGTACCAGGATGGGTGACCCCCTGGGAAGTCCTCGTGCCGAGTGGCCCGAAGCGGACAATATTGTGATACGTGCCAGAGGGGGATGTTACATCATCGAACTTCACTTCCTTAGAGTGGGTCTCTCCGAAGAACTCCCCGACAACACCCTCGACAATTTGACCCAACTCACCACTCTCTTTCTCCGTTACAACGCCCTCTTCGGTCCACTCCCTACATACATCTTCTCACTAGTTAACCTCTGTAATATCTACCTCCAAGACAATCTGTTTTCAGGCCCGATTCCAAATTCGTTTTCCCCTCTCATGAATCTCGTTAGGGTTAGCTTCAAGAATTGGATTGCGATTCCAGATTTAATCCTAATCTAGTTTCCAATTCCAATTCCACATCCTGATAGGCTACACAATTCCAGGCCAAGACATCAACATAATATATGAATTAATGAGCTACAACGAAGACGGACATCAATATCACCTCCAAAGGAAAGAAATAAATTCTCTTGAGGTATTCCTTTCCCATTTCGTCGTCAGCTTCGGTGATATTTCTTTCTGATTAAACGATAGAGTGAGTGGAGGAAGAGGGAATATCGATGGGCTGAGGAACACCATATTCAACATTGCAACTTCCATTGCTCCGATGCTTCTTTTTTGTATGTGTTTGAGGATGAGAACGCGGAAGATAGTGGTGGAGATACTGGCTTCGGTGCTAAGGAAACAAGTGATGGGTGGTTGCCGATGAGGATGGGCGATGGCAGAGAAGGAAAAAGAAGGTGGTTCCGGTTGGAAATTGGGTTTATTTCTTGTACATGGGGGGAGTTAGAACTAATCTTGAATTAAGGAATGGAAGATTTTTAGGAGAAGACAAGAGTTGTTTGTTGATTTGCAATTGAGGATGAGCAAATAGATGAATCAATGTATGTGTGTGAGAGAGAGATCGAGCTTGTGGTATGGGTTTTTATAACTAATTTTATGTTTGAAGTTGAATGATGTCACACCCCAAAACCAGGAACGGCGGAAACGTTATGGGGCGGAGGACGTCATGTATAATATCAACAACAATGTAAAGTAGTAAACAAGCAACAACATCATCCATTGCATTAATAATATAATTATTATACAAATGTGTTCTGTCAAATTTTGATAACACTAAAGCATAAATCAAAATGAAAGATAAGTCTTGAACAAGCTCCATCTTCCTTTCTCCTTGCATCGGTACCTGTCTATGATGACCTGAGGATACAAGTAATTTTGAAAGCGAGTATCAGCTTTGAAGCTGGTGAGATCATAAGTATTTAGTGTCTTAATTTGTATGTAAGTATTTGTAAGTCTATGTATTGTAAGTATTGAAAGTGTATATGAACTGTAAGTGTTTGAAAAACCCTAGAAATCCCTATGATTCCTACTAGTATATGAAGGTGTCTTCTACCAAGACCTAACTGTTCTGAATGTAGTCTTCTACCAAGACCTAACTGTTCTGAATGTAGTCTTCTACCAAGACCTAACTGTTTTGAATGTAGTCTTCTACCAAGACCTAACTGTTCTGAATGTAGCCTTAGTACTACCCTTTGGTACCAGGGTAACTAACGATGTTAACCGATGACATCCGTAGATGTACATTTACCTCTGTTGCTAACAGCTGGGTATAGGAATAGTCAGTCCCTTAAAGTATACCTGTAATGGTATCAACCGTTGACATCCGTGGATGTGCTTTTACCTCTATAGCTAACAGAGATTCTAGGAATGGTCAATCCCGCAACGTATCCTTTGGTACTAGGATATTAAATCCAATCTATCTCGTTGATTATGTGATTGTATCACAAGGTAAAGATAAGAATGAGGATTTGATAACAGAGTCGATACATATAAAATGTAATAGGACTCCTCCTGTAATATCTATGTAAAAGTACTCCTATAAGTGTGATCATGTAATTGTACTTATGTAAGTGTGATCATGTAATAGTATAGTAGAGTACTGTAATGTTCTACGTGTGCTAGCTGAAATGTGTGTTCTCTCTATCTAGCAAGTATAGTAATGTGCTGTAATGTTCTACGTGTGCTAGCTGAAATGTGTGTTCTCTCTATCTAGCAAGTATAGCAATGTACTGTAATGTTCTACGTGTGCTAGCTGTAATGTGTGTTCTCTCTATCTAGCAAGTATAGTAATGCACTGTAATGTTCTAGAAGGTATTGACTCATGAATGAACTGACTCATTTGTATGATATCGTGTTCTAGTAATAGTTCTAGTATCTTCCTAAACTACCCATATGGTAGTTTACTAGCAGTCTAACTGGTACGTATGGACATGGATGTATACCCTTGCTACCCAAGGGCATGAGATGAACTGGAAGGACCTTTTATGACTATATAGGTACACATGATATATAACTAATATTTAAAGGACTTTCGGACGAGTAACCGATATCCCACCAGACCACATCTCAAGCGCGAAAAGGAAATAGGGTGGATAGCCTTCCTAAGTCTTTTAAACATTTCTTATATAACTATACATATAGAGGCATGCAATTTATAATATAAAAGCATAAATAAGTTTTGTAAGACATTTGAAACATAAATATTATTTTAAGAAAATATCGACTTGATGTCAATCTATAAAACAATTTGAAGGCATAAGTTTGATAAAACAATTTAAGTCTAAGGAAACATTTGTTTGAAACACAGTTGTAAATAAGTTTGAAAGGTAATGTACCGAGTAAGATGTACAGTGTAATAAGGAGTTTAAAACATATAAAATGTTTATAAAAATCATTTGAAGGAAACGGTTTGGTAAAACGGCTAATGAGTAGCCAAATCATTTGAATGCTGTATATTAATCACATGTGATTGATGTAATAACTAGCATAATTCTACTTATTAATCACATGTGATTGATATAATAACAAGCATGTTTCTACTTGTATCCCCCCCATAGAACATTTAATAATAGTTTAAAACATTAGTTAAGGGGTATGAACTCACCTGCAATAAGTGACTGGAATTGAACGGACTGTTATCGTACGGAAGGATCGGACAAGTGCTTGGTGTCAAGTGAAGACTTAGACACACACAATGATCCTAATTACATATGAAAACATATGTATATAAATAATTAGTGATTTAAAACACTAATTATACAAGTAATAACATTTAAGCGCGAGGAAAACACTTTTGGTCAAGTGCTAGGAGGCTAATGGGTTGCAACAAAGGAGTGCAATGCCCCTAATGGAAGTTTATGGTCAAATGACCATATGATTTGGAGTTTACGGCCCAGGGGAGTAAACTCCTGGCCGTAAACTCTCCTTAGGGTCCCTAATTGAAGCTTAGAATTACTACAACTCTAGTGGGGAATTGTTTCAAGGCTATACAAGGGTTTGGGTACCATATGAACTCCTTTGGGGATTTTACGGCCCATAGACCATATTCCCTTGGAGTTTACGGCCGTAAACTCCCTTGGGAGGGTTTATATGGTGCTTTCAAGTCTCTAAATTAACTAGGAACAAATATAGGCTTTGGTACTTGGCTTTAGAAGAGTTTATGGCACATTTGGCACCATTTTATGGAGTTTACGGCCATAGAACCTTTTGGGCCGTAAACTCCCTCACTCTTGGTGTTATAAGTGTTTTAACTAGTCCAAAACTCATCTAGGTACATGCCCAAATTGGTCTCTTGGATTAAGGAAGGATTTAGGGTGTCCTTTGACCCCTTTATAGGAGTTTACGGCCCAAGAACTACTCTTGGCCGTAAACTCTTCAACACTTGTGTTTCCATGTGTTTTCTAGGTTCTAATCACTTTAGGTTACATGTCTATAATAAAGTCCAAGCCTTAGGTGCCTTAAAAACACCATTTGAGCAAGTTACAAGGGAGTTTACGGCCTAAGCTATTCTTGGGTCGTGAACTCCTAAACTTGGGTGTTTCTTGGTTGATTTCTTGTCCCTAACACACCCTATACAAGTCCAAGGTAGTTACTAATCACGGGGGACAATCTAGGCTTGGTTTCGGGAGTTTACCGCCCAAGAACACCTTGGGGAGTAAACTCCTAAATCGGATGATTTAGCTATGTAATCTATGTTATGAACACAATTAAAGCTTTCTAACACTAGTAGAAAGAGTTACTCATAATTTAGGATAAAAAAACCCGAAGATCCGTGAGAGAGAATTTGGCTTTTCTCTAAATGGAATTCAACTAATGAACCAATTTGGTTCAGAATTCTATTTATAGTCCTGAAATATTTTTGGCAGAAAATATTTTTATTCCTGGAACGAACTCTAATGTCCTAGAGTCTTGGAATAATAGTGTTGCACAAAACTCTAGTGCATCCACTCTCCTAATATCTCCTTAAGTGTAAAATCCTGAAAACTGCCAAACTTATACTCGAAATCTGAGTTTACATTGTAACTGATCTACATCTATTGGCTTGATATGGTTTGTTCAGAATGGAAATTTCGGGTAGTCACAAATGATCCAACAATGGTAAAGAGAAAATGGTGAAGAAGACATATGGTTCGTTTTTTGCAGATGAGGTCACAAACTAGGAGAGAGAGAGCGAGAGAGAAAGAGAGAGATGTGGGACCAAATTAATTATTTATTTTCTTTATTCATTTAAATTAAATAGAAAAAAAAACATAGAAAATATATCAGAAGGGCATTAGTCCTTTCAATTTTACGAGGGACCAAATTTACGAACAAACATGACCAAAAGGACCATGAAGCCAAAAAAGTCGAAGTTTTGACTAAACCCCCAAAAATTGCATACCACAAGGACCATTTTTGCAGTTTTGTCTTTACTATTTAAAACAAGAATATCGTACGTGTCAAACCCACCACCCAAATCAATTTTAACCCATATCCAAAAACAATATCAAACATTTTCTTATTTACCCATCTTTCTGCAAATGAGGTCTTCTTCCAAACAAAGTTTTCAAACCATGATTTTTATAAAAATCAACTTAACTAATTTAATATAGAATACGCTACTTATCCCCACTCGTCCTCGACACCTAAATGCGTCTAATTTGTAAAATTTGTCCTAAAACAGAATTAAACCTACCCTTATAGATCGAAAATTTAAAGTTTTGGATCCTATCAAACAGATGAATTATATGGTCAAATTGAACATGATGATAACTACCAGGCAACATAGTTGAACGATACTAAATAAACTACCAACTTAGTTTTTAAATTGAAATCTTACTTCAATCCAACAAATCTTTGAATCCAACCCTTTATAAGTTTGTTCCCTTTTCTCCGTTAAATCTTCACCGTTTCACAAACTTCTAATTGGGATTTCACATGGTTTCTTGTGGTCTTTATATTACCCACCTTCTCTACAGTTACAAACCTTTCAATTGTCTGAATTTAATCTACCATCATGGATGACAGTTTTGTGGGTTTAATCTCCATAATTACCATTATTTCCTTTAATTACCAAAATAATTATGCTAATAATTATTTACCTATATATTTTTTTATTGAGTTATTACAGACTTCCCCCCTTCGAAAAATTACGTCCTCAAAATTTAAATTAAGTAAACAAATATTGATATTTTGTCTTCATTTCTCATTCATTTTCCAATGTCGCATTCGATCCCTTATGATACTTCCTTTTTAATTATTGGTATCTCTACAATCCCTAACTTCGTAACTTTTCGAAAATTGCAATAGGCTACGTATAACGTAACTTTTCACTATCATACTTTCTCGAAATGATACATACTTCCTTGCTTGCGTCCGTCAAACACTTCCTTATGTTTGAGACATGTAATATGTTATGGATTCCATGACTTACCTTTGGTAGCTCCAATAAGTAACCTAGCTCTCCAACCCATTTCATAATTACAAGAAGGTCAATCATATCGGAGGCTCATATTTCCTTAACCAACACGCACTATGTATTTCCATGAGAATTCCTTCAACCTGACTTTGTCTTCTACTTGAAACACTACTGGCTTCCGACGTTTAACTGCCCAACCTTTTGGTCATTCCTAAGCATCCTTCAAGTTAATCCAACACAATGGTACACTTCTGTGACATCCCCATTTTCACGGCCAGAAAAGACAGATTTTGTTTATGCTTTATAAAAATCAGAGTGCATCTTTTAATAAAAATGTTGTGGAATTTGTTTCCAGTAAAACATGATAAATACGTTATCAAAGCAATTTTGAAGAAAAGTATTTTTTTTTATTCATTTAAAACATTTGGGATGTCATCGTCAATACATAAACATAAGCATAAACAGAACTTACATTTATTTACACTAGTGATCTACATCTCTTTTAAATCTCTCAGTGTAAAGTAGCTTCGTATCGACACCTGTGATACAAATAAACTGAGTGGGTCAGGTTGGGAAACCTGGTGAGTACATAGGGTTTTCAACCCACAATAATATAATTATTATGTTCAAACAATCAAATAATCAACCCAATTACCCATCCCCATTATCTTCTTTACTCTTAAGGATCTACCCTAAGAATCAACCAATTCTCGTTCATACATTCCTAAGGATCATCCTAAGGAATCGGCACGAAGTCCATCGTCACCGGGGTTTAGGCACTAAGTCTGCATAGTCTCTAGAATTTATACAACAGGCACTAAGTCTGCATAGTCGCCAGGGTTTTGGCACCAAGTCTGCATGATCACCAGGGTTTAGGCATCAAGTATGCATGATCGCCAGGGTTTAGGCATCAAGTCTGCATGATCACCAAGGTTTAGAGTACACCGAGAGAACACATTGTTCACAACACTTACAGGTTGCGAGCCTGCTAGTGTTCCACTGGACTGTCTAGAATAGTCCGTGGTTGTCATCCATACTCTGCTGAATGACGGGGCCATCGTTTGGGAAAGGGCTTCTCACATCGTTCACCTCTCACCCTCACCTCGTGGTCTATAACACCTCTCAACTCATCGTCCAACTTATATTCCATCTATTACATCTACCCATGTTTTACCCCAACATTTTTGTAGATATAAAATACATATACAATTTAAATCATTTAAAACATGTATAAAATCGTTCATCCAGCATAGACAGCAAGTACTAAGACAATATGTACACATAACACGTAATTTATATTAAAATACTTCATATCTATGTGTAATATGAAAGGGAATATGCACTCACTTGATTAGGTGGTGATTCCGAACTCAGACAACACTTCTTTATCTCAAAACAATTTTTTTCGACAAAACCTAGTATCAATACCACTAGGGTTTAGTTTTTAATGTTAACCGCGACTAATTAATAATCTAGCTATTATTACTATTATATAAGCGTTAATCAATACTTATATAACCCATAATAATAGCCAAAGTACTTATTATAAGTTCCTAATAACGTTGCTATAATTAAATAAAAGGTATATTAAATATAATATAGGCGTAGCTCACTTACAACGGGTTTTTATTAAAAACCGGACTTCGTTGGAGCAGCGTTTCTGAGTCGAAAGCTTTTCTTCTCGTAGCCGTCGGGCGCTCCGGGGCTTCCTTCTCGTGCTAGGGAGGTTCCCTAGACTTGGGAGGGGTTTAGGGAGGCTAGAGAGAAGTTAGACAGAGAAAGAAATGCTTATGGTGTGAAGAAATAATGAAGGGTTCACCTTTTATTTATAGAGATTTTATAGTAAAGTTGCCGCTAAGTTTCGTCCATATCTTCCGTGTACGAGCTCCGTTTTATACGTTCTTTATATCCACGCGTTTGTATTTACGAGGACTACAACTTTCATTTAGACCTCGTCGGCTAATTCTTCTTCTATCTCAGATTTACAAAAACTGTATCCTATTTATCGCGCTCGAAGAGTAGCGACTAAGCTTCGTCCATATCTTTCGCATACGAGCTCCGTTTCCGACTTTATTTATATCCACGCGTTGGTATTTACGAGTACTACAACTTTCATTTAGAATCCGTTGGCTAATTCTCATTCTATCTCGGATTTATAAAACTGTATCGAATTTATCGCGCTCGAAGAGTAACGACTAAGCTTCGTCCATATCTTTCGCATACGAGCTCCGTTTCCAAATTTATTTATATCCATGCGTTGGTATTTATGAGTACTACAACTTTCATTTAGACCTCGTTGGCTAATTCTCAATCTCTCTCGGATTTACAAAACTGTATTGAATTTGTCACGCTCGAAAAGTAGAGACTAAGCTTCGTCCATAACTTTCGCATACGAGCTCTGTTTTTTACTGTCTTTTTATCGTTTAACTCCTATTAACGATATCTTCATTTCTCGTTTAGATTATTTTGGCTGAAAATCGACCGATCTAAAATTCGAATTTTCAGGTTGTGCACTTCTATGCTAAATCTTAGAAAAATCATAACTTCCTCATACGAAGTCAGATTTGGGCGTTCTTTTTATGGACGATCTCATTTTAACATATTCTACGACTTTTGTTTAGATTACTAAGGCTAAAAAGTCCTCCATCGTAAATTCACTATTTACGTCTCCCGATGTCGTGTCGGTTTTGCCGTAAAACTTCGACGAACCATAACTTCTTCGTTATAACTCGGATTTTTGTGTTCTTTATATGTACGGAACCCTTGAGACGTATTCTAAAACTTGGTTAAGACTATTTATTCTAAATAATCTTTTGTCGAAAAGTCATTTTCGACCCCTATTATCTCTAAATTGACTAGCCCGGATCTACGGGCGTTACAACTTCCTATCATATAAACTTTCATACTTGACCAAAGAACCCATTTCTCCTTGGAAACTCTATTGACATAAAACAAAGGCCCGATCAGAAATACGTAACTAAACTATCTGATAAACATACAACCTAAATAACTTTTCCATAAAGTATATTTCATCCGATGACATAATTTAAGGGAACAATTTAGATATCTAGAGAAAGAACCAATGGTCCACTTCCCTTCCCACTTGGCACAACTTGTCCATTGTGCTCAAGCATTTAAATATCCAAGGAAATGAGTAACATCTCAAATCCTATCCTCGTAGGTCACAACACACCCCTTATGTTCCCGACTATCATACACCCATGTCCCCATTAAATGTGTCATTATACACCAGTTAAACAAACCTAAAGCTTTCCACTTATCCTCTACCATGGATTCTTTGTGACTCTTCTTCGGTCCACCCAGTAAACTGACAATTACATCAATTCTCATCATTTTGAATCTTACTTGATTCCTTCCTTAGCTTATGACTTAGATCATAATTGAAAATGTTATCCTTCCCTAGGTGACATAATACCTCATAGTCACTGTCTCTTAGAATTCCCACTCATCTTGTTGCCTTATTTTCAATCATATATGATTAAACATGAAATTGACACTCTTGTAGTCAGTAAAGATCTTACACCTTCTTTGATTCTTGGTAATCTACGCATATTTACATCGTCCCATCATTCTTCATGACGAACAACACCGGTGCACCCCACGGTGATGTACCGTGTCAAATAAAACCTTAGAGGTCCTAAAACTACTAAATAAATTCTTTCATCCTTGTTGGTGCTAACCAATAGGACTCTCGAGAACTCCCTTACAATTGGTATACGTACAATATCATGTTCCCTTATATGGCACCTACACCTAAATAGTTTCCTTCTTATAATCTATGTAACTTGGTTTTCAAAAACCAATCCATTCATATCATGATATCAATATCTCATAGTGTTATGGGTACTAAATTTAGTGATGCTAAATAATTATCTATTTCATTCAAGCAGTCATCAAATTTCGTTCTCATGACTACACAATGATCATCATCAATCTTTATTTCTAAAAGATTTGCATTTATATTTAGGCACTTACAAAAAGTAATGAAAAAAAAAGTTTACATCTACATCCAATAGCACCTATAATATAGAGTTTACTAAGAAAGTACATGCCACTATATCGGGGTATCCTGAGCTTCCTAAATTGTCATACGGAAAGCTCTTCCATTTGTTCTTGTCATTTATGCCTTTTCATCTCCCGACCGGTTCCCTTTCTCTGTCATCATGCGTTGGTTATTGTTACCCTTACTCTAGGGACAGTTTGACCTGATGTGATATGGGGACCTACACCCATAACATATTTTCCCTATTTTACAATCTGAAGCGATATGTCCTATCTTTCCACATTTGTAGCAAGTTCTTTGGTTCATATTACACCCTCTTTTATGGAAACGTTTGCACATAGTACAATGTTCTATCCAAGATTGTTGCTCATAGTTAAGATCTGAACTATAAGTCTTGCCTTTCTTTGAGTCTATATTTGAACTTTCCAACTTCCTTTTCCTGAATCCTTATTCTTACCCTGACGATTCTTTTCTCGCTCTCGGCCTTCTGCGGCGTCTAAAACAGACTAGAAGGTACATGGTTTCTAAATTTCTACAAATTCACGAATGGCGGTTTTTATTCCCCATATATACCTCTCAACCCTCATTTCCTCCATAGACACATAAAACTTTGCAAATCTAGATTTCTTAGTGAACTTAGTAGTGTACTCTCTCACTGTCATATTCCTTTGTTCCAACCTCAAGAATTCTTCTTCCAACTGCTTGATCGTCGTTTGAGGACAAAACTTTTCTTTGAAGATTTTCGTAAACTCATCCCATGTCATTCTCTTGGCCGCATCATGCCCCCTAACTTCTTTCACCATACCCCACCAATCTATAGCCTCCCTTTTTAGCATTATCGCAACATAAATCACCTTGTCCTCATCCGCACACTTGCTAGTATCAAATGTTCCCTCAATCTCCATGATCCACGTTGATGACAAAATGGGATCAATTTCTTCATTAAATGTTGGTGGCCTACAATTCATGAACGTCTTGTAACTACAACCCCTCCGTTCATGGTTTGCAATGTGCCTTGAGGGTTGTGTAATGCTTAGGTTAGGATTTGTATTTGGTCTACTATACTTGTAGTCTTCTTCACCTCCGCCCAAGTTACACTGGTACGCACTCATTATTACATCTCATTCCTGAGCAACTATATTTGGCAAGGTGGCGTGTGTCGCCCAAGCAATCTCATCAACCAACTATTCTCTAGTGATCATGTTTGTCGCACGACCCCTTCTGCGACCTCGACCACGACTGAAGTGGGAGCTGGAGCTACCCTGGCCAGACGGTTCAGCTATCCGTGCTATTACAACTCCTCGCCCTCTTCCTCTACTCCGACCTCCTCCACTTCCTTGGCCGTGTCCACGACTCGCATTAGGGATCAGCGGAATTTTTAGTACATCTCCAGGTGCTCTAACATAAGCTCCAACTGGGATGTGTTCTTCCTCCGGGGTGATCCTAGCAAACCTTCCAGATCTCCTTGAAGACATGATACCTAAAAGCGAGATGTCGTCTAATTTAGTCGTTTGATTACCTCTCATTCCTTCCGTCTAAGTTTAAGTGTATATGCAAATACGTAATCTGCTTAAACAACTTTCTGATACCAACTTGTAACACCCCAATTTTCATATATAGGTTATATAAAAAATAATCGTCCAACATCTCCCAAGATCAATTCTGAATTTACTTATAGACTAAACTACAGCGGAAGCAACATAAAATAAAATACAGTCTTCAACCGAAGAGCTTCGGGTGTTACGTCTTTGTGGAATTCCTCTGTCGTCTTCTGGATCAATCCTTCTCCTTGGACTTTTCTCTTCCACTTGCTAAATAGTTTTCTGAGTTGCGGTAAGCCTAGGCCCTAGTAAGTTTGTGTTGCACATAATGTCCATCACTAAAAAAATGGTTTTATCATATATGTTCAATAAATCATACAACGAAACATAACACACGGTGTCAATATTTAGGGGAACAATTAATTATCCAGAGAAAGAACCAGTGGCTCGTTTCCCTTCCCCTTGGTACAACCTATCAATTGTACTCAAGAATCTTAAATATCCAAGGAATTGAATTTAATTCTCAATTCCCGTCCCTACCGATCACACATATGTGCCATGCTCACGACAATTAAACACCCACCCGTTCCCGCTAAACATGTCATCCAAAAAAAACACACACAGTAGATAACAAATCCAAAATAACAATTGCATGCAACCACACTTATCATAAAACATACTATCAATAAATTACTAAAACCGCATAATAAACGCATGATAACCATTTATGTGCGAGCAACCACAGAACACAGAAAACTCACCTCGTTGGCATTAAGTCTTAACCGAATCTTGTTACGCTACACACACCCTGCATTTAACCAATATATTTTCTAAGACCATAATTCTAGAAATGTGACCATTTTGGTTCGACCATCCGCATGTGTCTCACAATATATGGTTGAGTTATCCGCATGTTATGTTCAACCCGACCAACACTTTATATTTTAACTATAATATTCAGAGGCTAATTACGCGACTATGATCCATAATTTATAAATATTTTAATAACAAAATAAACGAGAGAACCCATATATACATGGTTATGTCGATATAAATAAAGTTTAAAACTTTCGCCAAATACATGAATTTAAGAGCATCACAATTTGTGTGAGTAAAAATATATATAGTATATCCATGTGGTCTCTTTTCTTTTACTTAATTTGAATAAACAAAAATACGTAAGTAAAATCAATTATAAAACTCCAAGGACCATATTGAAATATATGGAACATTGACTCTTTGAGATAAATAACAAATTAGAAAAGCAGATCATTTGAGGTTTGAGGGCCGATTTGTAAAGTTGGGAAAAGTTTTTTTTTTTTTTTTTTTTTTTTTTACCATTTAAAACAAAAATATTGTACGTGTTAAACTCACTCAAACCCCCACCCAAATCAATTTTAACCCATATCCGATAACAATATCAAATGTTTTCTTCTTTACCCATCTTTCTGCAAATGAGGTCTGTTTCAAACAAATGAATTATACGATCAAATTGAGCATGGGGATAACTACCGGGACATGCAACACAGTTGAACTATACTAAATAAATTACTCAAAAGTCAGAATTCCACTAAAAAAGGCTCCTTCGAAAACTCAATCACTCAAAAAGAGAAAAGAAATTACAGGGCAGATAATGAAAGTCGAAAATTGATGATCGACATTTGGTAAATCGATAGAGAAGTCTGGAATAGAAGATATAGAAGAAGGATTTACAAATGGAAGCCGACTGATAATCTGTTTTGGACGATGTTATTCAAGCCCCTTCAAAATCTTTGAAACATGCAAACAAAATAAATAAAAAATAGGGCAAAATCTTTGAAACCTTCAAAATCTTAGGGTTCAATCAGTGAACAAAGGCGTAATTGATTGTGAGGGAAATCGCGATTGAAGTGGAGAGGATGAGCACAGTCGAAGGCGTCGATGATTGGGAGGGAAATCACCATTCTGCCGGTGTTTTTAGCATTTGTCATAGTTGGAAAAAATAGGGGAATTGTTGAAGATGAAAAATCAACTTAAAAGCATTTCCAACCCACCCCAAACTATATTTTCTCCCTCATTTCTTTCCTCATTTCTCTCTAACCCTATCCCATTTTCATCTTTATTTTTGGAAGATATTCATATCTTCAAAATGGAGGTGAAGTTTGGTTGTCAATTTTAGTCCATCTTATTTTTATTTTATACATTTCTAATTTATTTTATCTACTAATTATAATTTAAATGCAATATTTAATATTTATAATATCATGTTATATTCCAATTTATATTAATTAATCATAAATATAGAGTTTAATTAGTAGAGGGGTATATTTGACAATATATATAAGTTATAAAAATGGAATATTCTAGGAATATATTTTTTGAGGTAAAAAATGGGGTAGAAAATGGAATAGGGTTGGAGATGAAACACTGTTTACTCCATTTATGGGGGAAAAAATGGAGATTGGTTGGAGATGGTCTAAGGTGGAATAGAGAAAACAAAAAAGAAGTGGTGGGAATGTCGGTGGAGGGATCTAGAAAAAAAAAACAACAACGTTGGAGGCGGTGTATATAAGACACACTAGGTGAATGCCCGCGCGTTGCGCAAAAACAACTATATAGCCGACATTTTTACAAATATATGTTTTTTTAAATAAACAATAATGTTGTCAAATTTGATATAATAATTTGTATACTATTTTGATATAATATACTGATTATTTTGAATTATATGATAATATATACATATATTAAAATTGCATAATCTTTATCTTTTGAATGACATCTACCCGCAGGTTGCTCGTGAATAAAATTAAATATCATATATGGTTTAATGTTATTTATAGTTTTTGTTATAGTTAATTAATTTTTTAAAATTTATTTGTTTAACTTTTTAATTTCTGTCATTGTAAACATCAAACAATTTTTTTTAAATGTAATAATATAATCATTTAAATAGAGTTATTTTTAACTATTGTTATTTTAAGCTATTTATTTAAAAACTTTTAACGATTATAAAAATATCCTTAGGATATATTTTAATTAAATTGATATTACAATTTAATTTTTGCATTTAGCATTATAATTTATTACTTTTAACTATTCAAAAAATATTCTTTGGATTTTTAAGTGGAACTAAAATTTATATCGAAGTTGACCCTATAATATTATATTTAAATTAAAACTTCAAGTATTTTGTCCAAACCTTTCAAAAGTTGTAGCTTTAAACTGATAATGGTTTACATACAACAACATATTAAATATAATAAATTAAGTATAATATGTTAAAAGTTAAAGACATAACTTTATAACTAGAAGTAAAAATATTATTTTAATATTGAAATTTAGTTTATTTATTATTACACTTTAGGTTTGATACTTATTTAACCTTATTACACAACTTATAATTATTATCAGAAAGTCACTACAATTTATCACTTTTAACTATTTACAAGGCATTTTTCGGTTGTTTAAGTTGAATTAAAATTTATATTTAAGTTGATCCTATAAGGTTATATTTAAATTAACAATTTAAGTATTTTATACAAATTGTTCAAACAACAATATATTAGACTTAATAAAATAAGTATAATATGTTAAAAGTTAAAAACATAACTTTATAAGTGGAAGAAAATATATTCTTTTAATATTGAGATTTACTTTATATATGATTACACTTTAGGTTTTATATTTATTTAACCTTATTAACCAACTTATAATCATTATTAGAAAGAAATTGAAAAGTTTGCTTAATGTTTTAATTTCTATCATTATAATTATTTAAAACATTAAACATTGTTTTTTTATTTTAAAGCTAACAATATAATTATTTATATAAAGTTGTTTTTAACTATTGTTATTGTAAGTTATTTTAAGCTACTTATTTGGAAACTTTTAACGATTATAAAAATATATTTAAGAAATATTTTAGTTAAATTGAAATTACAATTTAGTTTTTGCCTTTATCACTACAATTTATCACTTTTAACTATTTACAAAATATTCTTTAGTTTTTTTAAATAGAACTGAAATTTATATTTGAGTTGACATTGTAACGCGCAGAAACACCTATATAGTTGAAGTCTTTACAAATATATATTTTTTAAAATATAACACTAACGTTGTTGTTAAATTTGATATAATAATTCGTATATTAATTTAATATAATATATTGATTATTTTGAATTATATGATAATATATAAATCTATTATAACGTTATAATCTCAATCGTTTGAATGACTTCTACTCGCGAGTTACACATCAATAAAAATAAATATTATATATGGTTTAATATTATTTATAGTTGTTATTTTTAACTAATTTTTTAAAATTTATTTGCTTAATGTTTTAATTTCTATTATTATAATTATTTAAAACATCAAACATTATTTTTTGATTTTAAAGGTAACAATATAATCATTTATATAGAGTTATTTTTAACTATTGTTATTATAAGTTATTTTAAGCTACTTATTTGAAAAGTTTTAACGATTATATAAATATATTTAGGAAATATTTTAGCTAAACTAATATTACAATTTAGTTTTTGCATTTATGACTATAATTTTTCACTTTATATACTCGCGAGTTACACATCAATAAAATTAAATATTATATATGGTTTAATATTATTTATAGTTGTTATTTTTAACTAATTTTTTAAAATTTATTTGCTTAATGTTTTAATTTCTATTATTATAATTATTTAAAACATCAAACATTATTTTTTGATTTTAAAGGTAACAATATAATCATTTATATAGAGTTATTTTTAACTATTGTTATTATAAGTTATTTTAAGCTACTTATTTGAAAAGTTTTAACGATTATATAAATATATTTAGGAAATATTTTAGCTAAACTAATATTACAATTTAGTTTTTGCATTTATGACTATAATTTTTCACTTTTAACTATTTGCAAAATATTATTTGGTTTTTTAGTGGAACTGAACATTATATTTAAGATGACACTGTAATGTTATATTTAAATTAACAATTTAAGTATTTTGTCCAAACTGTTCAAAAATTGCAGCTTTAAACTGATAATGGTTTACATGCAACAACATTTTAATCCTAATAAATTAAGTATAATATGTTAAAATTTAAAGACATAATTTTATAAATAGAAGTAAGGATATTATTTTAAAATTGAAATTTAGTCTATTTATGATTACACTTTAGGTTTGATATTTATTTAACATTATTAACCAACTTACAATCATTATTAGAAATACACTACAATTTATCAGTTTTAACTATTTATAAAATAATCTTTGGGTTGTTTAAGTTAAATAAAATTTATATTTAAGTTGAGCCTATAATGTTATATTTTAATTAATAATTTAAGTATTTTATACAAATTGTTCAAAAATTATACCTTTAAAATGATAATGATTTACATCCAACAATATATTAAAACTAATAAATTAAGTATAATATGTTAAAAGTTAAAAAGCATAGTTTTATAAGTAGAATTAAAGATATTATTTTAATATTGAAATTTAGTTTATATATGAATACACTTTAGATTTGATATTTATTTAACCTAATTACCAAATTATTATTATTATTATAAAGAAATTGAAAAGTCATGGGAGTTTCAAATGAATGTGGTGAAAGGAAAAAAGAATGGGGGTTTCAAATGCATGAGATTCAAGAAAAAATGCTAGGTTTATAAGTATGTATGATTAGGCGAATGTCCGCGCGGTGGTGTGGGATATAAATAAATATTTTATATTAAAAATAACTAAATCATTGTTATTAACAATTAAATAATAATTTCATAAAAAATATAAAAAATGATTTTTAGTATTGTTATTATGTTGAACTTATATTATAAAAGATAAGGTTGGAACTTGAAGTTATTTTACATATACAAAGCTATATGATTAAAATAGAAAAAAAAAATTATTTTTTAAAAATAAATAAATCGTTATTTTTATCTATTAAATAATAATTTCATATTAAATTAAAACGTTTGTATTAAATATTATCATTATGTAGAAAATACGATAATATAGACATCTTTTTATCTATCTTAAATTTTATCATTATGTGCAAAATATGATAATAGAGACAACTTTTTATCTTAAATAGTAAAAAAAATGTTTTGTATCATAAATATTACCATAATTATGTAGAACATATGATAATAGTGACGTCTTTTATAAGGTTAAAACTTTAAATTGTGTTACATATAGGGTTGTAAAAATTGACTAACACAACCAAATACTCGGCATGTTACTTAAACTCGCCCTCCAATGGAAGCAAGTTTGCCTAACTCAGCCAAAAGACACTCAGATACTTATTAAACTTGATCCAAATCTAAAAGATACGGTCCAAAAAAATCATTTTCGAAATTCTGAAATTTAATTGGTCACTTGTCGACAAAGACAGTCTCACCAAAGAATACACTCAACGCCCTACAAAGTTAGATGTAAGGAAGATCTCATGTCTTAGTCCCTTTGAAATATTTCACAACCTTTCCTATTTATAGAGGAGAATACATTCTCTTGTTTACTCTCACGATCAATGTGGGATGAAGAAATTTTAATTAGACTCATTTCTTTATTTGCTACTAATTTCATTTTGTTAAATAAAATATTAAATAATAAAAATAAAACGTTATCCAGAAAATTTATTTTTCAATAGTTCCGTTTTTCAGTAATCTCGTAAGTTGCTATAAAAAATTAAGTTTTTATTGAATAAATTTTTGTTAAATCCTTAGATCATTAATTCAGTTAGGTAGTTAATATAGAAAGTTTGTTTATATGTATTTTCATGATTCAAAATGTCATTATAAAATGAATTCATTTATAAAATATAATCGAGTATACATTTCGTGCTTTTGAATCAAAGTGATTTTTCAAACAATTATAATTTTATGTTTAAGTAGATTTTTTTTTATATTTATATAACATTATGTAACTTATAATATTATTATAAACAATTTGAATAATCATGGGAGTTTCAAATGTATGTGGTGAAAGGAAAATGCTTCATTTATCGGTCCAAATTGATCAAACTCGGACCGATTCAGCTTAATATACCAAACTACATAACCTTTTTTCTATTGAAACCCGGTTTGAATATATTTTGTGTTTTTGAATCAAACTTATTTTTCAAACAATTATAATTTTAATTTTAGGTAACTTATTTATAATATTATTAGAAACAATTTGAAAAATCATGGGAGTTTCAAATGTATGTGCTGAAAATAAAATGCTTCCTTTATCGGTCCAAATTGATCAAACTCATATCGATTCAATTTAATATACCAAACTACATAACGGTTTTTCAACTGAAACTCTGTTTGAAACTAAAAAAATCTTGTTCAAAACCATTTTCGGGATTCTAAAACTTAAATGGACAGTTGCCAATAAAGACAATCTCACCAAAGAATACCCTCAACATCCTAAAAAGGTAGGCATAAGGAAGTTCTTATAGTTTGGTCCCTTTGAAACATTTCACAACTTTTCCTATTTATAGAAGAGGAAACGTTCTCTTGTTTACTCTCACCATCGATGTGGGATGAAGACATTGTAATAAAACACACTTTCTTGTTAATAAAACATTATTCAACTTATTTAGTAAAACACATTTCTCTTGTTTACCTTTTTTTTATTGTTCAATAGTTCCATTTTCTATAATCTCGAAAGTTGTTATCCAAAAAAGTAAGTTTTTATTGAATAACTTTTTGTTCAATTCTAAAATCATAAATTCAGTTAGGTACTTAATATAAAAAGTTTGTTTATATGTATTTTCAAGATTCAAAAGTTCATTATAAAAAGAATTCATTTATAAAATATAATCTGCGTATATATTTCGTGCTTTTGATCAAATCGAATTTTCAAACAATTATAATTTTATGTTTAGGTAGATGCTTTTTTATATTTATATAACATTATGTGACTTTTTTAAATATCATTGGAAACAATTTGAAAAATCATGGGAGTTTCAAATGTATGTAGTGAAAGGAAAATGCTTCTTTTATGGTCCAAATAGATCAAACTTGGACCGATTCAACTAAATATACCAAACTACATATTTTTTTTTCTAGTGAAACCCGGTTTCTATATATTTCATGCTTTTGAATCAAAGTGATTTTTCAAACAGTTATAATTTTAGGTTTAGGTAGATGCTTTTTTATATTTCTATAAAATTATGTAACTTATTTATAATATTATTAGAAATAATTTGAAAAATCATGGAAGTTTCAAATGTTTGTTGTGAAAGGAAAACGATTCCTTTATCGGTCCAAATTGATCCAGCTTCGGTTCAACTCGATATACCCAACTACATAATTTTTTTTCTAACTGAAACACAGTTTAAACCTGAAAAAATTCGGTTCAAAACCATTTTTGGAATTCTAAAAGTTAACTGGACACTTGCCAATATAGACAATCTCACTAAATAATACCTTCAAAATCCTACAAAGGTAGGCATGAGGAAGTTCTCATGGTTTGGTCCCTTTGAAACATTTCACAAACTTTCCTATTTATAGAAGAGGAAACATTCTCTTGTTTACTCTCACCATCGATGTGGGATGAAGACATTGTAATAAAACACCCTTTCTTGTTTATAGAACATTATTTAACTTATTTATAATATTATTGTAAAGAAATTGAAAAGTCATGAGAGTTTCAAATGAATGTGGTGAAAGGAAGTTAAAAAAGGGAGTTTCAAATGCATGAGATTCAAGAAAAAATGCTAGCTTTATAAGTATGTATGATAATGATTATTGGCTCCACCACCAGCCATTGACCAAGACAACCAAAAAATAAAAACTTCTTCAAAGCAGGGACCAAACTGTTAATATCATACATTATTGTGGCCAAATTATGAAGAGTAAATGTCTACGATTCATAAGTTTTTAAAGTTTTAACATATATATATATATATATATATATATATATATATATATATATATATATATATATATATATATATATATAGAGAGAGAGAGAGAGAGAGAGAGAGAGGAGCGTTCAATCGAGAACAATTCATATCGCGATAACATTTGATAACAAATTTTGACCAAACAAATTTTTTAATTAAAATTATAAAATGATATTCATATAAATAAAAAAATGTTAACCAACAATTAAAAAACCCACTAACTAACACCACTCACCACCCAACCAACACCACTCGCCACCACCACCCATCACTAACCACCACCACCAACCACCACCCACCACCTATCACTACCCACCACCCACCACCATCACCCATAATCACTACTTACCACCCATCACCACCACTCGCCACCACCACCCATCACCACTCACCACCACCACCACCACCACCACCACCCATCACTAACCACCACCACCCATTACCCCATCACTACTTACCCACCCACCCGCCACCACCCACCCACCACAACCTCCACCACCCACCACCACCACCACCAACCACCACCCGCCACCTCCACCCATCACTACCCACCGCCCACCACCTGTCATTATCCACCACCCACCACCAACCACCACCTGCCACCACCATCACCACCAACCACCAACCACCACCCACCACCCATCACTACCCAACACCTACCACCACCATCATCACCACCTAACCACCACCACCTGCCATCACCACCCACCTCCACCTCCCATCACCACCGCCTGCCACTACCTACCACCCATCACTACCTACTACCACCAACCACTACCCACCACCACCACCCATCACTAACCTCCACCACGAACCACCCATCACTACCAACCACCACCACCCATCACTACTCACAACCACCATCACCACCAACCACCACCCATTACCACCATCACCACCCAACCACCACCACCACCACCCACTACCCACCTCCACCACCCATCACCACCGCCTGTCACCACCACTAACAACCACTACCTACCACCCGCCACCACCACCCATCACCACTAACCACTACCCACCACCCATCACTACCCACAACCCACCACCACCCGCCACCCACATCACAACCACCCACCACCAACCACCACCCGCCACCACCACCCATCACTACCCACCACCACCAACCGCCACCCACCACCCATCACTACCTACCACCCACCACAATCACCACCCACCAAAACCACTACTCATCACTATCACCACTACTTGCAACTACCCATCATCACTCATCACCACCACCCCGCCTCCACCACCCGCCACCGCCACCCCCACCTACAAATTTTTGTTATTGTGTTTTGATTCATTAGTTTTTCTCTTGTATATAATTACATGTGATTATATGTATCGAGTCACATGTGATTATATGTATCGAATCATATATGATTTATATATTATTAAATACATATAAAATATTGTCCACATAAATCATATGTGATTAGATACATATAACTTCACGTCATTATATGTATTTAATAAAATATTATTTACGTGGGCCATATTTATTTTCGTGTTTTCGATTTAATAATTAGCATCATGTATTGAATCACATGTGATTATATGTATTTAATCACATGTGATTTACATGGACAATATTTGTTTTCACGTGTTGATTCTACAGTTGTTCTTGTGTATTTAATCACATGTGATTATATATATTTAATCACATATGATTCAAATGGAAAATATTTGTTCTTGCGTCGATTAAATAATTCTTCTAATATATTTAATCACATGTGATTATATGTATTTAATCACATATGATTTATGTGGACAAGATTCATTATTTCTTTCTCAATTCAATAGTTGTACTCATGTACCTAATCATATGTGATTATATGTATCAAATCACATATGATTTATATTGATAATATCCATGAGTCAATATTTTTTCTTATATATTTAATCATATGTGATTGTATGTATTAATCACATATGATTAATGTGGAAAAAGAAAAACTATTTAATCAAAAACGTGAAAATGAATCTTGTGTACAGAAATCATATGTGACTAAATGTACAAGAACAAATATTGAATAAGAATGTGAAAATGAATATTATACATATAAATCATGTCTAATTAGATACATATAATCTCATGTAATTAAGCGCACAAGAACAATAACTAAATCGAGAACGCGAAACTAAATATTTTCCACATAAATTCTAATCACATATGATTTATATAGATATCATTATTTTTTGTCCGTATAAATCATATGTGATTAGATACATATAATCACATATGATTATATATATTTAATCACATATGATTACAGTGAACAAAGAACAATTATTGAATCGAGAATGTGACAACAAATCTCATCCACATAAATCATATATGATTGGATACATATAATCACATGTGATTATATGTATTTAATCAGATATGATTTATGTAGATAATATTTATTTTCGCGGTTTCGACCGAATAATTTCTTTTGTGTAATTAATCACATGTGATTATATGTATATAATCACATATGATTTGAGGTGGAAAATATTCATTTTTTTCTTCTTGATTCAATAGTTGTGAGCATGTACTTAATCACATACGATTATACATATAATCACATGTGATAAAATACTTGAGAACAACTATTGAATCGACAAAACAAAAATGAATTATGTCCATATAAATAATATGTGATTAGATTCATATAATCACATGTGATTATATATATATTTAATCACATATGATTGATTTGGATAAAGATTTGTTTTCGCGTTCTTGGTTCAATATTTGTTATCGTGTATATAATTACATGTGATCGTATGTATCTAATCATATATGATTTAAATGGAATGATTTGTTTTTTCCAAATAAAATCATATGTGATTAGAAACATATAATCACATCTGATTAAATGTATTTAATCACATGTGATTAAAGTGGAAAAAAAACAATTTTTGAATCAAGAACACGAAAAAAGAATCTTAGCCACATAAATCATATGTGATTAGATACACATAATCATATGTTATTAGGGTATCTGTGAACAATAACATAAAACAAGTAATGCCTACATTATAGGAGAGTTAGTACTTACCTCCTTGATCTTGAAAATTAGATAGCATGATCAAGATGGATCCTTTCCTTTCTGAGAACCTACACAAAAATTATAACATTAGTTAGCACTCATCACCACCACCCGCCACCATCACTCACCACCCATTATAATCACTACCCCTACCACAACCCACCACCCCACATGTCACCCCCACCACCCTTCACAACCACCACCACCACCTAAACCTACCACCACCAAACATCACCACGCACCACCACAACCCATCATTATGTGTATATAATCACAGGTGATTATGTGTATCTAATCACATATGATTTATATGGACAATTTTCTTTTTTGTCAATATAAATCATATATGATTAGATACATATAATCACATGTGATTAGATTAATTTAATCTCATATGATTAAAGTTAAAAAAACAATAATTAAATCGAGAATATGATAATGCATCTTGTCCACATAAATCGTACGTGATTGGATACATATAATCACATGTGGTTATATTTATTTAATAATATATGATTTATGTGGACAATATTTACTTTTGCGGTTTCGATTCAATATAAATCATATGTTCTTAAATGTGTATAATCATATGTGATTAATGATACGACAACAACTATTGAATCGAGAACGCGTAAATGACTTGTCTACATAAATCATAATGTGATTAGATACATATAATCACATGTGATTAGGTGTATTTAATCACATATGATTAAAGTTGACAAAGAACAAATATGAAATTGAGAACACGATTTTGAATCTTGTCCGCATAAATCATATGTAATTGGATATATATAGTCACATGTGATTATATGTACCTAATCACATGTGATTTATATAGACAATATTCATTTTTGCATTTTTGATTCAATAATTTTTCTCATGTATTAATCACACGTGATTATATATTTAATCACATTTGATTAATGGGGAAAAAGAAAAACTATTGAATCTAAAACGGGAAAATTATATTGTCCTTATAAATCATAAGTGATTAAATACACGAGAACAACTATTAAATCGTAAACACGAAAATGAATTTTGTCAATATAAATCATATGTGATTAAATGTGTATAATCTTATGTGATTAAATATATAAGAACAAACTATTGAATCGAGAACATGTAAATGACTTGTCGACATTTGATTATATGTATCTACTCACATATGATTTATATGGGCAAGATTAGTTTTTTTCTAAATATGATTAGATACATATAATTACATGTGATTAAATACACTAGAATAACAAAATTACATTTTATCCACATAAATAATATGTGATTAGACATACATAATCACATTTGATTATATGTTTTAATCACATATGATTTATGTGAACAATATTCATTTTCGCGTTTTCGATTCATTAGTTGGTCTCGTGTATTTAATCGTATGTGATTATATGTATGTAATCACATATGATGTATGTGGAAAAACATTTTATTTTCCGTTTTTTATTCAACAATTGTTTTTATTTATATAATCACATGTGATTATATGAATGATGTATCTAATCACATATGATTTATATTAACAATATTCGTTTTTGTGTTTTCTATTCAATAATTTTTTTTCATGGAGTTAATCATATGTGATTATATGTATTTAATCACATATGATTAATGTGGACAAATAACAACTATTGAATCAAGAACACAAAAACGAATCTTGTATGTATATAAATCATATGTGATTAGATACATATAATCGCATGTGATTAAAAAAACACGAGAATAACTATTAAATCGAGAATGTAAAAATATATATTGTCTATATAAATCATATGTGATTAGAATCACATATGATTACCTGTATTTTATCATATATGATTTATGTGGACAATATTTATTTTCTCGTGTTTTCACTTCAATAGTTGGTCTCGTGTCTTTAATTATATGTGGTTTAATCATATATGATTTATGTGCATAAAATTTGTTGTTGAATTTTCGATTCAATAGGTATTGTCGTCTATTTAGTTATGTGTGATTATATGCATTTAATCAAATATGATTTAGGAGTACAATATTCGTTTTCATGTTTATGATTCAATATTTTTTTTTGTCAATGATTAACAATTATAACCATCCAACTCAATAGTTATTCTCGTGTATTAATCAAATGTGATTATATGAATTTAATTATACATAATTTATCTAGACAATATTCATTTTTGTATTTCCAATTCAATAGTTATGTTTGTATATTTAATCACATACGATTTATATAATTATAAACTTGTTTAGGTTATTTATATTTAAAAATATTCAATAAATTTGTAGTTTTAAACCTGCCGATCTTTTTTTAGGATTTTCTTTTGTTACAATTGAAAATTTAAATTTAACTAAAGTGTGCATGTTTTTCTAAAATATTTTTAATTCAAAGAATGGCATAGCATTTTATCGAAATTACTCTCTTCACAAATAAATAATATGCATAAAAAGTTCATAAAAAGTTGAGAGTAAGTGCATAACCCACACAAGCATATATTAAACTAGATGAATTCTCGCGCGTTCCTCGGCGCAAGTTAAAAATATATTGTTAGAATATAGTTTTCAAACACATTTTAGTTAATTTGATTCATCAATTTAGGCTCTTTTATTATTATTATACTTAATGTTTTCCTTTTAACTCTGTTAAAAAATATATATTGAATTTTTTAAAAAAATTATTTGATATTTTACTTTAGGTTTTAAACTTTATACTAAATTTTTAAGCTTATTTGATATATTAATGTAGGTTTTTTATTTAACTATATATTATGGTTAACAAATTAAGTATATCATATTGATAAGTCACAAATTCTTCCATTTATGATTATGTTTACAACTAAAAACATATTTAAGTTAATAAATTAAGTATATTGTATGGAAATATAAAAAGTTTGGAGTTTCAAATGAATGTTGTGAAAGAAAAAATGTTTCCTTTATAATATGTATGATGATTATAGTTTTAATTTTTAAGTCATTGTGATATATATAATTATTTGATAATTTTATAAACCGTTTAAAATTGTGTAAATTATATATCAAACGTATGATAATCTATATATAACGGGTAACAAAATGTATGAACAAAAATATGAACTACAACTTTTAGTAACATAAAAATACAAAAACATCTATTATAACATTTGTATTAAAAAAGATGTATATACCACAAATAATAAAAAATATGAAAAATAAACACTACAACTTTTAATAACATAAAACACAAACATTTATTATAACATTTATATTAACTTTTCATATTTAAATCACAAATCTCTTCAAATACATTAATATTTTTAATGAGCAAAACTTTACAACCTTATAAACGAAAGAAAAATAAAAGCACTACTAGAAAAAAGGCCTTATACGACGCTGATTGTGCGTCGTAAAACGTTCAGACGACGCGCAAATGCATGTCAAGGAAGGTCGTGTCATAACGAGAGACGACACACTTTTGCGCATCGTCTATAGACGACGCACATTTACGACGCTCATCTACGACGCGCGTTTACGACACGCAATGCGTATCAAGGAAGGACCTATCATAAAGGAAGACGACACACATTTGCGTGTCGTAACCTTAGGACGCGCATTTAGGACACGCATTGTGTATCATTATAGCCACTGTCATAAATGAAGATGACACGCATTCGTGTGTCATAAATTTCAGCAACCATTTACAATATGCACATACGACGTGCCTTTACGATACTCTTTTACGCATAATACAAAAATATGGAAAAAATTATATACCAAAACATTCAATTTCATCCGATAACATTATGTCAAAAATTGTAATACATTGATATTAAAAGAATCTGATTGTACATTGTTATTAAGAGGTTTTCTCTAACTATATAACCTAATACTACATTGCTATTAAGGGGCACCTTCTTGTTTCAGATATCATGTCCATATCATAAGCTTTATTGCTCTTTTCTTTTTTAACAATAGGCGCCACAACAATTAATGTATCTCTATCTCCCCTTCCTTTGTAGCTTGGTCCAGAGCATCACTCCACCCTATAGAGTAATGAAACAAAAATAATGTAAGAGGGAAACATGTAGTCTAAATGATTCAAAACATGTAAATTTACCTATCCTTACAAAACATGTGAATTGCCAGATGAATAACATTTTTACTCCTGTTTAGCAAACAATAGGTGGTTGCCAGATGAATAACGTTTTTACAAAACACGTGAATTTAACTATCCTTACAAAACATGTGATTTTAACTATCCTTATCAAGCCCTAACTTTTAACAAGTTTCCCCTTATTCACTTTTCAAATATGTTTTCAATCACTATTTTCCCACCATTTTCTGTTATATATATATATATATATATATATATATATATATATATATATATAGCTTCATATCTGCTTATTATAGCATCTCACTTCTAAATCATTCTATTACAACATTATACTTATAATTGAGTGAATTTTCATATTATAATAAGAAGAAATGAAAGTGTATAACTATAATAAACAATCAAAAGGGAAGTGTGTTTCCATTTGGTATTACCTGATCATGGAAACCAGCAGGATCAGGTTCAGGAAGAAAGCCAATGGCACGCACTGTTGGGTGAGGTTCCTGTACAAAGCATCCACACCAATTTATAAGACGTTTTGTACGATTTCCATCTCTTATATCTGTTCCTACAACAACTTCAATTTCACATCCCTGATGTACCCTATAAATAGGGTAAGCACTTAGGTCCAGAAAAAAGGAATACTCTCCGTTTACTCTTTGTACTAAAAAACCCTTTGTACTCATTCAAACTTAATCGGAGCTAAACATATCATATTTAGATCTTGGTGTTCTTTATTGATTTTAGATCTTCGATTGATTCAAACATTGTTTTTAACACTCTTCAATTGGTATCATAGCGGGATTCACTTCATTGATTGAAGAATCTTTGTAGTGTTTTTCAACTTTTTGAATCGCTCATTCCGGTTCATTGTTCCGCAATTTGAAAATGAAATTCTTCACTTAATCAATAAGTGATTAATTGATTATGCTATTGTTTCTATCGATCTATTTGATAATCATCTGAATTATCTTCTAGTAGTTTCTCTTTTCATCAAATCAAATCAAATGGCAAATCTCAATGTGAACACAATGATGAATTATGCCAATATTCTAGGATCTGCAACGAAGAATCCGATGCTAATTCCCGAATTACATAAAAACACAAGCGTCGAAACTAAAATAATAGGAATTTTAGTCTTTAAATCATCCCTTCAAGAAAATATTTGCAATATATATACCATCATAAACCTAGAAAATACTTGTAATACATATACCAACATAGTTTGACTAAGAAATACATGAAAAGAAGCATAGTTGGAGCTACGAATACCATAAAAGCATAAGCGTCAGATTAAAAATAATAAAAGTTATAGTCTTCAAAGTGATAGTCTTCATGAAATCGAACAACTGGAGGCCCCATCCTTCTTTTAGTTCACTCTCTACGTCAATCATTAGAGTTAACACATACCAAAAATAGAACTAGATGACAGTAAATGATATTGTCAATGCAATGTGTGTTATTTTAGAAATAACATTTTCCAAAAGAAATTATTCATAGAAATAAATTTATTCGACAAAAAGAAATTGGCTGACATTGCGAAAAAGAAACCAGCCATCGTAGCGCGATTAACACAATACAATCAACCATTAGTAATAAACCATTTAAAAGTCTATGTAGTCTAAGGATTGTTTTTTCAATTAAGATTGATAATTACATTTGACACCACAATACCTGTGTCGTTTCATTGAAAGTAAATACTTTGGTGATAGTATTAGTATGCCAAACCAAGAAAATATAATACCTACAACAGAGGTTATTTCTCCCCTTTAAACAAATGAGGTTATTTGTCCCCTTTAAACAAATGTTGTCGAATCATTGTCGCCTAAATTACCAACATCAAAGGTAACAATTATTGACTTTTCTATCATAAATTTTAAATTATAAATTATATTCTTTATATCTTATGTTTCTTTATGTCTTTTAGTTATAATAATATTAGGTTGTTTATGTTAATCATGAAGTTGATGTTTCTAACAAGTCCAGTTCTAAGGTAAATAATGTTAATTTGAATAACTGGCATGTTTTTTTTCATTCAGTTTTTATTGTTGCATATTTTGCTAAATTATGTTTATTTGTTATGTTTCTTGTTCACATTTTATGTTTCCAACTATGATGGTCGTTGTAATATCAAAGGTGATCCTATCGATGCATAAATATCTAAGGTAAAACATGAGGAATATACTAATGTAAGTTATAACATATAGTTTAACTTAGACAAAATTACATAAGTGGTCATTGTGGTTGACACAATTGACCAACTATGATGCTTATAACAAATTTTGATCATAGATGGTCCCTGTGGTTTCAAAATCTTGTAATGAAAGTCCTTTTGGATAGCGGTGTTATTTTTTTAGTTAAATCCCTTGCGAAATGACACACTTTCCCTTCATGTAATAGGGACCATTTATGTACTTTGTTTTAGCCACAAGAACCATTTGTGTAACTTCGTTTATTATTTATTATTATTATTTAATTTATTTATATTTATATGATTTAGATTTTTTGACATTTTGTTTAAATATATTCTTTAATGTTTTTTTTATACTATCTCCGTCCCAAATTGATAGTCCACTTTTGATTTTTGAAGTCTTTTTCCTTAAACTTTGACCTTAAATATTTTTGTTTTTGATAGATAATATTTGGTGCAAAATATATGAATGAATTGTATTTTAAATGTTTTTTCATTGCTATAAGTTTTATCAAGTAATATATAACACAAATAAAGATATTTAAGGTCAAAGTTGAAAAAAAAGACTTCAAAAGTTAAAAGTGGACTATCAATTTGGGACGGAAAGAGTATATTTTTTCGCTTACATTTTTTGATATTTTGTTCGTATAATTTTTTCTAATATTTTTGACATTTTGATCGAACACAGTTATTAATATTTGTTTTGACTTTTTGTTTGAATAATTTACTCATTTTTCTTTTTAACTTTTTGTTCGAATATTTTTTAATGTTTTTTTTTCTCATGGTCACCGTAATCATGATTCCTAACTTAATTCACTTACAATCATATTTTTTTGGGTTCTTTTAATATAGGTAAGGTTTTATAAATATTATTTTATAATTCATATATAACTATATAACACATATAAGGTTGTATAATTAATACTAGGGTTATCACCCGTGTACTACACGGGTTAACAAAATAAAACAACTTTAAAACTTTAAAAAGTGTAATCATTAATCATAGATTTAGATAAACTGGTTGACAAGTAAAACCAATTCTAATAGTAAAAATTGTTTTGTATTTTAACTGCATTGCTATAACTTGGTATTAAAGATGCTAAGTACTATTTGTGGTAAAGTTAATCACATAATACATAGTTGCATGTAAGGAGTATTAAATGTAACCTGCATATGACCAATATAATATATAAAAATTGCTGAACCAAATCAATAGCAAATGCAACACCTCATAACACCATTTTGCCAAAAACACAAGACACTTGATTTGACCATTTTTTCCCCAAAACCACCATCTCACAAAGCTTCCCACTCAAGACCCACCTGCATCTAATTGCAAAGGAACTAAAAATTAAGATAGAATCCACTCATATTGATCAAGAATATTAATGGATATGAAAAGGTTAAAAGGTATCTTACAATTTCTCTAGCAGCAAACATCGAAAGAAACCCAACGCCCATTTCAACCCCGTGCAACCCAACAACAACAAAGTCAACATTTTGTAGAACCCATCCATGATATAAACAACTCATGTGTTGCTCTCATTTCTACAACATTCCATGTACTAACCAAGATTTCAAATTTTTCTAACTCTATGTATTTTAATTCTTTACAAGATAACTCTACCATATAAAGAGGTTCAGGGGATGATATACTCCATCCATGTGTAATGTGTAAGAAAAACAGAGATAGTGGATCATGTGCAAAATTATTTGATTATTGCTTGAGAAAAGCAACAAAATTCAAAATATTACATTCTCCTGAGCATTTCTACGAACACTTTATGGGCACTTTACTTCAGCATGTTAAGCCTAACTTTTAGCATCATTCTTATTAACTCTTCTGTAGTAACCTTTGTGATTCAATTCAAATACACCAATTGTAGAAAAAAATGATAAGCAAAACAAACTCTCAGATAGTTGAAGATAGTTCAGTTCGTGTTAATTTGGGATTTTTTTACTAAAAATTAAACCAATCGCATAATTCTTACCCTTATACTCTTGAGGCAAAGGCGATGGAAGCAAAATAATCAGCTGCAAAGGCTTTGATACTGCTCTACTGTTTAAAATTCAAGTTCGAATATCATACTGAACGGTAAAACTAGTGGCGTAGCCAGGATTTTATTTTAGGGTATGCCAAATATTTTACATTTTATGAACGAGACATAAATTTAAAGTTTTAAATTAGGGTAAGCCAAATAATTTACAAAATATAAACGAGATATGAGATCTAAAGTTTTGAATGTGATGAATTAATTCTTTTTATTTAAGATATATATATATATATATATATATATATATATATATATATATATATATATAAACTTGAATTTTTCTAGGGTGGGCCAAGGCCCACCTTTTGCTTTTGTCGGTATAGATTTCGGTTGTAGCATTCCGTGATTTGTCTAATCAGTTCAACTAAATTCAAAAACTATCATTTTCTAAAATTAGAATTCAAAATCAAAACAATGGCCCTGATTTGTAGTTTCTTATCAAGTCAATTACATAGAAGCGGGTAAGAGAAGGGGCAGTAAGGGTGTGTTATGCTTGTTCGAGTAGGAAACTTGAAATGTTTTAAACTGTTTAGGGCTTTAAGAGTGTAAGGAGTGAAAGAAAGAGAGATGGAGATGTAGCGATGGAGGTGTCCGTGGTGGAGGATGGTGATGGAGATCCAACGTAGTGAAGATTTTGTGCTGATATCTTGCTGCAACATCGATTTCAAATGGGATTTAAAGAAAATGAATAAGTTTGTCCCTGAATACACTTTAATTAAAGAGATTATCGAGATCTCTTTAGCTCCTAAGGAATCGACGACCTTTCATCTTCTTTATCGTTCTTGTTCCTACATGAAATGATATGTTCTTTTTCAATGAAACCACCGGGATTTTTGGGATTCTTATCAATTTTTTCCTTTATTAGTTACTTAAAAACGGGAATAACTGAGCTTATTTCAAACAACCAAAGGGTAGTTATGTCATTTAACTTTAAATGAAATATACTGGTGAGATGACACGTGGAATAAAAAGAACTCTTTTATTAAGATAAGGATTTTTTTCTAAAGCTTTTCATAAACATTTTTTTTGTAAAGAAATGTAATTTTTTTTGTTAAATGTGAATATGATTAATATAAATTATGCGTTTTGGTCAAAAATCGATCAAATGAATACCAACCAAAGTGAATGAGAGACTGTGATGTTGTAGTTAAAGTAATTAATGAAATTAGAACATAATTGCACAAGTGGTTTACAAGGAAAGCCATTGATTCTTGATAGGATCTTCGACATAAAACTTTGGGAGGTGATAATGATCACCTGCTTTGTTTGATTTAATAGATTGAAGAATAAATTACATAAAAATGATGAAGAAACGAGTACAAGTGTTTTAGTAGCTCAAGGTGTCTAAAATGGCAGCTAATTGTGTCGTTGTATGCATGTTACAAGTGTCTATATAGTTTAGGTTATGTAACTAAAAGTTCGATATTTTCGGGATCATGTTGAATTGGTATTTGCAACATGCTTTGACTTGGTATTCTCGGGTTTTAAGTTTGGTTGAAGTGATTCTTCATTGTGAATGAGTCTTATGTTGACCATTTTTGCACATGTGAAAAATAAACAAGAAATATACTCGTTAAACTTATTAGGAGATAATAATGGAGATGTTTAGGATCTTGATGTATGTTCAGGATCCTGAGAGTCCTTTAAAATACGGGATCTTGGATAATTTAAGGATCCTTAGATATCTTTGAGATTTGTGATCCTAGATAGGATTGAGGATGTTGACCCTAACATTAGGTACATATAGGTTAACATAAGACTGTCTCGTAGTCTTGACGAGAGCGACCATGTCATTTTGCATTAGACTTAACTTTAGTATTTTTGAGTTATTTAAATCTTCTAGACATTTTTTTGTTTTCAAGTTATATAAATTTTGATTAGCCTATGTATAACTTGACATTGGTTTTGGATTCTAGTTAACCTATATGTTCCGATTAGCCTATCTATATTAATTATATTAACATTTAACAAAGTTTTTTTTTTTTTTTTTTTTTTTTTTTATTTTCTTTTAAATATTTATAAAAATATTTACAAAAATAATAATTATACAACCTTATATGTGTTATATAGTTATATATTTGAATTAAAAAATAATAATTATATAACATTATCTATATTAAAATAACAAAAAGAAAGAAAATATGATTCTAAGTGAATTAAGTTACGAATTATGATTATAGTGACCATGAAATCTTTAACAAATATAAAACAAAAAAATTTAATAAAAACATTAAAAATTATATTTGAAAAAGCATCAAAAAAATTAAAAGAAATTACCCAAACAAAAAGTCAAAAGAAATATCAATAAATGCATTCAAACAAAACATAAAAAAAATTATATGAACAAAATATCAAAAAATGTAAGCAGAAAAAATGTAAAAAAAAAAACATTAAGAATATATTCAAACAAAATGTAAAAAAAAAATTCTAAATCATAGAAATATAAATAAATTAAATAATAGACAAAGTTACATAAATGGTCCGAATGACTGTAGCAAATTATATAAATGGTCCCTATGAGAGGAAGGACAAGTATGTCATTTCACAAGGGACTTAACTGAAAATTTTAACATTAGCCAAAATGATTGTCTTTGTAAGATTTTGAAACCATATGGACCATCTATGCATAAAATTTGTCACAAAGACAAGAGATGGTCAACTTGTCAACCACAAGGACCATTTATCTAATTTTGTCTTTAACTTATGTAATTATTTTACAATTGTTTTTTTTGACTTTTACATTTAGACTATTTGTGCTAATACGAAGTCGATGCTTCTGACAATTCTATAACCGAATCAAACGATGAGAAAGACAATTGTAAGTTATAACGCATTTCTTATTATACATAAAACATTATAAATCAATTATTTTATGATGAATTATTGTTTTGTTTTATTTTGGTCTTATTATATAATTCAGATGGTAACTGAGTAGCAATATAGACCCACGAGAATAACAATTTACTTTGTTAAAACATTTACAAAAATAACAATATAAAAATGAATTTAAAATATAATTAAATAATAGCTTTGACATTTTTCTATAATATTTTTCTGTTTTTAAACTTAATTTCATTTGATGCAGCAATCCCTTTATCACAAAGACGATTTTTTACTTTTCTCTAGTATTTATGTTTGCAAAACGATTTGGGTAAAATTTCAAATTCGCCCAATAGCATTTACTATATATGACCCGACTTACAGCAATCCGGATCCCTATTATTCTCTGCCATGTCTGCCAATTTTCAATCCAACGGTGGATACACAGCAGAGCCCATGTAGGCGGCAGTCAATTTATATATTTATAAAAAAGAAATAAAAATTAAAAACAAAACAAACCAAAACATAATAAATAAATAAAAAAATAAAAACAATAATCTCTACTCTCTTATTTCGACTGGATCATCTTCTAGGTCACTCTCTCCTCTCCTTCGAGGTTTTTTTTTTCCTTTCTTTTTTTTTTCTTTTCTTTTTTCTTTTTTTTTCTTTTCCCTTTTTTTTGTTCAACCAAAACCCTAGATTCTCTTCCTATCGTATATATTTTGTATCGGAAGATGCAGCATCATCCGAGGATAAGGCAACACCAAGCATTGATGCAGCAATCCCTTTATCACCCAGGCCTCTTAGCCTCTCCCCAGGTAAAATTAGTTTCATTTTCATACATTTTCATCCTTAAATGCTTCTGTTCCTTTCTTTCTTTATCAAGAATGTTATGGCTTTTAATGAAATCAAGTTGCTAGGTCGTTGTTACTTAGTTTTATGTAAGCTTCGAGTAATTGTTCTATACTTAAAAGTTACCTTGTTGGAGCTAATTCGGTTTTACATAATCACCCGCTGATGCGATCGCCCAAAAATTTCATCACTTGCAGATCAGAAAACTAACACAGCATTAATTCAAACCTAATCATTATCCGTTTCAATTCATCGATTAGAAAACACTAGGTTGAGTATGATGACTTTTCATAATCTGCAACGATTTTGACCTTTTTCCTATTTGGGTTTTCTAGTGTCTTCAATAGCTTTTAATGTGAATATCATATGAATTGTTTTCCTTTAAAGTTCCTTCTTTTCATTTTAATGCTTATTTTCTCCATATCTTATGATTCATAAACCCTTTTCCTTCACCATTTTTAATACATTACATCTGCAGATAGAGCCTATCTTGAGTGGAAATTTGCCTCCTGGATTTGACCCAACCACATGTCGCAGTGTGTGAGTGTCTTTCAATGTTCTTAACTCTTCTATTTCTTCATCTTTTCAATTTTGAGTGTGTTTATTTATTTATGGTGTTCAATTAATGTCATAGGTATGTGGGAAACATCCACCCACAGGTTACAGAATTACTACTCCAAGAGATTTTTACAAGCACTGGTGCTTTGGAAAGCTGTAAACTTATTCGAAAAGAAAAGGTTTTATAATTTTCATTTGTTAAAAATTAATGCATGTTATTACTTATTAATATTAATATTTCACTCATCTCTTATTATTTGTAGTCATCTTATGGTTTTGTTGACTACTTTGACCGACGTTGTGCTGCTCTTGCTATTGTCACTCTAAATGGAAGACATGTGTAAGTATAGTTGTATAAATATAAATCTTTAAAAATGTCTAATTTTTCGTTTCCATAAATTTTCAATTTTTCACTCATTGAAAATTGTATCTTAACTTCATGTTATTTTTTAGGTTTGGTCAACCAATCAAAGTCAATTGGGCATATGCCAGTAGTCAAAGAGAAGATACATCAGGTTTTTTTTTTTTACTGTTTTCTTCAATTCAATACAAAAATTAATTCATAAAATGCTAATTACTTTTTTTTTCAGGTCATTTTAACATATTTGTAGGTGACCTTAGCCCTGAAATAACTGATGCTACATTGTTTGCTTCATTCTCTGTATACTCCACTTGTTCGTAAGCCCTAATTTCTCTCACTTCCCATTATTTTACTCCATTAAATAATGATAAATTTATTTATTTGTATAATATTTGTTTTTTTCTTTTTTATCTCAAGTGATGCAAGAGTTATGTGGGATCAGAAAACGGGTCGATCCAGGGGATTTGGGTTTGTTTCATTTCGTAGTCAACAGGTAAAGATCAAAGAATATTTCGACAATAAATTCTAAACAAATTATTTATTTAACTTTTTATTCATCTAACAGGAGGCTCAAACAGCAATCAATGATATGAATGGAAAGTGGCTTGGAAGCAGACAAATTCGCTGCAATTGGGCAGCAAAGGGTGCAGGAGGAGACGATAAACAAAGTTCAGATTCCAAAAGTATTGTTGAATTGACAAATGGAACATCAGGTTTAGTGAAATGTCTAAAATACCCTTTATAGACAATAGAAATCATGTGGAGAATTAATGAATCATGGTAAATTGTTGTGTAGATGATGGTCAAGAAAAGAGTAGTAGTGAAGATGCTCCAGGGAACAATCCTCAATATACAACTGTTTATGTTGGGAATCTTGCTCCTGAGGTTTATTATTATTATAATTATTATTTGTTTTTCCATTTAATGAATTTAAGTGTTTTTTTTTTCAGAGTGTTGTTGAAATTTAAATGAAGAAAATAATATTTTTTTATTAGGTTACATCAGTTGATCTTCATCGACATTTTCATGGACTTGGAGCTGGAGTTATTGAAGATGTAAGGATTCAAAGAGACAAAGGATTTGGTTTTATAAGATATAGCTCTCATGGTGAAGCAGCTCGAGCTATTCAATTTGGAAATGCCAAGCTTTTGTTTGGGAAACCACTCAAGGTATTAAAAAATTAGAATTTTTTTAAAAAAAAATTAATCTCAATTTAATTTATAATTTGATAATACAAGTATATAACATCACAAGTGATGTAACAAATATTAAATATAATGGTATTGATATGTGGTGTTACTTAATTGAAGTGTTCATGGGGGAGCAAACCTACGCCACCAGGAACAAGCTCCACCCCATTGCCGCCACCAGTGGCGGCAAATGTTGGCGGTTATTCAGCGGGGGAGCTTGCTGCCTATGAAAGACAGGTGGCTCTGAGTAAAATGGGTCTGATGCACCACCAACGGATGGGGATGGTGGCTAGTCAGGCGGTGTATGATGGTGGTTACTCTGGTGTTGCTGCACAACCGCCGCCGCCTTTGTACTACCAGTAATAAAATAAGGTGTCAAGAAAATTTAGGATGATTTTTCTTTGCTGTTTATTGTTTGTTATAATTTCTAAAAAAAAATTTGATTATGTATGCTTGTTTTCCCATCTTTTAGGATGGGTGTATGATGGTATATGTAGCTCTTTGTTCTCCCATCATCATCATCATCATCATCATCAATTATGATTGTTTGTGTTCTTTCCGGTTGTATTTGATCATCATTTTGGGCAACTGAGAAGCATCACAAGGATGTAAAAGACATGGAAATTCTTAGCAAACTTTGTCAATAAGTTGTAGACAAAAAGAAAGCTCGAATGTACAAATTAGCCCACAATAACGTAATAAATTGTATAGCTGTTTCTAGCACAAAACATAACATCTTAAAATGTAACTGTTAAGCATAATGAATCACACATCGGTTAGATATATGGATGTTTCAAATGGCTAAACAAAGATAATGTATTAGAAAACACATGTAATATAAAAGAGAAGATTTCAAATCATGAATAGACAAGTCATAAGTCATAACATAATAGTTGTCTAGCTATTTCTAGCACAAAACATAAAAATCTCAAAATGTAACTATTTTATCTTCTTCAAGTCCGCATTGATTCTCTTGATTCCCATTCAAGCATATGTCAAAATAGTATGCATGTGAAGGCCTTCTAGAATGTCATTACGACATTACCTATGTATAATTGGAATTTTAAGCAATCTGTAGGTGTTTGTACCACACTAATTTCATCACCCATTCCTCAATAAGATAGATGAATGTACACTATCGTGATTTATGCAGCATATAGTATCTTTTACAAAATGATAAACGACCCCATTTTAAATCAAATTACTAATAAGATGTACAAATAGTACATATAGTAACAAGTAACACACAATATATCATTATGAGGCACATATCAAAGAAAATAAGATATCATAGAGGGACATATAATTAGAATACCTAGTACTCAGTTTGGTAACTTATGGATGAACTTTTCTATCTTATTAGAATGTTTCTTGGTTGCCTATCAGAACAATAGAGTACACGACTTACAAAACCCTACAATCAAAGATTTCAAAATACGGTTTTAAGAACAGTCCAAAAATAGATTACTAAAAACCATCACGTACCTATGATCCATCAAAATTTGCTTTCTAAACCATATGTGTTATACGTCTATATGATATGATCATACCTCATGGCATATAGTCTTTGTCTTGATGGATTTTTGTATGATCGTATGGATGGTACTGAAGGGTCTTTTTATGAAATGCTCACATGGGAACTCATTTCGATGATTCCTTTTGATTGGGGATAACTTACAACATAAGAAAAGTTGTTCTAATGCTCATAACGTCTATTTAATACATCAAATCCCGTTGATTTAAGAATCTAAATGGTATGATCCTATTTTGATTACAAAAAAAATCCCAATCAGTTCAAATGGATGAAATGGTTACCTACCTTGATTTGTCTCAATAAAATGGTGATCAAACAACACAAGCATCAACCCTCCAAGCTCAAATATCAATTTCTTGCTAAATTTATAAAATTTTCTCTCTATCACTTAATAACACTATGAAGAAATGAGGATAGACAAAACTCCGAGTTTAAGCTTCAAAGAAAGTCCTCCTATTCACACTTAGGCCACATAAGAATGATTAAATCGAACTTTTAACCCAAAACATTAATTCTCTTAATTTACAAAATCACATAGGTTAACAAATTAAAGTCCTAATAAGGAAATGACAAAAATGCAAATACCACATACCTTAGGTTGCGTTTAGTTGCGGAAAAATAGGTTGTTTTCCGGAAATTTTTTCCAAAAAATAAGAATTTTAAAAACAGGTTTAGTTCGTCTATTTTTCTAAAATTTTCACCGAAAATGAAAGTTTTCTAAAATTACAAAGAAGTAGAAAATTTTTGGAAAACTAAGGTTGCGTTTAGTTGTGGAAAAATAGGTCGTTTTCCAAAAAAACTTTTCCAAAAAAAATAAGAATTTTGAAAACGCGTTTAGTTTGTCTACTTTTCTAAATTTAAAAGTTGGAAAATTTTGGAAACTAATAACCATTGTTTTTACATTTTTCTAATTCCAAATTTTTTCTAAAATGAAATGGAAACTCCATTCCCATCTCTAGTTACCCCACCTTGTAACACTCTCAAACCCACTAACCACACTTTTCTTGATTAAAATGTGAGATTATGAGTGATCAAGTCACTTAGCTCTATGATATTACAGTTGATTTTTTATCTCAAATGATGCAAGAGTTATCTCCAATCAGAAGATGGAGCGATTTGGTTTTGTTTCATTTCGGAGTCAACAGGCGGTGTATACGGTGGTTACTCTGGTGTTGCCGGTGCACAACCGCCTTTGTACTACGAGTAACAAACAAACCTTATCATGATTTGAAGTTCGTTGCCTTTTGTTTGTATATTGTTTGTTTAAATTCTTAAATTCTTTCATGATATGGCCATATAGGTGTATGATATTATATGTAGCTAGCTAGCAGCTCTTCGTTCTTGTGTATGATGGAATCTTGTAAAGTTCGTATTTTTTGCAAATGAAATGCTCAAATTGAGAGCTTTCAGGTGGTTAATTACCGATTACAATCTAACAAAATTGTGGAAGAAGAAAAGAGTTTGGTTAAATTGCGAAGATTCCGGTGGAAAATATCCGGCCATGAACATGATCACCGCCGCAAGGAGAGCTTGAAACCGCTTCAGTTCCACAACGTTTCTCTCTCATTTCTTCCATACCAATCTCCCTGCATCTACACTCGATACTACAAAACGCTTTCTCTCCCCTGAAACATATAATATCTCATGTCAGTTTAGCTATTCAAAACTTCACAAGTCACAAGTCACAACAAAACATCAACAAAAAACAAAGATTTAGATCTTTTTTCTTTTACCTGTACATATAAATGTCTTTCCCATGGAGTTTTTTCTTGCACAGATGACAAAAACTCAGAAAGTCAGGTTCTGGGTGTCCTTTTACATCAAGTACCCTCGCCGGAGATATGTCGAAGAGGGAGCAACCTTCTTCTTTCATCCCGCTGTTTCTTCTAACGTATCCTTCGTATACGAATCCACCATCGTAGACTTTTGTATATGAATTGTTTGGCATGTGACGAGTTACTATGGTGTACTCTTCTTCCAAGCTTTCGTCATCGACATCGAACTTTGGGGGTTGAGTTACCGGAATCGAGATGCACCGGGAAGTCGACTGGATATCGTCACCGGATTTCTCGAGGGCGGCGACTATACCAAGTCCGATCCCACCCACATCACAAGTCACGATTCCTCTGGGTGACAGAATTTTGAAGTCCAAGGGAGTTCTTGGACTGCTACCGGCTTCCATAAAGCCGGAGCGGTTGCCGGCGGTTAACAACTTCCCGATCAGCGGCCTTGTCTTCTTGCCTGACATGATCGTATACTGGAATCACAGGACTGTGTGTGTGAATTATTATGAGAGAGAGAGAGAGAGAGAGAGAGAGAGAGAGAGAGTAGGAAATGGGGGATGAATTGTGGGAAAGTTTTATAGAGAAAGGAAGAATAGGAAATTAATAATTTAAAGTGGAGGGTATGATTGATGGATGGGGCCCACTACCCATGGTTTCTGCATTCAAATTATTTATCTTTAAACTTTGATGATGCTTTATTTCTTTTTGTTTGATTCCACGGTTTCTTACTTTAATGACTAAAAAGTATTATATAAAAATGTGCAACACAATATTGTCTTTTACTTTGTTAAAGTTAGAGAATTTTGTAAAGATCAGAACAGAGTTTTTATCCGAAATCATAGTTATAAATGGTAATAGATAGATGTGATGACAATACAACAATGGAATCGGGTTTCCTTGCCACAAACAAAAGAACTTTGTGTTTTCAACACATATTCCCCAACCAAAAGAAGTTTGTGCTTTCAAAGACAAGAATAGTGGTACGTTTCTATACATTAAAAAAAGACAAAACTATAGAAATTGTTTTTGTGGTTTATTGAAATTAACAGTTTCAGTCAAATGACGATTTTAACAATTATAAATGAAACAATTCCACCGGTTTAATTAAAACAACTTCTCAAATTCACCGATTTAACTGAAACAACTTCACAAATTTAACAAAAATAATTTCATCAATTTAACAAAAAGTTTATTTATCTATAAAGATCCGAATGAAAGGTTCATACTTTTAGGTTGTAAAAAAACAGAACATTCAGCCAATTGTTCATGAACAGTTCGATGAGAAGTTAGTTTATATTCGTTTATTTAATAAACAAACAAACATGAATAAAATATCTCGTTTAGTTAAATGAAGGGACACGGAAAATGCTTTTGTTCGTTCATTAAATTCATAAGCATTCATTTATTTTTGTTTATCTTCATCCCTTTATTTTATATATATATATATATATATATATATATATATATATATATATATATATATATATATATATGTTTGTATGTGTTTGTACGTTTAAGTTTATATCTATAGGTTTTATGCTCATTTAAATCCATTTGTATTCATTTGTTTATGTTCTTTAATGTTGATTTATGCTCGTTAAATCCATTTGTATTCACCAGTTAAACAAATGAACATAAACAAATTGAATTTATTAATGAAAGAATACAAACATAAACTTTTGTTCGTTTAATTGTTTGTGTTCGTTCGGTTCGTTTATATACGTAATAACTTCAATACATCGCCATTAACTATCTGTACATAATATCTAATACAATTTCATCACTTTAACAAAAACAACTTCACAAATTTAACTAGATATAAATATAGTAGCTAAATAATTACAATACCAAATATTAAATTAAATAATTGCAGTTCCAAAAATTTTGAAGCAGTACCCAAATAATCACAATACGAAAAAAAATATGGAAACTAACTTAAGATGAGATGAATCACGAAATGAATTAGAAGATGACGATGATGACAAATTTTGTGGCGTTGGTTACTACTATGGGTAAAGAAAAGACAAAGTGGTTTAGGATAGGAGGACAAATGGAGAAATTTTCACAAAAAGAATTGTTCAGAGCCAACCTAAATCAATTAGAGAGTTATTTTTAGAGAAATTGACTTGTTAGGTTAATAAACTTATTGGAAATGTTTACCTTTAGGTAACTTTTTTTTTGTATACACGTAGATAACAAACTTATTGGAAGTGTTCACATATGACCATTATAATCGGTTGTCGTAAGTTATAGCTTGCATGTCGTATATGTGACAAAGATAATTACCCAGGAGGGTAATGAACTGTAGTGTTCACACTTTCTCATTGATTTTATAACTATTCTTAAATCCAACACCCATCAAGTGGTATCATAGTAAGATTTGTTTCATCTATTTGAAGAATTTTATTCATATTTCATTACATGTTTGAATTTGTTCTCATATCTGATTTATGCTTTTGAAATGTAGTTCTTTCAAGTTGTTTGAAGTTTATAGATCATGTTTTCTTGATTCAATTCTAAATTTTAACACTTCTATGATGATTAACTATGCTAATCTTCTTAGTTCTTATACAAAAAATTTGATGTTACTTTATGATCATTACGATAAACGGGATGATTAGATAAAGGATTATTTAACCAGTCTTTATGAAGATTTATGGAGGCTAATCAAAGAATGTCCATTTAATCCAAATATTGTTGGTCGATTTGGTCATGGAATTGATAATGAGTATGTTCTTGCTACAAATAAGAAAAAGTTAAAAATGACAAAGGGTGCATGTAACGCTTGTTCTGCAGAAAGTTAATTGTCAATTTGATTTCTATTAAAGTTGGGTTTTGAAGGTTTTTAGGAGGATCACGATGCGTCAACTTGGTGATCACGGCACGTGACGTGCCATTAAGTCACGATGCGACCATGTATTCGTCATGACGTGTGGCCTTAATCAGCCTAAAACCTAATCTTGGACCTTGATCCCTATATATAGTCGCTAACTCCTAGGGTTTATCTTTCATGTAACATCCCTAAAACATAGAAATTTTTTTATTCCATTTTAATAATATTAAAACCATTCCATTTTCATTCAAATATCAAAGGATAACAAAAGTACGAGTTTGAAATCCCAAAAACCAATATCAGAGTAATAAACATGGAAATCATAAAATATGGAAATCTTAGATGGATGAGATGTAATTAGGCTACCCCCTTCCATTTGCTGCTAGAAGCACCTAAGACATTTAAACGTAAAACCATAAGCATAAGTCTTAGTGAGTTTCCCAAAATACATCATACCATATAATTAATGGGCCTATCCAACAAGCATGTTTCAGTTATATAGGCCTAACCCAACGAGTCCAACCCAACCATAAGGGCCTAGCCCTACATGTCCATCCCAATCATACGGTCCCAACTCACCAATAATGTAAGCATACATTTACTATCTATGCCTATATCAACCATATATGGACACCTAATGGCCTATGATAGTTTCGTTTTTATTACTTCTTTTCATAATTTATTTTTAGTTAAAACCATCTCATTTTAGTCAATCTTCATGCATATTTTCTCTTTTTGTCATTTTTCTCCTTTACCGGGTGCTTTCTAGTCTTTTGAGCTTAATTGCAGGATTTACCGAATACTATTTGTTATTGGAGGCTTAGAAGGATGCAGGACTTATGGAGGCATGTGATTTTCTTGTGGACTTGAAGTGGTGCGATTGGGCTTGGTGCTTGCGTAAAAGAAGAAATCAATTTGGATTTAATTTTTGGGCAAGGATGATGATGAGGCGATGTGGAATCGAGCTACAAGAAAATTGAAGGAGTATTGGGTCAATCATTAGAAGGCTTGGGAATGACAAATGGGTCCTAAAGAGTTATGATTGTGGGCTGAAGTTGAAGAAGTGAAGATTGGGCTAAAATGCATGATTAATGGCCCAAGTCTTACATTCAGCGTGACCCACGCGATCCGCGTGAAATCATACGCGGTCCGCGTGAATTGCCCTGAGCTGAGACTTGTTTACTCTATTTGTGGAAGTTTGGTGGGTGACTTTTGGCACCTTTTTGAATCCGGAAATCAACCCCCTTTTGCTGGAGATTGGAGCCATTTTTTGAGGAGGAGGACTTGAAGAACACACACCATATTCTCTCAAAGAGTTTTGGAAGATTTGAAGAATTTTTGGAAGATTAGTGTAATTTCCTTTCATCTTACATCTAAGACAATGTTTGATACCACTAAACTATATTGTTTTTCTTTTACTTTGGCCATGATTGGCTAAATTTTCATTTGGTTGATTAGGGTTTAACCCATGGATGATTATTTGCTTTGAAGACTTATCATTACATTTGTGTTTGATGTTTATGGGAATGTTTTCTAGTTAAACATCTTGTTGTGTTTATTTATCTTTGATCATGAGCTTGGATGAATGAATGCTTGTTATTGTTGATTAATTTCTTGGTTAAGAAATAGACCTTCAAATTAGTAAGCAACAAATGGTTTATATGTTTGTTTTCATTTCATTTAGACCATGGAAATGTTTCCTCCATAATGATAATGTAAGCATTTGATTATCTTTTGGACTTGGTAACTCTTACAACTTAAAGCTAATTGATTTTCACAAGATTTTATGCTTCATTGATTTTGTGACTTCAATTAAGGAAATGTGTTAAGAGCTCCTATAACCATTTTAATATCTAAGAAGAGTTGAGGCAATTTGTGCTTATGAATTGCTATAGCCAAGTTAAACCAATTCACAAATGCTATTTCATTAAGTCTAATGATAAGTCAATCATATCATCCCCCAAAATCAACCAATTCCACTTCTTTGCATTTAATTCAATCTTCTACTTGTTTACTTGTCATATTTTCATTCTAGCTAGTTTTAATTTTTGTCAAACAATCGAAAGAACTAAACACCCTCCCATTTTACTTTTTTTTTATTGTTATTTTAAAAGTATTTTTACAGAGATTTTTCATAGAGTTATAAATTGAACCAGTGTCCGTGGATACGATCCCTTTACCACTATACACTATTTTAGTGTGTAATATTTAGGGTATTAATTTTGTTGGCCTCGACAACCACCAAAATTTGGCGCCGTTGTCGGGGATTGGTTTATTTTTAATCAATTTGTTTCTCTATGCACAGATCTCAGCGTACAGGTGATTTGATTTACAACCCAGAAATCGAAAAAGAAGCAAGGCGTTTGGCGAAGGAAAAATGAGTTGAACGTGATCAAACTTCTAACCCCCACGGGGACCCGAAGGTTGAAACCGCTTCATTAAGTGATATAGAACCCGGTTCTAGTCCCGACCCTCGCCAAGAAATTCCCGAAACACCACCTCTACAACAAAAACCCCCCATTATTGAACCAGTCGCAATGGCGGACGGAGGAGAAGCTCCCGAAAGAACCTTGAGGCAAATAATGGAGACCGATGTTACACAAACTCCAACCGGTATCAATTACCCGGTTTTGGAAGGAGGTTCGGAATTGAAGTCAAGTTTAGTCCATCACCTACCAACTTTTAATGGATTGGAGAATGAAGACCCTCATAAGCACTTGAAGATATTCCACATCATTTGCACTAGTATGAAGCCACAAAGGTTAACTGATGACCAAATCAAGCTAAGGGCATTCCCATTTTCATTGGCCGGTAGAGCAAAAGATTGGTTATTCTATCTTCCACCGGGGTCGATCAAATCATGGACCAACATGGCAAGAGCTTTCCTTGATAAGTTCTATCCCGCTTCAAGAGTATCAAGTCTTAGAAATGAGATTTGTGGAATCCGCCAAGGTCAAAATGAGACTTTCCATGATTATTGGGAGAGGTTCAACAACTTGTGCTATAGTTGCCCACAACACCAAATTCTAGAACAACTCCTCATTCAACACTTCTATGAGGGATTGTTACCAATGGAGAGATGAGTAGTTGATGCCTTAAGTGGTGGTGATTTATTTAGTAAAACTCCACAACAAACAAGATAACTTTTCAACACCATAGCCGCAAATTCTCAACAGTTTGGCCCGCGCTAAGACATGAAGAGAGACACACAACACAAAATCAATGAAGTGGGAAAATCAAATCTTGAGTCTCAAATCAAAGATCTAACCTCCATTGTCCAAAAGCTAGCCATGGGACAAGCTCCACAAATGATGGTTTGTGGAATATGTGCAACAATGGGACATCCTACGGATATGTGTCCCATCCTTCAAGAAGATGCGGAGCATGTGAATGCCATGGGAGAGTTCCAAAACTAACACAACAAGCCATATGGTTACCAAAATGCATATAATTCAAGTTGGAAGCCAAATCCCAACATGAGCTACAACCCAAGACCATTGCCTCAAAATGCATTGGTTAGACCATCCTATCCATCACCACAACCTCATTACCAACATCAAAAACCACACTATCAACCCAAACCGCACCCTCCACATCATCATCAACAACCTCCTTAATCTCAACCAAGTAGCTCCGGAATGTCTCTTGAAGACATTGTCACATCTTTAGCCACTAGTACCCAACAATTCCAAAAAGAGACAAGGACTAGTATCTCCAAACTTGAAGCACAAATGGGATATATAGTTACATCCATAAGCAAGTTGGAATCCCGTGGTAAACTCCCTTCTCAAACTGAAAAGAACCCTAATGTCTATGTGGTGACCTTGAGAAGTGGCAAACAAACCGGAGAAAATAGTTTGAAGAAGAAGCCGAGGGAAGAAGAGGAAGAAATAGAGATCATCCCCATTGAGGATCCCATAGCCAAGAATGACACACAAGCCGGAGCCCCAAAGAAGACTACTCCTCTAGTGACACCAATAGCCACTCACCCATCGTTCCCCTCCCGACTTGCAACTTCAAAGAAGAATATGGAGGAGAAAGAGATCTTGGACACCTTCCGAAAGGTGGAAGTAAACATCCCTTTACTTGATGCAATCAAACAAATTCCGAGATATGCAAAGTTCTTGAAGGAGCTTTGCACCAACAAGAGAAAGTTGAAAGGGAATGAGAAAATCTCGATGAATGAAAATGCATCCGCGGTTTTACAAGGAAGCTTCCACCCAAGTGTAAAGATCCCGGAATGTTCACGGTCCCTTGAAAGATTGGAGATGTCACCTTTAGTAGTGCTATGCTTGATCTTGGTGCCTCTATCAATGTCATGCCTTACTCGGTGTATGAATCATTGAATGTCGGACCCTTAAGTGAAAACGGTGTCATAATATCTCTTGCGGATAAATCAAGTGTCTTTCTTAAAGGTGTTTTGGAAGATGTCCTAGTGCAAGTAAACCGATTGGTCTTCCCGGCGGATTTCTATGTGATTGACCTAGATGAACAAGTATCCTCAAAATCGGGTATAATCTTACTTGGGCAACCATTCTTGAAGACGGCTAGAACAAAGATTGATGTGTATGCGGGAAGCTTAACAATGGAATTTGATGGTGAAACAATAAGTTTTAACATTTATGATGCTATGAGGTATCCTGTGATGTTTCATCTTTGTGCTTTATAGATGTTGTCAAACTGTTGACTCAAGAATTGTTCGAGTTGTGTGATGATGACATGTTGGAGATGGTTTTGAGCAAGGGGTTTGATTGTGCAAAATTAGCCAAGAAATTGAAGCTCTATTCGCTAGACCCCGAAATTGAAAGATTAGTCAATAATTTGGAGATCAAGAAGACCACCCAATTTAGTGTGAATCAAATTGAATTACCTCAAACTCACACGACATTTCCACCCTCCCTTGTCCAACCGCCGTACTTAGAATTGAAGGTCCTTCCTTAACATTTGAAGTATGCATACTTGGGTGACAACGAGACCCTTCCGGTCATCATTTCAACTCACCTAACCGAATTTGAAGAAGAGCAACTTCTTAAGGTGTTGAAGGAGCATAAAGAAGCCATGGGTTGGGCGATTGCGGATATCAAGGGATTGAGACCCTCCACTTGTATGCACAAGATCTTGATGGAGGATGAATGCAAGCCGAGTCGGGATGCACAAAGAAGATTGAACCCGCCAATGATGGAAGTTGTGAAGAAAGAGATATTAAAGCTTCTTGATGCGGGGATGATCTATCCAATCTCGGTTAGCAAGTGGGTGAGCCCGGTGCAAGTCGTTCCAAAGAAGACGGGAATCACGGTGGTCGAGAACAACAAAGGTATGATGGTCCCCACCTGTGTGCAAAACGGGTGGAGAGTATGTATTGACTACCGCAAACTCAATGCAAGCACAAGAAAAGATCATTTCCCATTGCCTTTCATTGACCAAATGTTAGAAAGGTTGGCGGGGAAATCTCATTATTATTGTCTCGACGGGTATTCCAGCTTTCACCAAATCCCAGTGGCACCAGAGGACCAAGAAAAGACAACATTTACATGTCCATTTGGTACTTTTGCATACCGGAGAATGCCATTTGGATTATGTAATGCCCCAGCCACTTTCCAACGTTGTATGGTTAGTATCTTTTCGGAATATGTTGAAAATATAATTGAAGTTTTCATGGATGACTTTACGGTATATGGAAACTCCTTTCAAGAGTGTTTGACCAATCTCACCAAAATTTTAAAAAGATGCATTGAAACAAATTTGGTTCTAAATTTTGAAAAATGCCATTTTATGGTGAGTCAAGGTCTCATTTTGGGTCACATTGTGTCAAAGAAAGGAATTGAGGTAGATAAGGCAAAAATCGATGTTATTCAAAGCTTACCTTACCCAACTTGTGTGCAGGAAGTTCGTTCTTTTTTAGGTCATGCCGGATTCTACCGAAGGTTCATCAAGGATTTTTCAAAGATAACACGACCAATGTGCCAACTCTTGCAAAAGGAGGTTGATTTCGAGTTCAATGAGGCATGCAAAGAAGCTTTTGACAAGCTCAAAGAGTTGCTTACATCCGCTCCCATCATGCAAGCACCAAATTGGGATCTCCCCTTTGAGATCATGTATGATGCAAGCAATTATGCGATAGGCGCCGTTTTGGGTGAAAAGAATGGGAGGGCCTCCCACGTGATCTATTATGCATCAAGGACACTAGACAATGCTCAAAGCAACTACTCTACCACGGAGAAGGAGCTATTAGCTATAGTGTTCGCCTTGGAGAAATTTAGACAATACCTACTTGGTACCAAGGTCATAGTGTATTCGGAACACGCAACACTTAAGTACTTGATGACGAAGAAAGACGTAAAGCCTAGACTCATCCGGTGGATTTTATTGTTACAAGAATTTGATTTGGAAATCCGAGACAAGAGCGGATGCGAGAACCTTGTTGCCGATCATCTAAGCTGGATCACTTCAAATTAAACTCCTCTCCCGTTGCGGGACGAGTTTCCGGATGAGCATCTCTTTTCCCTCACTCAATGTACTCCTTGGTATGCCGATATCGTTAACTTTTTGGTCACAAAGAGGTATCCCGACACATTCACACGTGCTCAAAAAGACAAGTTGAAAAGTGATGCAAAATACTACGTGTGGGATGAACCTTATTTGTGGAAACATTGTCCCGATCAAATCATTAGGTGATGTGTACCCCAATAAGAGCACCAATCCATTTTTCAATTCTCTCGTGAATTTGCTTGTGGGGGACACTTCGGACCTAGCCGGACCTTGAGAAAGGTCCTTGAGTGTGGATTATTTTGGCCAACCATGTCATGCGATTGTTACTTGTTTTGCAAAAGTTGTGAGCGGTGCCAAAGGACGGGAAACATTTCGCAAAAGAACCCGATGAGTTAAAAACTAACTTGAAGATCGATTAGATCTTTATAACAGGTAAAATAATAAATACGAAAACAGCGAATAACACAAGAATGGATCAAAGTGTGTCGAATGATTGATCAACAATCCTCAGCAGAGCTCGATAAAGAACTTCCGCTGTAGAGGATTTAGGGTTACAAGAACGATAAAGAAATAATGCTCTGATCTATCGTGATTATCTTTTCTATCGTTAACCTAATATGCATGCAAGCATATCAATATATACTAAACCCTATCAAGCTCTCGTTTGGACAGGCCCAAACCGGAGTTTACAAAACTGGACTAATAAACGAGCCCAATGGACGCAATACATCAAACCGCTACCCAACAATCTCCCCCTTTGCATCAAATTGGAGCGAGATTACTTCGTCTTCTTGCTTAGGCCAGCAGCGGGAACCTTCTTCTTGACAGTATCAAACAGACGTGAGATAAGCGCAAGGATCGTCTGTCTGAACCGAATGTACCATTGTATCATGTCGTCAAAATACTTGATATCATCCGCTGTATTTTCCTTGCATCTGTGGATGATCCCCAACACATGCTCTAGGCAAGCAGTGGTATAAAGATGTTTATCAGCTAAGGCAAAAAGACATTTCTGTCCTTCATTGCTAGTGAACATGACTGAGTTTCGCCTCGGGTCAATTTTGCCCATCTTCATCTGGTTCAGATCACTGGCCGAGCCAACAGGAGATATTGTTGGTTTCTTCTTGAAGACGTTTGCAATCTCCTGATCCATCAGTGCGACCTCCATGATATAGCACACCAGCATCCTCTTGAGATGGTCAATGATCGGACCATATTCAACTTCGTTGGTCAGAAGGATGTTGTGCAGGATGATCCAATCATGGGGATTGAGGTTCGGTAGATCTGCTAAAGAAATGGCATGTTCGGTCTTGGCAGATCCCCTAAGCACCTTGAACCGAATGTTAATGAACTTCCCTTCAGTGTACGGTTTCAAGACCCGAACGTTGATAATCTTCTGAGCGCTCCAGGTTTGATATTGGGGTTGAGCAGCCTTCAGATAGAATTCAATCAAGTCCCGATCAACCTGCGGATGAGGATGAGGGAACTCGGCAACGTTGGAGAAGGCGTGAAAGATGAACGCCTTTCGGGTCAGTGGCATGTCGAATTGAGAGTTGACGGAATTGAAACAGTCAAATGAGATAACTGGTTCCAGCCACAAGATGCTCGAAGTGTCGATTGCTTCTTTTATCATTCTCTCGAGAGTCCAAGCAGGAAAAAGAGTTTTCCTACTCTCGAGAAGGTCGTGGGCTTCTTTCTGTTTGCGTTCAGCTTCTTCAGCTTCTTTTGCCACACGAGCACTATCATCTGCATCATTGCGTCGACTTTTGCATTTCAACAAGTCGGCAATGGTTTCTTGGTCATCTTCCTCTTCATCCTCAATAATATTCTTGCCTTTGTCTTTCACACCCGAACCAGAGGCTTGGCCTACAGGAGGAGGTTCGGTTGTGTGAGTTGCCTTTGAGGAATGAGGTGGTTGAGATGCAGACTCCTTTTCTCCCCCTTGTTTCGGAATGGACACGAAATCGGGTAGCCCTTCAATTTTGCTTAACAGGTCTAGGGCAGGAGCGAGCTTCTCTGCAAGGGTACGCCTCACAGAATGATTAAGTATAGGATCATGTGCTTCGAGGATGTTGGAGATGGCTGAGTGGACATCCGAAACACACGTCTTGATGACCTCCCGTTCGGACCGAAGAGTGTCAATTTGTTGTTGAGAATGGGAGAGTTGAGCACTCTTGACTTTCAGGGCAGTGGTCTTCCTTGCCAAAACATCCATCAACGAGTTCTCGGCAGCCAAATCTTCTTGAAGCTTTGAGAGACGCTCGTCAATAGAAGCACGGAAGGCTGAGTTGTCGTCGGTGAGCAATTGACGAAGTGAAGCAAAGGACTTCAACTCAGTAGAGACAAACGTGGCCAACTGTTGAACAATGGGTTCCAACGTAGTCTTGGTGGCATTAGCACTCTCCTGTAAAGACTTTAACAGGGCAGAGGCATCAGAAAATAGTTTATCGACTTTTTCGGTCGCAGCCTGACAGGCTTTCGTTGAGGCATCGATGGCGGTGGTTGCAGAAGCGATAAAATCTTGCTGAGCCCTTGAGAACGCATCAATAAGCTTCTGAATTACAGCTTCAGAGAGTGATGATTGAGACGTGGAAGAAGAGGCAATGAGCAAGTCGACCTTGTCATGGAGCTCCTTAAGATGTTTCTTTGTGACCAGAGCGTCATCATCATCATCGCTCTGCACTTGAAACGGACCGAAGTAGACCGAATCAAACGTCATGTTTTCCCCGCCAAGGAAAGTGTCGTCTCCGTCAGAGGCGTGACCGGGAGATGGTGGTGGTGGTGAAGCTGGTGGTACAGTGGTATGGGTAGGTTCGGGTTAGGTTGTTTCGGGTGTAGGTGTAGGGGTAGGTTCGGGTGCTTTTTGGGTTTCGGTTGTGTTTATGGTTTCGGGTGCTGGTGGAGGTTCGGTTGCATCAGTATGAACCCTCGTATCAGATACGTTGGCTCTAACATTTGCAGTGGTTGTTGTAGTGGCGTCGGTGAATATTGGTGGTGGCATTGGGATTGAGGTGTTTGGAATGTGGGTAAAGGGGTTTATGGTGGGAATGGAAGTAGGAATAGTTTTAAGAGGAGAGGGAATTGGAGAAGGAGGGATTTGAATCTCAGGGGTAGGTGATCTGGGTGGTGTGTTGCCTCGTGGAGAGCCGTCAGAATCCGAACTCTCACCCTCTGACTCACTGGATGACGAAGCGATTACCAGCTTTCTCCTGGGTTGAGTTTTTCGCCTCTTTTTCTGCGGAGACTGAGCAACTTTTGTGAGTTTCCTCTTCTTAGGAGAAGGGCCTTTAGCCCCTTTCGCCACCTGTTTCCCTTTGTCAGCCTTCTTGCCTCTCGGAGCAGGCTTGTCAGCGTCATGGATCGACTTCAACATCTCCGGTGTGAGATCCCTCGGACCAGAACGCTTGAATTCTTTGTAGGTTCTGATAATCCGGCTGTCAGCTGGAACGCCAGCATACATAGATTCCGGAATGGAACCATTGAAGGGAAATTTGGAAGCATCTGAGACGATGATCTTCATGGTATGAAATGTACCAATCGAAGACATCGGAGCACCGACGACAGTGGGGACGTTGTACTTGTCCATCACCCACTTCGTAATCAAGGTCCAAAACCTAGCATAAGACACCTCTGAATGCCGTGAAGAAGAGGAGAGACTCTGGATGAGTTGTTGCCAAAGAACAAACCCATAATCGACATTGATGCCATTGTAGATACCATACAAGATGGACAGAAAAAGTCGACTGGAACCATCAGAGCCAGAACTCCTTTCAGAAAGGCCTTTGAATAACATAGTGAACATCCCGTTCCACTGTGGCGGCAAGCACGACTTCTTGAATTTGGCGACGGAAGTAAGCGCCTCCGTATAACCCATGTTGTAGAACATATTCAACAGGTGCCCCATTGGAATTGTCTCTGGATTAACCCTCGTAGGGTCAGCTTCAAACCCTTACAGGGAGCAAAATCGTTGCTTGGAAATCGACGCTTTGTGATGAGAAATTTCAAAGAAGATCCTGTCAACCACTTTGTCGTAATGAGCAGTCGCATAGATTTGCGACAGGAACTCCATTGGAACTGATTCCACCCTTGAAAGTGCAGGAGCAATCGGCAAAAACTTCAAACACTCGATGATGGGGAACATGTAGGAATCATAAGCATGAGGGGTTAAATCGATAATGAGGCATTGTTGAGGGCGAATGGGAAGAATGTGGGATGTTGCGTGAACAGAAGACGAATATGCCATTGTTGAAGAGAGTGAAGAAGATGATGAACAGTTAGGGTTCAGGGATTTCTTGCGCTCTAGGAATTTTACTTGCAGTAAAGAGGTAAATGGTAGAGGATGTCGCCTTTTATACTGGGGTTTAAGGAGAGAGAAAGATCTTCCCAAATCTTCTATCGAAATACGAAGGGTTTTCCGGAATTTGACTGATGCGTGACAGTTAGGGTAACAGATGATCACGCATGAGAGAGAGTGTCAGATCCCTAAGAACACGCCTCCCATCAAGCGCCGTTTGGAGATAAACCGTTTCAGATTCACACGCGCCCTTTCTGTGCCATTTAGAGAAGAACCGTTTCAAATTCACACACGCGTCTGCGACGTCATTTGGAGATTAGACGTTTCAAATTCGCACGCGTTCTCTTTTACCGCCGTTTGAAATCAAATCGATTGAACTACCGCCTGAGTCAGCAAGTCTTCATCTTATCCCTTTAAAGTGTAACGGTATCTTTTGAACAATGGTCCCACGTGGATGAAAATTGACCACAACTTATATTTAACCACCAATCCAATGAAAAAGCCTGTAATTATTAGAACCAGAATTTTGGAAAATCAAAGATTTTCGTGCTAAGGGTGTAAAAGAAAAGAAATAAAGCAATCCTTTTTAGGAAAAATTGTGATGTCAATAAAGACATGAAACAAATGATCCCGGGCACGAATCTCTTCCTTCAAAGTCAAGAGAGACCTTAAAGTGTTAGTGTGGTTTCCCGTTGAATAACGATCAAACACTTATTAAGAAGTGTTGAAAGGCTTCTTTTAATTAAACTTTTTAGGGTGGCTTTTGCTTTGATTCAACAGTCCTAATCTTGAAATAAGATAGAAAGTGAACAAAGTACTTGTGAGACCGGTGTAGTCTGTTGAACAAGTAGGTTTGTAATAATTTTAAATTAGCTGGGAAATATAAAATCTCAACAAAAAATGAAAAACTGGATCCCAAGGGAGAAATGTTATGGTTTTTAACAATTTCATAGGAATCACACAAAATAAAAATTTGAGATTTCATGAAGATACGTCCGTCAATTCATTAGTGAAAACTAGAACAAATTAATTGTGCACCGTCAATTCATGATTGGGTATTGAATTTTGGGTTTCACTCAGCTCGTAGTGGCACGAAACTAAGATCATAAACGCAGTTTTTGAGTAACCATAAACCTTAGTGGTAATTTCTGAGAGTCTCAAGGGTTACGTTTGTGAAACGAATTTAATGGAGAAATGCAATAGAGATGGTGTAAGAAATCAAAGTACCTCTGCTGTGAAAAATAGGACCAAGTAGAAAACTCTTATCTCATGTGAGAAGAGAGTTAGGTAGCTCACGATTAGAATAAATGTGGTAGCCTAATTGGGAAGACAAGGTTTGTGTATACCAAGTCATTAAGGCTATTATTCAGAATCTGATGAGGCTTTGGGCACATACAGCAGCATGCTTCTAGGGACACTTAACTAATTCAACAATTTCCCCATAAACAAACACACAAGTAAAATTAAAGCCAAAAAGAAAATAAAGAACAATATATTTTTGGAGTTTTTGATATTAAAAAAAATTAAATGTTAGATAAATAAAAAAAACTGAGAAAGAAAATAAAAAGATAAAAAACTTTGGAACCGAACCCGAGCGTTCGGTTGATTTCGATTGTGAAAAATTTTGGAAAACCGAACCCGAGCGTTCGGTTGGTTTCGGTTTTGAAAAATTTTGAAAAACCGAACCCGAGCGTTCGGTTGGTTTCGGTTTTGAAAAATTTTGGAAAACCGAACCCGAGCGTTCGGTTGGTTTTGGTTTTGAAAAATTTTGAAAAACCGAACCCGAGCGTTCGGTTGGTTTCGGTTTTGAAAATTTTTGGAAAACCGAACCCGAGCGTTCGGTTGGTTTCGGTTTTGAAAATTTTTGGAAAACCAAAGAAATTAGACTTTCAAAAAGGAAATACTTTTGACAATAAGATAAATAATTTTGGAACAATTGTACATAAAATTTACAGCCAAGAAAACTACCTTTAATTGATGAGCGAAAGGCAGATTATCCAACCGAACCCAAACGTTCGGTCTATTTCGCTTCTTACGTTTGAGTTTGAAAGGTAGTTTGTGGTACTGAATCTGATTCCATCATACCTAGCCCTTGTAGAATTTTGTTGAACGGCGCTTCAGGAAGGGCTTTGGTGAAGACATCAGCCAGTTGATCAGTGGTTCTAACAAAGTGAATTTCAACGTTTCCATCTTCCACATGATCTTTAATGAAGTGATACCTCAGTGCTATGTTCTTAGTCTTTGAGTGTTGCACTGGGTTATGACAGATCCTAATTGCACTTTCAGAGTCACAATATAGTGGGATCTTTTTCATATTGAGTCCATAGTCTCGGAGTTGACTCTGGATCCAAATCACTTGAGAAGTACAGGATGCAGCTGCAATGTATTCTGCTTCAGCTGTAGACAAAGACACACACGATTGTTTCTTTGATTGCCAGCTAACCAACTTCCCGTCAAGGAATTGGCAGCCGCCAGTGGTGCTTTTCCTGTCTAGTCCACAACCTCCAAGGTCTGCATCTGAGTAGGCCTGAACGAAGAAGCCTGAGTTGGATGGATACCATAGACCTAAAGAGGTAGTTCGCTTGAGATATCGTAGAATGTTCTTCACTACAAGCATGTGAGGTTCGCGTGGGTTCGCCTAAAATCTAGCACAGTAACAAACATAGAACATTATGTCAGGCCTGCTAGCAGTAAGATACATCAGAGAACCGATCATCTGGCGATAAAGTGTAATATCAACTGCCGGTTTATCCAAGGATGGAGTGAGCTTGGTGTCGAACGCCATGGGAACTTTTAGTTTTGAATCTCCCATCATGCCGAATTTTGCAAGGAGAGTCTTCGTGTAAGCTTCCTGATTAATAAAGATGCCTTCGGGTCCTTGTCTAATATTTAAACCAAGGAAAAAGTTAATTGGACCCATTGAGCTCATTTCAAATTTAGTCTCCATCCGCTTTCTGAATTCAGCTGTTAAGCTGGGATTCGTAGAGCCAAAGATGATATCATCGACGTAAATTTGAACAATCATAAGGTGGTTACCTTCCTTCTTACGAAAGAAGGTTGGGTCAATTGAACCTTGTTTGAATTTGGACATCTTTAAAAACTTTGTCAGCGTTTCATACCAGGCTCTCGGAGCTTGTTTCAGTCCATACACGGCTTTGTCCAAAATATAACAATGATTAGGATACCTTTCATTTACGAATCCAGGAGGTTGCTCCACGTACACTGTTTCTTCAAGTTCTCCATTGAGAAAAGCACACTTGACGTCCATTTGGTAGACTTCAAAGTTTTTGTGTGCAGCATAGGCGAGGAATATTCTAACGGATTCCAGCCTAGCTACAGGAGCGAAAGTCTCTTCATAGTCAATTCCTTCCTCCTGAACCAGACGTGCTTTGTTTCGTATCACGTTCCCTTCCTTGTCCATTTTGTTCCTGAAGACCCATTTGATACCAACAACTAAAGCATCTGGAGGAGTTGGAATGAGTCGCCAAACTTTGTTCCTTTCGAATTCATTCAGTTCGTCTTGCATAGCTTTAACCCAATCGGAGTGATCAAGAGCAGTGTTAACTGTCTTTGGTTCAACTTTTGAGACGAAGGAGTTAAACATATAGAATTCTACTTTTGAAAACAAGGAAGTTTGTTTTGCCTTGAGTTGTGATCGGGTCAGAACTTTTTCAGATACATTACCAACAACCTGGGAGACAGGATGATCTCTGGTCCATTTGACGAGAGGAGGGTAGTTTGGATCAAAGGTTGGATCCAATTCAGCGTTTACCATCTCTTCTAGTTCGGATTGACTTTCATAGTCGTAAGACATATCTATATTCTCCCCCTCGACAGATAAGCTTTCTGGTGTGTCTTGAGTTTCTGGAGCTACAGAGGTTTCGGGTGGTGCTGAGCTTTCGGGTACCACTGGACTTTCGTTTGGTGTGGCACATTCGGTTGGTGAAGTGCGTTCTGGAGCAGCTTGAGAACTGTTCTCCCCCTCGACATGTGAGCTCGCCTGTGATGACGAAGATGGATCCTCCCCCTCAACTGAAGCATTGTGCTGTGGAGAGTCGTCAGAATTAGATCCTCCTTCATTCATTCTCTTTGCAGCATCATTGACAAGTTGCTTCAGATGATCTACCTTGTTGTCGGCTGCGCTGGCTTCTGAGAGAGTGGCCTTCTCTAGTTCATCAAATAACTCGACGAACTTCTAAAAGAGGTTTGCGATAGAGGCGGTGACTTGGCCAGTTTGAGGAAAGATTTCTCCAGATGTGTCTTTGTTGGCCTTTAGCTTTTTGACATAGCTATCATCAAAAGTCACGTAATAAGTTTCTTCTATTTTCCTCGAGCGCTTGTTTAATACCCTGTACGCTTTAGAAGTTAGAGAATATACCAGAAATATCCCCTCGTCGGCTTTGACATCAAACTTGTTGCGGTGTTCTTTAGAATTGAAGATGAAACACCGTGAACCGAACACATGGAAAAACTTGACATTTGGCTTCCTGTTGTTGATGATCTCATAAGGAGTGATAGTGAAGCGCTTATTGAGATATGACCTGTTCTGTGTAAAACAAGCAACAGAAATAGCATCAGCCCAAAAATATAAAGGTAAGGAAGCGAAACTTAGCATGGTTCGGGCCGCTTCACACAAAGATCGGTTTCGTCTTTCGACAATTCCGTTTTGTTGAGGAGTGTAGGGAGCTGAGAAGTTATGACTGGTTCCCTTTTCGGCCAAGAATTCTTCGAATTCTTTATTTTTGAACTCCAGCCCATTATCGCTCCTGATGTTGCGAACGACTTTCTTCAGATGTACTTCAACCTGCTTAATGAACGTCTTCAGTTTGAGAGTCACTTCAGATTTTTGCTTCAGAAAGAACACCCATGTAAAACGCGAAAATTCATCAACAATAACAAGAATGTACTTGCTACCACCGATACTTTCGATAGATGATGGACCACACAAATCAATATGAAGTAACTCTAGTGGTTCAACAACTTTAGTGTTTATTATAGATGGATGACTTTGACGACTCTGCTTCCCCATTTCACATGCAGCACACAAATGTTCTCTATCGTACTTGAGCAATGGAAGACCTCGAACATGACCTCCAGTGACAAGTTTGTTGATATCCTTAAAGTTGAGATGAGAGAGCCTTTGGTGCCACAACCAGCTTTCGTCAGATTGTGCTTTGGATAACATGCAGATAGCTGGGTTCCCTTTGATAGGTTTGAGGTTCAGGGGAAACATCTCACCTTTACGCTCTGATTTGAGAATAACTCTTTTCGTCTTCTTCTCAATTATTTTAGAACCCTCATCGTCGAATGAAACTTTGAGACCGGTACCTCCAACAAGCTGAGATACACTAATGAGGTTATGTTGTAGTCCTTCCACGTATGCAACCTTCCTAATCGTGAAATCACCGTTTGTAATCATTCCATAGCCTTTTATAGTGCCGAAGGAGTTGTTCCCGAACTTGACATTTCCACCGTTTGAAAGAGACCTGTATTCCCTTAGCTCTTCCTTCCTTCCTGTCATGTGACGCGAGCAGCCACTGTCAATGTACCATTCTTCGTCAAACTGCTCGTCACTGATAACCTGCAAAAATTAAGCAGATTTAGGAACCCAAAGTTTCTTGGGTCCTCGTGAGCCTTTCACAGGAACAGGAATAGTAAGAGAGATGTCAACAATATATGTTCTTTTTATTAGTGTTGTTTCTTCTTTCTTTTTGATGGTGAAAACTTTAATTTTATTGGGATTCGTTGCTTTTGGTTTGGACTCTGGTTTAACTGATGAAACCTTCAGTTTTCCTTTCAGTTCAGTTGATGATTGAGGTTTTTTAGAGTGAACAGAATGGAATTTAGAACGAGGTGGAGAGGAATTAGAAGCATTTGAAGAATTAGAAGAGTTAGAATGAGAGAACTTTGACTGAGATGACTTCTTGACTTGAGATTCTAGGTGACCCTTTTGCTTTTGATCATTGGTGGGACCGAACCTAGAATTTTGATCTCTTTTGTTCTCTGAACCGAACCTTTGCTTTCGGTTGATGTTGTTTTCTGAACCGAACCTCTGCTTTCGGTTGATGTTATTTTCTGAACCGAACCTCTGCTTTCGGTTGTTGTTGCTCTCTTGTGATTCAACAGGACTTTTCTCTGACTTTAAGTTCCTGTCATGATGTGAGAAATAGGCATTTTGAGATTGCCAAAACTGTTTTCTTTCAGAGAGATTCTTCTTGTATCTCTGATTCCTTTGCTGTTTTTGATTTCTCATCTGCTTCGGTTGATGATGGATATTGGCTTTTGGTTTTTGTTTTCCTTTAGCTGGTTCACTCTGAACTGATGATGTTTCGCTTAAAGGAGTGACTTCTTTTGCAGGAATTCCTTTTTCTTGAGGAACATCTTTTGTACCACTAGTACTTGGCACATCGAAGCTATCAGGCTTATTCAAAGGTTCTGGTACATATCTGCCTTTGCTTTTCCATGAAGTCCTTTCAGATAGACCTACCATTTCATCAGCATTTTCGATGGGAGTTGACCAGAAGAACTCGTCGCAGCCATCAGCATTGTCTTCGTTTACAATGACTGTGAGTTCAGCAGTCTGATGTTCGGTTACGCCTGTGACCTTATACACCTGATTTGGAGTGGTTCTAACATTTTGATATACTACTGCCTTTTCTGCAAGGATCGGGGACTTTTTTTGGGACAAACGAGCAAACTCCACTGAATTTTCTGAGATGAGATTCTTGTGGTTTTCGGGTTCGCGCTTAACAAATTTTGAACAATCAACTGTGTCCTATACAGAAATTTCACTCATATTGTCGTCCTCATTAAGCTCATATGCATTTTCAACATCAATTTTATTTTCTGAGCTCAAGTTGGCATTCAACGAGTCAAATTTTTGTATGGTTTCGGTCCTCAGTTTAAGTTTATCATTTTCATCCAAAAGGTTTTTAAGCATGTCCTTATGGTCCTTGGACTTTATGAAAGATTCGATTTTGTCTAGTCCATACATATACGTCGGATTAACATCCTCAGACGAAATAACACTTTCACAATTATAAAGACGTTTAGCAATCAAACTCAAGGAAGGGTAAAATCATGCGATGAATCTTTTGTCCTATTTCACAGTCCAAATGAAGCTGAGTGATTATAGTATAAAGACGTTTAGCAATAAAAAAAAAACATTTCTCTGTTTTAAAAGCTTTAAATTGTCTCTTTGCAAATAAATGTTTTCATCTTTTATTTTGATTAACTCCGACTCCTTCAGTTCGATCCACATCCTCCGTTCCTCACTCTTTGAAGATACCCTGCTTATTTGGTCAGTTAGGTTAGAATTGGTGACTCGAGTTTGAGTTAAACTACTGTCTAGATGAGAGATTCTTGAATTAACACTTTTTAATTCTTTTTCGTATGAGCATTGTGGGACTTTGAATGAAACAAAAACGGATTGTACCTTCTTGATCAGTTCATCAAGTTCGTTGAACTGCACGCTGAGCGGTTTTGCTGTGAAGCACAAGTCCTCTCGCTCCTTTGCGTGTCCATTCCCACCATCAGTGTTGTATCCCCTCATATGAGATACATCAGATACCATCAAGCATTTGCCCCCGCTATTCTCATCTTTCGCCACATAAGCCTTTCCATGAGAAGGCTTCCTTCATCTTCAGAGTCGGTTGACCAGACCTCCACGCCACCGAACTCATCATTCGCTACCGAACCCTGCACAATTAAAGCATTCATAGAAGGGTTAGCAGTGGATTTCTTCTTCTGATCTCATCCAACTTTCTCTACAACAAATCTTCTTCATCGTTTTCCTCATCCTTTTCTGCCATTTTCTTGAGGACACAATCTTTTGCATAGTGGTTCTTTCCTCCACAGTAATAGCAGCTCACTCCCGAATCTCCTTCAGCTTTCGGTTCCTTCTTTGATTCTTCTGCCTTCGGTTCATCTTTGACCTTTTCAGAACTATAACTTCCCTGCCAATTTCTATTCTTATTTGTGGGAAATCTTTTCTTGATGAACGTCTTGGGGTTTGACACCATCATAGCATAGTCTTCCGAAGTGAGGTCATAGTCCTCCAAGTTGAGGTCTTCTTCTTCCATCACCGCTTTGCTTTTGGACAAAAGGGCCAACAAACCCAAGCTTGAGACCACGTTTTTCTCCTGTAACACGATCTTTTCTTGAGATTTCAGGATGCCCACCAGTTTCGCCAAAGAGTAGGATTTGAATTACTCATGCGCTTTAACTGTGGACACTACAGCTCTCCACTCAGATCTGAGGCCGTTCAAAAACGTAACCTTCTGCTCAATTAGCTTCCTTTCAATGTGATGTTTAATCATTTTGCTAAGAAGATGATTGAAGCGATCGAACGTTTGAGTCACGGTTTCTTCGGCTCCCTGCTTGAATTCACCAAACTCAGACAAGAGTAAGGTTTGAATGGAGTGTTCAAGATCTTCGTCCGTAGAATACAATTCTCGTAGCCTGTCTCATATTTCTTTTGCAGTTGTGCATGAACTCACCAGCCTGAAAGTATCAGATTGAAGAGCGAATCTGATTAATCTCAATGCTTTGATATTGCACTGAAATTTATCTTTTTCGTCTTGAGCAATATCTTTAACGTCTTTCAAAAGATCATTATACTCCTTCTGAGTTTTAATAATCCTTGAAGTTGCTGAATGAGCAAAGGGTCCAGATACTATTGCTTCCCAGATGAGGTATCCATTGTCCTCAGATCCTATAACATAGTCTTCAAAGTGATGTGCCCAGACTCCATAATCATGGGTGTAAAGGATGGGAATCTTCGTTGTTGATCCAATGCTGTTCGAAATATTAATGGGATTGGATTGCGACTCGTCCATGCTTGATCAAATAACCTGTTAAAAGATCAGACTTGTAATGTATTAAATTAGGGCAAAACAATAAATATCGAGTTACGTCAATTATGGGATGACGGCTCAATAAATATCAGTAAATGCGGAATAACCCTAATCGAAACCTTTTTCACAGAAAAGAAGTGTATGAATTACACAGCCTCCTGCTCTGATACCAATTGATGAGTTAAAAACTAACTTGAAGATCGATTAGATCTTTATAACAGGTAAAATAATAAATACGAAAACAGCGAATAACACAAGAATGGATCAAAGTGTGTCGAATGATTGATCAACAATCCTCAGCAGAGCTCGATAAAGAACTTCCGCTGTAGAGGATTTAGGGTTACAAGAACGATAAAGAAATAATGCTCTGATCTATCGTGATTATCTTTTCTATCGTTAACCTAATATGCATGCAAGCATATCAATATATACTAAACCCTATCAAGCTCTCGGTTGGACAGGCCCAAACCGGAGTTTACAAAACTGGACTAATAAACGAGCCCAATGGACACAATACATCAAACCGCTACCCAACAGAACCAAATGCCCCAAAATCCAATCCTCGTTTGCGAAAATTTTGACGTATGGGGGATTGATTTCATGGGCCCATTTCCCATCTCATTTGGCTACGTTTATATTTTGCTCGCGGTTGACTATGTTTCTAAATGGGTTGAGGCCAAAGGCACAAGATCAGACGATGCCAAAACGGTTATCGAGTTTTTAAAGTCTAATGTTTTTGCGAGATTTGGTGTGCCTAGAGCTTTGATTAGTGATCGAGGGACGCATTTTTGTAACAAGATGATGGAGGCTTTATTGAAGAAGTACAACGTGACCCACCGTGTTTCAACAACCTATCACCCTCAAACGAACGGTCCAGCAGAGGTTTCGAATCGTGAAGTGAAGAGTATACTTGAGAAAACAGTGAATCCCTCAAGAAAAGACTGGATTTTGAGGATTGATGATGCCTTGTGGGCCTATCGGACCACGTACAAGACCCCGATAAGAATGTCCCCGTTTTGGTTGGTCTTTGGAAAGACATGCCATCTTCCTGTGGAATTGGAACACCGTGCCTTTTGGGCGGTTAAACAATGCAACTTCAACATCGATGAGGCGGGAAGGCATAGGAAGCTTCAACTCCAAGAGTTGGAGGAGTTGAGAAATGACTCCTATGAAAACTCAAGAATTTACAAGGAAAGGACAAAGCTTTTCCATGACAAGTCCATTACCCGCAAACATTTCGAGCCGGGACATAGGGTTTTTCTTTATCATTCGCGATTGAAATTATTTCCAGGAAAATTGAGGTCAAGATGAATAGGTCCGTTTGTTGTGTTAAAAGTCTTTGAGCATGGTGCGGTTGAAATTCAAAGTGAAGAAACAGGGAAAATCTTTAAAGTCAATGGGCATCGAATGAAACCTTTCTATGAAGGTTTTAATGCAAATGTCTTAGAAGTCATCCAATTGGATGCCTCGGTGTACTGAAATCAAGAGGGAAGCACGTCTCGCCAAAGACGTTAAAGAGGGGCATTTTTGGAAAACTAAAGTTTTCATCTTTTCTAGTTCCGAATAAATGTCGTAGATGGTTCATTTTTGGATTTAACATCTCTTCTTCTTCCTTCTTGAGATAAAAGAATGTTGGATTTAAAGACTCAGTGTTCGTATTGGTCAAAGAGCTAAAAAAAATTTGGCGAAAATATGTCACGCGGTCCGCGTGTACTCAAACTTCCGTCCGCGTGTTTATTAACACGGACCGCGTGTAGTCCCTCAAGTGTCTGCGTCCATTATCAGCAAACAGAAGAGTTTCATTCTTATTCACGCGGTCCACGTGTACTCGAGCTTCCGTCCACGTGTTTATTAACACGGACCGCGTGTTGCCTCCTGAACTGTCCGCGTCCATTTTCGAAGATCAGAATGTATCAGGTGAACTCACACGGACCGCGTGTACTCGCAGTCGCGTCCGCATGAGTTGTTGACCGACGTTGACTAAGTTGTTGACCAAGTTTGACCACGTCCATAACCCCCAAAAACCCCAGCCGTCCCTTCTTCCTTCCCACTTCTTCTTCTTCCTTCCTCTAAACTCCATTAGAGCACTCCCATCTCCACCACTAAAACTCATTTTCCCGTCAAACCGCCGGTCGGAATTTCGCGAGACCACCGCCATTCTTCACCAAATTCAGAGCTCTACAAACCCCACTAAAAAACTGGTCCGATCTATTGCTATATCTCGGGGCGCCACCACCACTCCATCGCCACTTTCTGGCCAACTCCGTCCACCTCTCGTGATTCCGAAACCACCATTGTACTCCTCTTGGACAAGGCTACAAACCCCACCAAAAATATTTCCCAAAGCTCGGGGAAATTTCGCTAGAATTTCAAGCCATTGCCGGATTCATCGGGTTTTCCCGGTAAATTGCTCTTCCCGGGATATTGAACAAAAGCTTAAAGCTTGGGGTGGACAGTTGCAAGATTGTCAAATCCCAAATTTTCGCGCGCAAATTTTGAACTTTCAACAAAAACGGTGATTATTTTTCGTGCAGGAAGTCCATGTCTACATCTAGGAAGCGCCCGACTGCTACCCAAGGCAAAGCCCCAGCAAGAAATCAAAGCGATGCTCCCGATATCCCAAGATTTCGGGATGCCAAGGCAGCCGAAAACTCCACAAAGAGCTTGCCTAGAAAAGTTGCATCTACCAAATTCATGCGCAAGCCCACGATTATATCACTTGGGGTTCTTGAAGGGGTCACCCAATTGTTCCGTAACATTGGGTGGGAAAACCTTCTCAACCTCATGGCGCACACTTACGAGCTCCCCACTAGAGAGTTTCTTGCCGATAGCGGGTACGATAGCGAAAAAAAGAAAGCCGCATTCCAACTTCTAGGGGACCGAAGGTACATCGATTTTGCAACGATAAACGACATATTGGGCTTGCCTTCTTCAAACACATCCATAATTTTCGACATCCTACCTGCTAAGTTCAATCACGATACCTTTTGGATGGAAATCACCGGGGGTATCTTCTCGTGTGCCGGTCGGGATAAAGCAACCTCTATCATCCACTCATGCCTTCGCATTGCCCATCGCATCCTGGTGTGTACAGTTTTTGCCCGTAAAGAAGCCGGCCAAGTCACCAAAAATGAGCTCTTCTTCCTTTGGTGTATGACGAGGCGTGAAAGGCCGCCAATCCCGGACTTTGCTTCATTCTTCTTCCACAAATGCGCCCACATGAGATCCAAGGTGTCCAGTGATATTTGCATTGGGGGATTTGTCACACTTTTGGATTGCGGTCTTGACATCGAGCTCCCTAATGAATTCCAACCTGTTGACAGCAAAAATCTTTTGGATGAGCTTGCCCTTATAAACATGCACCACATCCGTCGCAGGAACTGGAGCAGCTTCACATGGTTTTGTCCTCAAGGGGTCGGGTATCTCGTTCTTCCCAACCCTCGAGTCACCAACTTCACCTTCCACGATCGCACTCAGTGGAGGCTCGCGAGGACCATCACTCAGTCAGTCAATGAGGATGTGCTCCAAGATCAAGATGATGACGAGATGCCTATGGATGATGAGCCCGACGATGAGCCCACCCATGGTCCGCAGCACGCCAAGCCACAAGCCCCTCCTGGGTACTACCCGCTTCCCCCCAATTTTTCTGAGCGGTTCGAGGCGCTCTGTGTCTCAAACCAAATCATGTCCCAACAAATGTGGGGGTGGCACCAATCCCAAAACCATTTTGAGAACGTCCCACTTCCGCCTCCCTATCTATACCCCCACCCACCCATCCTTATCGCCCTCCACCTTACCCTTACCCCTACCCCCAATACCCGTATCCTCCTCCCGATCCCCTGGTTTAGGTACTTTCGCCTCGCTCCGAGCATTGAGGACAATGCTTATTTCTATGTTTGGGGTGGGCTATTCCTTTTTCTTTTTAATTTATCTTGCATTTTAATTAGGTTGCATAGCATTTTAGTATAAATTGCATTCATTTTTTTTATATAAAACCCCAAAAAGATTTTATTTTCTTCTTTTTCATCTTTTATTCTTGCATAGCATTTAGCTTAGGGCATTAGCATTCATGCATTTTTGTTTTATGTTTATTCTCACCTCTCTTGGATGCCATGGAACAGGTTCATAGTTATTGTATCATTATTGGTCCAGGATCTTGTTACTATCTCACCCATCGAACCGGGACCACTAGCTGCAACTTGGGATTTCATACTTGGGATCAGATGCTGGTAGCTTAAAGGGGTAAGTGATCATGGCCAGGTAGTTTTCATGAAGAATTATGCATACACTACCGCCGAGAGGATCACACTTGATCATGTTAGAACCGTTAGGATGAAGCACTGGTGCTTGTCCCCGAGTAGAATCCATATCCGGCCTCTTTACATCACCATATCTTTTTGCGATTTCCTTAGGATTTTAGGGAGTCTTTTAGTCCACATTTGGACATTTTCATCATTTTTGAAAAAAAAACTTAATTACAAGTTTACAAAGGAGCTTACATTACATCTTTATGCTCCACACATGGTCATTTTCACACTTAGACCATTCAAATTATATTACTACCCTTTCGGTTCCACTTACACACCTTTGGGAACCAAATTTTGAGTAAAAGGGTTTTCTTGATTTCGATTGTTAATACATTACCTTCAAGTATGGTGTTTTCTAGTTAAAAAGAAAATCAGCTGCAATTATCTTAGACAGGTGGCCGGTTCAATTATTGAACAAATTTTCTAACATCTCGGTCATCCGGCATTTGATATTCATTTATTTAGGATTGTATATTTGTATATAGATCGAGTTGTTTCTTTTCGCAAATTGGTGATGTTAGAGAGGCTGTTGAGTCGGATACTACGGGAGGTTCGGGTCAACGCTAAGTAAGCCGATTCCTATAATGGTGCCCGAGCGATTAAACCTAGTTACACATGAGAGAAGCCGTCAGACGTGAGATCAGAGTGTGGACTTAAAGAAGAGCTCCACCCAAGCCTATCCAGTCGCTTTCTCCCTACTACAGATGTTATTCATTGTATGCATGTTCCATTGAGGCTGCGACTGACCATCCCTCCTTACTCACCTAGAGGAGTTGTCCCGGCTGTGGTTTATGATCCCATTGTCATCGGATGAAAAAGTTGTGAGATAGCAGCCAGATCAATTCTGACCATGTTGACTAACGTTGAACAGGTTCCATGGTTCTATCCATTCTTTTTATTTTTAGGGTAGTTCGTCCCAAGTTCATTTTAATCTTGTCTTACTTGAGGACAAGTAAGGTTCAAGATTGGGGTGATTTGATAGTTTCGTTTTTATTACTTCTTTTCATAGTTTATTTTTAGTTAAAACCATCTAATTTTATTCAATCTTCATGCATATTTTCTCTTTTTGTCATTTTTCTCCTTTACTGGGTGCTTTCTAGTCTTTTGAGCTTAATTGCAGGATTTACCGAAGACTATTTATTATTGGAGGCTTAGAAGGATGCGGGACTTATGGAGGCATGTGATTTGCTTGTGGACTTGAACTGGAGTGATTGGGCTTGGTACTTGCGTAAAAGAAGAAATCAATTTGGATTTAATTTGTGGGCAAGGATGATGATGAGGCGACGCGGAATCGAGCTACAAGAAAATTTAATGAGTATCGGGTCAATCATTAGAAGGCTTGGGAATGACAAATGGGTCCGAAAGAGTTATGATTGTGGGCTGAAGTTGAAGAAGTGAAGATTGAGCTAAAATTCATGATTAATGGCCCAAGTCTTACATTCAGCGTGACCCATGCGGTCCGCTTGAAATCATACGCGGTCCGCGTGAATTGCCCTAAGCTGATTCCAGGTTTGACTTGTTGACTCTATTTGTGGAAGTTTGGTGGGTGACTTTTGGCACCTTTTTGAATCCAGAAATCAACCCCCTTTTGCTGGATATTGGAGCCATTTTTTGAGGAGGAGGATTTGAAGAACACACACCATATTCTCTCAAAGAGTTTTGGAAGATTAGTGTAATTTCCTTTCATCTTACATCTAAGACAATGTTTGATACAACTAAACTATATTGTTTTAGTTTTACTTTGGCCATGCTTGGCTAAATTTTCATTTGGTTGATTAGGGTTTAACCCATGGATGATTATTTGCTTTGAAGACTTATCATTACATTTGTGTTTGATGTTTATGGGAATGTTTTCTAGTTAAACATCTTGTTGTGTTTATTTATCTTTGATCATGAGCTTGGATGAATGAATGCTTGTTATTGTTGATTAATTTCTTGGTTAAGGAATAGACCTTCAAATTAGTAAGCAACAAATGGTTTATATGTTTGTTTTCATTTCATTTAGACCATGGAAATGTTTCCTCCATAATGATAATGTAAGCATTTGATTATCTTTTGGACTTGGTAAGTCTTACAACTTAAAGCTAATTGATTTTCACAAGATTTTATGCTTCATTGATTTTGTGACTTCAATTAAGGAAATGTGTTAAGAGCTCCTCTAACCATTTTAATATCTAAGAATAGTTGAGGCAATTTGTGCTTATGAATTGCTATAGCCAAGTTAAACCAATTCACAAGTGTTATTCCTTGAAGTCTAATGATAAGTCAATCATATCATCCATGAGGTGTTCCCCAAAATCAACCAATTCCACTTCTTTGCATTTAATTCAATCTTCTACTTGTTTACTTGTCATATTTTCATTCTAGCTAGTTTTAATTTTTGTCAAACAATCGAAAGAACTAAACACCCCCCCCCCCATTTTACTTTTTTTTTATTGTTATTTTAAAAGTATTTTTACAAAGAGATTTTTCATAGAGTTATAAATTGAACCAATCTCCGTGGATACGATCCCTTTACCACTATACACTATTTTAGTGTGTAATATTTAGGGTATTAATTTTGTTGGCCTCGACAACCACCATCCTACATAATATAGTGAGAAAACTTACATGATCAAAAAGCTGAAAAGATAATACTCAAAGTAACGTTGAATCAGACGCATGAACCGCCTATAACACATAGAAGTCACACCTAAATATACAACCTAAAACCCTCAAGTTTAACCAAAAGTCAATGGTCAACCACCACCGACCACCACTTCGCGACCAACTCTATGGTCGTGTCATGATCACTAAAGGATAAAACAACCGCGACTGGATCCTACAACCTGAACCACAACTTACACCCCACTGCATCGCGGTTGTGTCCATCATAACTAATTTCATTAAGCTCTTAACCCTTAAGTTCAGAGCTTTAAAGCTGAAATCTGGATCAATTCAAGCTCTACATGGATAAAGTGTCCAACTTTATCTACTTCCTCTACTTAATAAGCCAATATCTTAAAGCCTAACTACTTCTAGAACCAAACCACATGCATGGCGCAACATGGGTGTATTCTAAACCATCTTTCCCATAAAACACAAATCCATGAGTTAAAACAATCAATTGAAAGGTTCTAGTGTTCCTCAAACTCCAAGAACCTCTTTAAAATGGACAAAAGGGACCAAAATGTTCTACAAGCTAGATCTAAATGAAATAATTACAATGGTAGAAGCTTTATACCTTCAAGAATCCAAATAAAGGTAAAAATGTTGGATCTTCATTGAAATAAAACCTCAATGACACAAGAATTACTTCCTTCAACCACAAAGCTTCACTAAATGGAAGAACCAAATTCAAAATCACCAAGCTTGCAGGAACTAAAGGTAAAGAGGGCAAGGTTTTATTCTTAGGAGATGGAGGCAGTAGGATGAGCAAACCCTACACCACAAATTAATTAAATAGGTCCTAAGGACCAAAAGATAGGGTTTTGAATCCATCCACCATCGTGTCACAGTGTACACCCAACTGCACGACAACTTAAATGACATGGCTACGCCGTATATGGTCTCACCACTGCATCGCGGCCATTTCAAAATCCTAAAATTCCCAAACTCAATAAATGAAATGACAAAAGATTAATACCTGATAATGGATGGTACATTTCATCAGTCTCCATTCCCCCAATAATCTAGAATAAGACAAATTAACCTATTTTCCTTCCATTTTGAGAGTTAGTGAATTTTTGTTATCCTTGGTAAGGAAGCAAAGAGTTATTAGTGATGTCAAGAAGCTAGAACTAGAAGCATTTCAACCTTCTGATCATATTCTAGACCTTTGTAAGTCTTCAATTTCCAAACTTTGTGCATCTTGTTTAGTAGATCTATAATTTTAAGCTACTTTTGGTTACTTTCTTGATTTTTAAGTGGAGTTTTGAAAACTCTACGTCCTAAGGTTGTCTTTTAAGGTATTCTAGACCCACTGTGGTGAAAAGATGTAAACATTGTCTTCCCTTTTGGCCCATGAATGAAGATTATAACATTTTGATCCTATTTTGACCTAGGTTTAAAGTTGGTTGTGTTTGGGACATGCCAATGGATAAATTTCAAAACCTTATCTATTAAAACCATATTTTGTTGTGTTTTAGAAAGTTGGAGCATTTGTATTAAGGGATTAAGTGCTTAATAAAAAGTTGTTTATGACCTGAAAAGCATGATACGACCAAGGATAGGTTGCAACCCAAGCTTTGAGTTAGGTGGAGATTGTTTTTTCTCCTAGTGACCACAACAACCAAGAGTAGTCCGCAACATGTTGACTGCATAATTTTTGACAGGTTTTACTTTTATAACAACATTAATTTCTTGTTTCATCATTGATGTTAGTTTTCGTTATGTTATTTTGTTAAGTTAACCTTTTATCATGGTTAGTGCTATGTTACAAAGGGATAAAAGCGTAATAAAATGATTCTTGATCATATATATGGATTATAGGGTCATTTTCTAATACTTGGAGGGTCTAGTTTGTAACTTATGTTTTATATAATGAAGCCTAACCCTAAAATCCAAGAAAAACATTCCATTTGAAGCCATCAAAGAGATAATGTTTGAGTGTGTGTGAACCATTTAAGGGTTTGGGGATTATTCTAGTGAAGGTGGCGAAGTTCTTGGAGGTTTTAAAGCATTATTAGAGTTGTGATTGGGTGGTGTTATTTCTCAACTTGATCATGAAGTTTCTCATGAATTTACAAATGGTATGTTTGTATTCCTTTGAGTAATTTTCTGTCCATATGATGTGCACTCAAGAATTAGCCAAGGATAAAGCAAAATCTATGGTGTAGAGTGTTGGATTGGTCTATAAAGTGTTTGAATACTTAGTCATAGTCTTGGAGGGTTGAAATCTTTTTGAAAGAGGTTTTGATCGGACCTATATTAGACTAGAAATGGAAGAAGGTCGAAAAACATTTTTGTAAATGATAGCCTTCCCGCGGTGCGATACACTGATAACCATGGTGCGTTGACGCTGGGGTGGGTTCAAATTTCCTAGTTGCGACCTGATGACATGTGTTTTCTGTGCAGAACAAATCATCTTATGTTTTGTAGCCTGTTTTTTATAGACATTTTGTGTAATCTTTTAGGGTGCTTAATTGCTTCCTTGGGGGTGTTCTTTGTCTATTCATTACTCCACATAACTTGATAAGGATGCGAGTTATCTTATCTTGTAAATCTAGTACCTTTTTGGAGAAATTTTATATCTTACAATGTGTGAACTGAACCTAGGATGTTATAAGATGTATGTAAGAACCTGAAATTTAGAGAAAGTTGACTTTTAATCAAATATTTACCAAAAGGGATATTCGGTCAATTATGAGAAAGGGATGATATTTTGAAGTTGTGGCTTCATGAAATGGCCAATAAGAGTTTAAGTCATTTAAAAGATGTTAAATGAGTGAGTTCAAGAGAAAGAATGAAAGAGAAAATGCATTTATGGTCAAAAGGGTAAAATGGGAACTTTATGCTTTTTGGGCCAACTTTGTGACTTAATAAATTAAGACCCTTATTAAGTCAATGAGAATTGACTTAAAAGAAGGGTAGAGTATGTTCCCACCTTTCGTGTGAATATAAAGATCATAGAAAACGAGTAAGAAACGAAGAGATATAAAGATTAGAAGTTGGGACAAAAATGTACTAAAATTGGAATGGGATCCGCCCAAGGGGCTGTTGTAAAGATGGAACCGCAAAGCGGAAAATAGATGTATGTATGTATGTGGTGGAGAACCCGTCTGCCGCCAGCCAAAGCGGCGGTGCTAGTAATGACTCGTCAAATAAGCCCTCTCTGCCACCCTCAAATCCATCTTTGCCACTGTCTCAAAAATTGCCAAGCGTAAGAACATAAAAGGGGTGATAATTTCCGTTCTCAAATACTGGATCAGAGGTCTAAAGGATACCATTGATGTAGACTCACTAAAACTTTTAAACTTTGAGTGGTAATGTAAATAAAAAAAGTAGTTTTGTGTTTGAATCGACTAGAAAACTATAAGTAGGCGACGATTCATCAGATTGTCCCGATTTGAGACCTTCCTCCCTGTTTGTTGTACCTATGTAATACCTCCAATATCTTTAGCGAATTCAGTTGAAGTAATGTTCTTTGTCACGATGAAAGTCATCAACACCAGCAAGAAAAACAATATGGACCCATCAACAACCGCCTTCAAAGGCTTGAATCAAAGTTGGATTCAAAGCCTGGGTTCCCCCAAACCCTAGGGATCGGTGTATTATCGGGAATAATCGTTCATGTCATCCCTCAAGTGGTTTCTTCCATCGCTCATATCTGGAATTCTGTTCAAGTTGGCAGTTGGATTATGTGGCAATGATGAGTTGGCTCACCACTGAGTCATTGTTGACTCACTTGCTTAGTTGGCAGTTGATAACGCAGTGCTACCTTAAAAAATGGATAAAGGGATGAAATTAACCGGTAAAACAGAAGTTAGTACCCCTCAAAGGCAAAAATAAATAAATTACGAGGGACCATTTAAACCAATATACAAAACATTGTTGAGTATAGTGACAATAACCCAATATTATATGCTTACTAGGCGAATGACCGCACATTGCGCATAAGCATATATATAGTAGAAATCTTTACAAATATATGTTTTTTTTTAAATATAACAATAACATTGTTGATAAATTTGATATAATAATTCGTATACTAAATTGATATAATATATTGATTATTTTAAATTATATGATAATATATACATCTATTATAACTGCATAATCTCAACCGTTTGAAGGAATTCTACCTGCGAGTTACTCATGAATAAATTTAAATATAATATATGGTTTAATGTTATTTATAGTTGTTGTTATTGTTAATTAATTTTTTAAAATTTATTTGATTAACGTTTTAATTTCTATGATTGTAATTATTTAAAACATCAAACATTGTTTTTTGATTTTAAAGGTAACAATATAATCATTTATATAAATTTATTTTTAACTATTGTTATTGTAAGTTATTTTAAGCTACTTATTTGAAAACTTTTAACGATTACAAAAATATCTTTAGGAAAAATTTTAGTTAAATTGTGATTATAATTTAGTTTTTGTATTTAGCACTACATGTTATCATTTTTAACTATTCACAAAATATTCATTGGGTTTTTTAAGTGGAACTGAAATTTATATTTAAGTTGACACTGTAATGTTATATTTAAATTAACAATTTAAGTATTTTGTTCAAATTGCTCAAAAGTTGTAGCTTTAAACTGATAATGATTTACATATAATAATATATTAAATCTAATAAATTAAGTATAATATGTAAAAGTTAAAGATATAACTTCATAAGTAGAAGTAAAGATATTATTTTAATATTGAAATTTAGTTTATTTATGATTACACTTTAGGTTTGATATTTATTTAACCTTATTAACTAACTTATAATCATTATTAGAAAGACACTACAATTTAGCACTTTTAACTATTTATAAAATATTTTTTGGGTTGTTTAAGTTAAACTAAAATTTATATTTAAGTTGATCCTGTAATGTTATATTTAAATTTATAATTCAAGTATTTTATACAAATTGTTCAAAAGTTGTAGCTTTGAAATGATAATGGTTTACATCCAACAATATATTAAAACTAATAAATTAAGTATAATATATATGTTAAAAGTTAAAAAACCGTAACTTTATAAGACTAATCGGAGTGGATTCGCTATGGGTATTCATTACGCTCGCTATGGGCTCTGGAACACCGCCCCCTAGCGCTCGCTAGGGGGCTCGTTAAATGCTTATCGTTACAATCTTCGCGAGATGAAAGAGAAAGAGAAAGAAGAAAGAAAGGGTTGTGATTGGCTTGGCTGGCTTCACTTTCCATTTTTTCTTTAATAAAAATAACACAAGCTTCGACGGTGTGAAAGTAAACCTCCATTTTTGTAGATTTGTTGCATTGCTTTGGTTGTTCTTTTTAACCAGACAAATGGGTAAGAAGACATAGAAATCACAATTTGGCAGTTTTGGTCCTTTAATTTTAGCCTTATGACAGATTGGACCCCAACCTACAATTTCTTTTACAATATAAATTTCTAAAATTAACACAAAACCCCTTGAAAAACCTTATTGTAACTTTTTTTAATTAAATTTGAAATGTTCATGTTTTAAAAAATATAATTTATTTGATATTAATTGTTTGTGGTTTAAAAAATAAAATTATTTAATATTAATCGTTTTTGTTTTAAAAAATCTATATAATTTAATAAATTTTGAAAAAGAAAAAAATAGAATGCTAGGAGTGTTACCACTCCTTATGAAATTCTAAGATTTAGGTGCTAAGACAAAAAGATGACATGGCAGATAAAAAAATGATGTGACAATATATTAGGAATGCTACTACTCCCTCTAGCATAAGTAGAAGTAAACATATTCTTTTAATATTGAAATTTAGTTTATATATGATTACACTTTATGTTTTATATTTATTTTATCTTATTAACCAAGTTATAATCATTATTAGAAAGAAATTGAAAAGTCATGGGAGTTTCAAATGAATGTGATGAAAGAAAAAATGAATGAGAGTTTCAAATGAATGTGGTGAAAGGAAGAATGTTTCATTTATAAGTATACTAGACGAATTCCCACGCGTTGCACGACACGGGTTAAAATTATATTGTTAGAATGTTGAAAAATATATGTTTATAATGGTTATGTTATTGACATTTACTTTGGCATAATATTTTTACACAAATATATATATATATATATATATATATATATATATATATATATATATATATATATATCATCTCAACTATTTTGAACAATAATATTCATTGACATTAACCCACCTTTCTCATTAATAGAATTAAATATAATTATCTATTTAGTATTATTTTTAACAATTGTTATGATTGATTAATTAAATTTTTTTACTTATGAAATTATTTTCTAATTTCATTAATGATGTTCATTTAAAATACAATTCATTTGTAGCCAACGTTATGTAATTTATAATTTGATGTTATTATTATATAAAATTATTGTTCATTAATTTTAAACCACTTATTATTATTAATAAGTTAATGAAGACTTTTTAAGAAACACTTAATATTATTATTCAAATAAGAAATATATACTAAATAACAAAGTGATAAGATTGACAGTTTGCGTTTCAAAAGAGACTTGCATGATAATATGACATATCCATGATTTTTATAATTTGATTTTATTATTTATAATTATTGTTCGTTAATTTTAAAACCACTTATTATTATTAATAAGTGAAAGAAAACTTTTAAAAAATACTTATTATTATACTTAAAATGTTAAACATATACTATAATATAAAGTGATAAAATAGACAGTTTGCATTTTAAAAGAGACTTACATGGATAATATGGATAATATGACATATCCATGATTTTTAATTAATTATTTCTTTGAAACAACTCAAACATACTAACATATATATAATATTTAATTAAATATTATCTATATCATATTCCATAACATATGATCGATAACATGAATCTGATCTAATTTACATTAAAATTTCAACCACAACATACAATGATTGTCTTAAAAGAATACTTAAACCAAGAAAAAAAATAATTAGTATATAACAAACTTACAAATTAAAAAATTTAACATAATAACACGGCTCGAAAAATGGTTCAAAGCCTCAAACCAACACAAAAACATTTAGACTTGTTTTCTTTGTGAACTTTGTATGTGATTGATATTTGTGTCTCTACTAAAAAAGATTGGTCTTTTATAGTAGACTATCCATTAATAGTTTATTAAACATATTATATAATTTATAAAACCTTTGAATGGTTAATCATTATTAAGAAACTTTTGAGTGATATTAATTCATATAGGAGGTTTCAAATGAATATGGTTTGAGTAAAAATGCTTCATGGGAGTTTCAAATGAGTGTTGTGAAAGAAAAAAATATTTCTTTTATAAGTATATATAGATTATCAACCATTGTTTGTAATGTAACATAATTTAAATTATAACTTTATGTTATTTTTAATTATTATTATAAATTAATTTAAAAACAACTTAATTGTGTTTTAGTTATTATAAAAAATAGTTTTTGGACATCTTTTAGTTAATTCGACTTTTAGATTTAAGAGTTTTATATTTATCATATATAATATTTCCCTTTTAACTATTTAAAAAAAAATATACGTTGAATTTTTTAAACTTTATTTGATATTTTAGTTTAAGTTTTAATTTTTATACTATATTTTTAAGTTTATTTAATATATTAATTTAGGTTATGTATTTAACACTATATTGAAGTCAACAAATTTAGTAAATCATATTGATAATTCAAGAAGTCTTTCATTTATGATAATGTTTATAAGTAACAACATATTTAACTTAATAAATTAAGTAAATTATATGGAAATATGAGGAATTGAGAGTTTCTAATTGATGTGGTGAAAGAAAAAATACTTCCTTTATAATGTAGTATGATATGATAATTATGTTTTTAATGGCGAGTCAAAGGTTTTTAATATAACTTTTGATCTAGAAATCAAATGATCACATTATTCATTCAACTTAGTAAACACAATTTAACTATTTTAATCACATTTGATTAATTCCCATAAATATAAATTAAGTACAACTACTAAGTTGTAACATTGTAATTCTAAATAACCCTTACTTGAAATTTGAAGAGTTGTAATATTAACATAAACTTTAATATAGTGACATATTGATATTTGTATATGGTTTAAACATAAGACTTGGTTTTAATAAAAGTTTGAGTTTTGGCACATTAATATCACTTTTGTTTTTTTTTTTTTTTTTGAAAAAGAAGATGAAAAAAATATTCGAGTGAAATACAAAAAATGCATTGGGTTATGAAATAAACAACATAAACCATCGTTTAACTTTTAGTTCTAGATTGGTCGTTTAGTTATTAATACAATTGAATTAGTAGAAAATCAAAACTTCTATTTATTTTCAGGTTTAAAACAAACTGTATCTATATAATAATCATATTTGTTTACAAATATTTTTATATAAAATACACATAGTATTTGATGTTTATAATTAAGGCTTTAATAGTAAGTTTTGGGGATTTTGACAAATTTTTTTTTATCTAAATGTTAGATGATTATATTATCCATTTAATTGACTAAATACAAGTTAACTGTTTAATTATATTTTGTTAAGACTCACAATTATTATTTAAGTGTCATAAGTAAAAAAAAAAACTTTTAAGTTGTAGTAATTTAATGTAAAATAAATTCAAGGCATACGTTTACGTGGAACCAAATAAAAATACTTCATTTTATTAATAAAATAAGATATCAAATGCTATCTAATAATTGTTATTTACTTTATTAAGTTAAGAGCAAAACATATGAAATTCTATTTTTTTCTAGCTAATATATAATAAATAGTAAAATATATATATATATATATATATATATATATATATATATATATATATATATATATATATATATATATATTCTGTATAATACATCCAACAAAACATATTTTTATTTAATAACTTTCAAATAAAATCAAAATATACACAAAAAATAAAAATGTCTATAATAAAAATTTATAAAACCTTCAATGCTAAATTCAAATATATGAAATCTATAATCGTAAATTGTTGAACATTCAAAAGTACATATTCAATCATGTACTTAATAATATTTAAAAATATTGTTCTTATAAAAGTTAGATGCAAGGAAAAGTTGCATAATTTTCATTAATACTTTTATAATTATTAATGGCAAAGTTGCACACTTTTCCATTAATACTTTTATAAATATTCATATGAACACACAAAAAAATCCATTTCATAAACTACTCGATATCTTTATGTACTATTTATTTTTTTCAATTTAAAAAACAACTTATATGCATTTGTGCATCTTTTAGGACATCTTCTCCATCCATATGCATTTATTTAAAGCTTTAAATCTCATGTATTTTACACATTACTGTATGTTGTTACTTGCGCACTTTTTAGATGGTTTTCAGTTGGTTTGAAGCTTAGAACAGTCATAGGATATGGCTGGGGAGTTGTAGTTTTAATTTTGTGAAAATCGGAGCTGCTAAGAATCCAAAGTATGGACATTTCCGGGTGTTACACGATCGAATGACACTATGCCGCGGGTTTAACTTGGTCGAGTCCATAAAAAAAATACTTTCAGCACATGTTTTTTTAAAACTCATATATATACCCTACATTAGGGAAATCTCTAGAAAAACCTCAATATTTTGGGAATTTTTTTTAATAAAGTCCTAAATTTATTTTTTGAATAGAAAAGTCTCAACTTTTTAACTTTTTGAATAGAAAAATCCAAGAAACTGATGAGTTTTGAGCATAACAAACAATCCCTATACATGCATGCAACCCTAATATTCTTGGATCTATGTTTTCACTAATTCAACACACAAGTATTGAACATCAAAAGGAAAACCCTAGGAGGCATATACTATTTTCGAAATCTATAACAAAAGATAGTAAACATACCTTTAATTGTTATGTAGTAATAAAAATGTGAATCCACGACTTCTTGAAGCTTGAGAGCAAGTGCCACAAGTGTAACACCTCTAATGGTTCACACCCACACTAAGCAAGAGGATGAGAGATGAGAGAGGAGGAGAAGACTTGAGAAATCCGACTATTCTTCTAAGGTTAGGAGTGGCTGAAATTATGAAGAGGTACAACCCTTTATATAACTGGGGTATCTTAGAGCCAAAGCTATGGTTTTAAGGAGGAAACTCTAATTCCTTAGCTTAAGGCCTAAGCAGCCCATGAACTTTCCATCCAAGGCCTTTGGACGAAAATTCTAGGGCCTTCCTAGAAGTTTTCTTCCAACCCTTATAGGGAGGTCCAAGAGCCCAATTCCTCAACTAGCAATAAATTGCTAAACAACCCCTCCATTTTTAATTAATACAAATAATCCTAAAATTAAATCCAATCAATTTCTGATTAACTATTACTTAAATAATATGATTTCTAATTAATATATTATTTTCATAATACATTAATAAATCAATCATCTCAATTTATTATCCAAATAATAAATTCAACCTCTTTCTCCAAAAGTCATATTGTCTAGTTGCTAGTATGAGGGAAACCCAAAAGGACTGTGCTACTATCAATTGAAGTACATAACAATTATAGTTATGAGCTTAGACACCTAATCCAACAATCTCCCAATTGGATAAGTCTAATAACTATATTGCGAGTATAACTTCAAAAATTGATTAGCACATTGTAGCTCTCCAAGTTTTTGTCGAACTATGACCTAGTCAGTTACGTGTCCTAAGATAAGTGATCATATAATCCTCCGTTCTGCAAGGTATCATGTAGACAAACGAAATGGAATATAATCATTCTAATTGTCCTACATTTTGTTTCCTGATTTCTGGTTTTTAATGATAAAGAACTACTAATCAAACACATCAATTTAGTCTTGGCCGGGCCAGACACTATAAGTCAACACCAAATCATCAAGGGGCCTAAGATATCGTTTTTCCCATTAGGGCAAAAGGAACAGATTAACTTTGACTTATATGCTTGCACTACTTACTCATCAAATCTTGTACAACAATACGTTTTATAACATCAAGTTACTAATGCATTTACATATCATCAATGCACAACCACCTTGTAAACAACAACTCATATATCTCCGTTTAAATATTATACGATATTATCGTCTCAAAATTACTCGTGATAAATTCCATGAAGTAATTCCCTGAGCACGGGTTAATCAAATACTTAAATTCTCCATTTCAAAGTTACTCATGAATGTTGCAGCAAACCATTGCTAAGTCTAAACCCTTAGACAATCTACAACTCAATTCATGTCAGCCTTAATTCATTACTTACTTCCAAAAGTATGATCGACTGTGGATGTTTGAATAATCTGATTATTCAAGAAGTAAAACATGCAAAATGAAAAACAATAATTAACAATCGACAAAATATAGGGAACAATACTCATAAATAATTCTCCATTACTTAATCATCAAATGTCAATTACATTTACTTTGTTACAAGTTTCCAAATATCTATCTAACTACTAAAACTAATATCATCATTCAGACCAATGCTCATTGCATGCTGACCTTGCTTAATCCTACTCAGACCCTTTATGAGGGGATCTGCAGGATTCTCTTCAGATGATACCCTCTTTACAACGAGGTGTCCTTCTTCTACTTTATGTATGATAAAATGATATTTTCTGTTGATATGTCTAGATCTGCCATGATCTCTTGGTTCCTTTGTTAAGGCAACCACTCCTTCATTATCACAGAAAATCTCCATTAGCTCCTTTATGGTTGGCACAACTCCAAGGTCTCCGATGAAGTTCTTCAACCATATAGCCTCTTTCGATGCTTCGATTGTTACAATGTACTTTGATTCACAAGTAGAATAAGCCACTCTCTCCTATTTGGAACTTTTCCAAGTTACTGCTCATCCATTAAGGGTAAATACCTAGCCAGATTGAGAATGGAAGTTGTCTCTGTCTGTCTAAAAGTTGGCGTCACTATACCCAGTTACTCTTAAGTCGTTACTGCCACCAAGCACAAGGACCCAATCCTTAGTTCTTCGTAGATACTTAAGAATGTTCTTGACTGCTATCCAATGAGCTCTACCTGTATTTCCCTAATATCGACTAACCATGGTCAAAGCAAAAGCCATGTGAGGGCAAGTACATGTCATAACATACATGGTCGATCCAACGACGCAAGCATATTGAACTTGACTCATTTCTACTATCTCTGCATCAGTACTCGGACTGCGAGTCTTACTCAGTTTGGTATGTGACAACCCGAAATTTCAATTATGTACAAACCATATCAAATCAATAGAAGTTAGATCAGTTACAGAGAATTTCCACACTTCTGGGTATAAGTTTGAGTATTTCAGGATTTATACTTAAGGAGATATCAAGAGAGTAGATGCACTAGGGTTTTGTGCAACACTGTTATTCCAAAACTCTATGATATTAGAGTTCATTCTGGGAATAAAATATTTTCTGCCAAAAATCCCAGGACTATATATAGAAATCTGAACCATATTCATTCATTAGTTACATTTCCAACTAGAGAAAAGCCAAATTCTCTCTCACGGATCTTCGGGTTTTCATCCCAAATCGTGAGTACTTCTATCTAGTTGTAATATATAGCTTAGATTGTGCCTAATAACATCAAAATCGGATCAAAACCCCAAGATTTGAGAGTTTACCGCCCAAGAACACTTGGAGAGTAAACTCTTTTATAAGGGCCAAAGTGTGCCCAATGTCCCTCCAAACCTTGGAAATGAACCTTGAGACTACCCATAGCTGGTTTAGATATCCAAAACATTAAGAATCAAGGGTTGAAAGTGAGTTCACGGCCAAGGATGTTCTTGGGTCGTGAACTCCATTTTTATATGCCAAAACACCCTAAAAGCCTTCCTTAAGCCAAGAGACTAATTTAGACATGTACCCTAATGAGTTTGGGGCTAGCAAACACCCTTAGAACACCAAGAGTAAGGTGTTCACGGCCCAAGAAGTTCCAGGGCCGTGAACTCCAAACAATAGTGCCAAAAGGTGCTATAAACTCTTCTAAAGCCTTGTACTCTAGCATAGTTTAGTTCCTAGTTAAATTAGGGACTTGAAAACACCACAAACACCCTCCCAAGGGAGATTACGGCCGTAATCTCCAAGGGATATGGTCCCAAGGCCGTGAACTCCTCAAAGGAGTTAAAAGGAAGCCCAAACACTTGTTTAAGCCTAGAAGAGCTTCACCACTTAAGTTGTAATAACTTTAAGCTTCATTTAGTGACCAATAGAGAGTTTACAGCCAGGAGTTTACTCCCGTGGGCTGTAAACTCCAACACACATGGTCTTAGGACCATAAACTTCCATATGAGGTCTTGCACTCCTTTGTTGCAACCCATTAGCCTCCTAGCACTTGACCAAAGTGTTTTCCTCACATTAGGATGTTTATACATGTTTAATTAGTGTTATAATCACTAATTGTTTATATACATATGTCTTCATATGTAATTAGGACCATTGTCTGTGTCTAAAGTCTTCACTTGACACCTAGCAGTCCTACCTCTTCAGTTTATCCGTGCCACTCACAACAGGTGAGTTCATACCCCTTAATCAATGTTTTAACTGTTTTTAAATGTTTTATGGGGGGGGGGGATACAAGTAGAATTATGCTAATTATTATATCAATCACATGTGATTAATAAGCAACATTCAAATGATTGGCTACTCATTAGCCGTTTTACCAAACAGTTTCCTTCAAATGTTTTTCATAAACACTTTATGTGTTTAAAACTCCTTATTACACTGTACATATTACTCTGTATGTTACATTTCAAACTTATTTACAATTGTGTTTCAAACAAATGTTTCTTTATACTAAACTGTTCTATCAAACCCATGCCTTCAAACCGTTTTATAGATTGACATCAAGTCGATCTTTTCTTAGATAATAATTATGTTCAAAGGTTTTACAAAACTTATTTTATGCTTTTATATTATCAATTGCATGCCTATATATGTATAGATATATAAGAAATGTTTAAAAGACTTAGGAAGGCTATCCACCCTATTTCCTTTTCGCGCTTGAGATGTGGTCTGGTGGGACATCGGGTATCCGTCCGAAGGTTGTTTAAATATTAGTTATATATCATATGTACATATATAGTCATAAAGGTCCTTCCAGTTCATCCAATGCCCTTGGGTAGCGAGGGTATACATCCATGTTCATACGTACCAGTTAGATTACTAGTAAACTACCATATGGGTAGTTTAGGAAGATACTAGAACTATTACTAGAATGCGATATCATACAATGAGTCAGTTCATTCATGAGTCAATACTTGCTAGATAGAGAGAACATACATTACAGCTAGAGCATTACAGTACATTACTATTCTTACTAGATAGAGAGAGAACACACATTACAGCTAGCACACGTAGAACATTTCAGTACATTACATATACATGAATACGTTGACATAATTGTGATCCACTGTATCGGAGCATGCCTTCAATGTAATGGCCCAAGTTGTAGCCAGAGTCTCTTAGAGGGAGAGCGTGAGTTTGCGTATAGATCTATACTGGATTGACTATCCTACACCTTGCTGCTAGCTACAGCCGGACCTACAGGTCTGCGGGTGCCAAACATCATACCTTTTTACGACCTACATTTGTCGTTGTTACCCAGTCGATAGTATGGTACAATTAATCACATGATGCCTTAATATAAATCCGGTTTAAGGTAGTTAGTACAGCAGTAGTTCCTATAGCACTACATTACAGTACTACATTAATTTTCCCTTTACATATATTTAGTGATCTTTTCACTTAAACATTAAATGTAAAAACTGTATTTTGTTAATGATAGTTACACTTGGGAAAATTACACACTTTTACAAGAAACGAACATTTAGAACAGTTAAGTCTTGGTAGAAGACTACATTCAGAACATTTGGGTCTTGGTAGAAGACTACATTCAGAGTAGTTAGGTCTTGGTAGAAGGCTACATTTAGAGCAGTTAAGTCTTGGTAGAAGACTACATCTAGAACAGTTAGGTCTTGGTAGAAGACACCCTTACAGAATAGTAGGAATCATAGGGATTGCTAGGGTTTTTCAAACATTACAGTTGTTTTACAAAACATTTTATTACTTACAGTTCAAATACATTTCCAATACTTACAATTCGTATACATACAAATACTTACATACAAATTAAGACACTAAAATACTTATGATCTCACCAGCTTTAAAGCTGATACTCGCTTTCAAAATTACTTATATCCTTAGGTCATCAATAGACAGGTACCGATGCAAGGTTTAGAGAAGATGGAGATCGTTCAACACTCATCTTTCATTTTGATTTATTCTTTAGTGTCTATTATAATTTGACAGAACACACTTGTATTAAAATTATGTTATTAATGCAATGAATGATGTTGTTGCTTGTTTACTACTTTTCATTATTGTGATACTGTACATGACGTCCTCCGCCCCAGAACGTTTCCGCCATTCTTGGTTTTGGGGTGTGGCATGGTATTACTCCAGATAGGCAACTCTGTTTTCTTGGAATTCTCCATGCTAAAATGTTTTAACAGTTTGTCCAATTGTTTACTTTGACTAAGTCCAGTTAGTCTTTTACTCCTGTTTCTCAAAATTCTTATCCCTAGAATATAGGTAGCCTCTCCCAGATCTTTCATAGAGAAACACTTTCCAAGCTAAGATTTATCCTCTTGCAAGGTTGGAATGTTGTTTCCTATAAGTAGTATGTCATCAACATACAATACCAGGAAGGTCACTATACTCCCACTAGCTATGACATATACACAAGATTCATCATCACTTCTAGAGAAGCCAAACTCTTTGACTTTCTCATCAAAGCAAAGATTTCATCTGCAAGAAGCTTGTTTCAATCCATATATTGATTTCTCAAGCTTCCACTCTCTATTGGGATACTTTTCATCCACAAAACCCAGTGGCTGACTCATGTAAACATCTTCAGCCAACTTCCCATTAAGGAAAGCGCTTTTTACATCCATTTGCCAAATTTCGTAGTCATGAAATGCAACTATAGCTAGTATTACCCTAATAGATTTAATCTCAGCTACTGGTGAGAAGGTCTCATCATAGTCAACCCTTGGGGTTTAAGTAAAGCCATTTGCAACTAGTTGAGCCTTGAAAGTGTGTGCCTTTCCATCCATGTCGGTCTTCTTCTTGAAAATCTATTTGCACCTAACCATCCATGGACTTGATCTCGCTGTCCATTTCCTCTTTCCACTTGGTAGACTCAGGGCCTGCCATAGCTTCCTTATAATTAGAAGGTTTATCCAAATTTACCAGTGTACTATCCTTGATAAATGTGTCACCATCTATAGTTATATGGAAACCATAAAACTTAGGTGGAATTCTAACTCTACTGGAACGCCTAAGTGGTAACGACTCATCAATTGGTTCAACTGTAATTTCTTCCTCATGTTGAGCGTTAGTATTAGAGGTTCCTTCATCATTTGATTCTTGGATTTCTTCAAGATCAATAGTACTCCCACTGTCCTCTTTGGATACGAGGTCTCTCTCGTGAAAGACTCCCCTTCGTGTTACGAAGACTAAGTTGTCACTAGGTCTGTAGAACAAATATCCAAAGGACTTTTGTGGGTAGCCGAAGAAAGTACATCTCTTACTTCGAGGTTCAAGCTTGTCGAGAGTCTCTCCTCTAACAAAAGCTTCACAACCCCAAACCTTGATATGTGCCAATGAGGGAACCTTCCTTGTCGACATCTCGTGAGGTGTTTTGGAAACCTTCTTTATTGGGACAAGATTAAGAATGTGGGCGACAGTCTCTAAGGCATACCCCCCAGAATGATATTGGAAGACAAGCCCGACTCATCATGGAACGAACCATGTCCAACAAGGTTCGATTACGCCTCTCAGCCACACCATTAAGTTGCGGTGTCCTAGGAGCTGTCAATTTTGAAACTATTCCACATTCCTTGAGGTAATCGTGGAATTCGATACAAAGATACTCACCACCTCAATCGGATATGAGCATCTTGATCTTCCTGACCAATTGATTCTCGACTTCTTTTTTGAACTCTTTGAACTTTTCAAAGGTTTCTGACTTATTCTTAATCAAGTAGATATAGCCATATCTACTATAATCATCAGTAAAAGTCACATAGAACCGATTTGCATCGCTTGTGGTGGATCTGAAGGGCCCACACACATCTGTGTCTATGAGATCCAAAAATCCTTCACCTTTTTCACAATAACCAATGAAAGGTGATTTAGTCATATTTCCAAGTAAACAAGACCCGCAGGTATCATTTGACCTTAAGTCAAATGATTTTAAGGCTCCATCCCTTTGGAGTTAGGCAATGCGTTTCTTGTTGACATGTCGAAGACGAAGATGCCACAAGTATGCTTTGTCTAAATCCTTAGACGAATCAATTTGTAAAACACTATTACCTGAATTGTCTACAACCATCACAGTTTCATACACGCCATCACAAGGTAAAACTTCAAAATAAATACACCATTTTCGAAAGCAGAAATAAATCCATTCTCATTATTAAAAGAATATATAAACCCTTGTCTATATAAACCATGAAATGAAATGATGTTTCTTGTCATCTCTGGCGAGTAGCAACAATTATTCAAATCTAAACATAACCCACTACTAATGTAACCTCCCAAAAACACGGTCCAAAAATTTCGTTTTAAATTATTAATAAAACCATGATTATCTTTAAACATATAAAATCATAAATCATATATCAGAGTATAAACATCCCAGGCTAAACATATGGTGTGTGCACTGCAATCTTCTCGAGCTCCTCTTTTGAAAACTTAAGCACCTGAAACCAAAACTAAAAACCGTAAGCATGAAGCTTAGTGAGCTCCCCCAAACTACCACATACCATACACATAACATATAATAATCACATAATTCTGGGACTACTCCCAACTGCATCGTGACGAATCCCGACATCGGCTTACCCGACATCGAACTCCTGCCCGGCATCAGGCTCACCCCGACATCCGACCGCATCGGGCATTGGGCTTACCCCGAAACATACACAACATAAAATATATCATAAAAACATAACATAATCACATGATCTGCATCGGGCTTGCCCCGACATCGGACCGAAGCCCGGAACATATAATCATAACATATAAACTAGCATACATCAGGTTTGCTCCGGAACATATAATGCATGGCATAATAACTAACACACATCGGGCTTATCCCAGAACACATAATCACATAACATGTAAACTAACATACATCAGGCTTTCCCCAGCATCGGGCCAAAGCCCAGAACACTTAACCCATATCATATAATACGCATGAATCACAAAGACAACACACATACTTTACTTCTCGGGACCGCCTCGGCATCGGACCGAAGCCCGGAAAGATATAAACTACATCGGGCTAACCCCGACATCGGATCGAACTCCGGAACTACTATCATCTAAACAGGTCGGCATTGTGGCCGCAGACCCGTTCCTACTAGAGGAAAACTCACCTCACACTGCTGAAGTCCTGCTGACAAAACCATAGCGGCTGGATGACAGATTCCCGGTCTGTCAATATCAAAATAACACCCAATTAATAATTGGGTTCCAACTCATAACCATAAGTCCATACTGAAGGGGTTTGAGCATTCTAACACTCCTAAGTGTACATGCAACCCTAAATACCTTGGATCTATGTTTTCTCTATTATACATGCAAATATGAACTTTCCAAGGTATTCATCCTAACTAGCAAAATAACATTGATTCATATGGATATCTCATGTTAGAATTACATACCTCTTTGATGTAGAATGTCTTCATGAAGCTTGAGTGCCTAGTGCCCCAAGTGTGACACCTCAAATGGTTCACACAACACCAAATGCACATGGAATGACTTGAGAGAAATGGAACGCTCCTTGATATCGTCTAGCCCTCATATTCAAACACTAGTGTACGATTTCTTGAGCCGTGGGATTCTTTTATATGGTGGCTATTAGGGTTACAACATGTAACTCATAACTTTACCCATTCCTTATGCTCCATGGATTATCCATGGGTCACCCCATGGACTTAGTCCAACATAAGGAATCTTGGATCACAAGCCCACATATATAAGAATGAATGATTTACACAATCAACTCATATATTTAATTAGTCTCCTTTTGATCACTTAATTAATTCCAAATTAATTCTTGATCAATACTAATTAAATAACCTTATTAATATATTAGAACTTATAATATATTAACCAACCTTAAGTGTTATTTCTCTCATTATAGTCTATCCAAATGCATGATGCCATGCAACCCAAATGGACCATGTCGGGTCGGGTCAAGTCTTACCAATTATATGGACTTAGACATTAATCCAACAGTCTCCCACTTGGATAAGTCTAAAACTATTATTGCATATGACTTCAAGATCCGACTGGCAATCGTAGCTCTCAAAAGCTTTTGTCAAACTCTTACCTTGTCGATAAACTCGAACCTTTGTCAATGACTTGTCCATTAGATAAGGGATCATATATTTCTCCATTCTAGATATCATATAGACTGAGACATGGATTATAAATCATTCTCTCTGTCCATTTGTTGTTTCCCGATTTCTGAATCATGATGACTGACTGATTGAACAAATTAAATCAGTCCTGGCTTGGCCAAGCACTCACATGTATCATCATTAAATCATCGAGGGGCCCACAAATATCGCTTTTATCCCGAAGGTAAAAGGAATGGATAAACTTTGATTCATATGGCTTGTTCTACTACTTTTTGAATCATACATAAAGGCACGTTTTATAACATCGAGTTACCGAATGCGTTTTCGTGCAATCAATGTACAACCAACTCATAGTAACGACTCATATCTCTAGGTTTGGACAATATAAGATATTATCATCTCATGATCACTCGTGATAAAATCCATGAAGTGATTCCAATGAGCGCGGGTTTAATCTAATACTCAGAACTTATGAGCACTCATGAGTGTTGTAGCCCAACTTTGTCCACCAACTTGGACCTCTACAAGCCAACCCATGACAGTCTTGATTCATACCTACTTCCAACATATGACCGACTGTGGATGGTTTGAATAACTTAGTCATTCTGGAAGAATAACCTAGGTTATTCTGGAAGTCAAAACATGCAAAATGAAACACAATAATAATTGAATCTAATATGGTATCAAAACCTATGAACATAAATAAAACACCTTTTATTTATCACCATATGATTACAAATTATTCATTGCATACTGTTTCAGCTATAAACTTTATTCTTGAATTAAAACAATAGTTGTCCCATGCTCCGAGCATGTACACTATGTTTTTCTAAACAATAGCTTTGCCATACACCAAGTATGTACTCTATGTTTGTCTATGATCCTTACTTTGTGAAATAAACCAATTGACCAAACTTTCAATGATTCTAATTTCACACTCCCTAATTCTTATGGCAAATGCAGGAATTCCAAATTCATGCCATTTTACTGAAATTTGTTAGATTCTAAACTTACATTCAATGATTCTCTTGTAATGATTATGCACAAAGTCACAAAGACTTGACAACAAACATTACACAACATTCCAAAGGAGATCAACTCCTTGGAAACATCCTTCTTGCATTAAGTTTCCTAATCTTACACAGATTTATTGAACAACTTCCACCAATGGGATCTTTTCCACATTCCCCTTTTGACTATCACTTCTGAACAAGAGTTTCCTCTTTTTAGAATATGTCAATATGGTCCTTCCAACAGTTAACACTATACTTTCAACTGTCCCTAAGAAACCAATCTATGGTAAACCTTAGATTGTCCTCAATAGTTGCTTAATCGTTTTAGTTATATCCAGTTCTAGGCCTTTTCCCTTCTTAATGCCCCAGACATTTAGAAAGGATGAATATAGCACATGTAATCAAGCCTATATCCGAAGCATATGGGACACAATTCATGATGTCTCACATAAAGACTAAACCAGTCTTTAGCTATAATATTTCCATTTCTATTTGCCAAGTTCTCATAATCCAGATTATGAAAAGGGATGCCGTAATCATAATCGAATTTTAGAACACAAATAATGAACCCATATATAGAATTTCCTTATGAAATTCATATATATTCTTGACTAAATTTGATTAAAATCTCAATCTAAGCTTTTAGAATTGAAATGAATTATAATTTCCTCTCCCTTAATTATAGCAAAACAACTTTTTCAACCCCTGCAGCCTCAAGAATTGAGACTTTTGTTTTCTATAATTAACATTGCTAACTTGCAATACTTATCATAATTATCATGCTCCCACTAACATGATGATTATTAGCGTAACACTTATGCTCACACTAGCTTTGACATGTACTCAGAAATCAGGTGGACTTCTAGAAAAACAATACTTTATTGACTTTCTTACCAAAGTTCAGATTTCTGATACTAGATTACTTTGATAAAACTTCATCAATATCATACACCTTATCTTAGATAGCTCATAAGTGTGTCTAAACAGTTTAAGAACTATGAAAAGGGATGTCGTAATCATAGTCTCAATTGTTTAGACCTTTTCCACTTCTCACAAGTCCATGTTAGTGTGCCGGTTAACCACACACGCTCCACTAATGACTTTGAGAATGCAAATATCACAATTGCTATCTAGTTAAAATCTACTTAGTGAAAGTGTTTCCTCACCATCATTTTCATGAATCGGAGAGAAACCTTATGACACTTAGATTTAATGGTGTATGTGTTCTTATCCATGTGAATTTGTCAAAACCATAGTCACAAGACAAGGATAATGAAAAACCCAAACTCATATGGACTGAACTCAATCTTAATTTCTTGCCATCTGGCGGCTCAAGGTCCTGCCATTCCTTCCCAGTTGTTGTGCAACCAATTAAGAACTCTAAGATCTTATATGCAAAGCCAACTTTAACTGGAATGGGCATAAAATATGTTAACATGATAACTTATAAACCTCAAGTCGTGTGCTAGTGAAGAACTTCAGGTTTTATTCTTGATTAGTTCTTGAGACTTTCAAGACCTTTAAAACTCCCACTGTCCTCTTGACATATAAGACTCCCTTGTCAAACATCCAAGAGATAGTGCGGATTCTAATCAAGACAAACACTTCACACAATTGGCTTTAGTTGGTCTTTTTTTTTATCCAAAACATCAGAACTTACCAATTTCAAATGTACATGAGTAGAAAACTTTTACTCTTACATTTGACAAGTGTTTTAAACCTTCTTTAAGACATGTTACTCAAGTTACAATCTTAGAGTATAATTCTAAGAATTTTTTTAGGAATGAAGCATGAATCATCTTCTTGATTTAACCACTTCAAGAATTCATAGCTCCTCTTCTTAGCTATAAGAATGCACTTAGAGGATGAATTGTGATAAGGTCTCTTAATCATTAAGATGATCATATAACATGATACTAAAGTACTCTCCCATGTTTTCAGATTAGAGAAACTTCTATCCTTCTGCCTAATTTGATTCTTCTTATTCGCTCTGCCATACATTGAAACCTTTTCCAATGTCTCAGAATTACACATAAACTTGTAAGTATAACCATATTTACTGAGCTTTAGTAAATTATGATGAATAGGCTTATCGATCTTTTGGGGTGATTTTGACCAGTGCACAAGAATGTGTACTGATCCCTTAGTCCTTCACTTGACTCACATATACATGTGAACAAGGAACTAGTCTTAATTTTCCAAAGATGAAAAATTCTCATTCATCATGCTATACAACTTGCATGATTCCAAGTTTCGGTCCAATTGAAACTTGGGTGATGAGGATCTTTCCTTATTTGGTAAATTTAGACATTACCACAAATGAAAGAATCAATTTCATATTTCCACTCTTGCTATTAATGGAATCATATAAGCAACATTTTTTCCCCTCAAATGCCATTGTAAGGATATTTTAAAATAAATAAAATCATCATTTTTCCTTTTATTTTAAAAACTTTGCAGAAAAACTATCCTTACAATGCAAAAGAGCATGAAAAATTTGTTGTTATCTATTCCTAAGCAATATATCATAACTCCTAAGAAGTAGCTCAAGAATCCGATCTTCAAACTATGCGATAGAAATCCATCTACGCGATCAGATTTAACATATTCTTTCTTTAAGTTTCTTCACTTTTCTTTAATTCTTACAAACATCAACATGTGACCCAGTCACATCATGTATCAAGAATCTCAGTATAGAAACTTAGCAGAGTTAGATAGTGGATTTTACCTGAAGTAGGGTCAAACTTATTGACTTTACCATCCTTAGGTAAAATTGGCAGCTTCGCAACTAATGCCCCTTCCTTTGGCAATATAAACATATGGAACCTTTGGTAATGGTACCGGTACTATCACAGACTTAGTTTTTCTCTTTACCATTTGGTCAACCGAGTTAACTATGGCCAATCCCTTTCCATTCGGAAGAGAATGCTTTTTCTGGATTTCCAGTGTCTTCATTGTCAATGTCCATAAAGTTTTAGGAAGTTGATCTTAGCAAATAGATAAGATCATTAAGGGTATTTTCATAATCTGTTTCATAGGAGTCCCAAAGGAACTCACTATGTGACTTAGAAAGTGATTGAACCACCAACTTTCTCAAGACTTTGACACCCAACTCTCCCGACTTTTCAGTATGTGACTTCATCTCCAAGATGTGATCACACCTACACCTTGCCTTGCCAATAGGGCTTGAGTGACCTTAAACTTATGGGATAGGTAGAATAATTGGAGGAGGTGGAGGAAGTGAAGTTCCAAGAGATTAAGGAGGATCATAGATGTCTGAACTAGACACCTTTTGGGAGACATTCAAGATAGTTGATTAAAAGTCCTTAATATAACAACCAATATGAGATATTAAGGCTAGGACCCTACAAACTATTTTATAACTCGGAAGAGGGATGTCGTAATCCAAGCTATAAAATATTTGAAGGTAGGTGAATGACGATTCACCAATTTCCACCAAGATAAACAAAATGTATTATTAGGTTTTAATTGGTTTTGAAACTCCTAGATTCTTTTGAGATTCATTGAACTGTTCAATGGCATGTTTCAATCTCGAGTGTGCCCTTCAGGTTTTGTAATTGGGATGATGTGGATCACAAAACAAGGTGTGAAGTAACCATGCAAATATACTTGGTACCCTTAATAATTACCCCTTAATCGATGTACCGGTTAACCACACATGCTCCACCGATACTATGATAAATATTAAGTTACCCTTTTCCTACCTTGTTAAGTCCATGTTAGTGTGCCGGTTAACCACACACGCTCCACTAATGACTTAAACAAAGTACAAAATGTAATTTCATTGATTAGCACCTTATTCACATTTTCCTAAGTAACTAAGATTAGGAATTTATAAATGTTTAGTTACTTAGTATTTATCATTAATACTTTTAATGAAGGGAGAATTCTAGTCCTTGTCCTACCCGTTCGGCTAACGACCCTACACCAGTCAAGGAAGCGGTGAGTGAGAGTGGACACCCATTAAACTGCCATTTTATAGGCAGTAACCTTATACCCCCTTATAGACTGGCTTCGTGAATGAGGCCTACTAACGGTAAGACTGACTTTACTCTTATACATATATATATATATATATATATATATATATATATATATATATTATTAACTTATAATATTATAAAGTGTAAGGGTTGAATTTTAACTTTTAAAATTCTAAGGGCTTAACTTGGAATTGAAGTATTCATGGGAAAACTTTATAAATTCCAAAACTTGAGGGCAAGTTTTGAAACTATTCAAAACTATTCAATTTCCATAACTTATTTGCTTAAAGTAGTTTCAATCCAAAAACTCTTCACGTTCCATAACTTGAGGACAAGTTTTGGAAGACTTTAAACTATTAAAAGAATGTGACTCTTCCTTATTCATAACTTATGGAAATCTTTATGAGTTTTATGGATCTTAAATGTGACTTTTCATATAACTTGAGGACAAGTTACAAAACACATTTTAGAACCAACTCTTAGATTAATTTGGATTGAAAACAACAATTTCATATAACTTTCCTATTAATCTAAGCAACTCATAAGAACAAGATGATTCAAATCAAACTTTTTCATGTAATTAGTCTAATCCTTAAACTAATACAAAACATGAATCTATTGACACTTATCTATGAAATTGGATTAGCATGAACATTATCACATCAAAAACAAGTTTATAAGTCCAAAAACATCTTAGGGTAATGTTTCTAGTCCAATTCCAGCCAAAACAGTCGAATATATGCTGTCTGGGGGTCCAACTCGTCGAGTGCATGAACCAACTCGGCGATTTGGGTCGTTTTGAACACTTTTAAGGCATGGACTCGTCGATTCACCTGATGGACTCGCCGAGTCCGTTGTCCAGACAACAACAAAATTCGATTTTTTAGCTAAATTTGCAAGTATAACAAGAAAACAAGCCTAGGCTCTGATACCACTGTTGGGTTTTGAGCATTTTAACACTCCTAAGTGTAGATGCAACCCTAAATACCTTGGATCTATGTTTTCTCTATTATACATGCAAATATGAACTTTCCAAGGTATTCATCCTAACTAGCAAAATAACATTGATTCATATGGATATCTCATGTTAGAATTACATACCTCTTTGATGTAGAATGTCTTCATGAAGCTTGAGTGCCTAGTGCCCCAAGTGTGACACCTCAAATGGTTCACACAACACCAAATGCACATGGAATGACTTGAGAGAAATGGAACGCTCCTTGATATCGTCTAGCCCTCATATTCAAACACTAGTGCACGATTTCTTGAGCCGTGGGATTCTTTTATATGGTGGCTATTAGGGTTACAACATGTAACTCATAACTTTACCCATTCCTTATGCTCCATGGATTATCCATGGGTCACCCCATGGACTTAGTCCAACATAAGGAATCTTGGATCACAAGCCCACATATATAAGAATGAATGATTTACACAATCAACCCATATATTTAATTAGTCTCCTTTTGATCACTTAATTAATTCCAAATTAATTCTTGATCAATACTAATTAAATAATCTTATTAATATATTAGAACTTATAATATATTAACCAACCTTAAATGTTATTTCTCTCATTATAGTCTATCCAAATGCATGATGCCATGCAACCCAAATGGACCATGCCGGGTCGGATCAAGTCTTGCCAATTGTAGTTATGGACTTAGAAATTAATCCAACACATACTTGGGGTAAAAGACTAATTTACTCATGTCTTAGCTTGACTCCAGCCTAAGGCCTAATCCAAAGGCCCAAAAGTCTAATAATGGACCAAGGCCCAACTATGGCCCATCTATGGCCCAATTTTCCTAATTGGGCCCAAGTCTCTACATGGTCTTGATCAAAGGTTCAATCATTCATTCTTGGTCCAACACTTGACATTCTCATAGTCCAAGGCCTAGACCATGGCCCATCTATGGCCCAGTTTTCCAAATTGGGCGCAAACCCTCACATGGGTCTTACTCTAGGCCCATTACTTTATTCTAAGCCCAATTGCTTGTTCTTGGATGGCCCATTATCATCCCAATCGTCAAATCCTAATAGAAAGGCCCAACTCAAAGTCCAAGTGAAATTAGGGTTTCAGATAAAATGACAATTAGGGTTAAGTGTTTCTCACTTAACCCATTAAGGACTTAATCCATTAAGTCCTTTACTCTACTAGATAAATGATATGGAATAATTTTGGGCTTAATACACAATCCAATCCTAATGGCCCAAAGGTGGGTCCCAATAAGTCCAAGGCCCAAATACTCACAATTAGGGCTTTCTACCCAAACATGGCCAATAGGCCCAAAATTAATCTTTAAGCCCATTAGGGTTTTGCTGGTGGGGCACCACCCACTACCACCTTGGGTAGTGGTGGCCAACGACGGCACATGGCGGCGGCCACCACCTTACGGTGGTGGTTATTATTATTTTTCATTATTCAATACTAATTACAGTTACAAGGCTTTTATCCAAAATAACACACACACTACTAGCACACACATAACCACCTTATGATGGTGGTGATGTCGTTTCCGAGAACTTCAGCTATACACACCCACACACACCAACTGAAACACGCATATCTTCACTCCTATGCTCAGAAAAGGAAACCAACCACCCACCTGGCGGTGATTCTCTTGTCAAACAACAACGACGCCGGTAAGCACTTGCTTGGGAATCTGGATGCAACCACCACCTTATGGTGGTGTGTGACGATGACAGCGGTAGCCCTTACGGCCACAACAGTAGCTAAAAGCGGTGTTGCAGCAACGAACTAGAGAGAAGAAGGGACAAGGAGGATGAACAGAGACCACCTTGGAACGGAGCAATGCCCACAACAAGATGTGGAGGAAGGAGATGGCGATCCAATAGCGAAGGAGCGACGGCAGGAGGCTCAACGGCACATCGGTGGACGGTCTCGGAAAAGGGAAACACCACGGTAACCTCGGCACCTGCCTCTGGCCCGTCATCGGAGTCGCATGGAGTCGTCGACGATCCTACTATGGCCTCACGGAGGCAGTTGCTGGGACGAGGGGGTGATAAGGTGTGGGTGGCGGCTGCATAAAGGGGTTTAGGGTTAGGGTTTGGCCGGTGGTGAAGTTTTATAACCCGCCTCACTAAAAGTTTGCCATAATATCAAGATCAGCCCTCCCTTTATCTTTTTCTTTCAAACCAAGGCCATAATTTACCCTTGCCATCCTTGCTCACGGAATTTCTTTCATATTTAGTCCCACAGTTACAATTCAGCCCCTCCTTACAAATTATTCTTCAAATAAAGTCCATATGTTACCTTTTAAACCCTGGCTTTCAAAAATCTTTACAATGGAGTTCAGAATTACCATTTAGCCCTTGCTTCTCATAATCTATCCATCTTAAGTCCTGATAATTTACCATGTGGTCCTTACCTTCATAAATACTTACAAGACTAATCCGAAACTGACACTTTTAATCCACGGCTTCTAAAATTGTAATAATTAGCCCTTTGAGACCATCCTTGATATATATAATTATTTATTTTAGGGCTACCATTCGTTCATAAATTTCATATATTTAATTATTTAATAAACAGGGTGTGACATCCCCAACTTCACGGCCAGAAAAGACAGGTTTGTTTATGCTTTGTTTAAAAATCATAGTTACATTTTAAATGAAAGTGTTGCGGAATTTGTCCCAAAAAAAATATGATAAAGATTTATCAAAAGCATTTCCATAGAAATGTATTTCATTAAAAGACTCGGGATGTCATGTTCGTACAGATCAAAAGCATAAACAGTGCAATATAAGCCTTACTACATTATTTCATATCTACAGGCCTATATCCGTAATCCCTCGCCCAAAGCATCACACCTATGCTCATGCGCCACTACCTGTAATACATAAAACTGAGTGGGTCAGGCTTGGGAGCCTGGTGAGCACATAGAGTTTTCAACCCATAATAAATAAGTTTATTAATTTCATCGATCAACAATAACCCGATTACCCGTTCCCGTTATCCTCACTTTACATCCCTAAACACCTATCATAAGGGACCTAGCCTAAGGATCATCATCGGGACGGACACTACTGCTAAGGGGATTCCTCAGCAATAAATGTCCTAAAGGCAACCATGTGGGGTATGGAGTACACCAGTGAACATATCGTTCACAAACACCTACAGGTTGCGAGCCTGCTAGTGTTCCACTGGACTGTCTAGAAGAGTCCGTGGTCGTCATCCATACTCCGCTATATGACAGAATCAACAACATCAACATCGAGGCCTCTCATCATTTTATAACACATCACCTATTGCATCTACCCATGTTTTACCCCAACATTTTCGTAGATATAAAATACATATACAGTTTAAATCATTGAAAACATGTATAACAACGTTCATCTAGCATAGATAGCAAGTATTCAGATAATATGCACACATAGCACGTAATTTATATAAAATACTTCATATCTGTGTGTAAGTTGAAAGTAACTATGCACTCACTTGTTAAGGTGATGATTCCAAAATCGGGCAACGCTTGCTTCTAACGATTCTATTTTCCTTCGACGAAACCTAGCATTATTATCGCTAAATTTTAGTCTAATATTTACCGTGACCAACTATTAGTCTTAGTATTATTATTATTATATAAGCGTTAAACAATATTTTCCAACCACTATGTACAGACAGGGGCCAGACATAAAACACCGGAGGGCAGGACCATTTTGGCATATAGCACTTCTGAAATCGAACAACCCTATGCGGCCCTTTAAACCAGATTCCCCGTACCGCGAGTTGTTAAAAAAAAATATTATAACGACACTTATATAAGTTATAATAATAGCTCAAATATTTATTATAAGTTCATAATAACAATACTAATTTTAAATATAAGCTATATTAAAATAAGGTAAGTATAACTTACTTACAAGGGGGTTTTAGCTAGGAGTCGGGCTCTGCAGGGGCAGAACTTCGTCGCTGAATCTTTCTAAGAAAGATTCGTGCAGCGCTTCAGCGCTCACCTTACTATACTAAGCTACAAAAAGAGAAGTCGAATCACGAGGGACCGAAATGCTCGGGGGATAAGGAGAGAAAGACTCTTGAATCAAGAGAATGGTGCAAGAAATATGAGAGCCCAAGGCTCTTATTTATACTAATTGAATTTTCAAAAACTACCCTCCATAATTACTTAATGACCTTTTAGTTATATAAACAACTAAACACTCCTCTATAATACTATTATAAATGGATTTAATGATATTTGTACTAAACTAATGTCGAAAGAACTCAACATTAGTCTTATAATGACCGCATCGTCGATACCTTTCTAATGATATATACATATGTATATATATGTGTACGTATACATGATTTATACTTTATTTTAATACGTAAATATGCTATTATAATTTGTAACTCGTTCATACGAACTCCGTTTTTGACGTTCTTTATATCCACGCGTAGGTGAAGACGTACTCTACAACTTTCGGTTAGACTCCGTTGGCTAATTTTGACTTTATTTTTAAAGTTACATTTTTAACAAGCCGGGACAGGATTGGTCTGTTTAAAATCTCATAACTTCTTCATACGAAGTCAGATTTGGGCGTTCTTTTTATCGATGTTCTTAGTTTAACATATTCTACGACTTTCGTTTAGATCACTAAGGCTAAATCTCGCTCTATCGTAAATTCACTATTCATGCTTCCCGGTATCGTGCCGGTTCTGTCGTGAAACTTCGACGGGTCATAACTTCTTCGTTATAACTCGGATTTCGGCGTTCCTTATATGCACGAAAACCTTGAGACATATTCTACAACTTGATGTAGAGATATCGGGATTATCTCACACTTTAATTTTGACGCTCATTTTTATTCTTTATTAATTATACATTGATAATTAAATAATAAACACATATAATTCACATAATACTCAAATATTTCATCTTTATTACTTCAAAAAGAGTTACAAGAGTTGACCTAGACTATTACATTGACAAAAATGCTTAGCCCTGAAACCCGGACGTTACAATTCTCTCCCCCTTAGGATGATTCCGTCCCGGAATCATGCATCAGCAAACAGATGTGGATAGCGACTCATCATGCCATCCTCTGTTTCCCAAGTGAGATTCGGCCCATTCGAATGTTTCCATCGGACTAGCACCAAGTCGACCATCTTGCGTCGTAACTTCTTAGTCTTACGGTCAACAATTGCCTCAGGCTCTTCGATCACCCTTTTATTTTCATCCATCCTTAACTCTGAGATTGGAATTATGTCGGGAACATCTCCCGTGAATTTCCTCAAATAACACACATGGAAGGTGTTATGAATACCATTGAGTTCTTCGGGCAATTCCAGCTTGTAAGCTTGGTTCCCTATCTTCTGAAGAACTTTGAACAGTCCAATAAACCTTGGACTCAACTTTCCTCATTTCCCAAATCATATAAGTCCCTTCCACGGTGAGACTTTAAGCAAAACGGATCCCCAACTTCGAAAGTTATCGGTCGTCTTTTCTTGTCAGCATAGCTCTTCTGACGATCCTGAGCTGCTAACATTCTTTCCCTAATCACCTTCAACTTCTCAGCAGTCTCATGGACTATCTCGGGGCCCATAAACTGCTTCTCTCCGGCTTCAAGCCAACAAGACGGCGTACGACACTTCTACCCATACAAGGCTTGGTAAGGTGCCATCTTGATGCTCGAGTGAAAACTATTGTTGTAGGAGAATTCTACCAGAGGTAAGTGCTCGTCCTAATTCCCTTGGAATTCGAGGGTACATGCTCTCAGCATATCTTCCAGCGTCTGAATCGTTCTTTCGCTCTGACCATCAGTTTGCGGATGATAAGCAATACTCAAACACAACTTTGTACCTAACTCCTCTTGTAGACTCCTCCAAAACCTTGACGTGAAACGACTATCACGATCTGATACAATCATAAGAGGGACACCGTGAAGTCTTATAATTTCCTTCACGTAAGCATTTGCGAGCTTATCCATAGACCACTTCTCGTTGGCTGCTATGAAGTGTGCACTCTTGGTGAAACGATCCACGACTACCCAAATCATGTCGTGACCGTTCTTCGTCCTAGGCAGTTTAGTCACAAAATCCATGGTGATGTCTTCCCATTTATCCATGGGTACAGGTAAAGGTTCCAAACTCCCATACGGTTTCTGATGTTGTGCCTTAACCCTCGCACATGTTACGCACTCGGCCACATACTTCGCAACATTGAGCTTCATCGTCGGCCACCAGTAGTAGGGTTTTAGGTCCCTATACATTTTAGTGCTACTCGGATGAATCGAGTACATGGTCTTGTGTGCTTCTTCCATCAGAAGATCTCTTATTCCTCCCGTCTTAGTTACCCAAATTCGATCTTGGAATACCTTCAGTCCTCGACTGTTTGTACCAAACACTAACGTTCTTCCCAAACGTTCTTCCTTTCGGTCATTTTTCTCTAAAGCTTCTTCTTGAGCTTTCCTGATACTTTCCACAATCGTCGAGACGACTTCAATTCTTAACGCTCTTGGCCTTTTCCTTTCCAGATTGAATTTCCGACTGAGAGCATCAGCAACAATATTTGCTTTACCTGGGTGGTAAAGTATCTCACAGTCGTAGTCCTTGAGAAGTTCTAGCCAGCGTCGTTGCCTCATGTTTAACTCCTTCTGATTAAAGAGATACTGGAGACTCTTATGATTAGTGAAGAGCTTGCACTTCGTGCCGTAGAGGTAATGCCTCCATATCTTTAAGGCAAAAACTACCGCTGCCAACTCCAGATCATGAGTGGGGTAGTTCTTTTCGTGCTCTTTCAATTGTCGAGATGCGTATGCTATCACCTTTTCTCTTTGGGTCAGAACACAACCCAACCCGACTCCAGAAGCGTCACTATAAACCACGAAATCTTCGACTCCATCAGGTAGAGAAAGTATCGGTGCTTCACATAACTTCTTCTTTAGCTTCTCGAATGCCTCATCGTGTTTCTCACTCCACGTATACGTAGCTCCTTTATGAGTCAAAGCTGTTAATGGAGCAGCTATCGAAGAAAAGCCTTGGATAAATCGTCGATAATATCCGGCTAATCCTAGAAAGCTTCGAATCTCCATGGGACTCTTTGGACGTTCCCACTTCATTACAACCCCGATCTTTGCGGGGTCAACCATTATTCCCTCCTGGTTAACAACATGACCCAAGAATTGGACTTCCCGTATCCAAAAGTCGCATTTAGAGAACTTTGCAAAAAGCTTCTCCTTCTTCAACACTTCTAATACTTCCCGTAGATGCTTGCCATGCTCCTCTTGGCTTTTCGAGTAGATGAGAATGTCGTCGATGAACACTATCACGGATTTATCGAGGAATGGTTTACAAACCCTATTCATCAAATCCATGAATGCTGCGGGAGCATTGGTTAGCCCGAATGACATAACCAAGAACTCGTAGTGTCCATATCTCGTTCTGAATGCAGTCTTCTCAATATCCTGCTTTCTCACCTTTAGCTGATGATATCCTGACCTAAGATCGATCTTTGAGAAGTAGCTCGAACCTTGCAGCTGATCGAATAGGTCATCAATCCTCGACAATGGATACTTGTTCTTCACCGTTGCCTTATTCAGCTCTCGGTAGTCTATACACATTCTCATACTTCCGTCCTTCTTCTTCACGAATAACACCGGAGCTCCCCAGGGTGATGAACTAGGTCGAATAAAACCGTTGTCCAACAGCTCCTGAAGTTGCGTCATGAGCTCCTTCATCTCCGTCGGTGCTAATCAGTAAGGTGCCTTTGCTATCGGTGTTGTTCCTGGTAACAAGTCCATACGAAACTCCACTTGCCTATCAGGTGGTAATCCGGGAAGATCTTCGGGAAAGACTTCCGGATAATCACACACAACCGGTATATTCTGCACATCTTTCTTCTCCTTCTTGGCATCGATTACGAATGCCAAGCATGATGCACATCCTTTGGACAAACATTTCCTGGCTTTCATCAGGGAGATGATTCCAGAATTCACTCTGCGTTTGTCCCCATACACCATAAATGATTCTTTTCCGGGTGGGTTTACCTTTACTATCTTCTTTCGGCATTAAATCTCAGCATCGTTGGCGCTAAGCCAATCCATACCCAAAACGATGTCGAAACTGTTTAACTCTATGGGTAATAGCTCTTCGTGGAATTCGTTTCCGTTTAGGTCAATGACGATGTTCCTAATACGATTACTAACAGGTACGAATTTTCCACTGGCAACTTCTACAATCAGGGCATTATCTAGTTTTTCTACAGGCAATGCTAATTTCCCACCAAATTTATGCGACACAAAGGAGTAGTTGGCTCCGGAATCAAATAGTATATTTGCAGGCAAACCATTTACAAGAAAGGTACCTGAAGCGACGTCTGCTGCCTCCTTTGCAGCCTCGAGCGTCATCTGGAATGCTCTCGCCTTCGGCTTCGGTGGTATGTTGGGTCTTCTAGTCTCCTTCTTCATCGGGCAGTCCTTCAAAATGTGCCCTTCTTCATTGCACCCATAACAGGCTTTCTGGTTGAGGGTGCATTCATTGGCGTAGTGCCCAGGCTTTCCGCACTTGTAACAAGTGACCCCTCCGTCACACTTCCCAGAGTGCTTCTTCTTGCACTTGTCACACCACTTCGCTTCTGATCCTCCTCCCCTCGAACCAGACTTCGAGAATCTACTCTTCTTGTTGGACTTCGAGGATCCATTGAACTTTCGTTTCTCACCAACCTCAGCCCTCTCCAGACCTCTTTCCTTTTGTTGGGTCTCCACATTCTTAGCTGCTCGAACAGCTGATTTCAGAGTGGTTGCCATCTTGACTGTTGGGCCAAAGTCAGCCGGCAGTCCGTTTGCGAATTTCTCAATTTGGAAAGTTCGGTTGGCACTAGGTATGGAAACAACTTCATCTTTTCTCGCTGCAGTCGCAGCTCTCAAACACCATCTCCATCTCGGAGATCCAGTCCATAATCTCAACAGGCTTTGGGCTTCCTGAGAGACTTGGTGGTTTGGCACCCAAGAAATTTTTGTACATCCGCCCATCCTTGTTGTTTCTCCCTTCTGGGCCATCCTTTTGCTCACCTTGAGTCCCTACTTGCTCACTTGGCGGCTATAGTTCCCTTCCTCAGATGGCTCGGGAACTGGCTCCGTCGGCTCAACATGTATGGTAGGTTCGTCCCTATTTTCGTGGAGCATCCGTCTCATTTCTTTCCTTTGTTCAGCTAGCATAGCCTGAATCATGGCTTGAAATCCAACCATGGTGACTGGCTCAGGTGCAACTTCTTCAACAACATGTATTTGCTGAACCACTGGGGGTTGGTTCCTACCTCCATTTGCGTTCACGTTTCCGCTACGGGTCCTTGCCATCTTGATCTATACACCGAATACGGTGAATTTAGATCTTTATTTAGGATAGACGTTTTAAATCGTCCTTATCACTCCGAAACGTTTACATGCTAGTTCTAATATCGTAGTCGTACGTTTAGAATCCTAAACACATAAGGTTTCCAGATCCGGTCGGCAACAGACCATAGATCCGAACAATTAACCGCAAATTATGCACAAAGCATTTAGCACATAAAAGCATTTTAGGCACAATTCCTAAAATAAGCTAGTGCTCACACCTCACAATCATCGCTTAGCATTCTAAGTTTAAGTCTAGAAATCCTACAAATTCCTAGTTCGCTTAAACTAATGCTCTGATACCAACTGTGACATCCCCAACTTCACGGCCAGAAAAGACCGGTTTGTTTATGCTTTGTTTAAAAATCATAGTTACATTTTAAATGAAAGTGTTGCGGAATTTGTCCCAAAACAAAAATATGATAAAGATTTATCAAAAGCATTTCCATAGAAATGTATTTCATTAAAAGACTCGGGATGTCATGTTCGTACAGATCAAAAGCATAAACATTACAATATAAGCCTTACTACATTATTTCATATCTACAGGCCTATATCCGTAATCCCTCGTCCAAAACATCACACCTATGCTCATGCGCCACTACCTGTAATACATAAAACTGAGTGGGTCAGGCTTGGGAGCCTGGTGAGCACATAGGGTTTTCAACCCACAATAAATAAGTTTATTAATTTCATCGATCAACAATAACCCGATTACCCGTTCCCGTTATCCTCACTTTACGTCCCTAAACACCTATCATAAGGGACCTAGCCTAAGGATCATCATCGGGACGGACACTACTGCTAAGGGGATTCCTTAGCAATAAATGTCCTAAAGGCAACCATGTGGGGGATGGAGTACACCGGTGAACATATCGTTCACAAACACCTACAGGTTGCGAGCCTGCTAGTGTTCCACTGGACTGTCTAGAAGAGTCCGTGGTCGTCATCCATACTCCGCTAGATGACAGAATCAACAACATCAACATCGAGGCCCCTCATCATTTTATCACACATCACCTATTGCATCTACCCATGTTTTACCCCAACATTTTCGTAGATATAAAATACATATACAGTTTAAATCATTGAAAACATGTATAACAACGTTCATCTAGCATAGATAGCAAGTATTCAGATAATATGCACACATAGCACGTAATTTATATAAAATACTTCATATCTGTGTGTAAGTTGAAAGTAACTATGCACTCACTTGTTAAGGTGATGATTCCAAAATCGGGCAACGCTTGCTTCTAACGATTCTATTTTCCTTCGACGAAACCTAGCATTATTATCGCTAAATTTTAGTCTAATATTTACCGTGACCAACTATTAGTCTTAGTATTATTATTATTATATAAGCGTTAAACAATATTTTCCAACCACTATGTACAGACAGGGGCCAGACATAAAACACCGGAGGGCAGGACCATTTTGGCATATAGCACTTCTGAAATCGAACAACCCTATGCGGCCCTTTAAACCAGATTCCCCGTACCGCGAGTTGTTAAAAAATAATATTATAACGACACTTATATAAGTTATAATAATAGCTCAAATATTTATTATAAGTTCATAATAACAATACTAATTTTAAATATAAGCTATATTAAAATAAGGTAAGTATAACTTACTTACAAGGGGGTTTTAGCTAGGAGTCGGGCTCTGCAGGGGCAGAACTTCGTCGCTGAATCTTTCTAAGAAAGATTCGTGCAGCGCTTCAGCGCTCACCTTACTATACTAAGCTACAAAAAGAGAAGTCGAATCACGAGGGACCGAAATGCTCGGGGGATAAGGAGAGAAAGACTCTTGAATCAAGAGAATGGTGCAAGAAATATGAGAGCCCAAGGCTCTTATTTATACTAATTGAATTTTCAAAAACTACCCTCCATAATTACTTAATGACCTTTTAGTTATATAAACAACTAAACACTCCTCTATAATACTATTATAAATGGATTTAATGATATTTGTACTAAACTAATGTCGAAAGAACTCAACATTAGTCTTATAATGACCGCATCGTCGATACCTTTCTAATGATATATACATATGTATATATATATATATATATATATATATATATATATATATATATATGTGTGTGTGTGTGTGTGTGTACGTATACATGATTTATACTTTATTTTAATACGTAAATATGCTATTATAATTTGTAACTCGTTCATACGAACTCCGTTTTTGACGTTCTTTATATCCACGCGTAGGTGAAGACGTACTCTACAACTTTTGTTTAGACTCCGTCGGCTAATTTTGACTTTATTTTTAAAGTTATATTTTTAACAAGCCGGGACAGGATTGGTCTGTTTAAAATCTCATAACTTCTTCATACGAAGTCAGATTTGGGCGTTCTTTTTATCGATGTTCTTAGTTTAACATATTCTACGACTTTCGTTTAGATCACTAATGCTAAATCTCGCTCTGTCGTAAATTCACTATTCACGCTTCCCGGTATCGTGCCGGTTCTGTCGTGAAACTTCGACGGGTCATAACTTCTTCGTTATAACTCGGATTTCGGCATTCCTTATATGCACGAAAACCTTGAGACATATTCTACAACTTTATGTAGAGATATCGGGATTATCTCACACTTTAATTTTGACGCTCATTTTTATTCTTTATTAATTATACATTTATAATTAAATAATAAACACATATAATTCACATAATACTCAAATATTTCATCTTTATTACTTCAAAAAGAGTTACAAGAGTTGACCTAGACTATTACATTGACAAAAATGCTTAGCCCTGAAACCCGGGCGTTACACAGGGTGTTACAACTAAGAACTAAGATATAAACTCCAATCATGGTAACAGGTGACCATCTCCTGTTGCCCATGATTAGGTTCATTCTCCCATGCTCAACATCCTCACTTCTTCTTAGCCCCTGCAAATCAGAAAAAATGTGAAAACCACATCCTGTATCTAGGACCCAAGAATGAGAATATAATGAGTTTTTAGATAAGATAGTGTAAATACCTGCCATAGTTGGCTTCACTTTGCCATCTTGTATGTCTTGCAAGTACTTAGGCCAGCTTAGTTTCCAATGCCCTTTCTCATGGCAGTAAAAGCAAGTAGCCTCTTTAGGATCAGATATGGGAGGGGAGGGGGAGCGTCAGAACTGTCTTTTCCTTTGGGTCCATTAGTTGAGGACCCAACTTGGGACTTTCCCATCTAATTCTGTTTAGGAGGACCTTTCCTTTTCTTCCATTTTCCTTGACCAATAGCCAAGACAGGAGCAACAACAATAGGAGTGGAGGCAACACTTTTTCCATTTATTCCACTTTTAGCAGTTCGTAACAGGTTTTGAAGTTGAGCCAATGTGGTCTCTTGGTTGTTCAAATGATAAGTCCTGATAAATTGATCATAACAACCGGGCAATGAGTACAAGACTATATCAATAGCCAATTCCTCATCAAAGTACACATTAAGCTTCAACAAGCGTTCCACGTATCGTTGCATTCGTTGCAAGTGGGTGTTGATGGACTCTCCGTCTTTCACATTACTGGTAATGAGGGACTTTACTACTTCATACTTTTCCTGACAAGCTCGTTGGTGGTACTTTTCCACAAAGTCCTTGTTCATCTACTATGGCCAGTAATCCTCGTAGAACCTTTAGAGCTCATGAGTTATAATAGCCACCATGATGCATGCCACTTTGGTTGAATCATTGTAGTGTCTCCTATACTTAGCTAGTTCTTCAGGAGTAGCTTTTGTTTCATCAATCTCGAGAAGTTCCTTTTTGAGCAGATACTCTTTGTCCTCAAAACGTAGAGCCATCTTGATGTTTCACATCCAATCATTGTAATTGGTGCCATCAAAGGTAACCCTTGAGCAGATGTTCAAGAGTGAGAAGTTGTTAGAGGAGGAACCAGAAGCATCATTGGGAGTGGACATTTGAAAAAGAAGATGGACAAGTTTTGGTTAGATAAGAATATTCCTCAATATAACACCTAAATGAAATATTAAGGCTAGGATCCAACTAGATATTTCATAACTTAGAAAATGGATGATGTAATCTAATAGTGAAATAAATAAAGGTAGTTAAATGACGATTTGCCAATTTCACCATGAAAACGAAATTTTAAACGAATTAAGTTTTTAATGAAATTTCTAGATCTTTTGAGATTCATTGAACTATTCAATATGTTTAATCTCGATTATGCTATTCCATTTCACATTTGTGACTGGGATACCGAGGATCATAAACAAGATATGAATAATCATGCAAATTAGCTTGGTACTCTCAATGTCATTTATCATCTATTTAATGTGTCGTTTAGCCACACACGCTCCATCAATCAATGATAATTTATGAGGCACCCATTGCCACCCTTTATTAATCCATATTAGTGTGTCGTTTAACCACACACGCTCCACTAACGACTTATATAAAGTGCAATGTGCAATTTCATGGATTAGCATCAAGTTCACATTTTTCTTTAAGTAACTAAGATTGAGAATTTTATAAAAGCATTTAGTTACTTTAAAATTTCATTATACTTATTAATGAGAATTATTTGTCCTATCAAACTCGTTCGGCTAACGACCCTCTACCAATCAAGGAAGTGGTGGGTGGGAGTGGACACCCATTCAACTACCATTTTATAGGCAGTTTCCTTATACCCCCTTATAGATCAGCTTCATGAATGAGGCGCAAAACGGTTTGACCCCCTTATAGATCGGCTTCGTGAAATTAAAACAATTTAATTTAAATTTAAAAGGATTTGATTTTATAATTATCCATTAATTAAACATATAATTAATTTATTAAATCAAATAAGGATTAGCCAATTAAATTAATCAAATAATTTATCATAATCCACTCCCCCTAAATTTCGAAAATCATGGGAGGGATTCTTCAAAATTTATAGTTATCTTGCTAATCAAAAGAGGAGATAATTACCAAAAATAACAAACCCTATTAAGAAACTCTAATTTTCGAAAGTATCAAATCTTGGGGAGGAAGGAAAGGATTTCAATCCTTGCCATATTTCAAAAATTTAGAGGGCTAGGACACCCTAATTTTAGAAACTTAAAGGAAAAACGAAAGGGTAAAAACCGTTTTCCAAAATTTTCAAAATCTAGGGTTAAGAAACCCTAATTTACGAAAACCCTAAGTCCAAAGGGTTTATTTTCCATAAACACTAATTGATCAAGTTCAACCAATTGCAATCAAAATTCAATAGAAAACAAGCCAAGACTCTGATACCACTGATGAGTTTTGAGCATAACAAACAATCCCTATGTGTGCATGCAACCCTAATATTCTTGGCTCTATGTTTTTAGTAATTGAACATACAAGTATTGAACATCAAAGGAAAACCATAGGAAGAATATACTATTTTTGAAATCTATAAGAAAAGATAGTAAACATACCTTTAATTGTTATGTAGTAATAACAATGTGAATCCAATACTTCTTGAAGCTTGAGAGCAAGTGCTACAAGTGTAACACCTCTAATGGTTCACACCCACACTAAGCAAGAGGATGAGAGAGGAGAGAGGAGGAGAAGGCTTGAGAATTTCGGCTATTCTTCTAGGGTTAGGAGTGGCCGAAATTATGAAGGGGTACAACCCTTTATATAGCTGAGGTAGCTTATAGCCAAAGCTAGGGTTTTAAGGAGGAAACCCTTCTTCCTTAGCTTAAGGCCTAAACAACCCATGAACTTCCCATCCAAGTGCTTTGAACAAAAATTCTACGGCCTTCCTCTAAGTTTTTGTCCAACCCTTATAAGGATGTCCAAGAGCCCAATTCCTCAACTATCAATAAATTGCTAAACAACCCCTACACTTTTAATTAATACAATTAATTCTAAAATTAATTTTGAGTAACTATTAATTAAATAATATTGATTTCTAATTAATATATTATTTTCATAATACATTAATAAATCAATTACCTTAATTTATTATCCGAATAATAAATTCAACCTCTTTCTCCAAAAGTCATCCTGTCAAGTTGCTAGTATGAGGGCAACCCAAAAGGACTGTGCTACTATCAATTCAAGTACATACCAATTATAGTTATGAACTTAGACATCTAATCCAACACAAACCGATTAATTTATACACTTTAGCCACTTTTACCTGTTCAGCAAGTCAGGTGACCAAATTGTTAATTTTCCAAAATAATGAGACTTTTCTATAGATTTTGCCAAAATTTGTATATATGTATAAATGTATTTTTTACGTACTTATATCTATTTTTTACATGTTTATGTAATTTTTAAGTTTTTATATGTATATGTTTATGTATTTTTATGTATTTTAAATGTATAAACGTATTTTTTTACATATTTATATGTATTTTAACCATTTTATATATTTTATGTATTATTATGTGTTATTTTTTATGTATTACGTATTTATATGTATTTTTACAAATTTATAAAATTTTTAAAGTTTTTTATATAGATGTTTATGTATTTAAATATATAAACGTATTTTTTTTTTTACATATTTATATGATTTTTAAGTGTTTTATATATATATATATATATATATATATATATATATATATATATATATATATATATATTGGTATTTTTATGTGTTTTTTATGTATTATGTCTTTATATGTATTTTTACGTATTTATGTATTTTTTTAAGTTTTTTTATATAGATTTTCAGGTATTTTTATGTATTTTAAAACTACAAACGTATTGTTCTATGTATTTATATGTATTTTTTTTAAAAGTATTTTACATATTTTTTGTGCTTTTTGGATTACATATTTATATGTATTTTTACGTATTTATGTATTTTTTGAATTTTTTACATAGATGTTTTATGTAATTTTATGTATTTTAAATGTAAAATCATACTATTTTTATGTATTTATGTATTTTTACTTCAATTCATCTTAACCATTTCATCTCATTTGTACAACTTCTTCGAGTATGTGTTGACGGTTTTCCTACATACCGACACATTTTAAGTTTTTCTGATTCAATGTTTAATTTCAAGATAAACGAATAGAAAAAACTTAAAATATGTGGGTATGTAGGAAAACCATCTGGACATACTAGAAGAAGTTATACAAATTAGATGAAATTGAGAAGATGACTTAAAGTAAAAAAATACATAAATACGTAAAAAAATATAGCTATACATTTAAATTACATAAAAACACATAAACATTTATATAAAAAACTTTAAAAAAAATACATAAATACATAAAAATACATATAAATATGTAATACATAAAAGAACATATAGAAATACATAAAAACATATAAAATACTTTAAAATACATATAAATACGTAAAAAACATGTGTATACATTTAAAATACATAAAAATACATAAACATCTATATAAAAAACTTAAAAAATATATAAATCCATAATACATAAAAAATAACACATAAAAATAAATAAAAAAATTGTAAAATACTTAAAAATACATATAAATACGTTTATAAATTTAAAATATATAAAAAATATAAATATATACATATAAAACTTGAAAAATACATAAATATGTAAAAATAGATATAATACGTAATACATAAAAAAATAATAGATAAAAGTACAAAATTGTTTTTGTAAAATACTTAAAAATACATACAAAAAAGTAAACAAATACATTTATGCATTTAAAATACATAAAAATACGTAAACATATACATATAAAAACTTAAAAAAAAATACAAAAATACATAAAAATAGATATAAATACGTAAAAAATATGTTTATATATTATATACAAGTTTTGAAGAAATCTATAGAAAAGTCGTATTATTTTGAAAATATTTACCATTTGGTCCCATGATCTGCTGAACATGTCAAAAATGACTAAAATGAATAAATTAGTCGGTTTGTTAGGCTTTTCTATTTCAAAAATAAAAAATTCAGACCTTTCTGTTCAAAAAATAAAATTTAGAACTTTTTTAAAATTTGTCCCAAAATATTAAGAATTTTCTGAAGATTCCCTCTATATTATCTCGACAACTCTTGATATAGGCAACAAAAGACAACTTTTAGAGCAAGGAAACGTTGAAGAACACAACTTGGAGAACCAATTTAGTATTTTAGTCATTTGATTCGTACAAACACTTATTAATTAACTTGTTTGGATTCATGTAATTGATATTATTGGATTAACTTTAGTTAAGAAAAAAAATCATCTTTTTGGTTTTAATTGTCGTTTATTGTTGTGTCAAGTCTATATACCTTGTGCAAAGATGTATATAACAATAATTATATATTCATTGTGCAAAGATGTATATAACAATAATTATATATTCATTGAGATTTGATTCATGCTTTAGCTTTGCTATCCATTGATATAATTATCAATATTTCTTTTATCTCTATTATTTGTTGGTTTGACAAACTTAACCATCTAGTGCAAAAGAAGACGAGAGAAGATAAAAGAAAGTAAAAACGATTGTGAGAGAAAACCCTCTGAGATTATGACATGACGAGTGAAGAGGATGGGGACACAACTATGTTGACCATAAGAGAGAATATATGAGTCAGGAGAAATGATGGGGAGGCTGATGCCTAATAGGTTTTTAGAAATGCTACAAGCAATTATAAACTTAAACATATTATATGTAATTACAAATTTTGGAAGTTCGGGTAAAATAACCATTTTATTTTGATTGTAATAATATTACAAGAAATTGAAAACTCAAAAATCGTTTGTCTCTTGATTTTGAAATTTGGACTTAAAACGCAAATTAGTAAACCGCATATATATATATATATATATATATATATATATATATATATATATATATATATATATATATATATATATATATATATATGATATTTTGTTTTCACTATCTATTGTGTGCATGTATGATTGATTCTGGACCAATCATTCTAATTATTTTAAGAAAGTATCATTTTAGTTATTTTAAGAAAGTAATTAATACGTATTACATGTTGAAGATATAATGAATATTAATTACATCTTCAACATTTAATATGCATTAATTACTTTCTTAAAATAACTAAAATGATTGGTCTAGAATCAATTATACATGCATATAATAGATAGTGAAAACATTTGAACATATATATATATATATATATATATATATATATATATATATATATATATATATATAGGTTCAGGTATAAAATGCAAATATTGTGTTAATGTATGGCAAATTCTGAACCAATCATTATATATGAAAAATTAATCAAATTGCCCAATCTATAAATATTATTAAAAGAGAATCCTTAATTCATCAATAAAGTAATCAGGACCCTTGATTGCATTTCAATTCTATATTTTCCACCATTAGATTAGATTGTTGACATCATATTCTTCAAATAAAATTCAAACACATTTACATTTAATTATAGAATTTTTAAATTCAATTATTACATTATCAATTACAACATATCATTCTATTTATATACGATACATTAGTTTCTCTAATTAATATTGTTCATAATTTAACTCTCTTATTTATAGTTTCTGACTTCAAAATTCAAACCCTTTCGTTTTTTTTTTTTTTTTTTTTTTTTGAAAAAACTCATTAAATAAGCATATCAATAATTTGGTCATTAACCTATAAAATCTAATCTAATCCTATTAAATTAGCAAAATATTTAAGAGTAAAAAATAAAGTCAATATTATTTATAACTTATCTCCCGGTATATCCTACGTAAAATAAATCAATTTGAAATAATGGTTTTAAATTTAAAACTTATTAATTAAGTAAGTCAATTAATTTGAAATTTTGATTCAATATAAATGATATCATTTTTTTCCAGATGAATAACCGAAAATCACCAAAATTCATCAAGGGAAAAACAGTTATCTCAAATTTAAATCTTATTAATATAGTAAATACCTTAAATTTTGAAAGTAATAATCGGTTTGATACATGTTAAATTACAATTGCTTTACCCCCAACCATCTAACTCAATAATTGTATGTATTTATTCTTAAACTTACCCTTTTTTATAATGTTATTGATTATATTTACTATATTTAAGTTTAAATTGCAAAGAATTTTACTTGAAAGTGATGAGCATTAGTCGATGTTTGTATTGAAGCTTGAGGATGATGCAAAAATCTAAATACCTTAGTGGCAATATCCTACATATTTAAGAATTGAGTATTTCGAAGATTTTTTTTCCATTGACTTTGATAACAAATTTATTGAATTAAGCATATTTTTATGCTTATAAATTTATTTTTTCTACTCACTTGTACTTATCATCTTGAAGATGAGAAAACATTAACCATGACTATACTGAAAAGTGCCAAAAAGATCATATTGGTCATACATTTCTAACATAATTTTCAAATGTTCTTTGCTCAATTCTTTGTTTTTTTATTTATATCGTTTTTGTGTATTTGATTTGTTTCTTTAAGAAACTTAGTTTTCTACTAATTTTGATAAAAAAAATTATTGAATTAAGCATACTTTTATGGCTATAAATTTGTTTTCTATTAACAAATCAAGTGTAAATGAATTTGAACAATTGTTAAATTTCATATTCTATAATGTAATTAATGCACTAATTAATCAAATAACAATATATGTCCAAGTGGTTGGGTACCTCCAGGACTAAGCAAACATGCAAATTATAAGCACTTTCACAATATTGTATTTTTTTTTACTAACTTTAAATTAACAATTATTTCGTTCACTTGCTTAAGATTATTGATTACTCATATAGGTTTGTAATAAAATAAAATTTTGATAAATTGAAAAAATTATTCAACAAAACCTGATTGGTTATATATCAATTTAGGTTTCTTTTTTTGTTGTCATGTTTGTTGATTTGGTTATGTAAGATTTATTTGAAGTTCTATTTCTTTACAAGAATGTTAATGTTCACATTCAAGTAAAAACAATTACAATTGGTAATTATTCCAAATGATTTTTCACTTACATTAATCAAAATTGTTACTTTAAATGGCGCGTTCTCATAGAAGTCACACCGGTTGTCACTATAGAGATCTTCTAGCGGTCTATAGAAGAATGCTAGTGGCTCTATGACACTTTTGTTGCCTTTTCAATGAAGGATCACTCTATCAACATTCATTTTCTAAGTTCTTTCTCTTATTTTTGATATACATTGGTGTCACAACAATAAGGCAGAAAGAGATGTTAGTAACCATTAAAGATGAAAATGTAAGATATAATTTAAGAATATTATATAAAGTATAAATTGTGGATTTGTGATATTTATTCTATGAAAAATATGTTGTTTGATTGCTAGGTTACATATCTGGGTCTTTTTTTTTTTTTTTTTTTTTTTTTTTGTAATTTGATTTTGACAAGTTTGATCTAAATTTAATAATTGAAGCAGGTAGGAAAGATATGTGTTAACGATTTTGAATTTGTATTGCCCTCCAGAAACCAGCTGTAGCCTTATAGACTGTTCCTTCATATCTTGGTAGGTCTTAGCATTTCCCTAAATTTGGCTACAAGAAGTCATGGATGCACTTCTTGAATCAATCCTCTAAGCTGAATTTAATTTGTTAGTTGGATGCAGTGACCAAAATGCAAGATTTGTGAAAATGCATTATTATTTATTAGTGTTCACCTTTGGCAAATTATCAAACTAATATTATATTTTTGTTCATAACATTTTTTTTTCTTGTAATAATTTATTTTATAAGAAGATATGTGTATGTGATTGGGTGTAGCCTAAAAAATCATATTTTAATTCTTATAAGAAAAAAAAATACTTTATAAATTTACCAAATTAAAATATCTGAATTTGATGTTTATGGTTATGACAATGCACTTAAACTGTAATGTTTATCGAATTTCTTTTGCAAAATTTAATGTTACTGGTACATATAACAACTTATTGTTGCTTTTGGTTTACAATGCCAATATGAAAGAGTCATGTGAGCCTCCATGGAGGTTGGTACACCGGACAAAGTCAATTCATAAAGCTACTACACAACATGTTTTAATCAAGAAGTCGCATCATGTTGTGATAATACAAAGATCACGTGGATCATTTATGTTAAAAATTATTGTATTAAAAAATCAAATTGCTCTAATATAAATATTAAATATTTTAATTTAATAAGTTTGGTTCAAAAAGTCTAAAAATGAATCTAACTAACATTTTTTATTAAAATTTCACCTAAAACAATGTCACCTATTAATATAATATGTATTTAATTTATGTTCCCCGTGTTTAATGCTGGTCATAATCTAGTATAATTATAATTTTCAATAATTAATTAATTAAGTTACATGATTAAAATCCTATAATTATGGAAGTGAATTGATGTCACTTTAATTCATATTTTGAAAAATCGTACAGAACTCTTGTTCATGTCATTGGCATTACACTCGTCATCTCCATCTTCAACATTCACGCCACCACCCAGTTTCCCTTACCGTAATCGCATGTGTTCAACATCATCACGACCTTACCCACCATTGTCTTTACCCAAATCATCAACCATAATCACTGATCCGCCATAGCTATCGTCAATGTTTCGTTTTTTTAACAAGATACACCAGAACCTTCTTCTTCATGCCATCCTCTTTACAGTCGCAACCATATTTTTTTCACCGGAACAATGATGATCGGAATTCGAGTTTGAATGATGGAATTCACTGTTTTCTCTTTATTTTGCTTGGTTAACACCAACCAACTATTTGACGATTTGTTTTGGAAATGCAATAATTTTTTTGTTAACGCCCACCATGAGTAAGTTGATTCTTACTTTATTAACTTTTCATTGCTTTAATTTTTTTTTTCAATTAAAAGAATGATTTTAGACAAGATCTTGAAGTTAAAATTTTTGAGTTATAATCTGTTTGAAATATATAGTTTGGACTTAGAAAACTGATAAGTGATTTTCCAATATACTACCCAATAGACTCTTAAAAACAATATTTTGTTTTTCAAATAAATATTTAATGTCATGTATCAAAATTTATAGCGAGTGAGAATGAAAATTCAATATACAATATTATGATTATTAACTAATTAACAAAATGGTGAGTGAGTGTCAAGGAAGAAATATGGTGAGAAGGATGTGATTAAACTACTGCTACTTATCGTGTTTGTTGTTTTTTGCATCTTAAAATATGAAAAAGTTTTTACACATTAATTATGGGTCAAGTTGAATTCTTGAATTTACATTCCTAAGATAAAGATGTTGTGGGCATTCAAACTACTAGAAATGGATGCATGCAAGGCTACTCAACAAATCGTTGAACTAAAAAAGGCTTTAATGAACTAATATTGTCCCAAAAATCATTTGCACATGTAGTCACGAGTTCATGATTTGTTTTCAGTTTGGATAAAATAAATTTTTCATTTTTAACAACTCGTTTTCATTATGCAGGAGCTATTTTGATATATAATACCCTACATGGGCAGTGGGCAAACTTTAGATTTGGATTCGGCAAAATGATGATGTAACCAAGTTAAAAACGGATATTGAGTCCTAACAAATATATAAGCCTTGATTGGTGATCAAGTGAGCTAATATGAACTAGAATTCGATCAACGATTTAGAAATTATCAATTTTCTATATGAAGTTCTGATCGGAAAATCAAGTACACGCACAAGGTATATTGAAGATCCTATTGGAAAATTGGAAAATTGGAAAATCCGTAAAAATTATTGATATATTCAGAGCACCGCACGTAACTGAAAATCGGATAAGGTGTCAACACGAATGTCCGTTCTTTTAGAATTCATACCAAGAATAGGTTATTTTATTGCTTATTCTTCAAGAATATGTTATATTGTGTAACATCTTTTTATGTGTCAAAATAATACATCTTATTCTTTAAGAATTTTCAGATAATCTATAGCTTTAGTGAATCTGTGTAAAAAGAATACTACATATACTTCAAAAATATGTTATACAATGTTCATGGATCATTCTTAATGAATGAAATTGGTTTCAAATATGTGAATAGTGGTTCAAAAACATTTACCAATAAATGCATTCTTAAATAATGAAATCTGATTCTTAAAGAATGATATCATCCTCAAACAAATTATTGTTTTTAAATAATGAAATATTTTTAAAGCAAATTCTTGATTTTTGAAGAATGAGATCGTCTGGTTCTTTAATACTATTTTATGATTACTGCATAAAAATATTTTGTTAGTATTTTGTAAAATCATGAATGATATCTCATAATTCTTAAAGAATGAAAGATATATTTCATGAAATTGAATGGTTCTTAAAGAATGAAATCTAATTATGCTTTGTGATTATGTAAAAATAATATTCTAGATTATTTGATACATGATTTAATGATAAACGTTTGGTTTTTAAAATAATAATTTGGATTTTATTAATACATTTGACTTGTTTCCTAAAATGTAGTATTTTTTTTCTCTCTCTTAATAAAATGTCAAATTTACTCTTTAATACTTTAAGAATTTATTAATTGTAACTATAATGTGTATGTTACCCCATGTAAACATCTATGTACCCCTACAATCAAAATCATTAATTCTTTTAATCTAATGGTTAGAATTTAGTCATACATTCACACAATACTTAAGATTCACATTTGATCATATATATATATATATATATATATATATATATATATATATATATATATATATATATATATCAAATTTTTAATAGCCTAAAAGTAAATATTTCTGTTTTCTTTTTATTAGTTATCATTATCATAACTTAGAATTCATTTTACAATAAGGCTTGGCCGAGTGGATCTTGTGGCGCTAAGTAAAAGCCGATGCGGGCTTGGTGAACACCGGGTAACAAACTCGGCATGCCAAGTTCGATGCCCGACCCAACTCGATGACCAGCTGACAAGCTCTTCTTTTTTTGACCTATTCTTCCTCTTTTATTTTTCGTATCTCAGTAGACCACTCCTCTTCTTCTCACTCTCTTCTCCCAGTCTTCCATTTTTCTAGTTGGAACTGAGGTGGAACTTGGTGTCCTGTACACCACTCCCTTCAGCTTAATAAATTTAATTAAAATATAACTACATATTTAGATCTTTATAAACTTATCTTATTTCTAATTAAAATTAGGGTCATTATCACTCTAGCCCAACTAACTTATCGATTTTGGTTTAAATGATCCTTAGTGATATTTTTTTGCATTATAAAGGCATGAAGTCCATTTTAACATGTTTATTTGGGACCTAGACTTGTTTTAACCTGTTTTCATTGCCAGGTCATGTCTATTTGGGGCTGACTTGGAATTTTTACTTATTTTTTAATTAATTAAATGTTAAATTCTCCATTTGAGGATGAAGGGTCTTTGAATGAAAATAGTTGGAATCATCACCCGTAATCTGCTCCTTCCTCTTTCTTTGCGAACATTACTCTTTATAAATATGATGTTTCGATTTCGATTTGGGGTTAAGTTTCGAAATTCGATTATTGATTTTCTTTTTATTACTAATTCATCTTATTTAAAGATTTCTTCCAGACTTTCTTGATTCCGAGAAACACTAGAATTCCAACAAAAAAAGAGCAAGTATTTAATACATAGTCCGACAATCAACCTGGTGTTTTGATTCAAGTATGCTAAGGGTAATAACCAAAATCTAGTTTTAGGGTTAACGTTTTGATGGTTCGATTTCTCGAAGGTCCGACATGTGTTCCTCCCCAGATCTCAGAAACATGTTGTAGGGTTCCGATCAGAATCTGGAGAAGTCGAACACTTAAACTTTGTGGGATAACCTAGAGCTTTCAAGAACAATAAACATTGTTAAACCCTCCGATCAGAACTCGAACTAAAATAGTCGAGTGTAACGTCCCAATAATTATAAGGTAAAAAATTTATTTTTAGTTCAACCATGAACACCATTTATCCTTTTTAATTATTTAAGAGTATATCAAAGTAAAAATAGTTATCGGATTACAATCCTAAAATCATAACGTTGCAGAAACATGGGTGGATACTCTGCGACCACGTTGGGCCCTTCCCTTTTAAACCGGAAGTACCTGAAACCATAAACATAAATTATAAGCACAAAGCTTAATGAGTTCCCCAAAATACCCCATACCATACATGCATACATTCAAACATATCTGAGTACATTTCAACCCCTTTAGTCTCTTTCAACCAGTACTGGGTCTATTTCAACCCTTTCGGTCTCTTTCAACCGGTACTGGGTATATTTGAACCCCTTCGTTCTCTTTCAACCGGAACTAGGTTTATTTCAACCCCTTCGGTCTCTTTCAACCGATACTGAGTATATTCCAACCTCTTTCAGTCTCTTTCAACTGGAACCGAGTCTATTTCGACCCATTCAGTCCCTTTCAACCGGTACTGGGTATATTCTAACCCCTTCGGTCTCTTTCAACTGGTATTGAGTCTATTTCAACCCTGCAGCTAGCATACATACAAATCAGTACAAGTCATTGAGACATCAATCATATACAGACATAACATGTAATTGTCACAAAGACAATTACCATCCTACAAACATAATCTAGTGGGTCGGCCTTGGTGCCTTCGACCCACGAGTACAACGAAGAAAACTCACCTAAATCACAAAATTGATCCCAACTAACTTCTCTCCTACCAAAAGATGGGTGCTCGATACCTAAGTACTACAAACATAATCTAGCGGGTCGGCCTTAGTGCCTTCGACCCACAAGGTAAACCCTAAGTCCACCTTCTAAAGTAGAAATTTGACAAAAAGTCAAACCAAACCAAAAGGCAATAGTCAAAGTCAAAGTCAACGGTCAACATACCAACAGTTGACCCGCACATCGTGACCAATCCTTGGCCACATCGTAAGAATACACTCAGACCAATTCCATCTCGAACTTACACCAACTCAGCAACTCGGACGAATTGACTCAAAAGATGTCCTTACAACGTGAGCCTTCCTTGGTAACGTTGTGAGTTTCAAATGGTCACGTTTTTGCAGGGAAAAACCGTTCTCACGTCGTGACACGCCCTGTGTCACATCGTGAGCATAGTATGATGCCATATCCTAATTTTTTGAGTCCTTAATTCGTTAAGTCTTCAACCACAACTCTTTCAGAAGCTAAAGGGGACTCCGAAGGTCAATAAAAATGATTACTTGATGGACATGCATGCCCCATGCATGTCCGAAACCTACCTTAGATCAAAATGACAAGAAATGGCCCCAAACTCATGCAAGATTCATAAATCACAACTAAACTTCATATCCATAAGATATGATGCTCAAGGGACCCTTAGAGGCCATAAAGTTGCCAACTTTATGGATCTCCTCCATGCAAACTATGACATCTCCAATTTCACAGTGAGAAAAGACCGATTTATTTATGTTTACTTAAAAATCAGAGTATCCTTTTTGAAGAATAATATTGCAGAATTTGTTCCCAAAAAACATGATAATGATATTATCAAAGCATTTCCGAAGAAATGTATTTTATTTATATTAAAACGTTGGGATGTCATCGTTAATACAGAAACATAAGCATAACGAAATATTACAAGCCTTACAGTAATTAAACTAGTGACCTAATACTCCTTGAATCTCTCAGCAAAATGTACCTTTCATATCGCTACCTGTGATACAATAAACTGAGTGGGTCAGGTTGGGAAACCTGGTGAGTACACAGGATTTTCAACCTACAATAATATAATAATTATGTTTAATCATCAAATAATTAACCCAATTTCCAATCCCTATTATCTTCTATATTCTTAAGGATCCACCCTAAGGATCATCTATGCTGACAGTACTAGTTCAATGATTCCTCAATAATACTTGTTAGTAGGTATTCTTCAATATTTATTCTTAAGGATTTTTCCTAAGGAATAGACACGAAGTCTCTGATAGTGTTTAATAGGCATTAAGTTCATACATGTCAGTGTTATCTATTAGACACTAAGTCCATAGCTTCCATTTTCACCTATAGGGCACTAAGTCCATAGCTGCCAATGTTCATCTATAGGGCACTAAGTCCATAGCTGTCAATGTTCATCTATAGGGCACTAAGTTCATAGCTGCCAATATATATCTAATAGGCATTAAGTCCATAACTGCCAGAGTTCATATCCTTTATTGACAGTATTATTTTAGGGAGTCCACCCACAATACATGTCAATGGGTTTTTAGAGTACATCTGATGAACACTTAGTTCAAAAACACCTACAGGTTGCGAGCCTGCTAGCATTCCACTGGACTGTCTAGAAAAGTCTGTGGTTGTCATTTATACTCTGCTAGATGACGTCATCTTGAAATTCAAGGCCTATCATCATCTATTTCATCTTTTATATCTCATCATATATATCATCTTTCATCTCTCATCATCTATATCATCTTTCATCTACCCATCTTTACCCAATATATTTATAAGTATAAAAATACATATACAGTTTAAATCAAGTAAACATGTATAATCGTTTATCTAGCATAGATATCAGGAACACATATAATAAGAACATATAGAATGTATTAATATTAAATAATTCATATCTATGTGCAAGATGAAAGTAACTATACACTCACTTGTTAAAGTGATGACTTGAAACTCGGACAACACTTCGCTCTTAGCAACTGTCTTTTCCTTCGACGTAACCTACATCATTATCACTAAATCTTAGTCTGATATTTATTGCGACTAATTATTAGTCTAGATTCATCATTAATTCAAAGTCTACTTCAAGATCTATCAAGTAAGGAACAACCAGGTAGGATCATATCGGAGGTGGGGTCCGTTTGGTATACAAAATATACTATTTGGAAATCCCACTTTAAACACCTCACTAAATATAGCGTAGACATCATCCCTGTAAGTAGACCAATCAGTATAAACAACTTGGAATCACTGATAAATATTGTTTATAGGTTCATAGTAATGATAATGAACTTAAACATAAGTTATACTTAAAGTACGGTAAGCATAACTCAACTTACAGGTGGTTTAGCGAGAAACCGGACTCTGCGCGGGCAGAACTTCTAAACCAAAAGCTCTATTTGTTGAGGATTTCTGGCGCTCCAGAGCTTTGCTACTAACACGTAGGAAGTCCTAGAGAAATGTATTGAGGCCTTGGGGGGGGGGGGGGGGTGTTGGGAGAGATTGGAATAAAGAGTAGTGAAGAATGGAATGATTTGCGACTTCTATTTATAGGCTGGAAATGCCAAGTACGCGGGGGCGTACTCACAACTTACATTGGGCGTACACGAGTTACACTGGGCGTACTAGTGCCACATATCACCATCAGATCACAAGCCTTGGGGAAGAAGTTGTGGTGTCAGATCGCGACACATGTCGCCCTATAGTTAATCCGAAAATTAATTATCTTGTAAAATACAAAAAATTTGCATACGAGCTCTATTTTGGATATTATTTATTTCCACGCGTAGCTCTCGACGTGATCTACGACTTTTGTTTAGACCCCGTCGGCTAATTTTGAGTTTATTTTTAAAATTATATTTTAACATACTTAGACAGTTAAAGTCCGTTAAAAATTCATAACTTTGTCGTTTGACGTCCGTTTTCGACTACATTTATATTGTTGAGCTCCTATTAATGAGATATTCAATTCTCGTTTATATCATCTTGGCTAAAAATCGACCCATCTAAAATTTGATTTATGAGTTGTACACTACTACGTTGAATCTTCGAAAAATCATAACTTCCTCTACTGAAGTTAGATTGGGATGTTCTATATATGCACGATTTTGGTTTAATGTTTACTACGGATTTCTTTTAGATCGCTAAGGCTAAAAAGTATTTTGTCAAAAGTTACTTTTTAAGATATGCGGAGTCGTGTCGGTTTAATCGCGAAACTTCAATGTGTCATAACTACTTCGTTGCAAGTCGGATTTCAGCGTTCTTTATATGTATGGAATCGTTGTGACATATACTACAACTATTTTCAGGTTATTTATCCTAAATAATTTTCTATCAGAAATTCATTTTTAACGCTTATTATCTCTAAATTGACTAGCTCGAATCTATGAGTGTTACACAAACTTCCACAATCATGATGGAAAAGGGACAAGAACCTAGATCTAGTAACTTAAACTCATAAAGGTTGAATATTGGACACTTACAAAGGTCTAGAATGTGCACAAGATGATGATGATGAAGCCTACTTGTTGGACCAACACTCCATAACATCTTCTTCTTTTTCTTCTAGCCACTAAAACACCAAAATGGATCCAAAACCACCAGGTGGGATTAGGGTTAGGGTTTTTTGAGTTGGAGGGAGGGGGAGGCCAACAAAAGAACCCTAAAATCAATTTAAGGGAGCTTAAATACGTGGGAAACCATAAAACTTTGTGGGCTTGGGATGCAACACCTCTCACGTCGTGTAACGCCCGGGTTTCAGGGCAAAGCATTTTTGTCAATGTAATAGTCTAGTTCAACTCTTGTAACTCTTTTTGAAGTAATAAAGATGAAATATTTGAGTATTATGTGAATTATGTGTGTTTATGTGATTATTATTTAATTATAAATGTATAATTAATAGAGAATAAAAATAAGCGTCAAAATTAAAGTATGATATAATCCCGATATCTTTACATAAAGTTGTAGAATATGTCTCAAGGTTTCCGTACATATAAAGAACGCCGAAATCCGAGTTATAACGAAGAAGTTATGGCCCGTCGAAGTTTTACGGCAAAACCGGCACGACATCGGGAAGCGTAAATAGTGAATTTACGATAGAGTGAGATTTAGCCTTAGCAATCTAAACAAAAGTTGTAGAATATGTTAAACTAAGAGCGTCGATAAAAAGTACGCCCAAATCTGACTTCGTATGAGGAAGTTATGATTTTTCTAAGATTCGGCTTAGCAGTGCACGGTCCGAAACTTGAATTTTAGTTCGAGCGGTTTTTGGCTTACGCGACCTAAATGAGAGTTGAAGATCTCATTAATAGGAACTCAACGGCAAAAAGATGGACGAAAACGGAGTTCGTATGAAGGAGTTACGAATTCTTCGCGGTCATTTAACAGTCTAAACGCCTCCTACTATTAAATTTGAGATCGGTCGAGAATTAGCCGACGGGGTCTAAATGAAAGTTGTAGATCTTGATTTTACCTACGCGTGGATATAAAGAACGTCGAAAACGGAGCTTGTATGCGAAAGTTATGATTTTTCTAAGTTCGAAGGCTGATACGCGATAGGGGGTGACGTGGCACCACCAGAATTGGACACGTGGCACCACCAGAAGGTCACCACATGGACCAACTCGGCGAGTAGGTCCCCCCCTACTCGGCGAGTCCATCAGATTTTTGCACTATAAATAGAGGTGCCGGGCATTCACTTCTCTTCACACCTCAACCCTCTTCTTTCTCTCTCTACACTCTCTCTCTAAGCCTCCTTAAGCCCCCTAAAGCCTAGGTAAACCCCCTAACACCCGAAGGAAGCCCCGAGGCTCCCGGAGTCCCGAGAAAAGAGCCTTTCGGCTCGGGAACGCTGCTCCAGCGAAGCCCGGTTTTCGAGAAAACCCGCTGTAAGTGAGCTACGCCTAACCTATCTTTATTTTATCTTACGTTTTAATATAGTAATGTTATTAGGACCTTATAATAAGTACTTGGGCTATTATTATGGGTTATATAAGTATCGTTTAACGCTTATATAATAATAATAATATCTAGACTATTAATTAATCGCGGTTATCGTTAGACTAAACCCTAGTGGTATTGGTACTAGGTTTTATCGAAGGAATATCGTTTTGAGAGTATCGAGGCGCCGTCCGAGTGCTGAGTCACCACCTTTCAGGTGAGTGCATAGTTACTTTCAACTTACACATAGATATGAAGTATTTTATATAAATTACGTGCTATGTGTGCATATTATCCGAATACTTGCTATCTATGTCGGATGAACATTGTTATACATGTTTTCAATGATTTAAACTGTATATGTATTTTATATCTACGAAAATGTTGGGGTAAAACATGGGTAGATGTAATAGGTGATGTGTGATAAAATGATGAGAGGCCTCGATGTTGATGTTGTTGTTTCTGTCATCTAGCGGAGTATGGATGACGACCACGGACTCTTCTAGACAGTCCAGTGGAACACTAGCAGGCTCGCAACCTATAGGTGTTTGTGAACGATGTGTTCACCGGTGTACTCCATCCCCCACATGGTTGCCTTTAGGACATTTATTGCTGAGAAATCCCCTTAGCAGTAGTGTCCGTCCCGATGATGATCCTTAGGCTAGGTCCCTTATGATAGGTGTTTAGGGACGTAAAGTGAGGATAACGGGAACGGGTAATCGGGTTATTGTTGATTGATGAAATTAATAAACTTATTTATTGTGGGTTGAAAACCCTATGTGCTCACCAGGCTCCCAAGCCTGACCCACTCAGTTTTATGTATTACAGGTAGTGGCGCATGAGCATAGGTGTGATGTTTTGGACGAGGGATTACGGATATAGGCCTGTAGATATGAAATAATGTAGTAAGGCTTATATTGTACTGTTTATGCTTTTGATCTGTACGAACATGACTTGCCAAGTCTTTTAATGAAATACATTTCTATGGAAATGCTTTTGATAAATCTTTATCATATATTTGTTTTGGGACAAATTCCGCAACACTTTCATTTAAAATGTAACTCTGATTTTTAAACAAAGCATAAACAAACCGGTCTTTTCTGGCCGTGATTTTGGGGATGTCACACGTCGTGAGCACTCTATGTATTACGTCGTGAGACCAGTCCCACATAACAATTCAACTTAACCTATCTCACATCGTGAGCCTATTATTCCTCATGTTGTGAGTATCTTTTCTTTCTCCAAAAAAAATCCAACCTTTTGACCCTTGAAACCCCAATTCGATTCGACCAGGAACACGAGTCTTAAGTCGGGCCTAGGGTTCCGATAGCTCGAGGGTGTTGTTTTATCTCAATCTTGGAACCAACAGATGATAGGTCAAGCACCAGTTTCTCAAAGCTTCAAGAATTAAGTTTGATCTTGGTTTCCTTAAATTTCTTGACATGGAAAAAGTCAAAATTGAATTCTTAGATTATATGTAGATCTTTTTGGTCTTAAAGCTTTGATTTTTATCGATTATCAAGTTCAATATGTCGATTTCTTTAGGCTTACAGATTCAAATTTGACTTTATTAACTCAAATTCGAACCAACAAATGAGAAGTCAAGCGCTAATGAAGAACCAACAAATGAGAGGAGTTTTGGAGATGAAGTTTGATTCATGACCTCAATAACGCAAATTCGAACCAACATATGAGAAGTCAACCACCATTAAAGAACCAACATATGACATGGGTTTTGGAGATGAAGTTTGATTCACAAACCCAACACAAAAGTGACAACGCATATGTTCTTCGGCTTCGAAAGAAAACATTGTTTAGGTTTTTGAATCAAACAAGTTGTTGGTGACAGTGTAACGTGTCAAATATTTAGACAGTTTGCAAGTGAGATGATTTTATTTTAATGACTTGTCAAATGGCACCTGCTGAGTAGGAAGACGTTCACTGGGTGAACCCTTCATATTTTTCATAATGTCATTTTAAAACATTAAAACATGAATTTGTTCCCTTATAATGCAAAAAATTATCACGAATGACTATTTAAACCAAAACCAATAAGTTCGTTGGACTATAGTTATATTAACCTTTAGAATTAAGTTGTATATGATTTTTTTTTATCCAAAACACATACAATAAATATAATAGGAACTTTGAATTTGTCGTGCTATTACTATCTACTCTGATTTGAAAGCCTTTTTAAAATACTCTTGTAGTATCACAATGTCTTATAATAAAGAAAAAAATTCCAATTGATTATATATATATATATATATATATATATATATATATATATATAGGGTAAAGTGAATATACCTAACAACCTTATATAAGTTTAGGTACCTAACCTCATCAAACTACGTCATTTTGCATTAAATTTTCATTGCAATCATCCAAGGTTCTTAAACTTCATCCCTAAACTTGATTTAGTTCAAAAAATTATGGAAATTCATCATTATATTTGTCCTACATCCTTTCATCCCTAAACTATGTGCTCACCAGGCTCCCAAGCCTGACCCACTCAGTTTTATGTATTACAGGTGGTGGCGCATGAGCATAGGTGTGATGTTTTGGACGAGGGATTACGGATATAGGCCTGTAGATATGAAATAATGTAGTAAGGCTTATATTGTACTGTTTATGCTTTTGATCTGTACGAACATGACATCCCAAGTCTTTTAATGAAATACATTTCTATGGAAATGCTTTTGATAAATCTTTATCATATATTTGTTTTGGGACAAATTCCGCAACACTTTCATTTAAAATGTAACTCTGATTTTTAAACAAAGCATAAACAAACCGGTCTTTTCTGGCCGTGATTTTGGGGATGTCACAGTTGGTATCAGAGCATTAGTTTAAGCGAACTAGGAATTTGTAGGATTTCTAGACTTAAACTTAGAATGCTAAGCGATGATTGTGAGGTGTGAGCACTAGCTTATTTTAGGAATTGTGCCTAAAATGCTTTTATGTGCTAAATGCTTTGTGCATGATATGCTGTTATTTGTTCGGATCTATGGTCTGTTGCCGACCGGATCTGGAAACCTTATGTGTTTAGGATTCTAAACGTACGACTACGATATTAGAACTAGCATGTAAACGTTTCGGAGTGATAAGGACAATTCAAACGTCTATCCTAAATAAAGATCTAAATTCACCTTATTCGGTGTATAAATCAAGATGGCAAGGACCCGTAGCGGAAACGTGAACGTGAATGGAGATAGGAACCAACCCCCAGTGGTTCAACAAATACCTGTTGTAGAAGAAGTTGCACCTGAGCCAGTCACGATGGCCGGAGTGCAAGCGATGATCCAGGCTATGTTGGATCGTCAAATGGAGGAAACCAGACGTTTGCTCCAACAAAATTGAGAGGAAGAGACTATTCAGATCGAACAGCCCGAGTTGAACGAAGGGCAGACTGAGGAGGGAAACTATAGTGGGACTGTTGGTCAAGCCAACCCACCGATAGTTAGGCAAAACCACCAGGAAGGAGGAAATGACGGACGTGGATGCAAATACAAGGATTTCATGGCATCCAAGCCACCGAGTCTATCTGGAAGCCCGACGCCGGTGGAAGTCATGAATTGGATCTCTGAGATGGAGACAATGTTTGAGAGTTGCTAGTGTAGCAATAGGCAGAAGACCGCTCTTGCGGTTCCTTTGTTGAAATCTGGAGTACTAAGCTGGTGGAAGCTACTAGCTGACTCAATGCCCAAAGGGGAAGCAAGCAAGATGTCGTGGGAGGATTTTCTGGTACATTTGAAGATGCAATACTGCTCTGAGCAGGATCTTCTGGAAATCAACAACGAATTCCAAAATCTGAAGAAGGGAAGAATGAGCGTTACGGAATACGTTGCAAGCTTTACTGAGAAAATGAAGCTTGTTCCTCACCTCGTCCCAACTGAACTCTCCAAGGTTAACAAATTTGCCCTCGGATTACCAGCGGACTTCGGTCCAATGGTCAAACAATCTACCACTCTGAAAGCCGCCATCTGGGCTGCTAAGAATGTGGAGACCCAGATACGAGAGAAGGGTCTGGAGAGAGCGGAAGTGGGAGAGAAAAGGAAATTTGACGGATCCTCAAGGTCCGGTAAGAAAGGTAGATTCTCGAAGTTTGGTTCGAGAGGAGGAGGATCAGAAGCGAAGTGGTGTGACAAGTGCAAGAAGAAGCACTCCGGGAAGTGTGAAGGAGGGGTCACTTGTTACAAATGTGGAAAGCCTGGGCACTATGCCAATGAATGCACGTTCACTAAGAAGGTCTGTTATGATTGCAACGAGGAGGGGCATATTTCAAGGGATTGCCCGAAGAAGAAGGAGGCAGGAAGACCCAACATACCACCGAAGCCGAAGGCGAGAGCCTTCCAGATGACTCTCGAGGCTGCAAAGGAGGCAGCAGACGTCGCTTCAGGTACCTTTCTTGTAAATGGTTTGCCTGCAAATATACTATTTGATTCCGGAGCCAACTACTCCTTTGTATCGCATAAATTTGGTGGGAAATTAGCATTGCCTGTAGAAAAACTAGATAATGCCCTGATTGTAGAAGTTGCCAGTGGCAAATTCGTACCTGTTAGTAATCGTATTAGGAACATCGTCATTGACCTAAACGGAAACGAATTCAATGAAGAGCTATTACCCATAGAGTTAAACGGTTTCGACATCGTTTTGGGTATGGATTGGCTTAGCGCTAACGATGCTGAGATTCAATGCCGAAAGAAGATAGTAAGGGTGAACCCACCTGGAAAGGAATCATTTATGGTGTACGGGGACAAACGCAGAGTGAATTCTGGAATCATCTCCCTGATGAAAGCCAGGAAATGTTTGTCCAAAGGATGCGCATCGTACTTGGCATTCGTAATCGATGCTAAGAAAGAAAAGAAAGAGGTGCAGAATATACCGGTTGTGTGTGATTATCCGGAAGTCTTTCCCGAAGATCTTCCCGGATTACCACCTGATAGACAAGTGGAGTTCCGTATAGACTTGTTACCAGGAACAACACCAATAGCAAAAGCACCTTACCGATTAGCACCGACGGAGATGAAGGAGCTTATGACGCAACTTCAGGAGCTGTTGGACAACGGTTTTATTCGACCTAGTTCATCACCCTGGGGAGCTCCGGTGTTATTCGTGAAGAAGAAGGACGGAAGTATGAGAATGTGTATAGACTACCGAGAGCTGAATAAGGCAACGGTGAAGAACAAGTATCCTTTGCCGAGAATTGATGACCTATTCGATCAGCTGCAAGGTTCGAGCTACTTCTCAAAGATCGATCTTAGGTCAGGATATCATCAGCTGAAGGTGAGAGAGCAGGATATTGAGAAGACTGCGTTCAGAACAAGATATGGACACTATGAGTTCTTAGTTATGTCGTTCGGACTAACCAATGCTCCTGCATCATTCATGGATTTGATGAACAGGGTTTGTAAACCATTCCTCGATAAATCTGTGATAGTGTTCATCGACGACATTCTCATCTACTCGAAAAGCCAGGAGGAGCATGGCAAGCATCTACAAGAAGTGTTGGAAGTATTAAAGAAGAAGAAGCTTTACGCAAAGTTCTCCAAATGCGACTTTTGGATACGGGAAATCCAATTCTTGGGTCATGTTGTTAACAAGGAGGGAATAATGGTTGACCCCGCAAAGATCGAGGTTGTAATGAAGTGGGAACGTCCAAAGAGTCCCACGGAAATTCGAAGCTTTCTAGGATTAGCCGGATATTATCGACGATTTATCCAAGGCTTTTCTTCGATAGCTACTCCATTAACAGCTTTGACTCATAAAGGAGCTACATATACGTGGAGTGAGAAACACGATGAGGCATTCGAGAAGCTAAAGAAGAAGTTATGTGAAGCACCGATACTTTCTCTACCCGATGGAGTCGAAGATTTCGCGGTTTATAGTGATGCTTCTGGAGTCGAGTTGGGTTGTGTTCTGACCCAAAGAGAAAAGGTGATAGCATACGCATCTTGACAATTGAAAGAGCACGAAAAGAACTACGCCACTCATGATCTGGAGTTGGCAGCGGTAGTATTTGCCTTAAAGATATGGAGGCATTACCTCTACGGCACGAGGTGCAAGCTCTTCACTGATCATAAGAGTCTCCAGTATCTCTTTAATCAGAAGGAGTTGAACATGAGGCAACGACGCTGGCTAGAACTTCTCAAGGACTACGACTGTGAGATACTTTACCACCCAGGTAAAGCAAATATTGTTGCTGATGCTCTCAGTCGGAAAGTCAATCTGGAAAGGAAAAGGCCAAGAGCGTTAAGAATTGAAGTCGTCTCGACGATTGTGGAAAGTATCAGGAAAGCTCAAGAAGAAGCTTTAGAGAAAAATGACCGAAAGGAAGAACGTTTGGGAAGAACGTTAGTGTTCGGTACAAACAGTTGAGGACTGAAGGTATTCCAAGATCGGATTTGGGTACCTAAGACGGGAGGAATAAGAGATCTTCTGATGGAAGAAGCACACAAGACCATGTACTCAATTCATCCCGGTAGCACTAAAATGTATAGGGACCTAAAACCCTACTATTGGTGGCCAACGATGAAGCTCGATGTTGCGAAGTATGTGGCCAAGTGCGTAACATGTGCGAGGGTTAAGGCACAACATCAGAAACCGTATGGGAGTTTAGAACCCTTACCTGTACCCATGGGTAAATGGGAAGACATCACCATGGATTTTGTGACTAAACTGCCCAGGACGAAGAACGGTCACGACATGATTTGGGTAGTCGTGGATCGTTTCACCAAGAGTGCACACTTCATAGCAGCCAACGAGAAGTGGTCTATGGATAAGCTCGCAAATGCTTACGTGAAGGAAATTATAAGACTTCACGGTGTCCCTCTTATGATTGTATCAGATCGTGATAGTCGTTTCACGTCAAGGTTTTGGAGGAGTCTACAAGAGGAGTTAGGTACAAAGTTGTGTTTGAGTATTGCTTATCATCCGCAAACTGATGGTCAGAGCGAAAGAACGATTCAGACGCTGGAAGATATGCTGAGAGCATGTACCCTCGAATTCCAAGGGAATTAGGACGAGCACTTACCTCTGGTAGAATTCTCCTACAACAATAGTTTTCACTCGAGCATCAAGATGGCACCTTACCAAGCCTTGTATGGGTAGAAGTGTCGTACGCCGTCTTGTTGGCTTGAAGCCGGAGAGAAGCAGTTTATGGGCCCCGAGATAGTCCATGAGACTGCTGAGAAGTTGAAGGTGATTAGGGAAAGAATGTTAGCAGCTCAGGATCGTCAGAAGAGCTATGCTGACAAGAAAAGACGACCGATAACCTTCGAAGTTGGGGATTCCGTTTTGCTTAAAGTCTCACCGTGGAAGGGACTTATACGATTTGGGAAACGAGGAAAGTTGAGTCCAAGGTTTATCGGACCATTCAAAGTTCTTCAGAAGTTTGGGAACCAAGCTTACAAGCTGGAATTGCCCGAAGAACTCGATGGTATTCATAACACCTTCCATGTGTGTTATTTGAGGAAATTCACGGGAGATGTTCCCGACATAATTCCAATCTCAGAGTTAAGGATGGATGAGAACAAAAGGCTGATCGAGGAGCCTGAGACAATTGTTGACCGTAAGACTAAGAAGTTACGACGCAAGATGGTCGACTTAGTGCTAGTCCGATGGAAACATTCGAATGGACCGAATCTCACTTGGGAAACAGAGGATGACATGATGAGTCGCTATCCACATCTGTTTGCTGATGCATGATTCCGGGACGGAATCATCCTAAGGGGGAGAGAATTGTAACGCCCGGGTTTCAGGACAAAGCATTTTTGTCAATGTAATAGTCTAGGTCAACTCTTGTAACTCTTTTTGAAGTAATAAAGATGAAATATTTGAGTATTATGTGAATTATGTGTGTTTATGTGATTATTATTTAATTATAAATGTATAATTAATAGAGAATAAAAATAAGCGTCAAAATTAAAGTATGAGATAATCCCGATATCTCTACATAAAGTTGTAGAATATGTCTCAAGGTTTCCGTACATATAAAGAACGCCAAAATCCGAGTTATAACGAAGAAGTTATGGCCCGTCGAAGTTTTACGGCAAAACCGGCAGGGTATCGGGAAGCGTAAATAGTGAATTTACGATAGAGCGAGATTTAGCCTTAGCAATCTAAACAAAAGTTGTAGAATATGTTAAACTAAGAGCGTCGATAAAAAGTACGCCCAAATCTGACTTCGTATGAGGAAGTTATGATTTTTCTAAGATTCGGCTTAGCAGTGCACGGTCCGAAACTCGAATTTTAGTTCGAGCGGTTTTTGGATTACGCGACCTAAATGAGAGTTAAAGATCTCATTAATAGGAACTCAACGGCAAAAATATGAACGGAGTTCGTATGAAGGAGTTACGAATTCTTCGCGGTCATTTAACAGTCTAAACGCCTCCTACTGTTAAATTTGAGATCGGTCGAGAATTAGCCGACGGGGTCTAAATGAAAGTTGTAGATCTTGATTTTACCTACGCGTGGATATAAAGAACGTCGAAAACGGAGCTTGTATGTGAAAGTTATGATTTTTCTAAGTTTGAAGGCTGATACGCGATAGGGGGTGACGTGGCACCACCAGAAGGTCACCACATGGACCAACTCGGCGAGTAGGTCCCCCCTACTCGGCGATTCCATCAGATTTTTGCACTATAAATAGAGGTGTCGGGCATTCACTTCTCTTCACACCTCAACCCTCTTCTTTCTCTCTCTACACTCTCTCTCTAAGCCTCCTTAAGCCCCCTAAAGCCTAGGTAAACCCCCTAACACCCGAAGGAAGCCCCGAGGCTCCCGGAGTCCCGAGAAAAGAGCCTTTCGGCTCGGGAACGCTGCTCCAGCGAAGCCCGGTTTTCGAGAAAACCCGCTGTAAGTGAGCTACGCCTAACCTATCTTTATTTTATCTTACGTTTTAATATAGTAATGTTATTAGGACCTTATAATAAGTACTTGGGCTATTATTATGGGTTATATAAGTATCGTTTAACGCTTATATAATAATAATAATATCTAGACTATTAATTAATCGCGGTTATCGTTAGACTAAACCCTAGTGGTATTGGTACTAGGTTTTATCGAAGGAATATCGTTTTGAGAGTATCGAGGCGCCGTCCGAGTGCTGAGTCACCACCTTTCAGGTGAGTGCATAGTTACTTTCAACTTACACATAGATATGAAGTATTTTATATAAATTACGTGCTATGTGTGCATATTATCCGAATACTTGCTATCTATGTCGGATGAACATTGTTATACATGTTTTCAATGATTTAAACTGTATATGTATTTTATATCTACGAAAATGTTGGGGTAAAACATGGGTAGATGTAATAGGTGATGTGTGATAAAATGATGAGAGGCCTCGATGTTGATGTTGTTGTTTCTGTCATCTAGCGGAGTATGGATGACGACCACGGACTCTTCTAGACAGTCCAGTGGAACACTAGCAGGCTCGCAACCTATAGGTGTTTGTGAACGATGTGTTCACCGGTGTACTCCATCCCCCACATGGTTGCCTTTAGGACATTTATTGCTGAGAAATCCCCTTAGCAGTAGTGTCCGTCCCGATGATGATCCTTAGGCTAGGTCCCTTATGATAGGTGTTTAGGGACGTAAAGTGAGGATAACGGGAACGGGTAATCGGGTTATTGTTGATTGATGAAATTAATAAACTTATTTATTGTGGGTTGAAAACCCTATGTGCTCACCAGGCTCCCAAGCCTGACCCACTCAGTTTTATGTATTACAGGTAGTGGCGCATGAGCATAGGTGTGATGTTTTGGACGAGGGATTACGGATATAGGCCTGTAGATATGAAATAATGTAGTAAGGCTTATATTGTACTGTTTATGCTTTTGATCTGTACGAACATGACTTGCCAAGTCTTTTAATGAAATACATTTCTATGGAAATGCTTTTGATAAATCTTTATCATATATTTGTTTTGGGACAAATTCCGCAACACTTTCATTTAAAATGTAACTCTGATTTTTAAACAAAGCATAAACAAACCGGTCTTTTCTGGCCGTGATTTTGGGGATGTCACACGTCGTGAGCACTCTATGTATTACGTCGTGAGACCAGTCCCACATAACAATTCAACTTAACCTATCTCACATCGTGAGCCTATTATTCCTCATGTTGTGAGTATCTTTTCTTTCTCCAAAAAAAATCCAACCTTTTGACCCTTGAAACCCCAATTCGATTCGACCAGGAACACGAGTCTTAAGTCGGGCCTAGGGTTCCGATAGCTCGAGGGTGTTGTTTTATCTCAATCTTGGAACCAACAGATGATAGGTCAAGCACCAGTTTCTCAAAGCTTCAAGAATTAAGTTTGATCTTGGTTTCCTTAAATTTCTTGACATGGAAAAAGTCAAAATTGAATTCTTAGATTATATGTAGATCTTTTTGGTCTTAAAGCTTTGATTTTTATCGATTATCAAGTTCAATATGTCGATTTCTTTAGGCTTACAGATTCAAATTTGACTTTATTAACTCAAATTCGAACCAACAAATGAGAAGTCAAGCGCTAATGAAGAACCAACAAATGAGAGGAGTTTTGGAGATGAAGTTTGATTCATGACCTCAATAACGCAAATTCGAACCAACATATGAGAAGTCAACCACCATTAAAGAACCAACATATGACATGGGTTTTGGAGATGAAGTTTGATTCACAAACCCAACACAAAAGTGACAACGCATATGTTCTTCGGCTTCGAAAGAAAACATTGTTTAGGTTTTTGAATCAAACAAGTTGTTGGTGACAGTGTAACGTGTCAAATATTTAGACAGTTTGCAAGTGAGATGATTTTATTTTAATGACTTGTCAAATGGCACCTGCTGAGTAGGAAGACGTTCACTGGGTGAACCCTTCATATTTTTCATAATGTCATTTTAAAACATTAAAACATGAATTTGTTCCCTTATAATGCAAAAAATTATCACGAATGACTATTTAAACCAAAACCAATAAGTTCGTTGGACTATAGTTATATTAACCTTTAGAATTAAGTTGTATATGATTTTTTTTTATCCAAAACACATACAATAAATATAATAGGAACTTTGAATTTGTCGTGCTATTACTATCTACTCTGATTTGAAAGCCTTTTTAAAATACTCTTGTAGTATCACAATGTCTTATAATAAAGAAAAAAATTCCAATTGATTATATATATATATATATATATATATATATATATATATATATATATATATATATATATATAGGGTAAAGTGAATATACCTAACAACCTTATATAAGTTTAGGTACCTAACCTCATCAAACTACGTCATTTTGCATTAAATTTTCATTGCAATCATCCAAGGTTCTTAAACTTCATCCCTAAACTTGATTTAGTTCAAAAAATTATGGAAATTCATCATTATATTTGTCCTACATCCTTTCATTTGTAGCGGTAGGATATGAAGTCCATCAGGTGGTATTCGATAGAAAGACGTGATGTAAAACAAAGATATTGTTGAAAGTCCAAAGATTTTGGAAGTAATCAAGTTATGAGGTTGAAGTTTAAGAACCTTAGGCAATTACAATGTAAATATGATACAAACCGATATAGTATTATGGAGTTAGGTACCTAAGTTTATATAAGGTTGTTAGGTATATTCACTTTACCCATATATATATATATATATATATATATATATATATATATATATATATATATATATATATATATATATATATGTTCAGGTTCATTTGAGACCATTTAAATTTTGTGAGACCGTGAGACCAAATCTAAAAATAATTTTAAAATGCAAAATAAATGGAAAAATCCAAAAATTCTTTTTTTTTTAAATATTATTTTCGGAACTTGAATTAACTAAAAAAATAAAAAATAAAATAAAATAAAATCCCGTTTTTTTTTTTTTTTTTTTTTTTTTTTTTGAAAAATACGTGAAATATTCTAAATAGAATATTACACTGACATATTCTAAAAAATAATTTTAAAATGCAAAATAAATGGAAAAATCTAAAAATTCTTTTTTTAAATATTATTTTCGGAACTTGAATTAACTAAAAAAATAAAAATAAATAAAAAAAATTCTATTTTTTTTTAAAAAATACGTGAAATATTCTAAATAGAATATTACATTGTACATATTCTAAAAATAATTTTAAAATGCAAAATAAATGGAAAAATCAAAAAATTCTTTTTTTAAATATTATTTTCGGAACTTGAATTAACTAAAAAAATTAAAAAATGCGTCTCACGGTCTCACAAAATTAGGCCGTCTCACATGAACCTAACCCTATATATATATATATATATATATATATATATATATATATATATATATATATATATATATATATATGTCTACTTCAATCAACATTAGATAACATTAGATGTTAATTAGTGTGAGAAAAACAAGGCGCGCGCACATACATATATATATATATATATATATATATATATATATATATATATATATATATATATATATATATATATATTATGTGTGTCGACTTCAATCAACATTAGATGTTAATTAGTGTGAGAAAAATAAGGCATTATTGATGTGGAAGAATAAATAGATTAGAATAATATGATGGGGTCATGTGGTGAATACTTTTAATGAATGTGGGGCTGGTCTAATAATGGCGAGTCCGCGGCTGGACACCTGTAGCTTTTCATCAATTGTCTGGGCCCCATACACATACGTAATTATCTAATTAAATACATACTAATCCAAAAATACCAAAATTATTATTATTATTATTATTAGGTCTGTCAAATCGGGCCGTCGTGTCGTGTTTTTGTCTGACACGACACGACACGACAAAGTTTTTTGTAACACGAAAACAACACGACACGATGTCGTGTTTTTTTTTTTTTTTTTTTTTTTTTTTTTCCATTAACACGAAAACGAACCAATTAAAAACTGACAACACGACACGACATGACAAAGATAATATTAGATAACTATTATTTTATTTAATTCATATTTAATTATATATAACACGATAAAACGACAAACACGACAAACACAAGCTCAATCGTGTCAATTTCGTATGGATTTGTAAACACGAACACGACACGACACGACATCGTGCTATTTATACTTGACACGAACACGACACGAAAATGACTTCGAATTTTGATTTCGTCCAAATTTCGTTTCGTGTCGTGTATTTTTTCGTATCGTGTCATAAATTGACACTCCTAATTATTATTACTATTATTATTATTATTATTATTATTATTATTATTAATAAGTAACTACCTGTCATAAAAATTAACTAGAAACACACCATTATTGGAGATGAACAAACATATGATGATTGTCTTTGTTGTATTTGATCCGCTGCCATTAAAACACATACACGTACACTCAAACTCCTTACCTTTGTTTTCTTGTACCAGTTTTAGACCTACTCATGGTTTGTTGCGTATGTTGGGGAATTCGAAATAGGGATATGAAAATCGGATAACAAACAGGAGTCGTTGTTTCCCGGATTTATCCACTCAAGCGGGACCCCCGACTTGACACAGTAGATTAGGGTTCGATACTAACAATGTTTAGTAAATACAAGTGTGCACTCCCACACCTCCTAACTTGTATTATAACTAAAACATTATTCTTGAAACACTTGTTAAGTCCATTACACTAATATATTTTGGTGATAAAATCACCAACAGCGTATACGTTGAGTTACCTTTTTATCGACGTTTTCTGGCAAGAATCAAATTGTTGAATTCCTGCAATAGAATTTGGAAACAGGACATGTTGATGTTCCCACATATTATAACTAATAAGAACTTGGAATTAGAATTGAAGCTCATTCGATTTTAACTTCAAGATCTTGTTAAATTGTCCAGATATGAAGCTTCAACTACAAAATTCTTTGGAAACACACCCACTCGGCCACACTTCCAATATTCCAAACCTAATAAAAAAAATAAAGAATGAGCTCACAAATTTCGACAATTAGTTTCCTTTTATGTGATATACTTAGTTGGAAATTTTAGTATAAATATGTGTATTTTTAATAACTTTGGACATATATAAATATATACATATGTTGTATATATAATTAACTCTAAGTCGATTTGTATTATACTCAATGAGGGCTTTGAAACGATATATCGTATGTCAAAAATGGAGTATATATAAATGAAATATCGATACTCAAAGTTGGATATTTGAGAATAAAAGTTAGCAAGTGAAGTGAGTGTATGAATGATTCCCACATTGGTAGAAAGACAAAACTCAAGTGAGTTTATAAGCTTGAATGTATGATAGGCTTACAAGTTTGTGTCTATGGTTTTACTCCAACTCCTACCTACGCACATGAGGGTTGCGAATCTTGGATTTCATAGGCTAAATTCACCGAACTTGTGCATGGGCGAGACCAACGGACTCGAGCCCCAGCCACTACGTTTTCTTGCAGATTATTCGATTCAAAGGAGCTACTACATTTGGTATAATGTAATTTTCTTTTATTAAACATTGATTTTTTTTAAAATTTTGATTTACGAATTTGATATAATTTGACTGTGTTCAGTACGTTTTCTTGCAGATTATTCAATTCAAAGGAGCTACTACATTTGGTATAACGTGATTTTTTTTATAAAACCTTGATTTTTTTAAAAACTTTGATTTACGGATTTGATATAATTGACTGTGTTCAGATTGCAGAGAGAGGTCCTATTGAATGTGTTTGTAACATCCCGAAATATCAAGAGTAGAGTGGAAGGGCTAAAAGAGTAAATTGGGAAAGAGTGACTCGGCGAGTCCATGGATGGACTCGGCGAGTAGAGTCGCGATTTGGTCGCGTGTTAAGTAGCCGACTCGGCGAGTCAATGAGTTGGACTCGGCGAGTAGGCGCTGAGTAGAGAAAACCCTAATTCTCGGGGTTAAGCCCTATATAAAGAACATTATGTTTTCCTCATAGCCTCTTTATTCCCCCTTGAGTTCCAGAAACCCTAAAATCGTGGAGAAGCACCTTTGTTGAGCAAATTGGAGCTTGGAGAGGTGGTTGTTGAAGAGAATTTAAGGAAGAAGAGGCTTGGATCATAGGGCTTTGCAAGGATTCGGGATAATCTTCTCTTGGAGCTTCCTTTTGAGGTATCTTTCCATTGTTGAGCTGCTTTTGTTTAGATTCTTCATTTTGGGGGTGTTGAGATCTTATCTTTTGGGGTTTTGGTGTTTAGAGATTAGATATGAGGTTGCTACCTCAGATCTGGAATGGAAAGGAATTGGAATGCATGAAAATCCCTGTGTTGAGTGTTGGATGAAGCTATCATGTCCCAAACCTTAGCCCTAATGTGTAATATGCATAGATCTCTTTGGATTCACATAAAGTTTGCCACTTTACGTGATGGATGAGTTGTAGGAAGCTAGATCTATGTTTTGGAGCATTTGCATGGCCTGGAATGCTTCTGAATGGATTCAGACCGGTAGTACTCGGCGAGTCACATGGGTGTACTCGACGAGTTGCTTGTAGATGAGCTGGAACTCGACGAGTTGGAAGAACAACTCGGCGAGTTGGATGAAGATGGCCTGGAACTCGGCAAGTTGTATGAACAACTCGGCGAGTAGGTTGAAGATAGCCTTAGACGCGGCGAGTCTGTTCTTGGACTCAACGAGTCTTGTCGAAGAGTTCCAATATTTTCTGGTTGAGTCGAGAATCGGCGAGTCAAGGGATGACTCGGTGAGTTGTGGGCGAGTGGACTCAGAGTTGTTGGACTCGGCGAGTCTCAGGGTGACTCGGCGAGTTAGGTCGCGGATTGAGGGAAGTTCTGAGTATGGGGACTCGGCGAGTCATCGGGTTGACTCGGCGAGTAGAGTCAGTCAGGGGTTGACTTTGACCTTGTCTTTGACCAAGGGTTGACCAGTGGTTTCCAAGGGCATTTTGGTAATTGTTGATTATTGTTTTGAGTTTAGTGCATTGGTGGTTGTCCAGTGGTGGAGATCGTGTCAGTGATCAGAGCAGCTTGGGTTATCTGTTCAGTCGGCAGTTTCGAGGTGAGTTATCCTCACTATATCATCAGGGTCTACGGCACCAAGGCCAACCCTTATCGGATTGAGATCCGGGTAGTTGTTATGCTGTTACTGCTTTGTTATGTTTGCATCCTGTGAGCTAGGATGGTATACGTTAGAGACCCGATTGAGATCGGTATCCTGAGAGATAGGGAGATGCTATGCTAGTGACCTGTTAGGTCGGTATCCTGGTTAGGATGGTGGTATGTTATGTGATCTGTTTGATCTGCTTGTTGACTGCGAATTTCTATATGATTGTATGTATATGTGCACATGGTTGTTTGGACTGGAGTTGGGTTGAGGCGGGTCCTGCTGTGTGCTGTAGGCCAAGAGACCCAGGGCGGACCGGTTGTCCCGAAGGCCCAGTGAGCGGACCGGATAGGCTGTAGGCTCGGAAGGGCGGACTAGACGTGCCGAAGGCTCGGAGAGTGGACCAGATAGACTGAAGGCCCGGTGCGGGCGGACCAGTCATACTGTAGACTCAGAGAGTGGACCAGGTGGATTGAAGGCTCGGGAGCGGGCGGACCAATCACACTGTAGACTCGATGTAGGTGGATAGACTCAGAGGGTGGACCAGGTGGACTGTAGGCCGGTGCGGCGGACCAGTGACACAGTAGACCTGAAATGCATGGCTGTTCTGTGATCGGATATGGTATGGCATGTTATGCGTGTATGGTATTTATGGTTGGTATTTTGGGGATATCTCACTAAGCTTTCGGGCTTACAGTTATGGTTTCATGTTTTCAAGTTCTTCAGGAGATCGTGGCAAGGCGAAGGCGTGATCGTACCGCTCCTCATGATTTTGTAGTACTGTGATTCTAGGAACACGTTAAATGTTTTGTATTGAAAACCTTTTTGTAAAGATTTAATGGAATCGAGATGTTTTTAAAAAAATTAAAATTGGTTGTATTTTTCGGTCGTTACAAGTTGGTATCAGAGCCTTGGTTTGAGTGAATTGGAGGAACATTCGTGTGACTCCAGTCTCAAATCGAGGAGAGTTTTCAAAAGAGTATTTAAAATGGTTTTCAAAATGAGTAAGGGAGGACGCGGAGGTACGATAAGCCGGAGCCAGTAAGTAACCCCAAAATACCATGCATGTTATTTGCTTTGAGCTTTGATAGAACAGCATGCTAGTGATAGGCTAGGGATCTTCAGGATTTCATGATATGTTGCCTGATTTGTGATGCCTGTAGCCTAGAGTTCCTTATGGGATATTTTCAGTGTTCCTCTAGTGTTGAGGGTTGAGCGTTGTTATGCACGTTTCTCTAGGGCGTTGTGGGAGTACTTCATACAAATATGGGTAGGTGTGGAAGGTAGTATGGGCTCGTACTACTGAAAGCACAGGACCCATACGCGTATCAGGGAAACCATGATCTCTAGGGTGGGTTGAGAAAGAGTTGGTTCCCAGGGTGTGGGAAGAGTCTGAGATATTGTGTGGTGTTTCTTTTCAGTATGGAGATTCCGAGGCATGTTGAGAGTGGATCCGGATCAGGATCAAGAGCAGGAGAGAGAGTTCCGGGTGGATCGGTGCCGCCCGAGGTTATCGGTCAGATGAGCACGAGCGAGTTGGATGCAAGGATTCGTGAGATCCTGCGTGAGGAGATTGCTGAGTTGTTCCGGGCTGAGTTGCCAGAGCTGTTTGGGACGATTAAGACCGCCATGGTTGAGTATTTTGATGAGCGCTATGCAGCTCTCACAGAGACGGCCGCCGCGGCAGCTACAGCGGCTGTAGCAGCGGCAGGGGAAGGAGCTGGTCGGGGTTTTCAGTATCGGGACTTCGCTAATACGAAGCCTCCCACTTTTGATGGAGTTCAGGACCCGATCGTCGCTATGAGATGGTTATCTGACGTGGAGGGGTGTTTCTTCACGTGTTTGTGCCCTGCTGATCAGAGGGTGAGGTGTGCTCTGAACCTGTTGAGGCTCGGGGCGAAGGATTGGTGGAGATTGACCACGGGGTCATATTCTGATGCACAGAGGGCTGCGGTATCATGGGATCAGTTCCGAGAGATGTTCATCACTCGTTATGTTCCGCAGGTTGAGAGGGAGAGATTGGCTCAGGAGTTCCTTGAGCTGAAGCAGGATTTGGAGTCGGTGACTGAGATCACCAGGATGTTCACTGAGAGGGCGATGTTTTGCCCAGAGTTCGCTTCGGAGCAGGCTCAGATGTCTCGATATCTGAGCATGCTCAAGAGGGACATCAGGCAGTTTGTGTCTGCGCAGAGGTGCGGGACATTGTTGGAATTGCAGGAGGCCGTTAGGCGGCGTCAGTTGGAGATTGAGTTGCAGTTGCGTGAGTTGAGGCAGGCTCCGGTGCAGTCGCAGCCGGTGCCGAAATGGTTCAAGACCGTTGATGTTAGAGTGGGGGATCTGAGCAGCCACACTTGTGGGAAGTGTGGGAGGGGTCACACCGGGATTTGCAGGTCCGGTGGTGCATGTCGCAAGTGCGGAAAGGAGGGGCACTATGCGATGGATTGTCGGCAGTCAGCGCCAGTTCGGGATTTGAGGATTTGCTATCATTGTCATCAGGTTGGGCATTTGAGGGTCAACTGTCCACATCTTGCTGCAGGACCGGTGCAGGCTCCAGCACCGGCCACTTTGAGGATCACAGGTGGAGGTCAGGGTGGAGTAGAGCCCCCGAGGGCTCAGGGTCGTGCTTATCAGCTTGCGGCAGAGGAGGTCAGAGCAGTGCCAGATGTAGCTGCGGGTATGTTTCTTTCTTGATATCTCGTTTATCTTGTGATATTGTGGTGTTGTGTTTTTGAGCTGGTATTTTGTTTGGTTTTCGTTGAGGTATTTGTCATTTGCGGGTTGTGGTTTTGGTTATGGGTTATTGTGTTGGGAATTCCGTTGGTTATCATTCATGAGGGTTATTAGTGGAAACCAGGCATTGGGTTGCAGGCCGGGTAGCATTTGCTTTCTGAGGAATGGTTAGACGCAGATTGGGTTTATTTCGAGCAGGTTGATCGGTGTTGATGAGAGATCTCGTTGAGGTTGTTTATGCTTGAGAGAAGCAGTCCGCATGTAAGTATTTTCTTTGTGCAAGAGTTGTTCCGGGAGGTCGGCGATGGCGACCGGTGGTTGATAGTTAGTGCCCAAGTGGGGGAGAATTGAAGAATTCTCTGGGAGATCGATAAGTGTTTGAGAGTGCTTAGCTGTTGGGTTTCAGCAAGTGTTCTGTCAGCCCAAAGTATAGGCTGATAGGAGTAAGTGTCGGGCATGCGGGGCGGGATACAGACCTAGGGCATTTGATTGTGGAGGGCCTGAAAGCAGGCTAGGGTCGAGTATGTATGATGAAGCTAGAGTTTGGAACCCCTAGAGGGCTAGAACGGTATGCATGGGAGGAATTCCGAGGGGGATAGCTCGGAATGTTGATTGATAGTTGAGCGGTCCGGATAGACTGAAGGCCGGTAGGCGTACCAGTCAGGCCGAAGGCTCGGAGAACGGTCCAGCCAAACTGAAGGCACAGAGAGCGGTCTAGGTTGGCTGAAGGTTCTGAGAGTGGTCCAGATGGACTGAAGGCTCGGTGAGGCGGTCCAGTCATGCTGAAGACTCTGTAAGTATTGTTTGATCAGTTTGAGGTTAGGGATTGTGTATGTTGCAGTGTGATTGCATTAGGAGGTCTGGCCCCGGGTAGTGATCTTGATTAGTGGAGATAGTGCATGGGCTTGAGAGTCCCTGCGATGAGAGTCAGAGTATGTGTGTGTTGGATGGATAGCGGATACGCTAAAAAGGGTGGTGTAGCGTTGGGCGAGCATCATGGCACTTGTTGGAGTGACAATGTGGCCAAGTGGATTCCTTGGAAAAGGAAGTGAGAGGGGTGTGTAACTCCGAGAGGGAGTGCAAGTTCACGGAAGTGAAAGTGGCAGAGCGGAGTTATGATTAGAGTAATTCGAGTGTGGTTTTGAGCAGCGTGTTTGTGGCAGTGGATTAGAAGCACATCCGGTTTGGGATGTCTGTTGAGGTTGCGGAGGAATTCTGCAGATGTAGAGTCAAGAGACTCGGAAGGGATGCAGGGAGAGAGTCTTGGGCTCTCAGTGTGATTTTGATCAGGGTTTTGGATATGTATTAATGGTTCATCCTGGGGGATGTTAGAGGATATCATTAGTGTGTCAGGTTTTCCCAACCTGAGGGTGCTGGAGAAAGCTCAGCAGGTGTATGTGATTGCAAGAGGAGAACTCGTGGGAGTTGCTCTGAGATTGAGAATGGGTCTTTCCGTCGTCACGGAATGGATAGAGTGGGATTCGGATCGGGGATCCGATGGTCCATGGCTTTCTAGCCCTTATGGGTCGAGTGATTGTTGAGATTTGGAGCAGTGATGCGTCATGGGTAATTCTCGGTTGTTGAGTGTGATTATCAGAGGGTACAGCCGGTGCCCGGCTCGAGACGGTGGTCAGGACACCGTAAGGAAAGAGAAAGTGTGTTTGTGTTTCGATGGGTATGCCTTGAGGGACTTGGCCCGGTTAAGGCCAGGTGGCGCGTTGAGGGGATATCTTTGGGATTGAATTGTTGTAGGCTTCGAGGACGAAGCCTAATTTAAGTGGGGGAGAATTATAACATCCCGAAATATCAAGAGTAGAGTGGAAGGGCTAAAAGAGTAAATTGGGAAAGAGTGACTCGGCGAGTCCATGGATGGACTCGGCGAGTAGAGTCGCGATTTGGTCGCGTGTTAAGTAGCCGAATCGGTGAGTCAATGAGTTGGACTCGGCGAGTAGGCGCTGAGTAGAGAAAACCCTAATTCTCAGGGTTGAGCCCTATATAAAGAACATTATGTTTTCCTCCCAGCCTCTTTATTCCCCCTTGAGTTCTAGAAACCCTAAAATCATGGAGAAGCACCTTTGTTGAGCAAATTGGAGCTTGGAGAGGTGGTTGTTGAAGAGAATTTAAGGAAGAAGAGGATTGGATCATAGGGCTTTGCAAGGATTCGGGATAATCTTCTCTTGGAGCTTCCTTTTGAGGTATCTTTCCATTGTTGAGCTGCTTTTGTCTAGATTCTTCATTTTGGGGGTGTTGAGATCTTATCTTTTGGGGTTTTGGTGTTTAGAGATTAGATCTAAGGTTGCTACCTCAGATCTGGAATGGAAAGGAATTGGAATGCATGAAAATCCCTGTGTTGAGTGTTGGATGAAGCTATCATGTCCCAAACCTTAGCCCTAATGTGTAATATGCATAGATCTCTTTGGATTCACATAAAGTTTGCCACTTTACGTGATGGATGAGTTGTAGGAAGCTAGATCTATGTTTTGGAGCATTTGCATGGCCTGGAATGCTTCTGAATGGATTCAGACCGGTAGTACTCGGCGAGTCACATGGGTGTACTCGACGAGTTGCTTGTAGATGAGCTGGAACTCGACGAGTTGGAAGAACAACTCGGCGAGTTGGATGAAGATGGCCTGGAACTCGGCAAGTTGTATGAAAAACTCGGCGAGTAGGTTGAAGATAGCCTTAGACTCGGCGAGTCTGTTCTTGGACTCAACGAGTCTTGTCGAAGAGTTCCAATATTTTCTGGTTGAGTCGAGAATCGGCGAGTCAAGGGATGACTCGGTGAGTTGTGGGCGAGTGGACTCAGAGTTGTTGGACTTGGCGAGTCTCGGGGTGACTCGGCGAGTTAGGTCGCGGATTGAGGGAAGTTCTGAGTATGGGGACTCGGCGAGTCATCGGGTTGACTCGGCGAGTAGAGTCAGTCAGGGGTTGACTTTGACCTTGTCTTTGACCAAGGGTTGACCAGTGGTTTCCAAGGGCATTTTGGTAATTGTTGATTATTGTTTTGAGTTTAGTGCATTGGTGGTTGTCCAGTGGTGGAGATCGTGTCAGTGATCGGAGCAGCTTGGGTTATCTGTTCAGTCGGCAGTTTCGAGGTGAGTTATCCTCACTATATCATCAGGGTCTACGGCACCAAGGCCAGCCCTTATCGGATTGAGATCCGGGTAGTTGTTATGTTGTTACTGCTTTGTTATGTTTGCATCCTGTGAGCTAGGATGGTATACGTTAGAGACCCGATTGAGATCGGTATCCTGAGAGATAGGGAGATGCTATGCTAGTGACCTGTTAGGTCGGTATCCTGGTTAGGATGGTGGTATGTTATGTGATCTGTTTGATCTGCTTGTTGACTGTGAATTTCTATATGATTGTATGTATATGTGCACATGGTTGTTTGGACTGGAGTTGGGTTGAGGCGGGTCCTGCTGTGTGCTGTAGGCCAAGATACCCAGGGCGGACCGGTTGTCCCGAAGGCCCAGTGAGCGGACCGGATAGGCTGTAGGCCCGGAAGGGCGGACTAGACGTGCCGAAGGCTCGGAGAGTAGACCAGATAGACTGAAGGCCCGGTGCGGGCGGACCAGTCATACTGTAGACTCAGAGAGTGGACCAGGTGGATTGAAGGCTCGGGAGCGGGCGGACCAATCACACTTTAGACTCGATGTAGGTGGATAGACTCAGAGGGTGGACCAGGTGGACTGTAGGCCGGTGCGACGGACCAGTGACACAGTAGACCCGAAGTGCATGGCTGTTCTGTGATCGGATATGTTATGGCATGTTATGCGTGTATGGTATTTGTGGTTGGTATTTTGGGGATATCTCACTAACCTTTCGGGCTTACAGTTGTGGTTTCATGTTTTCAGGTTCTTCAAGAGATTGTGGCAAGGCGAAGGCATGATCGTACCGCTCCTCATGATTTTGTAGTACTGTGATTCTGGGAACACGTTAAATGTTTTGTATTGAAAAACTTTTTGTAAAGATTTAATGGAATCGAGATGTTTTTAAAAATTTAAAATTGGTTGTATTTTTCGGTCGTTACAGTGTTTGGAATGGTTATGCCTATGTCGAGGTTAAGCATTTGATTTATGGATTTGATAGGATTGACTATGTTCATATTGCAGACAGAGGTCCTATTGACTGTGTTTGGAATGGTTCTACTTGTGTCGAGGTCAGGCTAGGTATTGGATTTTTAGATTTTTGGCAGAGAAGTGATGGTTATTCCACACTATTTAAAGTTAGCGGGTTAATGATTCGTTCTCCATCAGGAAGCGTGAGTCCTGCTAATATTGGGTTTCCATTGTAGCATTAAAAGATTGATATGTGTATGAGTTGACATTTAGTCGAAGCAGGGTTCGGGAATAATTGATAGGTCCGTTTGGGTGCCTAGAAAGTAGCAATTAGTGATTTTGAAGATGAAATCCAGTTTAAGTGAGGGAGAGTTATAACATCTAGTTTCAAGAAGCTTCTCATTTCGAGAATTATGAGCATCAATTGGATCAAGTTAGGGCCCTAGACTTCAGAGGGTTTGGATTTTAGGCCCATTTGAGAGTGGATTATATAGGTTGTGTGGTCCAAGCTTTCAGTTAGTGCTTTGGAGCCCAAGGACATCATGGTAAAAATGATGCTTCAAACGACTTAATGGATTAATCCCTTAATCCATTAAGCCACACACTCATCTTTTACAGAAGGCTTTCTTACACCCATTGAGTCATAAAAATCATTGTTTTATAGTCATGCATGTCCAATGCATGTGTTTCCCAAACTAGGTCATAATAATGGTGGAAATGAGGTAAAAAATCTCATACATGAGCCAAAACCCAACCAAATATAAGATATGGAACACTAAGAGGTTGTTTGTTTTTTTAGAAAATCCTCTTCATACCACTTTTTGTTAGACGCCAGAGTAGACGCGTAACACTTTCCATCTTACATTA